>NW_027223761.1:5743739-6343739 GCF_028538775.1 Myotis yumanensis | reverse complement strand
ATGTGTGTGAGTGGAGTGACTGGATAATATGGCAGGTGTATGTTTAACTTAAACTGCCCAGCTGTTTCCATAGTGGTTGTACCATTTTGCATTCCCACCAGCAGTGTAGGAGAGTTCCAGTCCCTCCAAATCCTTACCAGCACTGGACATGGTCAGTCTTTTTAATTTTAGCCATTCTAAAAGGTGTGTAGTGGTGTCTCATGGTTTCAATTTGAATTTCTCTGGTGATTAATGATATTGAGCTTCTTTTCATGTGCGTATTTGTCATCTGCCAATACTGATTTTAAACTTAGTAACATTCCTACTTAAAATCACAAATCTAAACCAATTACTTAGTGCCCTGGTCAGTGTGGCTCAGTTGGTTTTGTGTCATTCCATGCACCGAAAGATTGCCTGTTTGATTTCTAGTCAGGGCACATGCCTGGGTTGTGGCTCAATCCCCGGTTAGTGGAGGTAGCTGATCGATGTTTCGTTCTTACATCGATGTTTCTCTCTCTCTCTCCTTTCTCTCTACAAAATCAGTAAAAAAACACACCCCATCTTTCTTAAAAAACATATAAACCAATTAGTGACATATTTTAATTGGAATCTTGAGAGTGACTTGTTACTCTGTATAGTCCAAATTACAGTGAACATTATCTTCTATATATAAAAGCCTAAGCAACCAACAACCGGTAGACTGGTTGCTATGATGTGCACTGACCACCAGGGGGCAGACACTCAATGCAGGAGCTTCCCCCTGGTGGTCAGTGCGCTCCCACAGTGGGAGCACTTCTCAGCTAACCGACCTGTCCTGGCAGTCTACCAGCCCAGCAGCAGCCACTCACTTCCTTAGTAGTCCTGCAGGCCCAATCTCTGGAGAATGGGCCAGGCACCGACGGACTGGTGCCACTGGCACGATCCTAACAGTGCTGTGGGCCTCTTGGAAGTCAGCCTCAGGCACCACCGCTGCTTCCCCTCCCTAGACACTCTGCAGGGGCATGCAGTGCAGGAGGCAGCTGATCAGTGATTCTCTGTCATCATTGATGTTTCTGTCTCTCTCTCCCTCTCCCTTCCTCTCTAAAAGCAATTAAATAAATAGTTAAAGGAATAGACACATCTTAAAAACAAAAACAAAAACAAGTATGAGACAAGAATGGTACATGCACAGGAAAAGAAGCAATCAGTAGAAACTATCCCCAGACATGGGACTTTATAGACAAAACTTTTTAAATCAACTATTTTAGAAGGTGACTAAAGAACTAAAGGAAAGTATGAGAACAGTGCCTTATCAAATAGAGATGATTAATAAGTGATAGAAATTTTTAAAAAAGGAATCAAGAAATTCTGGAGTTGTAAAGTACAATACCTGAAATGAAAAAGTCACTAGAGGGGCTCAATATCAGAGTTGAACTGGCAGAAGAAAGAATCAGCAAACTTGTTGATAGGTGAGTTGAGATTATCCGGTCTGAAGAACAGAAAGAAAAAAGAAAAAAAGAAAATGAACAGAACCTCAGGTCCTGTAGAACACCATCAAGTCTATCAACAGATACATAATGGGAGTCTTAGAAAGAGAAGATAGAAAGGAGCAGAACAAATAAATATTTGAAAAACTGTGCCCAAAACAAACCCCAAATTTGATGAAAAACAATAAATTTATGCACCCAAGAAGCTCAGTGAACTCCAAGTGGAATAAACTCAAAGAGAGCTACACCTAGCCCTATCATAATAAAAAAAAGAATCTTGAAAGCAAGAGATAAGCAACACATTACATACAAGGGATCTTTGATGAGATTAAAAGCTCATTTGTCCTTGGGAACATGGATGCCAGAAGGCAGTGGGATGAAACTAGATGCCGAGTGAAACCTTCAACTGCATTTGACCTCTGAGCCTTAGATAGCTCAGATCTCTCACATCTTCAGAAATAACATATCAATTTAGTTCCTAAAAAACAATTACTCAGGTTTCTTCTTTCTTTTGCATTTGATTTTAATCTTTAATATCCAACATTTTTGTTTTAGGAAAATTTCCCCTTGAAACAGGAATAGAATACTAATTACATTAAAATACACATATATAAAAAGTAGTCCTGTATTTTCCCAGGAAAAGAACAATAATTTCTAGAATACTCAAGTGTTTTGTTTTAATCATAATTAAAGTCTTGGTCATCTCATTATCTCTGTAACTTACATATTTAAATTAAATATTAGATACTCGTTAACAATTTATAAATGTAAGGTGCCATTATTGAGTAAATAGATTCTTCTGTGAGTGAATGTGTCCCTTCTCCCTCCCACTTATGAAGCAGCAATATGGTTAGTTTAATTTTATGAGTAGAACATCTATTGCTGCAAACGCTAGTTCTCCTCTCTCCCCTGTGTTTTTTCGTAAGTGTGAGTTGTTCAGGCAGCTCGGGCAACCTCTCTAGCAATCAACAGCAAGAGGAGCTAGGCTTGGGCTTTCAGTGCAGACTTGACGGTGTCTGTCTGAATCAAGTGATCTCACCTATCCTCAGGAGCAAGCACTCTTTGAACTGCTTCCTCAAATGCTGCTGTGATGTTCGTGGCATCTTTTGCACATTTTTTCAGAGTTAGGGTAGTTGCCGTTGTCCCTGCACCAGGCTTGGGTTTCTTCTGCAGACACCTGCTGTTCACTTATGTCAATCTTGTTACCCAAAATGACAAAAGGAAAGCTTTCGGGCTCTTTTTACATCTGCATAATATATGAATTCTTTCTTCCAGTTACTCAAGTTCTGGAAACTTTGAGAATCATCGACACTAAAAGTGAGCAGGCAACAGTCAGAACCTCTGTAAAAGGGCGTCCTCAGGCTTCTGAATCTCTCTTGACCGGCTGTGTCCCAAATCTGCGTGGTAACAAACTGTCCATCTACCTCCAAATCTTTACTTAAAAATTTCACACCTATTATATGGAAGAGCTGAGTATCAAACTTATTAGTCACATATCTGTTCATTAGAGAACTCTTCCCAACTCCACCATCTCCAAGGAGAATTATTTGAAAAAGTGATGATTTTCCTGCCATTATTAATCTCAAGATCTTTGACTTTAGAACCTTTTCAAGCATCATCATTATCTCTCAGACTCTGGGAAGATTCACTCAGATGTGGACAACAGGGGGAAAGTGATTCACCACTGTGCAGGTTCATCATAGGAGTTCAGGTTGTTTCCCGCGGCCACACCGAGGACATCGGAGAGTTCTGTCCGGGGCAATGAGGAAAGCGAGAGGGTCGGAGACCCAGCAGGCTGGACGCGGTGGTGAAGGTGCTGCCCGAGTCCAACTCTCAAGCCTCTTTTATACTTGAGCTGCAGGAAGTCTGTCTTGTACCAAGTTCTTCTCAAGTATTTCTAGAACTATGGAAGGCTTATGATATGTTCTACCAAGGCTGGAACATAGTATGGGCTCAAAAAAAATTTTTCTAGATGAACGAACTCTACCTGGGTTGTTTATATCCAACTGTCCGCCCACTTTTTCCTGCATGTCACCTAGTTCTCCCTGTCTCAGGGCTCTAGCCTCTCTCTCAGACCATTTTGCCTGAAACATACAAATAGGCCTGTCTCATAACTTCTCAAAACACAGCTTTTAAATTTTTTAGAGAGAGAAAGAGAAACATGTTGTTCCATTTATTTATGCAATCATTGCTTAATTCTTTTGTATGTGCCCTGACCAGGGATTATATCCACAACCTTGGTACATCAGGTTGATGCTGTAACCAACTGAGCTACCCGGCCAGGGTTCAAAATACAACTTTAAAAAATATTACCTGATATTTCATAACATTTTACTGAATACTTGGGGATAGCAGAATGGAATTACAATACAGAAAAAGAAAGTTTTGGCTCCAAAGGTGAATTCAAACTTTACCATGTCAGTGTAAGAAGCATACAGACCAGTAGAGAATTTTGATGAGTTTACTAGTGTCCTGGTGCATGGATTCATGCACATTGACAGGAAATTAATTAAAAGAAATATTTTAATATTACTATTTGCGTCATGATAATGAAAAGAAAATAGTATTCTACTAAGTCTCCTATCTACTTACTCCAGGACTTCTATGAGGATCAAATGAGATGAGGCCTGGGAAAATGCTTCACAAACATTTGATTAAACTAAAATCTTTGCACCTGGCTATAAAGCAAGTCGTGTTCCTGGGCCAAAGAAACTCCAAGGGGGCTATTGGCTAGGGAGAGGAAGCCAGGCGTTGCTATGTGATGTCATTACCTAGCACCCATAGCCACCGTTTCCCCGCTGGGCTGGGCTGTGGGGTGCATTTTGTGCCGTGGGGTCTTGGCAGCGTTGGCTGTGATTTGGTGGGGTATTGCTCCAGGGTGGTGGCGGGGCCTGTGTCCCACTTGGGGGAAGCTGAGTGTTAGTTTGTCTGCGCCAGGTCCGTGGTGCCGTTTATTTTTAAATGGTCAGTGTGTGTCATGGCAGCTCCTGCGTTGAGCTTCTGCCCCCTGGTGGTCAGTGCACGTCATAGCTACTGGTCAGATGGACGGACACTTAGCCTTTTATATATATAGATTTGAGCCAAGCTCATGACGTATGCCAGGGAGCGAGAGCTCAAGTGCCCCAGAGAATAAGTTTTGTAGCTGCTTTTATGCATTTGAAAGTTAGGAAGGAGCTAAGGAAGATTACATGGAAATGGGAGAAAGCAAGATGGAAACTGGATTGTAGGATAGTTAACAAGATTATGTGCTCCCTTGTGGGTGGTTATACCTTCAAGGGATCTGAAAAAGAATTACTCTGGCATTTCAAAAGTGTGTTAACCTAGATGCACAAGAACAATGGGCCGGGCTTGCTTAAGGCAAAGATAAACCTTTTACTAAAGAAATTATAGGCCTGGAGCATGACGACCCACTATACCTGCCCAGTGAGGAATTTATGATCAAATCACTGTGTGAGGTGACTTTCACTGGTCTTGGCACTTTTACTACCGAACCCCTTTTTCTTCGTATGTGGATAGCACTTTATAGTTTTATCATTTTAGCCGACAGTTCTTACTGTCAATGGTTAAGGTCATGGGTTTGGTGTTTATGGATGATGGAGCAGAGGTTCTAATGGGTTCAATGACTCACCCAGCTCTACCAGTAAGAGGCAATCCGATTCCTGGCCTCGGGTTCTTCCACAGGATATTAGTGTGATGTCTCAGGGTCACTGTCACAGGGCTGAAAAGACCGATCTGAAGCTCTCTCCCACTTAAGTTCATCTCTTCATGGTCATTTGCAGCTTCTATAACTGGAGCCATTTATTGTCACCTGCACTGTGCCTGTCATCCCTGCTGTGTGGCCCGAGGCCATTTCTGTAGGCCGTGTAGGTTTGCCTCAGCCTTTCTGGATTTTGACTGTCCCATTCCAATTGGTTGCAAAACAGCCATTTGTGTTTTTGCTGACCTGGGCCATCTTTTTATCCCTTTTTACTTCTGATATTCTTAAGAGGCAATTTCAATATTTGGCAGAATAAACTCCCCATGATCTAATTCTGAGTTTTCAACTGACTGAATGGTTTAAGAAGGGCAAAAGTTATGACTGTGCAGTATTCCAAGAAATTGTTCCTTTCTCAAGCATTTACTGTGTATTTGTGGATACAGCTCTTTCCTGGATGCTGTAATAAATGAAATAGAGAATAGAAAAAACAAAATAAAATCAATAAAACCAGAAGTTGATTCTTTGAAAAGATCAACAAAATTGGCAAACCTTTAGCTAAATGGACTAAGAGAAAAAGAGAGACGATTCAAATTACTTAAATCAGAAAAGTGGGAACATTACTGATTCTATAGAAATAAAAAGGTTATGAGACAACTGTGCACAATTATACACTCTCTTTCCCCTCCTTTGCCCACCTCCAGCCAGCCCCAAGACAATTTTGAAAAAGAACAAAACTGGAGACTCACACCTTCTGATTTCAAAACCTACTACAGCCCTAACCGGTTTGGCTCAGTGGATAGAGCGTCAGCCTGCAGACTCAAGGGTCCCAGGTTCGATTCCAGTCAAGGGCATGTACCTTGGTTGCGGGCACATACCCAGTAGGGAATGTGCAGGAGGCAGCTGGTCGATGTTTCTCTCTCATCGATGTTTCTAACTCTCTATCCCTCTCCCTTCCTCTATGTAAAAAATCAATAAAATATATTAAAACAAAAAAAAAACCAAACCTACTACAAAACTACAGTCATGCCCTGCTGGCGTGGCTTAGTGATTGAGCATTGACCTTTAAACCAGGAGAATACGGTTGGATTCCCGGTGGGGTGGGGTGGGGCATGTGCCCCGGTTTCAGGCTTGATCCCCAGTTGGGGGCATATAGGCAGCCAGTTGGTGATACTTTCTCCTCATTGATGTTTCTCTTTCTCCCTCTCCCTTTCTCTTGAAATCAATAACAATCTCTCTCTATATAAAAGGCTAAGTGACTGACTGTACGTCCATCCGACCACCTGTCCAACCAGCTGGTACATATGACGTGCACTGGCAACTTAAAAATAAATGTTGCCGTGGCTGGTTTGGCTCAGTGGATGGAGCGTCGGCCTTCGGACTGAGGGGTCCCAGGTTCGATTCTGGTCAAGGGCATGTACCTTGGTTGCGAGCACATCCCCGGTGGGAGATGTGCAGGAGGCAGCTGATCGATGTTTCTCTCTCATCGATGTTTCTAACTCTCTATTTCTCTCCCTTCCTCTCTAAAGAATCAATAGAATATGTTTAAAAAATAAATAAATAAATAAATAAATAAATAAATAAATAAACGTTGACTCGTGCACGCGCGATACATATAAAGCTCTCACTGGCACCAATAGCATGCGTGTATTTCGATCTGTCATGGTCTATTGTGAATTTGACACTTCTATTATAGAGAAAGGGCGAACAGTGATATTAAAATATTTCTTCTAAATAATTTCCTTTCAATGTGCATGAATCTGTCCACCAGGCCAGTAGTATATTTATAAAAAAACCTGCAATCATCAAAACAATGTGGTATTGGCAAAAGACAGACATAGACCAACTCTCGCATATATGGTCAAATGATTTTTGAAAAGGATGCTAAGACTAATGGGGAAAAGACAGTCTTTTTAAAAAAATAGTGCTGGGAAAACTGGATATTCACATGCCAAAGAATGAAGTTGGACTCTCACCTAACACCATCTATAAAAATGAACTCATAATGGATCAAGAACCTAAATGTAAGACCTAAAACAATCAAATTCTTAGAAGAAAACATAGGACAAAAGCTTCACGACACCAAACTTGGCAATGATTTCTTGGATGTGACACCAAAAGCACAGGTAACAACAACAAAAAGACAAATTGAATTTAATAAATTTTTTAAATGTGCATTAAAAGATATTATTCATAGAGTAAAATGGCAACCCACAGAATGGGAAAAAAATATTTGCAAATCATATATCTGGAAAGGGATTAATATCCAAAATATACAGAGAACTCCTAAAACTCAACAACATGAACAACAAAGGAAAAGATTAAAAAATGGGCCAAGAACTTGAGTGGACATTTCTTCAGAGGATGTATGAATGACCAATGAGCATATGAAAAGACATAGTATAATGATAGTTGCCAGGGATTGGGGGAAGGGGGAGAGGGAAGAATGGAAGTTATTGATAAATGGAGACAGAGTTTCAGTTTTATAAGATGAAAGAGTTACAGACAGGGATTGATGATGGTGATGATGGTTGGACAACAATGTGAATGTATTTAATACCACTGAACTTTACAGTTAAAAATGGTGAAGATTGTAAATTTTATGTAATGTGTATTCTACCACAATAAGAAAAAAAGGAAAATAAATAAAATTAAAATGAGCCTTTTTGGTATACGGACAACAGAAAAAATATTTAAAAGTTTTGTTTTTTTGTTTTTTAAACAGAAAAACAAGAGTCAGGCCAGCCTGAAATTAAAACCTACCAAGATCAACTTGGCAGTAGCAGGATAACAATGGGGTATTCACATAGTCTCCTCAGGAATTCAACAAATGTGAGGGTTATGGGGAATTTCATAAATCAAAAGGGCAAAATGTTCGGAAAAAGAATTATGTGAAAATAAGAATCTGTAACCGGAGATAAGAGGGAAGGGGGACCAGGGTCTGAAATAGGATGTCATTTTTAAATCCCTTAAGACATGTATTAATAATTGCCTGTGTGCTATTCCTGCTCTCAAAAGCGGCCCTATCTTCATAGTGAATGTTAGAGTGGACCCAAACCCTGGGAAGACGAACTTGGTACAGATGTGCCAACCACAAGTCTTTAAAAGGGGCACACCTCGTTGGTTCCATCAGAGTCACAAAGTGGCCTTCTGGGGTAAATTAGTGCAATGCTGGTCTACAGTATCGACTCCATGTCTGTGATGTTCAAAAACAAGCAAAATTGCCCTGGCTGGTTTGGTTCAGTTGTTATGAACGTTATATGAAATGTCCAGAATAGGTAAATTCATAGAGACAGAAAGTAGATTGGTGGTTGCCAGGGGCCGGGGGCGGGGAGGGAAGAAATGGGGAGTGACTATTAAGGGTACTGAGTTTTTTAGTAGGGGTGTTTGAAAATGTCCTGGAATTAGATAGTGGTGATATTTGCACATTTTGTAAATACTAAAAACCTCTGAATTATGCACTTTAAAATGGTCAAAATGACGGGGGGGAGGGGGCGACAAAATTTTTTTAAGTAGCAAACTGAAAGCTTAATAACATTTCTCCTCTTTGTCAAAGCACCTGTACATTTTGTACATATTTGTCACCAGAGAATGTGCATTATTAGACCCATGTGCCAAGCAATTCTAATTGGTCATGTGCCTAGTCCCTGGTTGTATCAATTTACCATTATTGGATACAATTTTAAAAAATTATACTCCTACCCTATTCCTGGCACTTAAGAAGTACTATAAATATTTATTGAATTGCCTATGCTTGCTATTCCTATTTCATTAGTGTGGCCTATTGCAGTTTAGCTATAATTACCTATTGTTTCAGATTGTTTTAGAAAAGATAATGTCCCTTAAATGATGTGCTTTTTAATAAGAGCTCCACATTTTCCATTTATAAGCTATGTGTGTATATTTTTTCAGATAGAAAATAGCATGCTTATCTTTTCTGATCACAAAGGTAATATTTAATAGCTAGAGGCCTGGTGCACAAAATTCATGCACGGGTGTGGTCCCTAGGCCTGGCCAGCGATCAAAGTGAGAGCTTCTGGCCTGGAAGGGCAAGTCCCAGCTGACCTCTGGGCCCTGGGCAGCACCTGGGGCTGCATGCCCCCCTCTGCCTGAGTCACAGCAACCAAGTCCCTATATGGAGGTGCAGTGATCGTGGCTGGACGCCGCGGGCCAGGGCGCAGCATGGGCCTCTGGGCCGCCCAGCGGTGCTGCATAGAAGCTGGGCGAGCAGCATGCTCTCTCCCGGCTGGCCTTGTAGACCAGCTCTTGTACGAACCCACAGGAAGACCTTGTGGTCCCACCTAAAAGAGACTGTGCGGGTGTGGGGCGGGCTCCTTGCGGGCACCCTGCACCTGAGCGTTGGGGGGGCTTCCCCGGCACGCGAGCCCTAGAGTCCTGGGGGAAGGTAGCAGGGGGAGTGAGAGCAAGCTCGGGGACACCTGCATCCTCACTGCACCTCTGTCCCCGTCAACCCCGCCCCCAGATAGCCGGTGAGAGGTTGTAGTACCTTGCTCGCTGATGCTCGCCCGCCATGTTCCACACCGCTCCTTGGTGGTCAGCGCACGTCATAGTGAGCGGTCGAACTCCCGGTTGAACAACTGCCCAAGGGGACAATTTGCTTTTTAGGCTTTTATTATATAGGATTTTAAGAGATTTTGATAATGGTCTTGCTTGGACTATGGCCTTTAGCTTTTAGAAGCCTCCAAACAGTCACATATCTGCAAAGGAGTTTCTTCTTCTTTGTAATCTCTCTGCCCTGTCCTTCTTTTCACTATCTTCTCTCCTCTTGAGTTTGCTTGGCTTTCATCATATCTTTCCAAATAGCGTCTTAGTTGCCTTTTCTCAGATGCTTAGGATGCCATTGTCCTCGTGTCCAAAGACCATGTCTATCTTATTTGCAAATAAGAAGGAAGAATAGAGTGTTTGCCATTTGTTCTGCCAAATCAACACCCTTAATTCCTAACTTCTCTCCCCTCCCATACCCCCCACCTAAAGGAGCAGGGACTCCGAGACTTCTCTCTTTCTCTGTGTGCGGCAGAGATGTGCACAGCCTGCCTTTTTGCTGCTCAGTGGTATCTGGTCCCATTTCCCTGCTGCGCTCATGACTCAACCACCTCAAAGTGAGAGTTATTTTCCAGGAATGAGGATGATCTCATATCCTCTGTGTCCTTGCCCGAAACCCTCTTTTTACCTGATAGCAAACTTGGGCAAGACAGTTCACCAGAGAGAGGGTGGAGCCCAGAGTGAAACTAACAGGTCTTCTCAGTGATGGAGAGGTCAGTGGCTCTTGGCTTCCTGTGGACAGTAATGACTCAGACCTGTGTCACCTGCGGCCAAGTAAGGATGTGGGTCCGAGACAGGAAATGAAAGGGCAGAGCAGAGGAAGACCGGGCACTCCCCCTGGAGTTGTGGATGCACATCCAGCGCACTGGCAGCCATTGCTTCCTAACTGGTGTGACGACAGAGAATGATTGAACCTTAGGATGGAGCAGCTGTTTGTTGAATGGCGATTCATCTGTCTATAGCTCCTCTCTGTCCTTCTTGTTGTTATTCTGTTTGTTTGGATTTCAAGCCTCAAAACCTATTTCCTACCTTCTTCCTTCTGATTTAAATTAAACCTCTTCTTCATAAAGTCTCTTCTGGGATTGTGGATGCTGGGATGCTGGGTGCACTTTATACAGTCAAAGAGGCAGCCAACCTCATTCACAAGCACAGGGAAGTTGTAATTAGGAAGATAGTGGGTCTCCTTTTCCCGTTTAATCCAGCTGGGTTAGGGAGGGAGCCCTTTTGTGAAGGATGTGGGCAGCTTTCTCTGTGTAGAGAACCTTGTCAGTCTAAAATTCTCAGGGAGAGTTCCAAAGTCTGGGGAACTTATAAGATTAGAATTGTAGTGTGGTTTTATATCTGCTGGTTTATTTCTTTTCTGCATTTAGAACTAAATTTATTTAAAAGAATACAACAATGAAATGATAATGGCAGCTAAAATTAGTAATGGCAGCTATGTTTATTCTGTTCTTCTGTGATCTCTTCTGGAGGTGTTGTCTTGAGGAAATTTAGGCCGTGTGTGTGTGTGTGTGTGTGTGTGTGTGTGTGTGAGTGTGTGTGAGTGTGTGAGAAAGAGAGAGAGAGAGAGTCGCCCAGCCATGAGTGGTAGAGCTCGGGTTCAGACTCATCTCTCTGCCCCGACACCCATGCTCTCACTATGCCCTGTGCCAGGCCACAGCCAACAGAACAAAATGCCCCCCTTTCAGGAGGCTGTATGTTCATGTGTTTATTTCTCTGAATGACTCTACATTTTCTCTTTGTCATTTCTGTGCTTGTGTCCTTCACAAAGCCTTTTAGCATCCTTTTATTCTTCTTCCCCAGTAACATCTGACATGATGCCTGGGGCCTATGAGCAGGATATTTTGCTCAAAACATCTGTTTCTCATCAGTTTTAGAAAATTATCCTTGACTTCTGTTCTCTTTTTGCTTGTATTTCCTCTCTAGAATGCTTCTTCTTTAAGATTATTGTGTTCCTGCCTAAGGGCTTGGAGAAATGTAAAGAGGTTTTTGAGCAAGCAGTTGAGTTTTTAGCCTGTTTGTTGTCACGCTCAGTTGCCCTAGTGAAAGTGGGTTGTCTTCCTCACGATGCTGAGGAGACAAGTGTATAAATGGATGCAGTTAGGGCAGTTAAACCGCTGACCCAGTAAGGCGTATTGTCCTTGGCCACAGTTCCTCTGTCACGTGTGCATTTCTCTGCATTGAACAAATTACGTGAGCCCAGGCCCAGCACCATTCCCTGAGGAGGCTGGAGTTCTGATCCTGGGTCGAAGGAAGAAAGCCGCTTGGAGGAGGTGCTGTGAAGACGAGAGGTGGCTCTAAGAGTCTTGGGGTTGACAGGAAACCATGGTTCAGAAAACATTGGCCCTTTGCCCTTTCTTTCTTTTTTTCCACTTGACAAATCAGTTTATTAGCATCAAATTTAGGGTTGTAGCCCTTGGCCCCTTCTGAAGCTGCGAACAGGTGCCCAGGAGATAGGCTTTCTGGTGACTGTCACAGTGTGCTCCTGATTTTAGGTCCATGCCATTTCTCCTGTCCCCCTCCTCTCGTCCCAGCCCCATAATCGGAGGTCTCTGGCTGATGGGCGTGCTGACGAATAGCCTGGCACCTCTGCAGGGTTTCATCTTGTGGGCATGTGGAGTCTGAGGACACACATGTTCCTTGCTTCTCCCCTCCTTCCTCCTTCTTCCCTTTATGCCCTGGTTAGAGGCATGGTGTATTCTGGGTACATGGGAAAACAAACTCACTTGTCACTGTTTCACATACCCCTCTCTCTGTCTCCAGTAATCTGCTTACTTCAGGTCAAACAGTCTCATTCTGAATCCATTTATCCATATATTCATTCAACAAGGGTTTTGTGCCAGACACTGTGGTAACCTACATGCTCAAGGCCATTATCTGATATTATCTGACCGGTATCACTTGCAGAAGTCTGGGTCACGAATGTGCCTTTGACCTCTTACCCATTTTATAAACTCAAATATTCCTCTTGAGTAATACAGTATCTCTTCTCCAAAGAGTTGAGGCTGAGGTTTTAATTCTGACCTCATTCAAAGGGGGAGCCTGGAGCAGGTCCCTCCCTGCCAGGCCTCATTCTTTTCTCAATGATGGAAGTGAGATCTCTTCCCATCCCCACTCTCTTTGGTTATCTGTTTGCTATTCCTAGCACATGTGGTCAGGATGGGCTCATTCACTGCTGCTGGCCTGGAGCCCATTCACTGTTGTTGTTAGTCTGTCCCTCGCGCCCCCCATGGCTTCTCATTCCTTCTCAGCTTAAGCTCCTGGAGACCTCAGGAGAGTCTCTATTATCAGCCACAGGAAGCCACACCCAAAGACGCTCTTTAAGTGAAGGGAGAATTTGAAAATAGAAACATTTTCTTCCTTTATTTTACCCTTTGAGACTAACCCGATGACTCGGGACAGCCCATTTTGGCCCATGGTGCCAGATTGTCGAGTCTTTTCTACGGACTCTCCTGAAATCCTCTGATTTGCATGGATACCGTTTGCATGGATACCGAGGCTTGTGGGCTTGGCCTCGCTCCTCTCTGAGCTGCCAGAGTAGAATGACTTCTGGAGAGAAGAGATCTTCAGGGAGGAGTCCCAAGTCTTGCTGTCCTCTCCTCCTGGGCCCTCGCCACCTAGCGGGGCTCTGCTGTGAGGCCAGGATGAGCTGACGCCTTTAGTTCATTCTCTTGTTTATTTCTTCTTTCGTCTCTCATCTTTCCACCCATCTCATCTCCACCGATACCCCAAAAAGAGAATGTTAGAAGTAGAAATGTTAAGAGCAGCGTAGACTCTGTAGACTTCAGACCTAGTGCTTTATCTCTCTTTGACAGGAGCTGCGGGTGGAAGCAAGAATTCTGACTACTTTCACATGAACTTTTCTTAAATGCACAATTCTTGGGGAGGAGGAAAGAGGATTTCACTTGCTGTTTGCCTTACCACCTAGAGAGCTCAAAGGCTGCAGCCAGGGAAGGGACTTGGGCATTTTGACAAAGATTTTGCAGTGGAGGGTGGGTGCTCCATAAGGGATAAGAAAACGCGCTAACTTTAGGAAGTGCTGACAGGCTTCCAGTCCGCCCCCCTCCTGCAGCAGGAGGCCCTCCTGGACCACCAGGCTCTGGCAGCCCTTCCCCACCGCCGCCCGCCCGTGGCCGTGAGTGCTGCTGCCCCTGAAGGCGGAGGCCTGGTGCTGAGGCGCCTCTTGCCCCAGGTCACTCAAGTTCAGTCCCTTATTGTGGGGCTAAAAAAAATTAAGACTTTCCCTCCAACCTTCTAAGTTCTTAGCTGGGTTAATAATCAAATTAGCAGAGACAGTTTAACAGGAGAAAATCAAAGTTTTAATCCGTGTGCATGGGGAATTCACTTAGGAATGGATATTACAAAGACAGGCAGCGTGGAGTATAGACGACATTTTGTACAAAGGAGAAAAGGGGGTTGGTGAGGAGATGGGGTATTAGATTTCAGAAGCGAGAGTGGGCATAGTTGAAGAGGGTACACACATGGCAGGAAAATTCTTTCTAGGTGACTGAGTAACCATGGAACACAGTGGGGTTCTAGCTAACAGGCCCCTGCCGAAAGCCTCTTACTGACCATACTTAATTCAAATAAGCCTGAGCTGAATATCCTAAGATCTTCCTAAGCAGGTTTTTCTGTCTGAATCTCTGGGGCAGGAAAGAGGGGGAAGGTCAAAGGTTCTTTCTGAGTTTTGTGTATTAATCAACAGCTTAAAGTCAATATCCTCAAAAGGCAGCTTCAGGGTGGCAGAACTTTGGTTCGCTTCAGTACACAGAATGCCAGAAGTTTTCCAGATCCTTCCCCCTCGTCAGGCACCTTCTTATACCCACCAGAACAGTTGACATGCGTTCATTTAGGTCTGGCTGAGGCAAAGCACCTCCATACCAAACAGAGCCTGAGAACCATGTGCAAAGCAGCAAACACACACCCACTATGAAATATGATCAGTCCTCCAGGCCCAGCTCCAGTTTTCCTGGGAGCTTAGTTCTGGAATTTCAGACCTGACCTCCATTCTTAGCTTATCAATTCTCCATGTCCTTGGCTCCTTTCTCCCAGGTAGGAAAAGGAGCGGGGCCATCTCGGGAAACCTATACACACCAGCTCTTTACAGTGAGCAAAGGACTTTCACATACATGCCCGAGGGGTTCGGGCTATCATTTTGCAGATGAGTTGCCTGAGGTCACGAAGAACCCTGCCTGGGATCCAGGTGTTCTGCCACCGAATGTCCTGCACATTCTGTGTGGCCATGTCTCCCTTTAAGGTTTATTAGTTCCTTAAACATTGACTCGGTGCCTCCTTGGTCCCCTGCTCAGTCAGATGTGGGACACCAAAATGAATAAGCCACGGTCTCGGGCCTGGCAATGGGGTGAGCTGCTTCGCTGCCTCTAGCCAACTATGTCACTTGGGAGGTAAGGCTCTTTAACCTCATTAGGAGCACAGACTACACGTGTAAAACTGCTTGGCAGCCAGCAGAACAGGCATTCTGTCCACGGCCATGAACCTGGCCTACCCATGAACCTGGCCTACCCATTGCCAAGGTAAGACAGTGGTCTGGGCAAAATGGCGGGGTCACTCAGTCAGGACTGATCTGCTGAGGTGAATGGGGGAGCCGGGCCCACACACAGAGCCTGGGGACGCAGAGCCTGGTAGAGCCGGGCGGAGGTCTGGGCCCCTGTGTGCAAAGGTCATTTGTTCTTGCCAGTCCCACCAGCAGTAGACTCTATTGGCGGCTAAAAGAAATGCAGGTTGTGTGTTTGTTTTGCGGGGTGGGGGTGGGGGGAAGGAGGAGGGACCTGGGGGAGGTAGCAGCAGGAAGAGCATTGAGGAAGAGACTGAGTTAGTGCAGGGAGAAAGCCTAGTTAGCATTAAGCATGAGATGCTAAAAGTTGCGAGCAATAGCTTAGCCAAGGACCCAGAAAGAAGGAGGGGACTGAACCGAATCTGGGGCCTCAGGGGACTGGAACCAGCCTTCCCTTCCCTCTGTGGCCAGGACCTCTACCTGATCACCCTCGTTAGGGTTCCCAGACCCAATTACAACATGAGGGCAAGGGAGTTCCCCCGGCCCCAAACAAACTCAATTCTGACACAATCCGAGGGGTGGAGAACATCTGGCCTGCGGGCTGTATGAGGCCCATGAAATCATTTGGTCTGGCTCTGCCAACACATTAGGGATGAATTAATTAAATGTTTGATCAAATGTAGCAGGCTAATTTTTAAGTGATAATTTTGTATGGCCCTCGAATGATGCTATAAATATCCAAATGGCCCCAGGCAGAAAAAAGGTTCCCCACCCCTGCTCTACTCAGAGACAGCATCAGATTCCACAGGTTAAGGGCTCAGTCCTGCAAGATGCCTCCCCTCCAACCGTCACCCCCCACCTCTCTCTTTCTCTCTCAGCCAGATTCTTACCTGTGCTCTGACCAACCTGTTATAGATTGGGCAAGATATGTGGGAATGGGCACAGAGCTCCCAGCTCTCTCCAGGTGCACTGCTCTCCCCAAGTCTCCACATGTTCACCATCCCGGAGCTCTCTGAACTCATCCTCTTGGTTTTTTGGAGGCTTCATTACACAGGCACTGTTGATTAAATCACGGTCAATTGATTCAACCTCCAGCCCCTATCTCCTCCCCGGAGGAGGTTGGAGATGGGCATGGTTAGGTATGGGAAGTGGGGGAGGAACAGAAAGTTCTAACCCTGAGGGCCACTGGGTTGGCTTCATTGGCAACCAGCCCATCCTGAGGTGCTTTCCGAAAGTCACTTTATTGCTATAACAACACACCTCTTTCACTCTCAACACTTGGGAAATTTACATATGTATATGGAGGTATATTTCCTGAATGACCAAATAATTTCTTACAAATTACAATATTGCACCCTCCATTCATTTAGCACAAAACTTCAGGATATTTGTCTCAGAACCTAGCACACTGTCTCCAGAGGAATCACTTCCCATGAGTGAGGCTCCAGGAGGCCTGTTGCCCTTCTCCCGGTAGCTGCATCACCCCTGCAACCTTTGGTCTCTGCATGGTCACTGAGCTTCAGGGGGCTGCTGGATAGCTGAGAGAGACTGTATTTGCTCCACAACTGTTTAAGCACTCACTGAGCTCTAAGTGCTGGAGACACAGCAGGGAACCAGAAAGCCTAAGCCTGAACTCCTGTCCTTGGGGGAAATGACAGAAGGCCATCACTGTTTAATTACAGTGGTGGTAAGTGCTGCAAGGAGAGCACGGAGGGTAAGGAGCAGGCCTTCACCTGGTGGGTGGACCAGGGGCAGCCTGGCCCTGAGCTTTATCTGCCTCCGCAGCTGACAGTGGCTGGGTGTGGATCTTGGCAGAATACCGGGAACCTTAGGCAGGTTTCAGCGACTCAAACTCTGTGAAACAGAGTGGAGGTGTTACCAGCAATGTGGACTCTCTGTTCCTGACTTTGTGCAGGAAAGATTTCACAATACAAGTCCAGGTGTTTATTAGAGTATGTTTATTAAAGCCGGGGACAGTGAAACAAAGGAAGGGCTTAAGATAGAAGAGGCAAGATCATGCAACAGGAGTGAGCCTAGGTGGAACTGCTTTAGCCCTTGATAAAGAAAGTCACAGAGCCCTAGCTGGTTTGGCTCAGTGGATAGAGCGTCAGCCTGCAGACTGAAGAGTCCCAGGTTCAATTCCGGTCAAGGGCACATGCCCGGATTGTGGGCTTGATCCCCAGTAGGGGTCATGCAGGAGGCAGCTGACCAATGATTCTCTCATATCATGGATGTTTCTATCTCTCCCCTCTCTTCTTTCCTCTCTGAAATCAATAAAAATATATTTTAAAAAAAGAAAGTCACAGAGACAGAAGAAGTGAGCCAGCTGGGCTGTGTGGACTCAGGAAACAAGTTGCTGAGGGACCATTGAAGAAAGCAAGCAGTGTGCCTTAGGAAAGAAGGGGGTAGGGGGCAGGGGGAGCGGGTTAGCCCTGGCTGCATAGCTTAGTTAGAGCCTTGTCCTGATTTGCCAAGATTGCAGATTTGATTCCTGGTCAGGGCACATACAAGAGTCAACCAGTCAATGCATAAATAAGTGGAACAACAAATCAATGTTTCTTTCTCTCTCCCTTTCTAAAAATCAGTCAATAAAATTTTTTTTTAAATGTGGGGGTGATGCCCAGACATGCTCTAGAGCAGCGGTTCTCAACCTGTGGGTCGCGACCCCTTTAGGGGTCGAACAACCCTTTCACAGGGGTCACCTAAGACCATCGGAAAACACACATATAATTACATATTATTTTTGTGATTAACCACTATGCTTTAATTATGTTCAATTTGTAACAATGAAAATACATCCTGCATATCAGATATTTACATTACGATTCCTAACAGTAGCAACATTACAGTTATGAAGTAGCAACGTTGCCGAAACCGGTTTGGCTCAGTGGATAGAGTGTCGGCCTGCGGACTGAAGGGTCCCGGGTTCGATTCCGGTCAAGGGCATGTACCTTGGTTGTGGGCACATCCCCAGTGGGAGGTGTGCAGGAGGCGGCTGATCGATGTTTCTCTCTCATCGATGTTTCTGACTCTCTATCTCTCTCCCTTCCTCTCTGTAAAAAATCAATAAAATATATTTGAAAAAAAAGAGTTTTAATAAAAAATAAAAAATAAAAAAAAAATGACGTAGCAACGAAAATAAGTTTATGGTTGGAGGTCACCACAACATGAGGAACTGTATTAAAGGGTCGAGGCATTAGGAAGGTTGAGAACCACTGCTCTAGAGAGACAGAGCACATGCTGTGTCTTTTGTCTTAAGGGTTTTTATGTTTTCTAAAGGCATGGATTTTAGGGTAGGATCTCAATAGAATATTCATAAGCTTTTAAGGTGTGTCCTTTCAGGGTCATGGTCTCTACTGATGGGTTGGTGCTAGGATAGGAGGTCATTGGTCATTGCACTGGTCTTTTTGTTGTTGTTACTCCTTACCTGAGGATATTTTTCCATTGATTTTTCGAGTGGACTTGTGGGCTGACTTCAACACCCTGTAATTGACAGCTCTAGGGCCTAGTTTGAGCTGAACAAATTGCTTCCTGTAGTTTCAAATCTAACCAGCTCTCTGTTTTCTCTCTGCCCCCACACCTTCCCACTGTTTGATCTCAACACAAAAGAGGCACCTTCAATTCTTGGGATTGTTTTCCTGCTTCCACACTGGAGAGGGAGATGTGGTGAGAGTATGGTTGAGGAAAGAGAGCAAAAAAGGCAGAAAATACAAGGAGGAGGCCAGCAAATACCATCATCTTAGCCTGCTCAGGCTGTTGTTCTCTTAGGGGTGGAGGGTGTGGGGGAGCTTGCCCACCAGTTCTCTGTATTCTTACCACATTCCCTTCCTGCCAATTCAGAGCTGGCCTAGATTCCTGCCAATTAGCCCCTTGGTTCAGTGTTAACAAAGGAGCTTTTCCCTTTTCTCCTTCCACGGCGAAGGTCTCTCTCTGCATAGGGAAGGGCCCCTTAATCCAGGATTATTTACCCAGAGCTTGTACCTTTTCCCAGATAGCCTCAGACTTTCCTTCTTAGACCTGGACCAGGGTAATCTGTTTCCTAAACTTGTGTCCTGAGGCTTTCACCTCTCCTCCCTCAGTGGGGATTAATGTCCCTACGCTGGCTCTTCCCACTGGTGTAGGGAGATTGAGGTAAGGTATGGAAAAGCGCCTGAAAAACAGACTAAGATCTCACACCGTAGAAATGCCCCTCAGACTATTCTTGCTCCTGTCCTTGCTCCTGGATGAGGCTGAGGCCTAATTGCCGGCCCCTCTAGCTGACCCAACCATCAGGATACCAACCAGATGGCCAGTCTCAAAGCGGATGTGGTAGTCAGTGGCACCTCTCCGCCTCCAGTAGGGAAAAAGCACCGGGTGCCGGGTGCCGTCCTGTTGTGGGAGGACAGGGCTAGCCCCAGGTCAGAAGGCGGAGCGCCCCAAGCAGGGAGTCCGCTGGTTGTCACCTCAGTATTCCAGCCAACCCTCTTCTCTTGCTCACCCCGGGAGGCGCCTCCAGTGGGTGTTGCTGTCCTCATCTTCCAGAATCTCTGCTGTGACTTGTGCGTTAGAGAAGAAGCAGAAAGCTGCTTGTTGTCAGCTCTGGAGAAAGATGGAGAAGAGGTGGAATCAGAAGTACCTGTGTGGGTCAGCATCCTGGACCCGAGAGAAGTGAACAAGTTCCCTCCCACACTGAGTTCTCCTTTAACTCCTGGGTCTCCCGGACACGCCTGTGCCTTCGGACCTCGTTTGACGTAGGCCCTCTGCCCCGTTCACATTTCATTGGCAGGCTCAGCCCACGCACTTCTCGGGATGCCATCTGCCCTGTCAGGCAGTGAGCTCGGAACCAGGGAGGCCCTCTCTGACCAGTTAACCTTGGGTTCAGGAAGCCAAGCAAAGACAGAACAGTGAGCTATCGACTGGGCTTTCTCCGAGAACTCCTATCAGAGCTCAGCCTGGTTTGTGCTCTATTTTTGCGATAGTGGGGTGGCACCCAGTGGATGGGAACTCTATTCCCGTCTTGACTGGCATGGTTGTTGGGATAACACCACGTTAAACGAATTGATTTGGGCGGGTTTAATAGTGCGTTCAAGCATTTAAACACCTTGCTAATGAAGTCAGACTGTTACCCATGGGGAGAGCTCTACGTCTCCACCTGTTGCTAGTGGGAGTGGGCTTCTTGCAATATCCTGAGAAAAAGAGTTTTCTGAGATTTGCACGGGAGGATGAGATATTGTAAAAAGCTTTATTTCTTTGGAATCAAACCGCTGAGTTTCCAAGATCCTATTTTCCCGAGTCCCACCATAGAAGTCCCATTTTGCTTGCAGTCGAGCTAAAATCAAAGCCGGTGTCCAGAGTTCCGTTCTGGCCGGGACAGTCCGATCTAGCATCAGGCTAGCTTAGTGTTCCCAGCTGTAGTCCTTTTGTTCATGGTGTGAGAGGTCCATATGGCCCATGGAGAGAGAGCTCCCTTGTTTGGGGGATTATGTATCCCCACATTTCACAGGCTTGCAATGGCCCTGCCTACTCTAGCCAATCCATGATTCCCAGGCTTGACTGACAGGCACTTTCCCTGTGTCACTCTGATTCATTGCACATGGGCCCATCTTCCCCTTTGTTGGGCCCCTTTCCGGTGAACTTCAGGGAATGGGCCGGTGGCTCCCTGGGGAGTGTGGAATTGCAGCTTCCTGGAGAATGCTTATAATGTCTGGTCTCCCTTTTGCTCCTTTCCTGTTATTAATAACTAGAGGCCCGGTACATGAAATTTCGTTCACTGGGGCCGGGGGCTCCTCTCATCCCAGCCTCTGCCCTCTTGTAGTCCAGGACCCCTCACTCCTTACCGCCCACCTGCAGCAGAGGCAGGAGAGGTTCCTGCCACTGCCGCTGCTGCACTCGCCAGCCGTGAACCCTCTGCCAGAAGCCAGGCTTATGCCTGGCAAGCACAGCAGCGGTGGTGGGAGCCTCTTCTGCCTCCGAGGCAGCAGTAAGGAGCAGCGAGCCTGGCTTCTGGCTGAGTGGCACTCCTCCTGTGGGAACGCACTGACCACCAGGGGGCAGCTCCTGTGTTGAGCATCTGCCCCCTGGTGGTCAGTGCACATCATAGCAACCAGTCGTTCTGCGGTTTGGTCTATTTGCATATTAGGTTTTTATTATAAAGGACTGGCTAATTACAATGGTATCAAGACCAGGCCAGTGGCTTACAAGAGCCACTAGGTAACATGTCCCCTCATGAAGAATCTAGTCTCCTGCCCCCATGGAGAGAAAGGACCATAATGTCACCAGTTCCAGGGGGACATCCCCAGGCACAGCAAGGTCTCAGCAGGAAGAGGAAGACCTTGTAATTAGCTAGGACCCTCTGCTCCTTTTCTTAGGTCGGAAGCCCTCTCTCCTGGCTGGCTCTCCCTCCCTGGTCCCGGCCCCCCTTCCTTTGTAAAACCCAAATACCACTGCCTGTAATTGTCCGCCAGAATCCATAGGCTGTGGCTTTTGATCATCCGCTCCAGTTCACCTTTGACCTGGTTTTGTTTTTTATTCTTCCCTCAAACAGTCTGTTCAAGGTCTACCCCTGAGCAGAGATTGGCTCACGAGCAGCTCTGTCCTCTGAGCTGTAGGGGAGAGGGCAGTTCTGGAAAGTCATTGACAGAGGCCTGAGTAAAACATCAGTTATAAACAAGCAGCAGGCAGAGGGCCCAGATTTGGGTGTCCCAGCACCAGGAACAGTGTGGCCTCCTTAGAGCTGTGCAGACCGCTGCCCCGGTAAGAGGACCACCTTTCAGAGGCCTCTAGAAGCACACCGTCCCGGCGGGAGTTGCAAGCACAGTGGCCATTGTTTCTCCCCTCTGGAACTTGGCAGCCTTCTAGTATTTTGGAATGGAGAGGGCAGAAGGATTCTGGGAATGTCCTCAGAGACAGGAATCCAGGGGAGGGGTGGGGTGGGCTGGATCGATGCTCACAGGCCTGTGGGGCTGGTTCTGGTCAGGGATGGGAAAGCCTGGGAGCCTAAGGTAGCAAATTCTACTTGGCAGTGAAAATGGGTTCTGCCTGCGACGTTGCAGGCAGAGGACGTTGGGCCATGGGTCCCAGAGCTCTGGCCCAGAATGCCTTGGGGTGGTGGTGACAGTTGGGGGAAAGGTCACATGGTTCCCTCAACTGGGGTCTTATGGAAATGTTGAAGCTGCCAGGGAAGGGTCTGCTCTGAGTCTAGCACCAGGCTAGGGCCCAGCCCCCCCCCCCCCCCCCCCCCCCCCCCCCCCCAGCTCCTTGGCCAACCTGGGCCGTGAGGAAATGCTCTGGAGCTGCAGAACAGGAAGGCCTGTCCTTGTCTGGCGTGGTTGTTGGGGTAACACCACATTAAATGAATTGATCTGGGTGGGTTTAATAGTATGTTTGAGCATTTAAAAACCTTGCTAACGAAGTCATACCAGGCCAATGGCTCACAAAAGCCACCAGGTAATGTGCCTTTGTAAGGAATCTAGGAAATTGAAGGGCCATGATCAGCTCTCCCCAGGAGGTGAGTTTGTGATTAGATCCTAGACAGCAATGAAGGGGAAGCGGGTAACTACCTGCCTTTTGGGAGAACGAATTCCTGGCATTTGAGCAGGACTCGCTGTTAGATCTAAAAGAAGAGAACTTCCCCCTTCACTTAAAAGAAAACCTTTCCCTCAGTTCAAGGGGAGGAGAAGCTGATAAGGGCCCAAATGGCTTCTGGCTCTTATCTTCAACTGCAAACAGGCCAGGCTCTCTCCCAAGTCATGGGATAGGAGTTCGAGAAGGAAGAAGCCGGCTCTGCATGTATGTGGTTCCAGGCACAGTGAGAGGGAGAGACATGCATTTCCCTCCACTTTGTTCCAAATGTTGGTAAATCTGTGCCTTTTGTCCCCCATGTTCTGGACCAGGGACGGAGGGATGTGGCTCCTGTGACTGTTCCTTGTCACATCTCTAAGTGACAGCTGTCCTCAGGAGGGGGTCTGAGCACGGAGACAATTCGCACTTATCCTCTGACGGGTCTAGAATAATCTTGGTTTTGCACTCGGTCTCCTGACTAGTTTTGTCAGGGCAGGAACCTCTTCTCTCTTGTTGAGGTGTATGTCCAGTGCCTAACAGGACCCGGCACATGGGAAAGACCCCATCAATATTGAACGAATGAACAAATGAATGAATGAATGCTTTTTCTTTGCTTATCATTTCATTAAACCTCTCTAACTTCATCTTCTATTGGTTCTTTACCAGACTTCTCATCTGACCAGCATCTGCTTTGTGCCACCAACCCTGACCTCACCCCGTCAGGCTAGACCGTGCTGCAGGGAGAGGACCATTGACCCCTGCTGTCCCCTCTCACCGCCTGCCCACTCGCTGAGCAGGTGCTGACACCCGTGTGCCAGGCTCCTTCCTCTGAGCTGGTCAACTCCCCTCCTCCATAACTTTACTGGGCTCTCCTCAATTGCTTACTTCCCCATTTCCTTTTCCTCGTAAAGCAGTTTCTTGGAATGGAGTAGGCATTCACTATGCCTGTGTCTGGGCTGAGCTGGTCTTGTCTCCTCCCCAGATGAAACGTTTCTTGAAGGCAGAGGCTATGCTTCCTATTGTCCTCTGTCCCTCAGTGTGTGCTGTGGGCCACCGGTGCTCAGTGAACACTTGGTGGCTCCAGTGTGAAACCTAATCCTTGTCCTTTGAGTATGTTTTGTGGTTTACAGTTGATGAAACTGAAGGGACAGCCTGCAGTTTCCCTTCTGTGCTGGAGGATAAAGACATTTTATAGATGGGCTAACAGATTCGTAACTTTTTTACTCATAATACTTCTGACATCAAATATGTGACCTTTTCCCTCACACCAACCAATTTTCCCATTCTCCGCAGATCCCGATGGGGTGTCCTACAATCCGTTCAGTTCTGACACTCACTACCCAGAGTTGGTGCAGGCCCCACAGGTGAAGGGCCCCGTCCCGCAGACCACCCCCATGCAAATGCCAGCCGCAAGTCCTGGCCTCCCTCCCAGCCTCTGACCAGTCAGCTCTACTAGTAAATCAGAGATTCATTCCCATGATCCCCTCCTCAGTTCTGACGATTTGCTGGAACGTTCACAGAACTCAGAAAGTGTTTAGCTTACTATTACCAGTTTATTACAAAGGATGCAGATGAACGGCCAGGTGAAGAGGGGCCTGGGCGAGGCCCGGGAGGGTCCGTGCAAGAGCTTCTGTCCTTGTGGAGTTGGGGTGCACTACCCTCCCAGCACATGGATGCGTTCACCAACCTGGGAGCTCTCCGAACCCCTTCATTTAGTTCTTATGGAGGCTCCATTATGAAGGCAAGATTGGCCCTTGGTGATTAACAAAGTCTCCAGCCCGTCTCTCTCCCCACCTCCCCAATCTCAAGGTTGGTTCACCTGTCAACCAGACCCCATCCTAAAGCTACTCAGGGACCCACCAGAGTCATCTCATTAACATAAACTCAGATGTGGTTGAAAGGGGCTTATTATGAATAAAAAAAGATGCTCCCCTCAGGAAATTACAAGGGTTTTAGGAGCTCTGAGCCAGGAACTAGGAACAAAATCCGAGTTACATATTTATTATATATCACAATATCAGTGCAGAGAGGTAGAGTGATCCCAAGATCATGGGACCAGGTGGTGGCAAAGGTGGAGTTTGAACCCGACTTTTCTGATTCTAGGGCCTTGCCCTTTCCATGGAATCACAGCGACACAGGGACACATGGCCCCACCTCCTCTTCAAGGCTTCTCCCACACTCTGTGGCTCCCATCATCCCGCCCCCAGGGCCCTGGCTGCTTTTCCCTTCACCCTTCCCTTTATCAGAAAGTGGTGCTGGGGCGTGGGGGCTGCAGATGGGGCTGGAAAGCCCACTTTCCTGATCTGTACAATGAAGATAATCCTGCCCTTCCTGCTGGTCAGTGTTGCTGGTAGTAGCATATGAGAGCGGCTATTCAAGGACTTTATAAACGACAGAGAGCCCTAAGGGTCTTGTTAAGTATCCTTACAGTGCAGGTTACAGCTCAGTAGGACTGTCATGTGGGGTAATACCCACCTGACAAGTGTTGGTGGGATGACCTGGGTGGTGCCTTGTCCAGGGCCTGGCACTTAGCAGACACTTACGGCTTTTATTAATTATTGTTTTTGCAATTATTATAAGACAAACTCCTCCCCCAGATGTGGGCAGGTGGCACTGGGAAGGCGACCTGTTGTAGGTGCCCTCGGGTTTGGGACTGAGAAGATAGGAAAGGCAGTTTGTCATCTGGGGCTTTCATAGTTCACTTACTACCTCGTCAGTTCTGAAGTCCTCAGCTGGTGCTCCTTCCTCCTCAGGGAATCCTCAGCGCTCGGACTTCTCCCAGTTGGGGAGAAACTATTCTAAAAGTGAGTCCTGCCCGTCAGAACCTGCCCAGGACTGTTGCCAGAGCTCCTGGCAGGTCACCCAGCTCCTCTCCCCTCCTGGGTGTGCACTTCAGGGCAAAGGCCAGTGAGTCCCGGCGCCTCTGATGGGTTCTGCAGAATTCCAGAACACCGCAGGGGAAGTTCTGCTCCACTCAGCACTCAGCGGGGTGCTCAGTCAGCCTCCCTCCAGGAGGGGCCGCCTAACCGTGAGGAGGAAGACTCTAGTGGGGAGGGGACAAGACGGGGTGTGACTGATCCAGCTGGAGGGAGAGGGGGCCCAGGAGTGGCCCCGAAAGCTGGATGGTTGAAGAGGAGCAGTTGGAGGTTGGCAGGCAGAGAAGGGAGGGTGTTATGGGGTGATTGATGTTGAATTACCCACAGGCCGTTCCTGGGAAGCAGGATGGTGTCTAAGGCCCAGTTTGGAACCATGGCCCGAACAGAATATGAGTGCCTTCAAGCTTTGAGACTGTGGCCAAGCTGTTTATCCTGAGTTTCTGTTTACTTACTTACAAAGCGGTGACCATAACACCTGCCTTACAAAGTTTCTGATGATTAAATGAGATAATGTGACTTAAAGCAGTTACTGGCCCTCAGTAGGAAGCCCAGATAAACGCTGTCAGTGGTTTGAAAACTGCTCTGTGTGGCTATTAGGATCAAAACCAGCCATTGTGGGTGCCTAGAGTGCCGTCTCTGGGAAGCCCCTGGCCCAGGCCTTCCCTCCTCAAATCCAGCATCCTCAGAACGGCCACGATGGTCCCTCTAAACTGCAAAGCTTTTCTCCCTGCCTGGTTTCCTTGGTCCCATCCCTGACGTTTCGGGTACAGTCCATGCATGCAGTTCCCCCCTGAAGACTAGGTGTCTCTGCCTCCGGCCTCAGTGGACTTCACCAGGCTGTTTGCTCCTTTATTCCCACGCCTGAGCCGCCTTCCTGCTGAGCCCACAGGCTCTCCGTGCGTCCATCTGCTGGTGCTGGCACGTGCTGGTGTTGGTTGCCAACCACCCGGCCTTCGCTGGTCTGGAGGGGACCTGATCACCCTTCTGTATAGTTCCACCTGCTCTGAAAGCCACACTGTGGCCTGCATCAGGATGAGCAGATGAGAGAAGGGGAGATGTCTAGCACCCTGTGCTCCCCAGCCCCTGATTTCAGGAGCTCTGAGCTCTGGTCATTTGTGGGAAAACTAGGTCCGTTCATTCCCCAAGGCTGCCATAGCAGAGTCCCAAACGGGGTGGCTGGCAGCAATGGAGGTTTATTGTCCCCAGTCTGAAGGCCAAAAATCCAAAATCAAGGTGCTGGCAGGGCCACGGCCCCTCCGACAGCTCTTGGGGCAGGTCCTTCTTTATCTCTTCCCGTTCTGGTGTTTTCCATCAGCCCTTGGCCTGGGCACACAGCCTCTTTCCGTGTCTTCACACTGGCTTCCCTCTGTGCGCCTGTCTCTGTGTTCACATTTCCCCTTCTTTTAAGGACACCAAGCCTATTGGATTGGGGCCCACCCTAGTGACCTCATGTTCACTGATCACCTCTGTGAAGACTAACTGAGCTCAGGTTCTGAGATCCTGGGGGTGGGATTCCACATGTTTCTGGAGCACACAATTCAGTCCATACACTGGCATCCACTTTCCTGTCCCCTTGGAACTGGCGTGAACTGGCTGACCCTCCAGCTGAGGTGGCGGGCTGTGAGGGGCCAAGGAGCTTTCTGGACCACCGGTTTGTCTGCTGTGCTCTGGTGTCCGGCTTCTGCAGAGCATGGTCTAGTCATGTTTAAAATGGAGGCTTTAGCGCCTGTCACCTCACTCAGTCCAGAAAGGCCGTCCTGTTTCCCCAGTTCAATCTTTTTGCAGGACTTTTTGCTGATCTTGCCCTTTTGACCTTCTTTGTCAACACTCTGGGCTCTAATCTATGTGTGAGGAATACTTGTGTGTCCCACTAGGTTGTGGGTGCTGTTCATAGGAAGGGTCATGACTTATTCATCTTTGTCTAAGAGTTCCATACACTGTGGACTCTCACTGCTCTGCAAACTCCTTGTGTGACCTGGAGTACCCACCCATCCTTTCATCCCCCCCTCCATCCCTCCATCCACTCATTCGTTTATTCGTTCATTCCCAGGCATTTAATTCAGTGTCAGGTACTGTACAGAGTGCTAGGGAGACATTGAGGGGGTGGGGAGCAGTGGTGGAGAAATAGATGGAGGTGTGGTCCCCCAGGTCCTCACAGTATCCCACTGAGACAGGTTATTGAGTGCTCCTTCCTGAGGACACAGACATGACCTTACGGAAAGCCCTCAGGCAGGAAGACAGTGGGCTGTGTCCAGGACAATGACAGAGGCCAATGGCTGTCCCAGGGAGGATATCTGAGCCAGCCATGGAGGTGGGAGTGTCCAGCCAGGCCTTCCTGCGTGAGCTGAAAGGATGTGGAGAAATTAAGGCAAGTGGCCTTCCCACTGTGGGTCAGGATCTGGGCAGGCATGTGCGGATCCGCAGTAGCGCTCCTTTTGCACCAGGGGGCAGTGTTCGGCCTGAAAGTCTTCCTGCCCTGGAGTGAGGCTGGGACTGGGCTGCCACTGCTATGCCAGCTGCCCCTCTCCTTGTCCCTGTACTTCCCTGTCATTCCCTGCAGGCCTTGATCATCCTCCACTCGCCTCCTTTCTTGGAGCCTCCTCCACTCCCCAATCCACAAATCCCCCTGCCCCATGCAGTGCTAAGTGTCTCCGCTGTCACTGTGCCGCCCTGTCCTCTGCCTGCTGCCTGAAGTCCAGGGTTGCCAGGGGTGGTGTGGAGCCGCGCTGGCGCAGTTCTGAACCACTGTGGGCCTCTCAGGGTAGAAGCCACTGGGCCATGCTGTCCTAGGACCCCAGGCTATTTCTACTTCATGTCTTTACCTGTCTTTGGTATCCTCGTTCTCTTTTCTTCCTTCATCTGCCACCTTCATTGTTTCTGTGTTCCCCACCTAGAAATCTCAGCTTAGTCCGTCCTCCTTGGGCACTTTGATAGCCGTGGTTGCAGCCCTGAAAGTCAGGTGGTCTTTTCTGTTGGCTGCTAGATCTGGGGCCCTCATGGGACATGGTTAGGATGGTGCAGAGGTGCCTGGAGGGAAGGGCCTCTAGAGCAGTGGTTCTCAACCCTCCTAATGCCTCGATCCTTTAATACAGTTCCTCATATTGTGGGGACCCCCAACCATAAAATTATTTTCGTTGCTACTTCATAACTGTAATTTTGCTACTGTTATGAATCATGATGTAAATATCTGATATGCAGGATATATTTTCATTATTACAAATTGAACATAATTAAAGCATAATGATTAATCACAAAAACAATATGTAATTATATATGTGTTTTCCGATGGTCTTAGGCGACCCCTGTGAAAGGGTCGTTCGACCCCCAAAGGGGTCGCGACCCACAGGTTGAGAACCGCTGCTCTGGAGGGAGAGGGAGAGCAGCCCCATCCATCAGGGGCTCACTTCTGCCACAGCATGGAGTCCTCTGCAAAGAAATCTTTCTTTCTGGTTCTGACCTGCTTTTGCTGGCAGCTGTGGAGGCAGTTGGGGGCCAGGAACAGAGCCTGGTGCGGTGCTGGTGGTGCTGGGGGTAGTAGGGAGAGATGTATAGGAACCTCACTCATTAATCTGGAGATTCCTGGGGCCTATTTCTGACCCATTCTCCCATGTATGGGGGGACTTAGTCCACACTGTGAGCTTCCAAAACTGACCCTCTGCCCAGCCTCCCCTGCAGCAGGGCCCTGGCTTTCCCTTCCTCTGTGCCCCCTGCCCACAGCTGCCCACGAAGGCTGCAGGAGGTGCGAGGTGAAGAACAGGGAAGTTCAGGGTGGAAGCAATACAAACCCTGGAAGGAACATTCCAGGGCCATTCAGGTGGATGCTACCTGATCCCAGCAAGGCTGCTCTGGCTGAAGCATGTCCACCCTGAACACAGTGGCCATGCTATCTGGTCCACACTTGGATGACGATGGCCTGACTGGTTACAAGAGGCAGCCTGGGAGGTACGTTAGGTCTGAAGAAGTGGGATTTCTAGTGCCATTTTGATGATTTATTGGACAAACTAAAACTGCCCTAGCTTATCGGGCCACAGCTTGGGCCAAGGACAGAGTGCTTGCTGCTGGTGGCCCTGCTGAAATCCAGGCCAGCGACACAGTTTTCATCAGGAGTGGAGTTTTTGGTTTCCACTGTGCTTCCGAAAAGCCACGGCTTATTCCTTTAGTTGGTGGTGACTCCGTGTGCCCTGATGTCTCAGAGCTTGTGCTCTGGAGGGAGGCATACAAATTGGGCTCAAACCTGGCCCTGCCGGGTGACCTTGGGTGTCACTTAATCCCATTGCGCCTGGTCCCTTTTCTGTAAAGGGGAGTGATAAGGAGGTTTGAGGTGACCTGACTTAGTGTTTGTAGTGCAGCCGGTGCCTGGCGAGGAGTGTCGCTGCCAGCACGGCCTGGCGTGCAGGTGGAGCTTGTGAGTGCTGGATGTTGTCGGCGTAACGCGGCGGATCACTGGGACTGCACTGACGACATGGAGACCTTGCCCCTGACTCGCTCCAGGGGCGTTGCAGGCACCTTCCTGATGGGCTGGGAGGGGAACACCGAGCTGATCCATCCAGTGTCTGGGGAGAAAATTGAAGCTGGAAGACAAGGAGACCCTGTCTGTGATTCATGCTGAGAGGCGGGGAAGGTGTCCTCGACACTCACGGCGTCACTGTGCCTCATTCTGCCGGCCAGGCGTTGTTCACATGTCCCAAGTGAGAGTCAGAGCCATCCATCCCCGTCCCTAATGCATAGTCCGAGGCCGAGGAAAGGGATCTGTCAGCTGGCCTTGGCGAACATAGCAAACAGGCCTCTGGGGCTGCCTGGGGCTGTTGGCTCTGTCAGAGAGGGAACCGGGTGGGAATCTCGGGGTGATGCTGGTTGCTTTCCTCTCACTCATCTCCCCGTCCCTGAGGGCAGAGAAGCAGACTTTTGCTCATGTGCATCACCATCACCCAGCAAGGAGTGAGTCAGCAGAGGCTCCCTGTGTCTGGCAGCCTCTCCGGCGGGGAGATCCCACCGAGGCCAGGCGCTGCCCAGAGAGGCTGAGCCGGTGCGGCAGAGCACGAGGGTTTTCCTAGGGGCCTGGTTTGGTGAACGAGGCCAGCAGAGTTTTTAAGAAGATTCTTAGCCAGACTGTCTCACGTCCAGCCTGTAGGTTTTCTCCCAGCCAGAGTTGATTCTGGAAAGGCCTAAGCAAGCACCAGGCAGCCGGACTCTGGTTTCACGTTCGGGAGGGAAGTGGGGTTGGATGAGGGGAGGCCTGGGTGCTGGATTAGCCGTGCTCCGAGAAGGCTGGGGATGCGCTGGGAGGGTGGCAGTGTTTGCATTCATCTTTGTGCCGGGTCCCAAGCCTGGCGTGGCAGGGGTGACTGTGTGTGCCTGAGCCGTGAGCTGCGGTGCAGGCTGTGTGGCTCTGAGCAGCAGTGTGACGACCTGAGCCCTCTTCAGCCACAAGAGCCCCTCGTGACCAGCCGCTCCAGACCCCACTCTGCCTGCTGGCTGAGGTCTCTGTGCCTTTAACCTCAGTGGCAGCAGGAAGTGTACTGTCCCCTCTTCCCCTGGTGTCCTGCCTGGGACCACCTGCTGCCTGTGTGCCCCAGCCTCCCTGCTTGTCCTTCTGGGCCCCAGAGTGGCAGGAGGCCGGAAGTTGCTCCACTGCAGGCCACCCCTTCCCCTGATTTCAGCCTTGGCTGCCGCCCAGGCCTCCAACGATCTGGTGCCGAGAACTTTGTATTCTGGGGCCAGTGACTTCAGGCTGAGCAACTGGCTGCCTGCAGGCTCCGTTGGCAGAAGCTGCGCTGGGCTCCTGGTGCGGGGTGAGTGCTCTGGGAAGGGCACAGCCAGGTCTCCGGGTGCCTGAGTTGGGTGTGGGTCTCCGGTGAGCGCTGTCCAGGAGCGCAGGCGCTGCGTGTACTGGCCGCTAGTCCCAGGAGGCCCACTGAGTCCCCTGCTCTGGCCGGTGCTGGGTGGGCGGGGGAGGGGTGAGAGCAGTGCTGCGGGCAGGGGTCTGAGGGTGGGGGCGTGTGGCTGTGTTGGGACAAGGGTCCCGGTTGTCCCCTGCGCTCAGCTGGGAAGAAAGGCCGGTGGGAGGATGGTGAGAGCAGCTCTGGCTTATGACTCCGTGGTTCCCAGGGCGACCAGCCAAGGTTGGGGGTGACGGTACCTGATTTTACAGATGAGATGAGGCCTCGGGTGCCCAACTGGGGAGGCAGAGCCTGGGGCACACCCAGGCGGGCTGACTCCAGCCTCGGGCTGGGCTGTCCTCTGTCCCACTTTCCCCACTGCCTGACTTCAGCCCAGGGCCCTGACCTTTCCCTTCCTCTAACTCTGCACCCAGCGCCTGACTGCTCGGGTCACAAGTCCAGCTGCCGTCTCCCTCGGCAGCAGCACAGGGTATTTCCGTGGGTTGGTGCTGACCCAGCCAAGGGGAATAAATACTTTGCAGTGGTTCTCAACCTGCTTAATGCCGCGACCCTTTCATACAGTTCCTCATGTTGTGGTGACCCCCAACCATAAAATTATTTTCGTTGCTACTTCATAACTGTAATTTTGCTACTGTTATGAATCGTCATGTAAATATCTGATATGCAGGATGTATTTTCATTGTTCGAGACCCACAGGTTGAGAACCGCCACTAGGCTCTTGAGAGGCTTTGCAAAGGCTTCCAGGGAGCTGCCACTCTGATACCCAGACAGCGCCTCCTGGGCCTGCCTCTGGTAGGGCTTCCCAGCGCTGAATTTGGTTGTGTCCAGCCCCGTTGCTAAATTAATAAGCAAAAGTGGCCCCTGACCGTTCTCTTTGGACCGTGAGGATTTCTCGTGAGGCGGACCTGTTCATGGTTTTGCGCCCCTTGTATTTCCTGTTCCGCTGCTGTGTGATCCTGAAGGAGCCCTTTGCCTCTTCTTGTCTTTGCTGATGTGGTGGTTTGGGTGCTTTCTTCTCTGCCCTGTCCCTACAGACCCACCTGTGGGCCAACGCAGAGCAGGCACTTGGTGCCCAGGATGAGGGTGAGATTTGCACCCCCATACCTGCTCTCTGTTGTGTGTGCCATCGACTGCCAGGCCTGCCTGCCCCCAGCTGCTGGGCCAGAAAAGAATCTCCCTCCGGGTGGGCAGAGCGCAGGGTCAGGCCAGCTGCTAGTTGGCCTGTGAGGGGAGATAACAGGGTAGCATCTGCGGTTCTCTGCGATTTAAGGAAGGGGTGAGGTCGATGTTTCCAGCCCTGAGCACCTACTGTGCGCAGGCGCTGCTCCCACGCTTACCTCCTCCATCCGTGTCTTTTTCACTTCTTATTCTGAAATAATTTCGGACTTACAGAAAAGTTGCAAAAACAGTACAAACAAATCTCTTCCACCCCTTACCCAAACCCCCAATACGAACATTTACCACATTTATTTCATTATTCTATTTTCCCCTGAACCACTTGAGTGTAAGTTGCAGACATGATGCTCCTAAACCTCTAAACACTGAAGTATTTTTTTTCTAAGAATGAGGATATTCTCTCACATAACCACGGCACAGCAATCAGGAAATGAACATCGGCACAGACCTTATTTAAAGTTTGTCAGGTGTCCAAGGTCCAATCCAGGATCACACATGTGTTTCCGTGTTGTCTCTTTAGTCTCCTTGAACCTGGGAGTTCTGTAGTCTTTATATCTCATGACCTTTGACATGTTTATTTTGTGGAATGTCCCTTAGTCTGGGTTTGCCTCATGTTGTGTCCTTGTTCATTCAGACTGTGGCCTGCAGAAACGCCCTGCAGGTCCTCCTTGGCCTCCTCCAGGAGGCACGAGATGTCCATTTCATGCTAGTGATGTTCACCTAGATCACTGGGCTACTGTGGTGTCCGCCAGCTCTGTCCACTGTGAAATGAATAAGTCAGCACAGTATCCCTCATGTCAGAAGGTGAGCGAGAGTCCAGCAAGACTGGCCTCCTGTTTGAGCAGCTGGGTGTGACCGGGCCCGGCCTCCCCATTGAGGGCTTGTCTGGCCTTGAGCAGTGCCCTGCGCAGCCTGGCCTCGCTCTGCCTCTCGGAGCTAACAGGTCTCCAGAGCACATGCCTCCTGGCTCTCCTTCCTCTGGGGCAGCCCTTCCATCTCCTTTATTGGTTCACCCTCCTCATCCAGACTCGGTGTTGGAGGACCAGGGTGACCCCCCTACCTCTCTAGTCTGTTCTCTCCTGGCCGATCTACTCCAGGTCCATGGCCTCAAGCACCGTCCAGTTGCCAATCACATCCAGGTTTCTTGCCTGCTCTGACCTCTCCTGGGGCTTCATCCCACTCCCAGCGGGGCCTGGTTCTCTCGCCCCTGCTGTTACAGGGAAGGGCATTCCTACCTCCAACATGGATTCTCCCTTTCCCCGCTTCCCCAATTTTGCCCATCCTCCATTGCTCCCGCCCAGCTCAGAGGCACCGTGTCTCCCCTCTCATCCTCTTTCAGCCCTCGCTGCTTTAACCCAGAGATCTTCCCAGAGTGCAGCAGGGTACGCCCCTTCCTCCACCCCATGGTGCTTGGAGGAGAATGATGAGAGTCTGAGAGCCCAGCTGAGACCCTGTGGGCACCTTCAGCTTCACCTCATCCCTTGGCATCCCCCCAGCCCTTGGCCCTGGATCTGGAGCACATCAGCTCATTCTTCCTTCAGGCCTGGGCCATCACTGTTCCTTCTTCTGGGATTTCCCCCCGACTGTGCGTGGCCTCCTATTCCGTTTCTCCCGCTCAGATGCCCTCGTGTGTGCTCCTCTTCAGAAAGGCCCGCTTTCCTATCCAGCCCCAGTGAGCTCCCTTAATCCCACCCCTCACCAGGTAATTCACAAAACATCACTTTGAGGCTCCAATCCTGATCTGAAAGGACCTTATTTCTGTCTTTTCCCCCTTTTCCCTGCTCCCTTCTCTGGTACCTGCTGGGAGAGCAGAGGCCTTCACTGTCCTGTCCCGCCCTGGGCCTGGGCCTGAGCCTGGCACCGAGCCGTCGCTCAGCACCCGTCCTGTCTCCCTGGTCTGATGGCTTCCCTCTTCTGCTTTACTTTTCATGTATTTTCCTCTTTCTTTCCTTTCTATTTGGTCTTTATTTCCCCTTCTCCATTTCATTGGCCGTGATCAGACACTGAGGTTTTTGCAATATCTATTTTGTTTATTAAATATATTTGTATGTTCCCTACTTAGAACAAATGGTTGAGTCAAGCATTTTAAACTTTACTGAGAAATAAATCACATGGTTAGCTAGACACAGGCCGTGTGGAGGGCAAAGGACTGAATGCCAGGCTGGCTGGACAGCGGGGTGACTTTGAACACATCTTTCTAAACTTGTCTGGGCCTTGGTTTTCTTCATTTGTAAAACCAGAGGGTGGCTGACCTCCAAAGATGTTCTCATTCTGGGATATACATTGCCTTCAGCTGGTATTTTAAAACTCCTTTTTATTGTGGTAAAATATATATAACAGAATTTGCCATATTAATCATTTGTAAGTGTACAGTTCGATGGCATTAAGTCCGTTCACACTGTTGTACAACTATCACCACCATCCATCTCCAGAGCTTTGTCATCACCCCCAACGTAAACTTTGTCCCCACGAAACCCTAACTCCCCACCCACTCCCGAGCCCCCTCACCAGCCCTCCCACTGTCTCTGTATGAATTTGACACTGATGCTTCATAGGGTGGATCAAGTGGAATTTGTCTTTGTGACGGCTGGGCTTACTTGCCCTCGGCTGGTTTTCATTGCTAATGTATTCAGAAGCCCTGGGGGAAGGAAGGTTTCTGTAGCAGTTTAAAGAAATCCGGCTTTAACTGAGCAGAGGCTTTGCTTCCTGCGGGAGCACATTGTTACCGTCACTGTCCAGCCAGATGGAGCCCTGCGGGAGGAACCACACAAGCCAGGTTCTCAAATCTGGGCTGCTGTCGCCGGCGAAAGCACTGAAAGGGACACTGCCAATACCCACGCATGCACACATGCACGCCCTGGTCACGCAGGGCCTCTGGCTGGCCTTGAAGCTACTTTAAGAGCTTGGCATGTTGTAAACCCTACAGTGAGTTAGGGTGAGCTTGGGCTCCATTGGGTTTGAATTTGCTCTCCTCCCTATGGCCAGTCAGCCCTTCAGGGAATGAGGAGGGTGATGGTGCTGGCTTTCACCTGGGGCTGCAATGGGCTGCGGTGGGACCTTCACTCTGCCTGGGGCCCTTCCACTGGAGGCTGCTCTACTCTGGCTCTGACTTCCCTCCCCAGATGCTGAGGTTCAGAACCATGTGTGGGGGCCTGAAGCTCCTGGGCATCCGCCGAACCTCCACCGCCCCCGCTGCCTCCCCGAATGTCCGGCGCCTGGAGTACAAGCCCATCAAGAAAGTCATGGTGGCCAACAGAGGTGAGCACCGTAGGGCGGGGAGAGGAACCTCCTCCACCCACTCCCCACCTCACGTGACATCTGCTTCTCTTAGGACCCAGGAATCTAACTTCTCCCTCGTACCCCTACCCCCCAGGTGAGATTGCCATCCGTGTGTTCCGGGCCTGCACGGAGCTGGGCATCCGCACTGTGGCTGTGTACTCGGAGCAGGACACGGGCCAGATGCACCGGCAGAAAGCAGATGAAGCCTACCTCATTGGCCGTGGCCTCGCCCCAGTGCAGGCCTATCTGCACATCCCAGACATCATCAAGGTGGCCAAGGTGAGCCAGGCCAGGCCAGGGCCTCCTAAGGGCCAGGGCTGGGTCCTATGCCATCCCCATGCTGTGCCCCATCCCCACGCCAGCCAGCGGTTAAGTGTCTGGATGGGTGGATGGGTGGATGATGGATGGATAAATGAATGAATGGAGCAAGTGAGGGGGGAGGCACAAGAGCCACAGGGTTTGGTCGGGGACTCTGTGAAGGAATTTGAGGGGCACAGCACTCTTCTGCCGCCAGGAAAACAACGTGGATGCGATACACCCTGGCTATGGGTTCCTGTCGGAGCGTGCGGACTTTGCCCAAGCTTGCCAGGATGCCGGGGTCCGGTTCATTGGACCGAGCCCAGAGGTGGTCCGAAAGATGGGAGATAAGGTGGAGGCCCGGGCCATCGCCATCGCCGCAGGTGATGTGGCAAGCAAGCCGCGGGCCCTGCAGCTCCTCCGGGAAGGGGACTGGCGGGTTTTGCAGGGATTCCAGTTTGTGACAAAGCCCCCACATGCCTGTTTCTCAACAGGTGTCCCTGTGGTCCCTGGCACTGACGCCCCTATCACTTCTCTGCACGAGGCCCAGGAGTTCTCCAACATCTACGGCTTCCCCATCATCTTCAAGGCCGCCTATGGGGGCGGGGGGCGTGGCATGAGGGTAGTGCACAGCTACGAGGTGAGCAGGAGCCAGGGCTGGGAGGCCGCCGTACAGCCTGCCGGCTCCGGGAGTGGGTCGGGGTCACGCAGAGGGGCCCAGTGTCTGCTCAGCCTCCACTCGCCCCCAGGATCTGGAGGAAAACTACACCAGGGCCTTCTCAGAGGCCCTGGCCGCCTTCGGGAACGGGGCGCTGTTTGTGGAGAAGTTCATCGAGAAGCCACGCCACATCGAGGTGCAGATCCTGGGTGAGTGAGGTGTTCCTGGGCTGCAGCGGTGGCAGGAGCCAGCAGGCCTGGCCTTTGGGGCGGGGCAGGGGCTCTCCCTCAGGAAGATGCTCCTCCATGCAGGGCAGGGCCCACGGCCTCGGGCGGCCGGTTCTCGCCTGGCTGCCCAGCACTGGAGCGGGCACTGATGGGCCACCTCGATGTGTGAGAGGGTCAGGCCTGTAGGACTGTCTACCTTCCTCTGCAGGGGACCAGTACGGGAACATTCTGCACCTGTACGAGCGAGACTGTTCCATCCAGCGGCGGCACCAGAAGGTGGTGGAGATCGCCCCTGCTGCCCACCTGGACCCTCAGCTTCGGACCCGGCTCACCAGCGACTCTGTCAAACTTGCTAAGCAGGTGAAGTGTGGGGGCTCCTGGGACAGTTGCCCACAGAGTGACAAGGAGCCTGTTCCTGCAGGCTCGCTCCGGGCCAGTGGTCACTGGGGTCTGGATGTGGACAGTCTGCTGGGAGCAGGGCAGCCAGGGTGACAGCTCTGGGAGGGGACGGGCTCTGTTGGAGGATAGAGGCCAATGAGGAGTCAGTGGGATGTCAGGGCAGGCCCAGAGACCAAGCCTGGGGTCCAGCAAGTAGGAGGAGGAGGGAGAGAGGCCGTGGACCAGCCCTCAGCACTCTGTGCCCAGATCGAACTTCTGCGTGGCACCAACTAACCCCTGGACTGCAGGAATGAGGTTCAATGGATTCTCAGGATTAAGAAACATTGCTGAGGCATTTCTTCCTCACTTACCCGTCCCCTACATCACATTTCTTGCAACCCTTTTCTCCTCAGGCCCTCCTCTGCTAGTCTTGGCTCTGCTGGGTCATGGGCGGGGAATGGCTCCCCAGCAGTGGCCTGACCCTGGGCCTGGCTTGAGAGAGCACCTGCCATGGCCAGACCGCCCGCAGCAGCCCTGCTCTCTGTTCTTCTGGGCCCTCCTGACCCCACCCCCTCTGGAGTCCAGGCATCCTGCCCCCAGATCTGCCTCCTCTTCCCAGAGCCCTGGGCCAGAGCATCGTTTCAGATCTGCCCTCCCAGCCCCACGCGGGCCCTGGGCCTGCTCTCCTCCAGAGCCACGCTCCCTCAGGCCTCAGGCAGCTGGACCCAGAGCGGGAGGGCAGATGGTCTGTCACCTTCCCCAAACCGAAAGCAGTGAGGCTTTAGCCACAGTGAATATGAGGCAGTGATTTAAGAGTAGAGGTTTTGGTTATTTTGCAAAAGGGGTGTCTTTACCTTGATTTATTATTATTATTATTATTATTATTCTCATTCCCGAACAGATGTGAGGGAGCTTACTGAAGTCTAGTTTGTGGTCTTGGGAAGACAAGAGTGAAAGGAATCAGGGTTGAATTTTGAGTAGAGTCATCACTGGTTGATTTTCCTCAAATGGCCTCTCTTTGGGTAGTGACCGGAGGTGATGGCCGAGCAAAGAATGAGGAGGGTCCAGGAGAGGCCAGGGTACGCATGGGTGGGGCCTGTGCCCGAGAGCAGAGGAGGCTGCAGGGGAGAGGGCAGAGGGCGCCACGCCTGGGGCGATGGGCGCTGTTGATGTCTCGCCCAGACAGTGTGAGTGCAGCCTCCTGAGGCTGCTGGTGGCTCCCGGGGAGACGTCAGGCAGGAGCCCAGCCGTGCGCTTTGGCAGCTTCCCTCCCCAGCGGCAGGCTGGTGGGCTACCGTCTGGTGGGCAGGGTGTGCTGCTGTCTGTCTTTTTATGGAACCAAATGGCAAGGGCTCTCATCACTACGCCTGCTTACTTACGTGGCCCCCACAGGTGGGCTACGAGAACGCAGGCACCGTGGAGTTCCTGGTGGACAAGCACGGCAAGCACTACTTCATCGAGGTCAATTCCCGCCTGCAGGTGGAGCACACGGTCACCGAGGAGATCACCGAGTGAGCAGGGGCTGGGCCAGGGGCCGGGGCCATGGGCCAGGGCAGGGGTGTCCTCTGGGTTTCATGTAAAGTCCACTCCGGTGGCTCCTGGGGAGCAGGTGGTAGGGAGCTGCATGGGGTAGGAAGCAGTTGGGGATCTAGTTACTTTTTACAAAAATTATAATAAAAGCATCACGGGGTTATTGTATTAGTACAAAGCAGCAAATACAAACCATCTAGAGCCCCACCTAGGACCGGATGCTGAGGGGGCTCCCAAGCTGTAAGACACAGCCACACGGGAGGGAAGTGTCCATCATCCCCATTGTTTAGACAAGTGGTTCTCAACCTTGGCTGCACATTAGAATCACCTGGGAATCTTTTTAAAATCCTGATTTCTGGGCCTCATCCTCCGGAAATTCTGTTTCTTTGTTACTAATGTTGTGGCCCCACCCCATAACAAAGAAACAGAATTTCCAGAGGATGAGGCCCAGAAATCAGGATTTTGAAAAGATTCCCAGGTGATTCTAATGTGCAGCCAAGGTTGAGAACCACTGGTTTAGATGAAGCTGAGAGAGGTTAAGAGAGTTGCCCAAGATCACACAGCTGAGACTGGAAACCCAGGCTCAAGTCTGTTAGAAATAATTGGTGTCTTTTCATCGTTATTTCCTTTACTATGTAAGTAGTTTGACACAATGGCAATGTTTTGTATAGAATTTTTATTCTACTTTTTAAATTCAATATTTTCGAAGACATTTCCCCAGACCATTGGACTTTCTGAATACTTTTAGTGGCTGCATACTATTCCAACATCTGTGTAAGTCGTAACTTATTTGCACAGTCCTCTGTTACTAGTGAGGTGTTCCCAGCTTTGTGGTTAAGGGTGTGTCAGTCAACCTTTGTGCCGAAATCTCTGCCTACCTCTCTGAAGAGGTCTGAGGATTGACACCTTTAGTGGCATTACCTGAGCAAAGGTTAAGCAACATCTCACCTAATTAGCTTTCTTGATTGCTTGTCCCAATTTGTTTGCCCACAAGCATTGAGTATAGACATTTTAAAAAACTTGTCCGTTTTATAAACAATTAAAATAATCTTTCATTGTTTCAAGATACAGATTTTTAGCCATTTAAGTGTTAAGGCTGGCTTGTCGCCAGGCCATCTCACCATGGAACTTTCCTGACAGTTTCTTCTCCGAACCCTGCCCCTACCTGAGGTTGAGGAAGCTGTGTGAGGTGGGGAGAGGGACGCCTGCCTTTGCCCAGGGGGTACACAGAGACCCCCAGACTCCTTGCTCTCTCCAGATAAAGACTGAATGGAGACGGACGCTCCAGGCTCAGACTCTGGCCCCACACAACTTTCCCATCGTGCTGCTGTAAAAGTGTCGATCTGGAGCCGGCCGCAAGCCTGCTCTGCCAGGAGGGAAATCTTTGCTTGCCTGGCAGTGGGGGTTTGTGTCAGACACACACGGGCTGGTGCAGGTTCCTCCCAGCTCACTAGCTGCATGGAGCTCGGGTGAGCTGCAGACTCTCTCACCCTCGGCCTCCTCCTCTGATGACAATGATGGGGACGCTCAGAGCATTATTGTGGCGATAAAGCTGAACAGCGCACACCATCCCCTCTGCATGCAGCTGTGGGGATACATGTGACCATCACCACGCTGTGGGGTGATTGAGCCGGAAACGCAACGCTGGGAGCATCTGCCAGGGTAGTTCCCAGGCTGTCCTCACCGCAGCCTCAGGGACAATGTAAACACCGAGGTTTTGAACTGTTCCCCGTGGACTCCTTGCTGTGCTCGGCATAGCGGTCAGTGAGGCCAAGCTCTGTGCTCTCAGATCAGGGGCGGAGGACGGCGTCCCGACCACAGCGCCCACCCGTGTGGACCCTCCTGCAGCTGTGGTCCCATCTCAAGGAGCCCGGCCTCCTCGACCCCATTCTCTCACAGCTGCCCCCCAGGATACCCACACAAAGGACTCCAAGAGCAGGGTGTCTGAGGCTTCAAATCCAGGCTTGACCAAGGGGGAGTTTGGGGGCAGCAGGAGGACTGAGAGACCCAGGGAGAAAGAGGGCAGTACACGGGGAGGGACAGTTTGGGGGGGGTGCAAGAACAGGTGGATGCAGAGTTCAGCTGCCCCTCCAGCTGCCCGTTCTCCTTATTCAGAATGTGCAGAGTAACCGGGCACAGGGCAGGGGCGCTGGGCAGGTGGGAGGAGCCGCTGCTCAGGCTGGTGAAGAGTCTGCAGGAGCTGGGTGGGCTGCGTCTGTGTATGGACTGCCGCCTTGTCCATCCCCTGCCTCATGTTCTCCTCTTGGTTCTGCATCCTTTCCCTGCAGTGTGGACCTGGTCCACGCCCAGATCCACGTGACCGAGGGCCGGAGCCTGCCCGACCTGGGCCTGCGGCAGGAGAATATCCGCATCAACGGCTGTGCCATTCAGTGCCGGGTCACCACCGAGGACCCCGCCCGCAGCTTCCAGCCAGACACCGGCCGCATCGAGGTAGCGTCCACATTCTGACGTTCCAGCTGAGCAGCCGCGGGTCTCTGCCTGTGTAAGGACTCTCGGGCCAGACTGCTTCTGAGGGGCACGAAGTGAGGGAGGACCCGCTCTTGGGCTGGTCTGAATCTGGCTGAGAGTACATGGAAGCCAGGCCCGGTCAGAGGAAGGGAGGAGCACCCTGGGGAGGGGCTGCCATGTTCACAGGCTGGTAAGCCAGTGGGCAGATCATCAGAACGGGGAGCAGAGCAGCTGGTGGAGCCAAAGACGGGGTCCCCAGAAAGGAGGCCCGGGTCCTGGACTCTGTTCTAAGAGCCCAAAGACAGGACAGTACTGCTGGCCACTGTCCTGCCTTCAGAGGGGTGTGGCTGGCAAGACAACACTCAGGGTGCAGTGAAGGATTGGGGCCCTGAAGTCCCAGTGGAGGGGCCAGGCTGAGCAGGGGGACCATCAAGGATAAATGAGAGAGTTGGGGAAGTGGTGGACGGCAGGGAAGAGGCCGAGAGGGAGGTTGAGGAGGGCCCAGGCAGGCACCCCACATCTGGACCTGTGCCTCCTCCAGGGATACTTCCTGCACCTTCTCTTTTCCTCACATAGAAAGCTGTCTCTCACCCCTCCCCTGCTGGCCCCGCTTCCCTGGCTGAGGGCAGGAGCCCTCTGGCCTGCTCGGTGCCTGTCCCGTCCCCGCCCATGCTGGCTACGAAGACCTCTGGATCCTGGTGCCAGCGCCTGTCGCTGGCTCTGCTGCTGTATGGCGCCCCATCTGGCTTGCGCCTCCCGGCAGGGCAGGAGCTCAGACTCTGCTCTGGGTGCAGGGAGTGGGGTGGGGGGCGAGTCTGAGATACGGGGCTTCTGAAGGCAAGTGGCAGGGCAGGGCGCTGTCTGGATTCTGAAAGTTGCATAGAACTGGTAGGCTCAAGGCCAGAGCGCGGTCCAGACTGTTCTGCCCTCGGCCAGGAAAGGGCAGCCCTGCCCTGGACGCTGCCTTCCTCCACCTCCCCTTCCCAGGCCTGGCTCCTCCGAGCCTGGTTTACCACAGAATATTTTTAGCTCCCAGTTCCTGCTCACAGCTGAGTGTTCACCTTTAAATATTTTATTAGGTTCCTTTTAATCAAACACAGGCCCCTGTCCCTTAGAAGTGACAGCACGGTGCAGTGGGTGCAGCGGGGCTCCCCCCCGCCCCCGCCCCCGTCTTCCTGCGTGTGCCTCACAGGGTGCCCCACCCCCATTGTGGACTTCATGTGTGTGCTGCAGTTACTCCAGACACCCCAAACCTCTGTCCCCCACCCTGTGGTCCCCTATCCATTAGGCTGTGTTTAGAGCCCGTGTCTGTGTCCCCAGGTCTGCCTCTGACCCTGTGCTCTCTCCCCTGCTTCCCTCTGGGCACCGGCAGAAATGAAGCAGAACTTCGCAAGCCAGAGCTGGGATCCCTCGTGCATCCTGGGGCTGAGGCCGCCTCCTGACTCTGGCTTCTGACCCAGTTCCTGAGCCCACCCTTCCCTCCCCACAGGTGTTCCGGAGCGGAGAGGGCATGGGCATCCGCCTGGATAATGCTTCCGCCTTCCAGGGAGCTGTCATCTCCCCCCACTACGACTCCCTGCTGGTCAAGGTCATCGCCCACGCCAAAGACCACCTCACAGCCGCCACCAAGATGAGCAGAGCCCTGGCTGAGTTCCGAGTCCGAGGCGTGAAGGTGAGAGGCTGCAGGCCCTGTCTCCCTCCGCTCGTTCCCATCCGTCTCCGCCCCTCCTGTCCTGCATGTGGACGCTCCTGGCTGCGCTTGGTCACTGCTGCTGCCGGCCCCTCAGCGTCCCTGGGAGTCGGGAGTAGGCCTTGCTCTGTGGATCCCACATGTCTCCTGCCCCTCCTGGGTGAGATCACCTGGCGCGTGTGTGAGTCCACATTCTCCCTGGCCTCCCTTCTGGAAATCCTGATCCCACATGTAGGGACCTCGGAGCCTGTGTTTTGAGCAGCGTTGGGTGCCTCAGGGACAGCCAAGAAGGGAGGCTGCAGCCGGAGGTGTGAGCACAGGACAGGAGGCGGCTCACCATGGGTGGCCAGGCAAGGGCCCGAAATGCCTGTTGGGCTGTTGGTCGGATCCGTTACCAGAGTCTGTAGCTAGAGATGAGGTGACAGCCACGTGCTGTCCTGAGGTCAGACACTGCCACCAGGACAAGGCTCTGCTGAGCAGATCTCATCGCCTGGTCTCACTGTGAGGGGCGCCCAGACAGCTCCACTCACCCTCTTCTGGGGGCTCCAAGGATGGTCACTCATAGCAGAGGGCCCCCGCCCTGCCTGCTGCGCACGAGGGGAGCAGGGGAGCTGGCTGGGCCCTCCGCTTCGCGTCTCCTCAGCTGCTCCCAGCCCTCCCTGTGGTCCAGGTGGGGTCGGTGTGTGGGCGGTGCTGTCCTCGCAGCCCTGCGTCACTTCTCACCTTTGGGGAAAGCACGTGGCGGGGAAGGGGGCGGCGAGTCTGTGCCTGGCGTCTCCTCAGCTGACAGGAAGCAGGTTCCCCAGGTGCTAGGGGGGGCTCTGCGCTTTTCCGTGAGGTGCTTCCGGGTTCGGGGTCATGGGGCTGTTTCGTGACATCATGTGCCCACTTTCTCACCGAGGGCATGTCCTGGGGCTGCCTCCGGTTCCAGGTGGCCAGTGCACCCCGTGACCCCAGTGGGTGACCCAGCTACCCCATCCCTCACCTGCCTGGGCTGTAGGACCTCCTGTCCTTCAGCCTGGAGGACCCAGTACTGAGAGGCCTGGAGGTGGAGCGGGAAGACCAGGGCCGTGAGAGCCACAAGAAGGCGGGAGGCCAGTGCAGGACGCGGATTTCTGGTTCCTGGGGGCACCAGTGTCTTCAGAGACCTGCACCAAGACCTGGCCACTGGCTCCTGCCACACCTCGAGCCTCCGCCAGCCCTGCACTCGCGGCCCTGCCTCCACTGCCCTGCGCCGCCCTGTCTCTGTCCAGGCCTCGCGGGGCTCACGCTCCCTTCTCTTCTCTGCTGAGAACCTTGTTTCATTTATTTAAACCAGGGTCGCTCTCGGGATACATCCAGGTATGTGTCTGGGCTGGGAGGGCAGGCACGTGTGTGTCACCACTGCGCAACCCACAACTGTGTGAGCTTGGCCTGCACATGTGTGTGCACACACCTTATTATGCCAACTCTTACCAGGCTGCTCATCAGAAACACCATGGGCCTCACACAGAAATGGGCACATACCCCCAGGCCCCAGTGCAGGTCCTGGGTGCCAGCGCCCGCCTTTTGTGGTGGAGCCCGGGCACCTGCACCTTCTTGAAGCATCTGGGTACGCCTGGCGCGGGGTGCAGCAGAACAGGTGCCTGCGAGTATTTGTGTTGGGGGCACTGTTCCTCCCAGCTGACACCAGGAGCAGTGACTGTTGGGATGGCTGGCAGGGCTGTGCCTGGGGCCAGAGGAGGCAAAACAAGGCAGCCTCCGGTGGACTGTGGCTCCTCAGTATGGGGGCTAGCGCAGGGCTTGGCCCGGCAGGCAGGGGGCACCCATGTCCCCGAGGGAGGTTTGACTCAGTCTCTCCAGCCCAGCCCAGAACAAAGCCTGGGGTGTCAGTGGAGCAGCTGGGGGCTGGCTCAGGGCCTGCAGCACTGGCAGGAACCTTCCAGAGGGTTGTGGACAGTGAGATTCCAAACCCGTCCCCATCCCTTTAGGATGACGTGCTACAAACCCCTGGGAGATGGTGAATGAGATGGTCACAGGCGCAGGGACTTTCTTACTAAGCTGTGTAAGCAATGATGCGAGCCCAAGTCCCTGTGCCCTAACGGGCTGTGCCATCTCCCACCTGCTCCTGTGGCCACTCTGTGCCCTATAACACCCCTGCCACCATGAGGACGTCACATCCTGTCCACAGTCTGCCAGGAAGGGTGTGCTCTGTGCTTCCAGCTGCAGGCACAGCAGAGGGCTCAGGCGTCCAGGCCACAGGGCGCCAGGGGCCGGACCTGGGCTCACCCGTTAGAGCCACCAGCCTGAACACTCGGCCCTCAGGTGGAAGAGGAGGCTGAGGGCACCCAGATCCACGTAGGCCACCTCCATGGGACTGGCAGTCCCAGCCCTGTCCTGTCTGTGCCTCCACTGGCCCACATGTCCCCCCTCCCTCCAGCAGGATGACACTAGAGACTAGCACTGAGGTGTCCCCAACAATTTTATTATAAAGAAAAACAAGACTCCCACTTGGTGGCTGCAGCCCCTGCCTTGGTGGCTGTGAGCACCTGTCAGAGGGGCTGACCCCATATTATGCCTGTCAGTGGGCCAGAACCAGGGAAAGGGCCCCCTGTCCTGCCAAGCACAAGGGGCCTGAGGTACCGAGGGTAAAAGGGAGGAACTCCCAGGCAGTGCTGACCCACCCAGGCCAGGTGGCTGCCTGCCCCCCACCCTCCACCCCGGGCTGACTCCCTTCCCATCACACCACGCTCTCTTCCAGCCGTTCTGCACTGCCCCCCATTCCCTGGCACCCTGCCCCAAACAGTCCCCCGTGCACAGAGTGGCTCCGTCGGGCCCAGGCCCCACCTAGGCGCCTGGCATAACCATAGCACCCGCCCGTGTCTCCCAGGTCCAGGGAGCAGCTGCGCTGGGGGCGCGGTGGGGGGCTCCGTGGCCGGTGGGTCTTCGGTGTGGGGCTGGGGCCTCCGTTGGTCTGGGATTGGACGTGGCTGAGCTTCAGGGGGAGGCGGCCATTCCCAGCCCCCCGGCCCCGAACCAGCAAGGCCACAGTGAAGACCAGTAAGGCAGCCACAAGGACACCCCCCACGGCCACAGTCAGGGTCCCGCCCAGCATGTGGGCCTGTGGGGCGTGGCACAGGGGCATGGCCGGCAGCGTTGAGAAGTGGGCACAGCCCAGCAACTTGGTGGACGTGAGGTCAGAAGGCCCAGCGGCAGGTGACAGGGCCAGCAGGCAGAGGTCATAGTCGGCACCAGGGATCAGGTGCTTCAGCAGGAAGTGGTGGCTGGAGGCGGGGATGATCCTGCAGGCAAGGTCTGGAGGTCAGAGCTGGGCCTCGGGGTCCAGGCCCCAGCCCCACCCACAGGGCCTTGCAGCCCCCATCACAGCCCATCCCCACCACCCTGGGTTCCCAGGTCCCAGCTCTGAACACCCTCTTCTCCTGGGACCACAAAGGCCTCATGTGTTCCCACCCACGAGGAGAAACCAAGACAGGCATGCATGTACATGCGTGTGTGTGTGTGTGGCACTAGAAGCAGTGCAGGGGGACAGACAGGTGTGTGCCCTGACACACAGGCCCAGCACAGGCTAAGGACGGGCGGAGAATCACATCACCAGAGATAAGTCGTGTGTGGGGCTGGCCGCGTGCTTAATCACACACCAGCCTGGAGGCTGCCTGTGGCTCAGCCACATGGGAGAGACCTGAGGGGCACTGCCCACCTCCCCCCAGCATTTCCCACCTTTTCTTCCTGGTACCTGACCCTCCCCTCCCCCTAGCTCAAGATCCCCAGGCAGCTCAGAAGCTGAGGAGGGGTGTGTGGAAGCCCCAAGGACAGAGAAGGAGCCAAGAGTGGCCCAGCCCTGGACGGGTAGGGCCGAGGCGCTGCAAGGTGCATCCTCACCGGTAGATGAGGGTCTCATCCTCGCTGCTGTTGTACTGGATTTGGAACATCCACACAGGGTCCGCTGGCCGTCCAGGCCCCCAGCTCACCAACCCTGAGGTGGCCGTCACCTCTGTCACCTGCACCGTTGGCTCAGTCTCTAGTGTCCCCTCGCCCTCCGCAGCAGTGCGGGCTGAGGCAGCGATGTCCGAGGGCCCAGGGCGGCCCCCCTCCGCACTGCCATTCCCACCGTGAGGCAAGGCCAGCACCCGCAGTTCTACCTGGGCTGTGGATTCACCAGCAGGGTTGGTAGCAATGCAGGTGTAGTCCCCTGCGTCCCCAGAGCCCGTCACCCCAATCTCCAGGGTCCCGTTGGGGAAAGCCCAGGTTCGGGAGGAGTTGCCGACCAGCCGGTCATCAGGGCCAACCCAGTGCATGGTGGGTGCAGGGTCCCCGAGGGCCCGGCACCGCAGTGTGGCCCGCTGACCCTCCAGCACCCAGAGGCGCTGTGTGTGGCGGGCGATGAGGGGCGGCTCACAGGAGAACTCGCCCTCGGGCACTGCCCAGAAGTAGCGGCCAGCCAGGCCTGGCGGGGAGGCGCACGTCTCTAGGTCGTCGGGCCGGGCCAACCGCCGCAGCCACAGCAGCTCACAGTTGCAGTGCAGGGGGTTCCCACTGAAGCTCAGCACCAGGGGGGCAGGCGAGGCCTCGGAGTCGCGCCCCCGGGAGAAGAGTGGGTCAGGTGCCAATGTGGCCAGGCGGTTGGAGGTGAGGTCAAGGCGGGAGAGCTGGCTAAGTTGGGCAAAGGCGCCTGGAGGCAGCACGTCAATGACGTTGTGGTCCAGGTTGAGGGTGTGCAGGGCAGGCATGGCACCGATGCCAGCCCAGGGCACCTGCCGCAGGTTGTTGTAGGACAAGTCCAAGTCCTCCAGGCTGTCCAGGAAGTCATCGAAGGCCCCTGGTGCGATGCGGCCCAGCTGATTGCCACTCAGGATAAGGTGCTGCAGGTTGACGGGGCCCCGCAGGCTGCCAGTGCCCAGCTCCACCAGCCTGTTGCCATCCAAGTGCAGGGAGCGCAAGCTCTCCAGGTCCCCAAAGGCGCGGGCCCCGATGCGGGTGATGGCATTGCGGGACAGCGTCAGGTCCACCAGCCCGGTCATGTTGCGGAAGTCTGGTGGCCCCAAAGCCTGGATGAAGTTATCAGCCAGCCGCAGCTCCACTGTCCGCCGGTCCACATTGGGCGGCACGAACAGCAGGCCTCGGTGGGCACAGAGGGTGCTGAGTGACTCGGACAGGTTCTGGCAGACGCAGGGCAGTGGGCAGGCGGCCGCTCCACTGGCCAGCAGCAACAGCAGGAGCGGTGGGGCCATGGTGAGTGCCCTGTGGGGAAGGGCCAAGGCCCAGGCACAGGTGGGGCTGGTGCAGGTGCCCAGGCCCAGTCCCAGGAGCCAGCTTCTGAGCCTGGCCTGGGGGCCGGGGAGAGTCAGTCAAAGGCCCAAGGGGCCCCTAGGGGATGAGGGAAGGCTGGGGCCTGCAGGGCCAGCCTCCTAGAGTACATGTCACATCTCCCAGGCAGTTACGGGGAGTACAGGCTCTGGGACACGGTGAGGCCTGAGGCAGGAAGCAGAGGTGGGCATGAGAGCAGGGAGGATCCCTGAACTTCCTTTCCCTGGCGTCAGCACCCCCACCACCCCGCCATCTCCTCCCCTACCAGGGAAGCCACCCCCAAAATCCCTCCCAGATGCACTTCCCTCCCAAGCCAGACCCCACACTGTGCCCGGAGGAGGGGGTGCTCACCTGGTATCTGTAGTTCAGGGGGCACGGGCCGGCATCCCTGCAGGTCCGGCCGGCCGCGAACTCCAGGCAGCTCTCCCGCGGGGGTAAGGCCTGGGGCTGACCAGCCGTCCCCCGCTCGCCCTCCGGCCCATGGCGCTTGGCCCCGGCCCGCTCAATCGGTTCCAGTACCTTTTCCCCGGCTATGCTCGTGGCGGTGGCGACCAGCAGGCGAGTGCGCGCTAGCGAGCACGCGCGCCGCGGACATTCACATGGAAGGCGGACAGGGAGGGGTGCGCAGGGATCCACCCTGGGCTGGCTCCCGAGGTCACGGGGACACGCGCCCACGGGTGGCCCCAGGTCACAGCCGAGGCCCAGGCCAACTCCGGCCTTCCGCACCGCTCTCTAGTCCTGCCGCAGCGCACTCACCCTGGCACAGGCACGCGCGCCCCCGGACACCCTGGCGCCCGGGCATCCTGCACCGCACGGGCGCCCGCCGCCACTGCTGCTGCTGCTGCTGCTGCTGCGCAAACCGTCACTCTGCAGCCAGACAAAGCGCCAGCTCGTGGGCCCCTTCACCATCTCCCAGAGACAGAGCCGGGAGCCTTTGTTACATGTCGCTGGGCACCCTCCCCAACACACCCACACATGCCCACACATCCACGTCCCGCACCCACAGGCAGGGCCGGGCGCAAACCCGCGCTGTTACTGGGACCCTCGCATTCACAGATACACGCTGAAGGTCACAGCCGTTCTGCATCACCAAGTCACGTGGAGGGTCCCCAACACGCACGGGGCCCTGGAGTGGGGGCTGGGGCGACGCCCCCGCCAGGGCTGCTTCGGGGTGGGGCCGAGGGCTTGGTCTCCCAGCTGGCGCCGCGCCCCGTTGCCTGCCCTTCCCTCCCTCCCTCCCTCTTCCCAGCCTCCCCGCCTGCCCAGCAAGCTAGGGAGCCAACCGGTCTCCGCCTCTGGTCCGATTGGTCGGCGTGGCTAGGTTTCCCAGCAGGCAGGCGGAGGCACGCTGTTTGAAGCTGTGCGTCAATGGTCCTTGCTGGGCCCACAGCCCGCCCCTCCCTCCCCTTTCGGCCCCTGCCGGACCGTTTCCCTAGGTCCTAGGCCCTAGCGGAACGACCTCAGTCCCCTAGGAATCACGTCTGGAGGAAAGGGAAGGGAAGGGGCAGGGGGACCCAGGTTGCCTGAGGACTAGGAGATACCAGGGATGGGGGATTTCCTGGTGGGTGGACCACTACAAAAGACCAGGGTGCTGGACCTGATTCGGACCCCTCCATGCTCCTGCCCAAGCTTGGCTATCAAGGGCTAGGAGCTGGGGTCTCCCCACCCCCAACAGGAGCCCCTTTCTAGGCTAAGCCAAGTTAGTCCCAGGGAGCGTGAACTGTCTACAGCTCAGTGACAGCCCTGAAGACTCCATCCTGCAGGAGCAAAAGAAGCCCCCAGTGGCGACTAGGGAGAAGGGCAAGATGTCTTGGGAACCCAGGAGAGAACGTCCAAGTAGAGCTGTTAGCAAGAGAAGGGTTGGAAAGTGCCCACTGGGTTTACCCACAAAGAGGGACCTTAATGAGAAAAACACTGGGAGGGGGTGTCTGTTGAAGGGAGGAACCTTTTAAGAAGCCTGACTGGGAGGCAGGAGGGTGGCTGCTTCATGCCGCTGTGCTGTGGGAGGTGCTTGTCTTCCTGAGGAAGGAGGAGGTGGGAGTCCGCACTTGCTCTGGGGTGAGCAAGGAGGGAGGAAGTGGGCTCAGGCCCTGCAGCTTAGGGGACCCTGCCAGACGGTGGGTGGGGGTGAGGAGATGGGAAATGCCACTCCACAGGGAGCATGGCATCCTAGGGAACTAGGAAGCTGGCCTTGGTGGCCCCTTCAGCTAGCTTCTTTCCCTGCCATGGCAAATGGTGACACCCTCCCACCCACCTCTGTTCTGCAGACCAACATCCCCTTCCTGCAGAACGTGCTCAACAATCAGCAGTTCCTGGGAGGCACCGTGGACACCCAGTTCATTGACGAGAACCCGGAGCTATTCCAGCTGCGGCCCGCACAGAACCGGGCCCAGAAGCTGCTGTACTACCTCGGTCCGGCCTCAAGACTGCCCTGCTCTCCTCTCCTCTCTGATGCCTTGCTCCTGGCCTCCTGCCCAGAGCTTCCTAGCACCCCTGCCCTCAACCTGGTCCTTCTCCTTTCCTTTGCCTTCCTGGCCAAACTCCTTGCTCATAAACTTATAGACACACACACCCCTTTTTTTTCTATCTGCATGGTCCTCAATCCGTCCTCACTGCCTGGACCCAGGAGGGCCTGGCTTTGGAGAGGACAAGGACCAGCTGGAGGACTGGGGCTCCTGGAGGAATCCCTCCATCCCCAATCCCACATACTCTCACTCCTACCCTCAACTCAGACTCTGCCCAACCTGCCCTGAACCACTGCCCACTCTCTCTACAGGACATGTCATGGTGAATGGCCCGACCACCCCAATCCCAGTTAAGGCCGACCCCAGCTCCACGGACCCCATTGTCCCTGTGGTGCCCATAGGTAAGTGAGATCAATTTTGCCAACTCATGGGGAGACAGAGGATGCCACCTGCAGGATGGGTACTAATGCCTGGTCTGCCCTAGGCCCGCCCCCGGCTGGTTTCAGAGATATCCTGCTTCGAGAGGGGCCTGAGGGCTTTGCTCGAGCTGTGCGGAACCACCAGGGGTTGCTGCTGATGGACACAACCTTCAGGGATGCCCACCAGTCACTGCTGGCCACTCGTGTGCGAACCCATGACCTCAAAAAGATTTCCCCCTATGTTGCCCACAACTTCAGCAAGCTCTTCAGCATAGAGAACTGGGGAGGTAGGCTGGCATATGGTACAGAACCTGACAAGAATTGGGCACCCACAGTGTGGCCAGGCATTGGAGACTCTCAAGAGAAGCTAGAGACATTAACATTGAGAGAACCAGTGAGAACTGAACAAGGCACAGTGTATGTTTGTTCAGCAAACAGTGACTGGTGCCCACTCCCGCCAGGCCTGAGATCAGAGCTGTGGGGAAATGTTGATTATAGTAGAGATTTGGGTAGGGACTGCCGAAGGAAGGACACAGCCTGAACTACCCTGAGACCACTGAAGGGAAAAGTCTGTGAGGGTCTTGGTGGGAGCAGGAGGGATCCCCAAGTAGGGCTGGCATTGGGACCAGAGCATCAGAGCTGCAAGGCGTGGTGGGGTGCCCAGGACATGGGCTGACCTGGGGCTCTCGGTCCCTGTGCAGGAGCCACGTTTGATGTTGCAATGCGCTTCCTGTACGAGTGCCCTTGGCGGCGTCTGCAGGAGCTCCGGGAGCTCATCCCCAACATCCCATTCCAGATGCTGCTGCGGGGGGCCAATGCCGTGGGCTACACCAACTATCCTGACAATGTGGTCTTCAAGTGAGCCTGGGGTGGGTGGGTAGACACTGCATGACGTGGCCCAGCACGTGCCAGGCCACACTGCAACGGCCTGCACTCCCCACAGCAGACTCACAACCAAGACTCCCAGTAGCTGCACCCAGTAAGGCCTGCTATTTGGAAATGTGAAATATAGAATTATAGTTGGAGACCTGGACGGGCTTCTAGATCATGGCACAGTGGAGATCCCAAGCCGGCAGGTGACTTGTCCCAGGCCGTGTGGTGTAGAGCTGGGCTGTTCAGTGCTTTCTCCCTTAGCCTGCCACTCCTTTGCAGAGAATCCCCAGCTAATCCTTTGACCTGGGCACTAGTGTAGGACACCTTTGCTTGGTGCCAGATGCCTCTGGGACAACCCTGCCCAGACCAGGCTTCCCTGGAGGCCTTATCCACAGTGTGGTGCCCACTCCTGCTCTGTGGGGACCATGCCCTCTGCCAGGCCTGACTCTGACTCATTCCCCAGGGCCCATACTGGGCCACGAACCAGAGAAAGATGTGAGGGGTGAAGGAAAAGCAGGATGTGGCTAACCCCTGGACTCTTCTACACACTCAGGTTCTGTGAGGTGGCCAAGGAAAATGGCATGGATGTCTTCCGGGTCTTTGATTCCCTCAACTACCTGCCCAATCTGCTGCTGGGCATGGAGGCAGTGGGCAGTGCCGGTGGTGTGGTAGAAGCTGCCATCTCTTACACTGGTGACGTGGCCGACCCCAGCCGCACCAAATACTCACTGCAGTACTACATGGATTTGGCTGAAGAGCTGGTGCGAGCTGGCACCCACATACTGTGCATTAAGGTGCCTGGGCCCAGCCCACCTACAGCAGTCTCCCCAATTTCCCATCTCCCCTACCTCCTTACCACGTTTCCCAACTCCCCCGTCATGCACACATTGTGCCCACTTCTTACCATCGTTTTCTCCTCTTCCCCAGGACATGGCAGGGCTGCTGAAGCCAGCGGCCTGCACCATGCTGGTCGGCTCTCTCCGGGACCGCTTCCCTGACCTCCCGCTGCATATCCATACCCACGACACGTCAGGGGCAGGTGTGGCAGCCATGCTGGCCTGTGCCCAGGCTGGGGCTGATGTGGTGGACGTGGCATCTGATTCCATGTCAGGGATGACTTCACAGCCCAGTATGGGGGCTCTGGTGGCCTGTACCCGAGGGACTCCCCTGGACACAGGTAGGAACAGCAGCAGCCCATGGCCATTCCCCTCTCAAAGCCATAGCCTCCACCAGTCCCAGTAGCCTGACCTCTTCTAGACCAGTGATGGCGAACCTATGACACGCGTGTCAGAGGTGACACGCGAATTCATTTTTTTGGTTGATTTTTCTTTGTTAAATGGCATTTAAATATATAAAATAAATATCAAAAATATAAGTCTTTGTTTTACTATGGTTGCAAATATCAAAAAATTTCTATGTGACATGGCACCAGAGTGAAGTTAGGGTTTTTCAAAATGCTGACACGCCAAGCCCACAAGGTTCGCCATCCCTGTCCTAGACTCCAAATGTTCTTCCCTGGTCTTGCTGTCTGTCACTCCATTCTGAGTGGGACCTGAGCTGGTCCTGGGGTCCTGGGAGGAGCACCTGGGAGCTTAGCACATTTCCAACCCCTCCCCTGCCTCTGGCTCCCTGCAGGGGTACCCCTGGAGCGCGTGTTTGACTACAGTGAGTACTGGGAGGGGGCCCGGGGACTGTATGCGGCCTTTGACTGCACGGCTACCATGAAGTCTGGCAACTCGGATGTGTATGAGAATGAGATTCCAGGGGGTCAGTACACCAACCTGCACTTCCAGGCACACAGCATGGGGCTCGGCTCCAAGTTCAAGGAAGTCAAGAAGGCCTACGTGGAGGCCAACCAGATGCTAGGTGACCTCATCAAGGTAAGCCAGGCCGTGTCCTTACCTGTGCTTCTGGGCTTCCATAACGTGCCTGGCACTCTGATCCAAGGGCCTGTCTCCTCAGGTGACACCCTCCTCCAAAATCGTGGGGGATCTGGCCCAGTTCATGGTGCAGAACGGGTTAAGCCGGGCAGAGGCCGAGGCCCAAGCAGAAGAGCTGTCCTTCCCCCGCTCTGTGGTGGAGTTCCTGCAGGGCTACATTGGCATCCCCCATGGGGGATTCCCTGAGCCCTTTCGTTCCAAGGTAGGGAAGGCCCAGCACAATGGGAGGTGGGATTGGGTAAGAGAATTAGTTCTGATCCTCTGCTGTGCTCCCCAGGTGTTAAAGGACCTGCCAAGGGTGGAGGGGCGGCCTGGAGCCTCTCTCCCTCCCCTGGATCTGCAGGCACTGGAGAAGGAACTGATAGAGCGGCATGGGGACGAAGTGACCCCAGAGGACGTGCTCTCAGCGGCCATGTACCCCGATGTCTTCACTCAGTTCAAGGACTTCACTTCCACCTTTGGGCCTGTGGATAGCCTCAACACCCGCCTCTTCCTGCAGGGTCCCAAAATTGCAGAGGAGTTTGAGGTCTGTGGCTCTGGCATCTTTGTACACTCCAGCCCGGGAGCCCTGCCCCCCCCCAGCAGGACCCCAGCACATCTAGAGTGCCAGACTGCCTGGCTATCACAAAGTACCCTTAGGAGACCAGGGAGCTAGGCCTTGGTTAGTAAGGAGCTGAGATTCAAGGTGGGGACTTGCCTAGGGCTGTGTTAGGGGGATGCTCTCCCCATACTTGCCCCTTCAGCTGAGCTTCCACATCCTCCCTGCAGGTGGAACTGGAGAGGGGCAAGACACTTCACATCAAAGCCCTGGCCGTAAGTGACCTGAACTGGGCTGGCCAGAGGCAGGTCTTCTTCGAGCTCAATGGGCAGCTGCGGTCCATTCTGGTCAAGGACACTCAGGCCATGAAGGTAAGGCTCCCCCTGTGCCAGCTAGGTGGTGGGGATGGGCAGGGCCTGGTGTTTCATGTCTCCTCTGCCACCTGCAGGAGATGCACTTCCACCCCAAGGCCCTGAAGGATGTGAAGGGCCAGATCGGGGCACCTATGCCTGGGAAGATGATAGACATCAAGGTGGCAGCAGGGGACAAGGTGGTCAAAGGCCAGCCCCTGTGTGTGCTCAGCGCCATGAAGATGGAGACTGTGGTGACCTCACCCATGGAAGGCACTGTCCGCAAGGTCCATGTAACCACAGACATGACACTGGAAGGTGATGACCTTATCCTGGAAATTGAGTGATCTTGCCTGACTTGCAACCGGGCCATCCCCAGCCCAAGCCTTTTATAGACGCTGTGCTGCCAGGGCAGGCCCAGGCCAGCCAGTGCCTGAGTGCAAGAAGGCTTGGCCCGGGAGCTCCTGGCCTCAGCTGCTTATCGCAGGAGACAATGCCTGCGGTGGCCCATCCCCCTTCTCCAGCCATCTGTCCTTTCCCTGTTGGTGGACAGCAGCTCACATATTCACCTCTTGCCAAATGAGGGTCCTATCCTTGCTGGAGACTAGAGGTGGTGGCACAGGTGGGCCTAGGATTCTAGAGAGCAGATTTGGGGGGTCCTACCTTGGAAAGGGGGTTAGGAACCTGGGCCCCAGGTCTTGAGAACTTTGCTCAATAAAACTTTCACCTGCCCTCCATCATGGGTCCTTTGCAGCCCACCCCACATGCCATTCACAGAGGGAAGAGCTGCCCCTTTGACTCCCCAGGCAAGCTGTATCTTCTTCCTTGAAGGGTAGTGAGGATAGCAGTAGTGGCCTTGATTTAAGCTACTACTGAGTACCTACTGTATACACACCCCCAAATTCCTGAGAGCTTGGGTGGGTGGAGGAAGTGGCTCAGGTAATCAACCTTTCCCCGTTTTATGGACACAGATGGAGTCATAGGAAGGACCCCACAGCTAGTAAGAGGCAGAGGGTTCAAACCTAGGCTGCTAGTAAACTTGCTTCCCAACCAACTGCTTTACATTCTAAACCCTGGGCCAACCTCGCACCCCATTCTTTTAGGACTGGATGCAAACAGGCACCAGTTCTGGGAAGCAGGCGAGACCCTCAGTATAGGAACCTCCAGGTATGAGAATTTTGGTGGGAGGCTGGGAGCACTCGATGGAGATTCTTGGGATCTAATCCAGGCCATCCCCCATTATTAGCTCTCAGGAGAATCCTATCCTGAGCCCGTTCCCCACCAGCAGGGTGAAACAGTAACCCTGCCTGCACCACTGTACTGCTGCCACTGCATAGGGAGGTGAGGATGGTGGGGGTGGGGAGACAGTTCCTGAGAAGGAATAAGAGGAAGAGGAGGGGCAGAGCCTAGATACCCTGATTCCCAGGGATCCATCCTAGCACCCTGCCAGCTCAGTGCTCCCAGGGTATTATAACCTAATCTTTGGCGTGGGCCTGGGCTTCCTCCTCTTTGGTCTCCAAGATCCCAAAGGTACCCTCTGAACAGGTCTATGCTCACCCCTTCTGCCTCCAACAGCTGCTGCACAGAGCTCTCCACAAGGTAGGTGTGTGACAGCCACAGCCAGCTTGAGGGCGCCATGAGTAGTGACTGCACACCTGTTTCCTTTCCTTCCACCACCAGCCTCAGAGAATGGGACTCAGAACACCCTCCTAGAGTCTGGAATGGGACCTGAAAACCATTCTAAAAATAAGAGGAAGAGCAGGTTCTAAGAACCTTGAGTTACAGCACTCTCTTCAAGGCCTTTGTTACGGGTTCCTCCAGGGACAGACAAGCAGCATGGTGACAGAGATCCAAGATAGAGACAACTAGAACAGCCTCTACTTCCATGTAATCTGAACTGGTTCTTCTAACGTTTTGGGTCTAGTTGCTCTTACATAATTCGAGGCTGGTAGACTTTGGGGAGATCCTGGTGGAGGTGACACTCCCCCCGCTCAGGAGACACAAGTTGGAGGCTCTATCACTGGGGTCAGGGTGCTGGGTTCCACTTCCTGGTGGCCAAGTCACAGGCCCTAAAATGAGTGGGCCCACACCTGGTACCTACAGTCCCAGATCCACCTCTGCTAGGACTTGGAGCCTCACTCAGAAGGAAGCTACGAGACCCAAGTCAGACAGAGGCCCCCATCCTGTCCCCCTACTGCAGGGAACTGTCCCTACCAGGCATACTCCCAAGACTCCAAACAGACTAATTCCCAAAGGTCCAAGGCCATGTTACCCAAGTTAAATCTCTTTAATATCCCAATACAAAGTCCTGATGCAAAAAGACAGTGAGAAAACCCTGGGAAGTTGGGGGGAGAGGAGTTTCTGTAAATTCTATCCCTCAGCAGCTTTTCAGGGACAGAGGAGCTGAGAAGCAGCAGTCCACAGTGAGGGAGGGAGTGCACAGCTCCTGGGGCCTGCTCCTCCCCTTTCAAGAGGGGCTGCACCCTTTGGCTATCTGCTCCTTTCTCTTGGTCCCTGGGATTTAACTAGCTCTGGCTTCAATCCCCTACAAAAATTCCTGAGATCTCGGGACCCCAGCCAGCTCCTCCCCTGCAGTACCCCTTGATGGGGAGGGGCTGAGGAGCCCATGAGAGTTCATAGGTGTACAGGAGCATGGGTCAGGAGCACAGGGGAGCCTCTGAGTCCCCTGCTTGCTCCAAAAGCACACAAAGGGGAAGACTGCCGTAGAGCTTCGGGTCCGTAAGGGGCTGAAGTAGAAGCAGGAAGAGTCCTACACCCAGGGCATAGCCTGCCAGCAGGGGCCGCCTCTGTGGATGCTCCAGGGCTGCACATACAGCAGGGAAGCCCATGTAATTGCAGAAGGAGTGGCAGAGAACTGGCCCAATCAGGTGTCCTGGGAAAGGGAGACAGAACAGCTCTAGAGTAGACCCACCACCTCTTCAGGTAATTACCCTCATCCCCTGGAACAGGAGATCAGTGTCCCACCTGTCCACCCACACACCATGGCCTCTGCTTGCTTCCACCTCTCAAACCTCACCAGGCTGAGGGCCCTGCCTTAGCCTGTCTCAAGGACTATGGTTAAAAAAAAAATTGCTCATAAACACAGTTTTCCCATTCTCCCACCTACTCCTGTGGGCCCTTGAACACCTGGGCATCGTGAGGGATTGGGGACCAACCTGTACGGATGAAGAGGAAAGCAGTGTAGGCACCAAAGACAGCTGTGTAGGAGAACTGGAACGCTGGAAACAGGGAGGCCATGAGTGACCACACCTGCATGCCCTTCCTATCCCAGCACTGTACACCCACCAGCCAGAGTTCCCCTTCCCCTGCCCCAGCACCTACAGCTGTCCTCTACACCCCCAATCCTGACCCCTCCAATATTATAGCTCTCTGTTCCCAATTCTTTCATAGTAGCTAATTTAGGGACACCCTCACACACCCCGCCCCCCAATCCAGGATTACCCCAGGCACGCTCTCTAGGACTCACCTGCAGACAAGAAGATGCTCCCCACACTGCTCTGACGGAATCGAAGCTGCTCAAAAATGTGGTGAAAATGGGCTAGGAAGAAGGTGAGAACCACATCACATTGCTCTCAGCCTGCCCTCTCTATGCCCTACCGTTGCCCCAAGCCCCATTCTCAGCTCTCATGCTAGGAACATCTCAGAGGACCAGGTTGCACACTCACCAACTCCAAAGAACAGTGGGCAGGTGAACACGGCAGGGCCCAGGCCTGTACACGGTGCTAACATGGGCAGCATGCAGGCCCGAAACACTAGCTCCTCTGTAAGGGGCGCAATCACTTGGTTCCGAAGCCAACGCATATCCATGAGGCAGCGGGCCCAGGAGCGAGGGGCTAGGGAGGGGATTCAAGACAAGCAATGAGTGGCTAGCTATTGAAGAGAGACCCTAGAGCAGCGGTTCTCAACCTGTGGGTCGCGACCCCTTTGGCGGTCGAACGACCCTTTCACAGGGGTCGCCTAAGACCATCCTGCATATCAGATATTTACATTACGATTCATAACAGTACCAACACTACAGTTATGAAGTATCAACGAAAACAACTTTATGGTTGGGTCACAACTTGAGGAACTGTATTTAAAGGGCCAGAAGGTTGAGAACCACTACCCTAGAGGCCTCCCACAATCTTTTCCTGGCCAAACTCAGGTTAGGCATGCATACTCAGAACATACAAGGGTCCAGCTTTGTTTATCAGCATAAGACAATGTCTCAAGAAGACAACGGGAAGGCCATTAGTAGCTGAGGTAGGATATCTGGAAACATCAAAATCTGCCAAGACTAACTCTGCTTAGAGAAGACGAAGGTTAGGGGAAATAGAAATGCTCTCTAGTTGACACCAAATACACTTTTAGGGGTCCCTAGGAGGATCCCTAAACATCAGGAACCAACGCTTAAAGGACACCTGCTATATGTTCCCATCTTACTGGTGAGGAAATATAAAACATCTCACATCTCATGTTCAGGTCCCATCATGATTCCCTCTGTCCTGGACTGCCTGCTTACTTTTTCCCTCAGCCCTGAGGACTCACCTAAGACAACCTTTAACCCATCTGCCAGGTCACGGGGGCAATCCATTGAGAGCTGCATCAGTGGGCCCAGAAAAAGGATCTGGAGACACAAAAACAGGAGCAATCAAATGAAAGGCTTCAACTATAATCCACTGCTTTTGCCCAGAAAAGGCCTCAAGTTTCCTATTCTCAGCCGGGATTTCCCCACCAATGCATACCCGAGGGCCTCGAGCCATCTCACAATTCCTGTCTCCCATCAGGCACATACTGGACACAAGCAGGATAAGTAAAAAAGGTCACAGAAAGGAGCGTCATGCTAATACAAAGAACAGAGGAGGAAAGGTAATGGAGGACTCACCATGGTCAGCAGCAGGGGCAGCAGTGCTGCTGGGAAAATGCCCTCCAGCCTGAAGCCCATCAGCGTGAGCAGGGATGTGCCTGGCTGAGCCACAGGAAAGGAAGCATCAGTCTTGCTCCCTCCCCCAAAGACCCCTGCGATCTCTCCCCTGTTGCCCTCTGCCCCGCCTCCTTTGCACCTGGATGCCTGTGAGTTCCCTCCAGAGTAGCACGCAGAGGGGCGAGAGACTGGACACCACTAGGACACTGGTGAAGCGCCGCTTGATGACGGCAGGGTGGTCCCTACGGAGGGGGCATTAAGTTCAGGGGCCCAAAGTCGCCCTCCGACAGCGCAGCCCCGCCCTCAGTTCGCCCCAAGCTCCGCCCGCAGCCCGCAGCCCCGCCTGGTGGAGGCGCGGGTTCCGCCTCGCGCGCAGCCCCCGCACCTGGGCAGCTCGCTCTTCCAGACATAGAGGCTGCCCACATAGGAGCAGGCGAGGCTGAGACAGGAGAACACAGACACCCAGCAGCACAACCCGGGGCCCGGACCTCCCAGAGCCGCCGACTCGGGCTGCCGCTCGGGTCGCGACACCGACAGCAGACGCAACCCGTCCCCGCCCAGCGCCGCCATCGCGCCCGGACCGCGGCGCGCAACAGTGACGCCACCGGCTGTCTCGGCCCGCGCCTGCGGGAAGCTCTGGTTACGTCATCCGGCGGCGCGGGTCCTCGGCCCCGCCCTCGACACTGAAACAAACCCAGAGCTCACGGAGCAGGTTTATTGAACAACAGACTACACGTGTCCTCAACATCTGCCAAGCCGAGGCGGAGGCGCGGGGGAGAGGGCTTGGCTCAGGGGCTGGGACTCAGCCACTCGGACAGGTTGGAGACTTCCTGCAGCCACAGTGCGTCCTGCGAGAGGAAGCGGGGCTCGGAGTGAGGACGTCTGGGTAGCGGCCGGGTCCCCGCCCTCCCTTGCGCAGCCCTCGCCTCATTACCTCCGGGCCGTTCCCGGGGTCCGCCCTGCTTCCACTAGGAGTCATGGAGGCCGCGGGGGGCTCCCCACGCCGCAGAGGAGGCTCTGACGGACTCGGGGCCCTGGCAGAGGGGAAAGCCCATGTTCCCTCCAGGACCTGGTGGAGGCTGCCCTTCTTAAACTTCTTGTTGGCTACTTGCCCGCTGGTCCCTAGGAGAAAACACACACTCATCCCTTGGCCCTGTGCTGGCAAAGGCCCTTGGGGGAAACCCGGGGGGAAGGGAGGAGCTGGGCCCAGCTCTCAGCTCTCCCACCTCAGAGCTGTTCCTTCAGTTCCTGTCCTGATCAAAACCCAGCAGTCCCAGGCCTTCAGGTACAGGCTGAGGCTGCAGAATGGTATCACGTCTCTCTATTCCGCCTCCGTTAAGCCTGAGAAGGGGCGTGTGGATTGTACCAAGCCCTCACTTGATCACTGCACAGATTCTTCGTGGAGTTTGCACTTTCCAGCTCCTCCCTCCCTGCCAAGCTGATTCTCCTGCCCGAAATCTGACCTCACTTCTCTCAGTGTATTGGGCAGTGCCAATAGGCAGCCTTCCTATTAATTGATTCACTTGTGCAAATTTAAAGCACTGTTTTGTCCTACAATGCATCCCCATTAGAGACAGATGAGCCAGGTTGCCTGGGTTTGATTTCTGGCTCTGCCATTTACGAGCTGTGTGACCTCGGGTAGGTTTATTAACACCTGGGCCTCAATTTCCTCATCTGTAAAATGAGAAAATAATAGTACCTATACCTAGGTATTATTTTGAGAAGAGCATTTATACATTTTAAAAATTCAGAACAGTGCCTGGCACCTGCATCATACAGGTTCAGGCACCAGTGTCTATGGTTATTTCCAGGCATTTACATGTATTCATCCCTGGCCCTGCAGTATGATCACCATCACATCACATACACTGACACCTCCCCATAACACATCAAAGTTAAGGTGGTGTCTGCACCCAGGAGCAGCCTCCAGAGCCCCAAACAGATTGGTAAACAAAACTAAGGAGTTATAGTATCAATACTAATAATCAAGAAAAGACATGAACAAACTGGATTCAGGGCCCCACCCCATCATGCACATCTATAACTACACAAGCTAGGAGAACTTGCTAGTCCTATCATATCAGCTTTTGAGATGGAATGCCTTCTACTGCCCCAGAACACCCATAGTAGTGGTGGGAGCCAACCAAATCCCAGGAGGAAACTGCTATGGTGAAAGGTGCAGTTTGAAGGCCTTGAAGTTATGCTTTTTACTTCCCAGCTTTGATCCAGAGTTGACTAAAAAGCTGAAACCTTACCTGCATGGAGCTCCGGGCTGCTGTTCTCATGTGCACCCTCTGTGCTCTCCTCTGTATCATTTTTCTCTGGGTGCAGTTGCTTAAAAAATTAGAAGTCCTAAGTTAGTTTTGCAGAAGGCTCATGTGAATCCTCCTACCCACCTCCAACTTCCAAGGTTTCCTTTTGTTAGAGCCTTTGCAGCTTACTCCAGCATTTCCTTACTCCTCTGAACTCTGGTCACTCACCTACCGTCTGCCCCACTTCTCAGGCTCTGTAGTAGCTACTGTATGCCCCTGTTCATTATTTTTATATGTCGATGTCCATTTTTCTCTGTCATAAACTCCTTGAAAGGTAAGGTTCATCATGCTTACATTTCTTTATATCTAGCATAGTACCTTGCACAGGGTAAATGCTCAAAAAATATGACTGACCACAGGGCACGTTTTATTTTTATTTTATTTTATTTTTTTTTAAATATATTTTATTGATTTTTTACAGAGAGGAAAGGAGAGAGATAGAGAGTTAGAAACATCGATGAGAGAGAAACATCGATCAGCCGCCTCCTGCACACTCCCTACTGGGGATGTGCCCGCAACCCAGGTACATGCCCTTGACCGGAATCGAACCTGGGACCCTTCAGTCCGCAGGCCGACGCTCCATCCACTGAGCCAAACCGGTTTCGGCGACTGACCACAGGGCACGTTTTATAGTCCTCAGTAGCCTTTAAAAGCCCTGCCACATTTGGTTCAATGTCAACATAAGAATGGAAAAAATATTTGCAAATCATATCTGATAAGGAATTTGTATCAAGAATAAAGAACTCATATAACTCAGCAATAAAACAACAAATAATCCAATTAAAAAATGGTTTGACAAAGGAATTGAATGACATTTCTCCAGAGATACATATGCCCAATGTGCACATGAAAAGATGATTAACATCATTAGTCATTATAGAAATGTAAAAACCATTATTAGATACTTTATAACCATTATAATGATGATAATAATAGTAGACAATAACAAGTATTGGTGAGGATATGGAAAAATTGTAACCATTATATAGTATTGGTGGGAAAGTAAAATGATGCAGCCGGTTTGGAAAATAGTTTGGAAGTTCCTCAAAAAGTTAGATACAGAGTTATGACCCAGCAATTTTACTAGATATATACCCAAGAGAATTACAAACATATCCACACAAAAAATGTTCGTAGCAGCATTATTCGTAATAGCCAAAAAGTGGAAATAACACAAATGTTCACCAACTGATAAAGGGAGGAATAAAATGTCGCACTTAACCACGGCTTCATTTTCTGTGGTTTCAGTTACCCATGGGCAACCTCAGTCCAAAAATATTAAATGGAAAATTCCATAAATAAGCAATTCATAAATTTTAAATTGCACACCATTCTGAGTAGTGTGATGAAAACTCATGTTGTCCCACTCCATCCCACTTAGGACATGAACCCTCCCTTTGTCCAGCATATCCACACTGTAGACACTCCCTGCATGTTAATAGCCATCTTGGTTATCAGATTGACTGTTGGTGTATCACAGTGCTTGTGTAAAAACATTAATTTATTTAAATGAAAAGGTATGCATGCATAGGGAAAAACATAGTATATATAGGGTTTGGTACTATTTACAGTTTCATGCATCCACTGGGAGTCTTGGAATGTATCCCCTGCAGATAAGGGGGGACTACTATACATCCATACAATGAAATATTATCTCTATATATAAAAGCCTAAGCGGCCATTTGACAGTTCGACCGGTAGGTATGACGTGCACTGACCACCAGGGGGCAGACGCTCTGACTGGTAGGTTAGCTTGCTGCTGGGATCCGGCCAATTGGAGCTGGACAAGAGGGGCCGAACACATCCTGGATGAATCCAGGCCGGGGGACCCCACTGGTGCAAGAATCCACGCATTGGGCCTCTAGTCCAACCAACCATAAAAAGGAATGAAGTACTGTTGCATGTTATAACATGGATGAATATTAAAAACATTATGCTAAGTGAAAGAAGCCAGATACAAAAGACCACTTACTGTATGTTCCATTTATATAAAATGCCCAGTACAGGCAAATCCATAGTGATGGAAAGTAGAATAGTGGTTACCAAGGAATGGGAGTAGGAGAATTTGGTACTGGCTGCAAATCAGGTACAGGTTTTCTTTTTAGCATGATGGAGATATTCTTGAATTTAGTGGTGATGGTTGCACAAATAGTAAATATACTTAAAACCACTGAATTGTACAATTTAAAATGGTAAAATTTGTGGAACATGAATTATAATGGATTAAAAATAAATATTATATCATACTGTTTACTAAAATAAGTTTCCATTTCTAAGTAATTATATTCCAGGGAACATAGAAGGGGTAAAGATGGCCCCAAAGATGTGAAAAAAGAAATAGCATTAGGAAAATTTCCAAATATTGTCCCCATCCCCCACGTTTTTTCTTCTTTGAGATAAAGTTTATTCTTTTATTTCACTCTAGCCTAGAAAAATCTCATATAATAGATAAACCTCCTATCTTGATATTGGTCTATAAGGAAATACCCACATTCAGATATAAAGCACTGAGGCTCAGAGGAGCCTTGTGTACCCTTCATCAGCAGGTTCCCCAGATAAGACGGGCGTAGCTATCCTTGGATACACCTCCTTGGATTTAACACCCTGAGACATTTAGTTTTGCTCTCCCCTCCACCCCACCCCAAATTACAATACTTTTCCTTAGAAAGCTGCCTTCCTGTTATTGATCCTACTTGAGTTTCAGTTTTCAGTTCCTACATACATCTGTGACACGAAGCCCTGGAGTACTATCTTACTGACTGCTTCACAGCCCACTGTCTGCTGTTTCAATACCCAAGCTGAAAATCTCCATTCCTGGCATAACCTTTCCCTGCATATATTCTAGAAAACTCTAAAAATATAGTCTCTCATTTCTTCCATCCTCCATAAGCTATATAATGGCCACAGATGGTGTTATTCTTTACCACTCCAGAGGTCAGCACGTCTACTTTACCTGTTTAGAAATGGAAACTGAGGGACTGGTTGGTCTAGAGCAGTGGTTCTCAACCTTCCTAATGCCGCGACCCTTTAATACAGCTCCTCATGTTGTGGTGACCCCCAACCATAAAATTATTTTCGTTGCTACTTCATAACTGTAATTTTGCTACTGTTATGAATCGTAATGTAAATATCTGATATGCAGGATGTATATTCATTGTTACAAATTGAACATAATTAAAGCTTAGTGATTAATCACAAAAACAATATGTAATTATATATGTGTTTTCTGATGGCCTTAGGGTTGTTGGACTCCCAAAGGGGTCGCGACCCACAGGTTGAGAACCGCTGGTCTAGAGATAAAAGAATTTGACCTATTATCATTGATCTTGTAATTTTTAGCTAAGCCACTGGGTGCCACTCTTGTGCCATTAAAAAGTTATCACTAGCCCTAGCCAGTTTGGCTCCGTGGATAGAGAGTTGGCCTGCAGACTGAAGGGTCCCAGGTTCGATTCCAGTCAAGGGCATGTACCCAGGTTGCAGGCATTGGTCAGGGCTCATGTGGGAGGCAACCAGTCGATGTGTTTCTCTCATATCCATGTTTCTGTCTCTCCCCCTTTCTTCTACTCTCTAAAAATCAATGGAAAAATATCCTCTGGTGAGGATTAACAACAATAACAACCACAGAAGTTATCACTAAGTGGCCATTATCAGAGGAAAACAGTAACAATCTTAGTGGAGAAGCATGAATTCTACTCAATGCCTCTGATTACTCATCTTCACTGGGCTTCTGATCCAGTCCTATGAGGTAACAATGTTACTAAGCTTCAGAGCCAGGAGACCTCTGTAAAAATCCAACCCTTGCCATTTACTGACTGTGATTCTGGGCAAATTAGAAAATTTCTCTAACCATTTTCTTCATCTATAAAATGGAAAAACCACAACCTACCTCACAGGATCTTTGTGGAAATTAAAGTGTAAATCTTGGCACAGAATCATGAACCTTAGGTTCACTAGCCATCTGCCACGTTAATTGGGCTATGAATGGCCCTGAAGCTATGAGTCATCACTATAGCAACAGAATGGGACCAAAGAGGTCAGATTATTTCCTTTTGAGATCTCACTAGGATATAGGAGAGGCCCAAGCAAAAGGATGTCACAGCCTTAAATACTTCTAGGTCCTGCCCATCTATCCCAGGTGCTATGATAATAGCACATGCCTTAGCCTGACCTATCCCTAGAAATCTGAAGATATGGATAGCTATATTAAATTGAATAGTGGCCCATCAAAAGAGATCTCTAAGTCTTACTGCCACACACCCCTGCCCCCCCCCCCTCCCGCCTCCAACCAGTGAATATGACCTTATTTGTAAAAAGGGTCTTTGCAGATTAAGGACCTCAAGATAAGACCATGGTGGAGTCAGAGTGGCCCTAAATCCAATGACAGGAAGTCAGAGGGGAATCTGCGAGACAAAAGGGAAAGGGCATGTGAAGATGGAGACAGATAATTGGAGTGATGAGCCAAAGATCATCTGGAGCCAACAGAAACTAGTAGGAGCGAGGAAGGATTCTCCCCTAGAGTGTTTGGAGGGGGGATGGCCCTGCTAACACCTTGATTTCAGACTTCTGGACTCCAGAACTGAGATAATGAAGTTCTGTTGTTTTTAAAACACCAAGTTTATGGTAACTTGTTACAGCGACCATAGGAAACTGATACAATGGACATTCACTTTTATTTGTTCAAGTTGTGAGAAGCAGCTTTCCAAGTTGGAGGGAAACCAGCAAGAGCATTTGCAGTGAACCAATGGAATGGAACACTGATACACTCCTAGGAGGTGCTTCCTAGAAGGCACATAGAGCCATGGAAAAGGTGTGGTAAAGGGAGCACTTGCGGAGGTTTCATTGCAACCCTTAGGTGCCTGGGCATCTCAACTTCCTCATCCAACCAGGCAAACAGAAGTAGGAGAGGGAGAGAAAGAAGAGCAGAAGTGCTAAAGGTCCTGTTATTCTCTTAAAAACTGTCTGTAATTTTTAAAAACAAGTTTGAGACATACTAGTAACTTGCATATATACAACAAACTACATACATAAAGTATACAATTTAATAAGTTTTGACATATGTACATACTTGTGAAACCATCACCATAATCAAGATAATGAACATAATCATCTCCCTCAAAAGTTTCTTCTGCCCTTAAAAATGACTCCCTCCAACTCCTATACTTTCCATCTTCAAGCAACCACTGATCTGTAACTATAGCTTAGTTGGCATTTTATAGGGTTTTACATAAAAATAATATTATGTACTCTTGTATTTCTAGGTTTTAAAAAAGTTCAGTATGGCAGTTTTTTTTACTCATACTTTAGATCCATGCTATTTTGTGTATCAACAGTCCATTTCTTTTATTGCTGAGTAGTAATCCCTTGAATTGATATACCACAATTGTTTATCCATTTACCTGTCGACACCGGGTTGTTTTGTTTCTGGCTATTAGAAATATGTCAGAGATGCCATGAACATTAATGTGTAAGTTTTTGTGTGGACATATGCTTTCATTTCTTTTGGGTAAATACCTAGGAGAATAGCTGGGTTGTATGCCAAACTGTTCTCTAAAGTGGTTGTACCATTTTTAATTCCTACAAATAGGGTATATGAATTCCAGGTCCTCACATCCTTGTCAACACCTGGTATGGCAGCCTTTTTACTCCAGGTGGGTGTGAAATGGTATCTTATTGTGGTTTTGATTTGTATTTCCCTAATGACTAATGACTAATGACTAATGACGTTGAGCATCTTTCTCATATGTTTATTTGCTGTTTCTCTTCTTTTGTGAAATGTGTGTTCAAATCTTTTGCCCATTTAAAAAATTGGGTTGTTTTCTTATTGAGTTTTGAGAGTTTATAAATATTCTGAATACTGTGGTAATGTTTTGAACTACATAACATGTTCACTCTTTCCTCCATCTTCCTGAACATATGGAATACAATTATAATAATAACTGCTTCAATGTCTTTGTCTACTAATTATATTTTCTCTCTCAGTTCTGGAAAACTTCTAATTGAATAGTTGGTTGACCAACTGAGTTTTCTCTTCATTGTGGGTTGTATTTCCTGTTCCTTACCATGCCTGTTAATTTTTTTTATTGGATGCAAGGCACTGTGACTATTACCTTGATGGATGCTGGTATTTTTGTATTCCTATAAATATTTTTGAACTTTGTTTTGTGATGCCACCGAATTCCTTGGAAACACTTGATCCTTTTAGGTCTTGCTTCTGTTTTTAAGCTCTTTAAGGCAGGACCAGAGGAGTGTTTATTGTAGGTTTAACTTCCTCCATTCCTGAGACAAGACCTTTCTTAGGGTTCCACCTGATGCTCTATAAATTATAAGCTTTCCTCTCTGGTTTATGGGAATAGTAACTAGTCCTATCCCTGTGTGAGCTCTTCATATTGTTCCCTCTACTCCTTCTAGATGGTTCTTTACCTGGATAGTTTCTCCACATGAATGAGCAGATCAGTACTCAATTGAATACCAGAGGGGGAGCCTCTATATCTCTAGATTTCTCTCTCAGTGAAGCTCCCTCTTCTCTGGTACTCTGCCCTGAAAACTCTAGCTGCCTTGGCATCCTTGAATTCCCAACACCATCTATTCAACTCAAGGAGATGACTGGATTCCCTCTCCCTGCTCCACGGCCTCTGTAGTTTCTGTAGGCAGTATGCTAGGGCAATAACAGGGCTCACTGCATTTGTTTTTCATCTCTCAGGAATGACTAGCCCACTCATTGTCTGATACCCAGTATCTTAAAAAACACTGTTTCAGATGTTGTGTCCAGATTTTTTGCTATTTCAGGCAGGAGGGTAAATCTGGTCCCCGTTACTCCATCTTGGCCTGAAGTTACTGTATAGTAATTTCACCCATAATCTTTTTTATTTACTCATCTTATATTTTAGCTCCAGAAAATTCAAACCTACTGATTGGAGCCAAGAGAGCTAGAAGAATGGACTTCAGTTGGAACACTACCACTAGCAACACCTGAAATTGAGATACACAATTTCCTAGCTATAATTTCTCTTCACTCAATAGAGGAGCCTGTCACAAAACCAGGTGACCTTCTTGAGGGTAGGGACCCCAATGCAACACTATATCTTCAGCATCCAAAAAGGTGAATAGATAAAAGTATGTGTTTGATTAGGCAAAACTAAACATAAAAATTCTATCATATCATCACCATTATGAGTAGCGATGTGCTTAGCAGTCTACATACATACATTATTTTACCCAAATCTCACAACAATCACTTTGGGTATGCATCAGAACACTTTACTGATAAAGAAACTGAGGTTTATAAAGGTTAAATAGGTTCCATAATACTACACAACTGGTGAGTGACAGAAACAGAAATCGAGCAACATCTAACCATGCTCTTAACCTCTATGTAATACTACATTCTATGAAGTTTTTCTAAACCACAGGTTTCCTTGCTGAAAAGCTAACCTCAGATTATGTTATCTAAGGCACCTGTACCTATCCACCCTGTATACAGGGCTCTCATACATTGATATGGAACATTTCCACCAAAGAACTGATTATTACTTTACAATTACCTGCTTCACCTCACATGAACAGTGGTGAAGAACTTGGTGCTGGGTGACTTCATAAAATGATTTGTGCAGTTTGGTCCCAAACTCCTGTGTGTCAGCTGCCTAAAATGTGTCAGAGATAGAATGTGTTAAGTTCCAGTATTGGCACCCAAAAAAGAAGTACCCACAGGAAGTTTATATGGAAAGGGGACAAGACAAATAGGAAGGCAAACCACAGACACTGCTCACGTCATGTTAGGAGTTTTGTTAGTTCCTGTGGGCACAGGAGAAGTAGAAAGAAGGCCTGAAATACTTGGCATTAAACAGGTAGTAGTGGTTCCTATATTTCTTCCAATTTCTGTTACCTAACCAAGGCCTTTCAAACAAGGTGCTTTTTCCCCTCCTATCTCTGTAAGACATAAATATCCCATGGATCCATCTGTTTGTGAATGGGTTTTGTAAACTGCTTCCCTCTAAAAGAAGTTCCAAGAGAGCAAAAGTTCCACTGAACAACTAAGGCTGGTATAAGGACTTTTCCTTAGGTAAGTCTTTTAGGGAGGAAATAAACAAAATAATACATTGCATTAAGGAGTGGGTAACAGCCTCTACCTTTTAGTATAAAAAATTGTAGGATGTCAGAAGTAAAGGGGACCAGAATAATCACCTAATGCAACACACTACATGTACAGATGAGAAAACAGAAATTCAAAAAGCGGTGACCAACCCAAGATCTCACATCTAGTTAGTACCAAAGTTAGGGATGACATAAGATGGCCAGTAGAGTGTTCTTTTCACTCCCCCTATACTGTCCACATGACCCAGAAAGTTGAAACTATGATAAAATGCACTAGATTATAAAAGTGTTACACTCTTTGACCTAGCATCTCTACTTGCAGAAATTTATTCTAGGAAATAATTCAAAAGAAGCAAGACAGCTACAGTTACAAACAATAACACATTATTTAAAAACAAAAAGCTTCAAGCTTTGGTCTCTTAATGTGGTTGTTTTTTCCTTGAAAAGGGGGCAGTATGAAGTAAGAAATTTGTTACCAAAAGTACACAGGATGAAGGAATTCAGAAAATAGAAGATATTATCTAAAGCACTATTTATACTGGCAAAAGGAATGTAAACAACGTAAATGTTTATCATTAGGGGAATGTTTTATTAAATTAGGTTAAACTGACATAGTGGAATACTAGGTAACAATACAAATTCTAAGACAGCTGAAACAGGGAAAAGTCAAGTTATATATGAATACAGAACACTATGGTTACAGCTATGTAATATATGAGATAATATGCCAAAATGTTAAATTAGAGTGATAAAGTTTATAAGTTATTATTTAAAATGTAATGTGTAGCCCAGACAGTGTGGCTCAGTGATGGAGTGCCGACCTATGAATCACAAGGTCATGGCTCAATTCCTGGTCAGGGCACATGCCTGGGTTGCAGGCTCAATCCCCAGTGAGGGGTGTGCAGGAGGCAGCTGATCAATGATTCTCTCTGATCATTGATGTTTTTATCTCTCCCTCTCTCTTCCTCTCTGAAATCAATAAACATATATTAAAATAAAATAAAATGTAATGTGTATAATCACTCTCTGAGGTACTATTAATTTTTCCAATTTATAGATGAAGCTCAGAGAAATTAAGTATAGGCCTAAATCCACATAGCTAGTAAGTAAATAAGCCAAGATTTGAACATAGGCCTCTGATTCCCAAACCTGTTATATACCATTCCATACTGCCAGATAAATATCATACTGATGGCTGCTCAGTTATTTTCAATGTATCCTGTCACCATGAGGTAATAGAACATTCTTCAACAAGGAATTGAGAATCACTGATCTAATCCTAGCTCTGCTCATAACTAGTTGTGTGACCTAAAGGAAGTAGAAATTTTAAATAACTTGTTTTCTCATTTATAAAATAGTATACACACCACAATCCATTCAACAAATATTTATCCTTTTTTTGGAACCCTCACCTGAGAATATTTTTCCCATTGATTTTTAGAGAGTGGAAAGAAGGGGGGAGAGGGAGAGAGGGCAACAGAGGGAGAGAGGGTGGGAGGGAGGGAGGGACGGAGGGAGGGAGGGAGAGAGAGAGAGAGAGAGAGAAACATTGATGTGAGAGAGACACATTGATTGGTTGCCTCCCTCATGCACCACGCCAGCCAGGGCTCCACAAATATTTCTTAAAACACTCACCACAGGTGGCTCTGTTGGTTGGAGCATCATCCCGAACACCAAAAGGTTGTGGGTTGGATTCCCGGTTAGGGCACATTCCTAAGTTGCAGGTTCTATCCCTGGTCAGGGCGTGTACAGGAGGCAACCAATTGATGTTTCTCTCTCACATTGAGATATCTCTCTCTCTCTCTCTCTCTTTCTCTCTCTCTCTCTCTCTCTCTCTCTCTCTCTCTCTCTTTCTCTCTCTCTCTCTCTCTCTCTCTCTCTCTCTCTCCCCTCCCTCTCCCTATCTCTTTGCCTCTCTCTCTCTCTCTCTCTCTCAGCACTTAACATAGGCCTGGTACTACATAGGATCACAATAGGATCTAATTCAATAACATTCCTAAAAGCACTGTACATATTATTAAGACAGGCACAATGTCATCAAAACCCTGGCACTTTAAAGCATCCCCAGTCTCCTACTAACTTGAAGAGCCTGAAGGCAGATCTTTCGGAAGCTGCAGCTGGTGCTGCCAGTCACAATACTCATGATGGAATTCACAGCCACAGAGAGAGAGGTCTGGAGTTTCTGATGAACCTAGGAAACAAAACAAGTAAGGGGAGACCACAATCTGCTGGTTCAGAGAATCCCAAAAGGATCAAAGATTTCAGCCAGAGCAAGATTTCACAATTCTTCCCCCTCCATCAACAATAGTTACTGAAACCATGACATGTAAAGGACACTTAGGATTGAAATAAGTAAAAAATGTTTTCTCATTTCACAGGGATGATTCATTGACACACACACATTCAGAAAAGATAAGCAATAAGACACTGGGTCATTAAATAGATACGCTTCCAATTTAAAAACAAAAAGCATTAAGCTTTGGTTTCTTAGTGTGGTTGTTTTGGCCATATAAAAGAAGAAATATGTTACCAAAAGTACACAGGATGAAGAAATTCAGAAAGTAAGGTAAGAGAAAGAGGTGTTATAAGGGCTAGGAAATGGGGGCAGATGTAAGATCCATGGAGCAGTAGCTCCAGAAGGATGTGTGGGGAAGGGAGATGTGGGTAAGGCAGGGGTGCATTATGAGTCACTTTTCTCTATTATTTCACCCCTATTTAGTAAAACTAACCTACTGGGGGGTAAAGCTAAGCAAGCTAGTTACACTGACCCATGTAAGTTCAAGCTTGAGTTCCTAGGCTAGATGCAGTGTACACGATCAGCTCAGGGGACAAAAGAGGAGAGGAAGAGGCATTAGGAAGGACAGGGTCTCAGGCCCTATCTACCATATATTCTAGCTATCATTTTCATGGAGAGAGTAGGAGAAAGAAAACTGTGAATTTCTCATTACCTTGGCAGCCTGGTGATGCTGTTCCAAGGCCTGGTCCACGGCAAACTGGATGGAATCTTGCACCGCGCTGTGGCTCTCTTGGAGGATGGTACTGAGATGAGCTGTGAGCAAAGTGTGAATTCCTAAAGGAAGGAAGAATGTTCGTAGCTCTGAGTGAGCATGACCACTTCAAAGCTGTTGCTCATGTGCTGGTTCACTCCTACCCACAAATAATTACTTTTTTAGACTACATACCCAACAAGGTACAAACTCACCCAATTCCCACTTACAAATGAAAGACAGCTCAGGAAAACTAAAGTGAACAATGACATTTGGGGGTGGGGGGCGTGCCCTGACAGGGAACCCAATCAGCAACTTTTCAGAGCACAGGATGATGCCCAACTAACTGAGCTACACCAGCCAGGGCTAACATTATTTTTGAAGAAACCAGTGTGGGGTCCTGTTTAAGTCCTATCAGAAACATCAATATATACCACATACTATAAACAACGATACTAGTGACTCCGAAAGAGAGAGAACGCCTCCTGTAGTGTCTAACCCTACTGCACTCCTCTCTGAGCAGCAGCGTCATGGTGAGCCAATTATTGCCAGTGTGTCGCCAATCCTTTCAGATGTGCTGTGGTACAGAAAAAGTTAAAACTCACAACACTACTCTAAAAACTGCCGGTAAAAGGTCTTTTTAAGTGGGAGACTATCTCTGATAAAGTAATCATAGGTACCACTGCTCGGCATCATTCAGAAAAGCTAAAATGTGAGAGAGTTGGGCGAAATATGTCATCAAACAATAGGCTAGCACTGATGATCCTGATGAAACAAAGGAAGACAAATTCCCCCTATAGGACACATGGAGAAAATGCTTCTTAATTAATCTTCCCTTTTTCAGTGTTTTTGTACTCTCCACTGGGTAGTCTGTTCAAATATTCAATAGTGAAACAGCTCATGGCTGGTTGGCTTTCTCAGGGTTGCATTAAGAATGCAAGGCAGCAGAACATTTTCTACCATGAGGCCATGTTGCTTTACTGAAAGGAAAAGTAATATGTGGTTTGCTCAAAAGGGGCCTGGAACTGGAATCAGGGGAACATAGATTCTAGAGTCATTTCCACTACCAACTAGTAGTGACAAATCACTTCACTTTTCTCACTTAAATACAGAAAATGGCTTTCTATCACCTGTTCTCACAGGTATTTTGTGCAGATAAACTGGGATAACGTAAATGAAATGTTTTAAAATGTACATTGTAATATTCAAAGGGAAAATACTGCTATTGCTATGATGATGTCATTTGAATTACTATTTTCTACAGTTTGATTCTAAGAATAGCCTCAAGAAATCAGCTAGAAACCTTTTAAAAGCAGATATTTAATTAAAAAGCTACAAGTTTCTTCCTAAAACTGTAGATACTAACAGATGCCTTTAACGTTGTGGCAAAATAACAAGTTAATCATAGAAAAGTTACCATGACAAGTGGGCAGAAGGCCAATTAAGTGGTTTTTTAAGACACTGGAAGCAGACTGTAGTTCTACACAATCTGTTTCCTAAAAGGAGCTCTAGAGAAAGCTTTCAAGGGTATACGAAAAAAAAGAGGGGGGAAAAAGAAAAATTATTATATCTATATCCATATATCTATACCTACTTACCCTCATAGTACATCTTCTTCAAAGGCTAGTCCTAAACTACCAGATGTGTAAGGAAATTTTAAAAGATACTCTTTTTATTAATGCAGCAATTCATTTTCATTTAATCCAGTACTGAATACAACTACCTGAGATGCTGCAGGCCTTTAAAGTCAAGCTAAACAGAGGTGGTTAAACTATCACAGTACTACAAGATTGATAGGTGACACTGGCTTCTGAGGAATATGAGTTCATAGATATGTTCAATAGATTCAGAGCATGGTATCAGATTTTATTTTATGTCGTCCTAAAGAAGATGGAATATGGTGTTCCTGTTAGCAGATCTAAATAAAAAAGCCAAAATATCACAGATTTTTGTTGTTGTTGTTAATATTCACCCAAGGATATTTTTTCCACTAATTTTTAGAGAGTGGAAGGGAGGGAGGAAAGGAGAGAAGGAGAGGGAGAGGGAGAGGGAGAAGGAGAGGGAGAGGGAGAGGGAGAGGGAGAGGGAGAGGGAGAGGGAGAGGGGGAGAGAGGGAGGGAGGGAGGGGGAGAGAGAGGGAGAGAGAGAGGGAGAGAGAGAGAGATGTGATTGATTGGTTGCCTCTTGTACATGCCCCAATCAGGGCCAGGGATTGAGATTGCAATAGAGGTACGTGCTCTTGACCCGATGCAGGCCAATACTCTAACCACTCAGAAAACCAGCTAGGGCCAAAATATCACAGATTTTGTCTTAAGAGGGTCTTTAGACTTGAAAGGGCCTTTGATATCACCTAGCCTAACAATCTTATGTTAAATAAAGGGTGGGGCAAATGTAGGATTACAGCTGTTCTTATGGAAAATAATATAATAATTAATAATACAAGAATAAACTGTGTTTCATATACTCTGAACTATAAACCTACTTTTGCCCTACCCTGTTTATGAAAAGGAGGATCAAGTGATTTATGTAACTTGCTTCCCAAAAATAATTGAGGAATTTCATTGCAGGACCAAAATTAAACTCAGGTCTCTTGATTGTACCCTGAAATCCTTTCCACAAGACTAAACTGCTCCTCTTATCAGCCTCTACCATGTGAGCACAGCCAGATAACAACCCCAGGCTTCTTCACCTTTGACTTCCCTGCTAGAAGCCTCTTTAGTTTAGGTCTCTTCTATGTTCCCATTCCAGGGCCTTGATGAATGGAATAGTGGGGCACCAAAGAACACCAGCTCCTCAAATAAAGAATTGCAAATCAGAGCCCAGGGAAGCAGTGCTTGTCTTCTAAAGAATATACACATGATGGGGAAAGATAGGAGTGGCATGGGTGGTAGGCAGCAGGAAGAATCCCACAGCTGACAATGGTTTGTTCATTACATAGCTGGTACCAGGCAACATGAGCTCTGCTGATCTGGGGTTGTTGGCTGTCTCATTTCTCCTATGACTCAGTGGGAGAAGGGCCACATCAATGCCCAAAGAACAGAATCCCAGGCAAAAGCATCAGCCCACAGAGAAAGAACAGAGAGACATACCAGGAACACAAAAGAAAGGTTATCAACCTTCCCCCAGAAGCTTATAAGCTCTACTTTTTGCTACTTCCTTCACAGTTTGGAAGGCACTGAGAAACACACTTACCTTCCAGGGGCTACTGGATTAAAATGTGTAAGCCAACTCCCACTCATACTCAGTGTTTTCAAACTTTACTATATTTAAGAATCACCTGAGAATCTTGTTAAAAATGCAAATTCTTGAATTGTACTAGATTTTTATATTATAGCAAAATAATGAGTTAATCCTTGGTACAGGAAGCTGACATTTTCAAATATTCCAGGTCACCCTGACCGGTTTGGCTCAGTGGATAGAGCGTCGGCCTGCGGACTGGGGGGGTCCCGGGTTTGATTCCCGTCAGGGGCATGTACCTTGGTTGCGGGCGCATCCCCAGTGGGGAGTGTGCAGGAGGCAGCTGAATCCATGTTTCTCTCTCATTGATGTTTCTAACTCTCTATCCCTCTCCCTTTCTCTCCGTAAAAAATCAATAAAATATATATTAAAAAAAAATATTCCAGGTGAATCTGATGCATGTTTTTCATTGACCACAAAACAGTGAAATCATTGCTTAACCTCTAACAGAGAGAACCTTTCTGAAAACAGGTTACCACCCATCTATGAGATAAGTACCCAAGGCTCCCCCTTGTATGCCTAAAGGACAATTTCTCCCTTTTCAGAGGTATATGTGGCAATCAGAAAGACAGAAACATCAATGTTGAGAGGGAATCATTGATTGGCTGCCTCCTGCATGCCCCAACTGGGAATTAAGCCTGCAATTCGGGCATGTGCCCTGACCAAGAATTGAACCTGGCCCTCCTGGTTCATGGGTTGATGCTCAATCACTGAGCCACATTGGCTGGGGTAAAGTCTCCTTTTCTTTATTCTCTTAACATGTAAGCACACCCATGCTGGCAGCCCAATTCTCTTATACCTACCCCAGAGTTCCATTTGCTGGACTGGACACTGACTGTGGAAATCCACAAAGAGAATGAGCAGCAGAGTTTGCCCCTGAAGGTCCATATTTTGAGACTGATCCCCCTCGCTGGATTCCACCTGATAACTCACATCTGGAAGCACCATATCTAGAGAACAAGGTATTGCACAGTATTCTAAGATAAATAAAGCCCTCAAAATGCTAACTGAATAAAGAACCTATACCTCAAAAAGAGAAAAATCTGAGATAAATCTAAATTTGAACACTGCCTTCTCCTCCTGAATTTATTTCTCTATCCACAGGATGGAAGCAAATAAAGTGATTCTCAGGAAGAACATCAAAACAACTAGGTGTGCAAGATACAAACCAAACAGCACTCCTTAGCACTTGCTGAGAAGCATTAAATAATAAATTCATGCATCCCTTATACAACTTTCTAAGGTAGGTATCACTAGTAAGCGGCAGAGGTGAGAGTCAAGCCTGAGTAATGATAACAGCTAACTTGTATGGAATGCTTACTATATGCCATGTACAATATTAAATTCTTTACATGTACTATCTCAACATTTAGACTTCACAACACTATGGCATAGGACCTATTCTTATGCCTTTTTACAGATAAGAGGAGAGGCATAGAGAGGTTAAATATGTTGCCCAACATGAGAGAGTAAGTGGTAGAACTGTTTTAAACTGACTCCAAAATCTGTGCTTATAATCAGAATACTACGCGAAATCCCAAGTAATCTGATGCCCTGTGGTCACTTTCTAGCACAGCCGTGGGCAAACTACGGCCCACAGGCCGGATCCGGCCTGTTTGAAATGAATAAAACTAAAAAAAAAAAAGACCGTACCCTTTTATGTAATGATGTTTACTTTGAATTTATATTAGTTCACACAAACACTCCATCCATGCTTTTGTTCCGGCCCTCCGGTCCAGTTTAAGAACCCATTGTGGCCCTCGAGTCAAAAAGTTTGCCCACACCTGTTCTAGCACCTTTATCCTTTAGAATACAATCAGGATAACCCTTAATTCCACCCAGATCCATATAGAAAAGTACCTCCATGGGATCCTGGTCTTTCCTTCAGAGTAAGGGGGGGGTGGGGTGGGGGGAGATGAGACAAGGGGCATTTTCTACATTATTCATCTCCAAAATTAAATGAGAAAGTTTAGGCATCACAAATTGACAAAAATAAAGGAAATCAATAAAACATGAAAATAAAAATGAAAGAGAAAAGAAGATATGGAGAGCCCTAGAGATTTTAAAATCCTAATAACATGACATCCTGTTGCCCTGGCCGGTTTGGCTCAGTGGATGGAGCGTCGGCCTGCGGACTGAAAGGTCCCAGGTTCGATTCCGGTCAAGGGCATGTACCTTGGTTGCAGGCACATCCCCAGTAGGAGGTGTGCAGGAGGCAGCTGATCGATGTTTCTCTCTCATCGATGTTTCTAACTCTCTATCCCTTTCCCTCTCCCTTCATCTCTGTAAAAAATCAATAAAATATATTTAAAAAAAAAAAAACATGACATCCTGTTAAGACCAAACATTGCTTCTTTACAAAACCTCTTACCTCCAGAGACCCTGTCTAAGGACACCCTCCTTTCAATCCAACCTCTGGAATAACTACTACTTAAGAAAAAATAGCCTTACCCCAAGGCTTACTTCCTTGATGAAGATTCCATCATTCCCCTGAGACACTGACCATCCCAGGAGGCTTCAACCTTCTCATGCCAGTCACAATACCTCTTCCCTAATGGTCGTCTTCCTCAGGATACAATTGACCAGATTACCTTCCAAATGTCAAAGGATTCTAGCTAACAACAGTCAAGCTCAAGACTGTAAACTTCCTAGACATCAACTCATGGTTGTATATACCTATTTCCCAGTTTTATTTGTTAGTCTAGGTTTTAAGCACCCAACTTTCAACATGACTTACCCAAAACTAGTATTGGTTAGGCTCTACGTGAATATTACCGCCAGGTTCCTAGCTTTATTACTATAAGGTTTATACTCCTGCCTTGTATTTATGTGGTGTTTTAATTTTTTTCTAAGTAATTATATGTGGGTTTTCTCATCTCATTAGGAAACATTTCTCTTCCACAAAGATGCAATTGCTCCCTTACTTTTATAAAACCCCAGAACTGACGGATTAAGGTACAACAGAAACCCTCTGAACAAGTCCCTAGAGGATGAAGGCCACTGGTTACTCCGGGAATAGAGGAGGCAAAAGAGGAAGTGAGAGAAGAACCAGCATCAATATGGAATGCAAAAACGGCTCAACTCTGATGGGGGCTTTGCCTCTTGACACCATTTGCGTCACTGCAGGTGGTCTTTCAAACTTACACCTGGTATTTGTTTCCTTGCATTTCTCTGATATTCTCCAGTTTTCTTGATTCCTGTGCAAAGAGAGGGAGATATACCTCTATCCAAATTGAGATCCAAACTGGGCACCACACACAAGTGGTACTTCTTCCAGTCAATGAAATAAGAGGTATCTTTGAAGACAGTAGTAATTGATTGTTCCTGGCTTGGCACTATCAGAGGCAGACCCGAAGGTCCATATAGAAATATGTATAGGTGCTAAAGAAAACTTCCAAATTTTAGTTTTTATGTGTATTCATTTGCATAAAACAAACATGTAACATTAACCTGGTTCACATTCCCAGAAATAAAGTAGTGTGCTAGGCAATTACATATTAAGCCTTTTATACATTGAAGATAAGTGTCAGGTATCAGAGATATTAGATAGATCCACTAGAATCCTCAGAAATTTATTCTGGGTTTAATGAGTATGAGCTACAGGTATAGTATTAGGACAATTAGTTATTAATTCATCCTACTCATTCAATCATAGATTTGAGTGATATGTCAGGTTAAACACCATACTAAGTTCTGGGGATACAAAGATGAATATCCAGACTTAATACCTATCTTCAAGTTATCATATTTATAGTATAAAAGAAACATGTAAAACCAGTAAACTGTAATACAATGTGATATACACAAAGGAATATTTTCCAACAAGTTTTTGAGTATATTCAGATTGATAAGGAAACTCCTCACCTTCTCTAATCCTATTCTCTAACTAAGACAAAGATGGACAGGACCCTGAAATGGTTTCCTTCCCACTCTCATCCTCTCTCCTACCCAGGGTTTCTCTATCTTAGCACTATTGACACTTTAAGCCAAATAATTCTTTGTTGTGTGCGGCGGGAGAAGGGCTGTATTGTGCATTGTAGAATGTTTAGCCGCACCCCTGGTCTTTACCCCTCCCTCCATTCATGACAATAAAAAATGTCTCCAGAGTCCAGCTGGCGTGGCTCAGTGATTGAGCATCAACCTAAGAAACAGGAGGTCACAGTTTGATTCCCAGTCAGAGCATATGCCCAGATTACAGGCTCAATCCCAAGTGTGGGGCATGTAGGAGGCAGCCAATCAATGATTCTCTCTCCCTCTTCCTTCCTCTGAAATCAATAAAAATACATATATTTTTTAAAAATGTCTCCAGACATTGCCAAATGTCATCTGAAGGCAAAATTATCCAGTTAAGAACCACTGCCGACCATTTTTTGTACCCTGAACCAAGGCTAATGAGGCCATAATGTATTTTTCCTTCATTTTTGTTTTCATCTTTTTAATAGGAACACAAGGTATTGAGTGTAAAGATTAAAATTCTTACCCAGTAAGCACTGGGGCATTATGGAAAGTCACAACAGAACAAAATTGGCAGTGCCCGTAAATGAAGTCTCCATCACAAATCCAAGAACATGAGCTAAGGCCAACACATTCACTGTTTAAAGCCAGGGAAGCTTTGAGATGCTGCCAACTCAGAATAAGAGTCGAGTATCTGGAGAAACCAAGATGGCGGCATAGGTAAACACCGGAGATTGCTGCCTCGCACAACCACTTCAAAAATACAACTAAAAGACGTAACTGACATCATCCAGAACCATAGGAAGGCTGGCTGAGTGGAATTTCTACAACTAGAAGGAAAGAGAAAAGCACACTGAGACTCAGAGGAGGTGCGGTGCTGAAGAAAAATACAAAGGTGCGGAGGTGCATGTGGAGAGGGCTGGCGGCTGAGGACACGATTGTCTTTTTCAGTTGGGAGGGAGTCTCAGGCTCTGAGCTCCAGTTCCGAGCGAGTCTCTGGGGACCCAGACTCATACTGGAGAAACGGGACTGTCTGGCATCGGTCGGAACTCGAGGGCAGCTTTCTCTCGGAGGCACTCTCGGCGATTGCCAGGACCTCTGAAGGCAGGACTGAGAGCAGCCATACTGCTCGCTCCGCCCACTCTGTTGATCCCCTGGGACCCGCCCTGCCCAAGCTGTGCACAGAGGCTTTTGTATATGAAAGGCCCAGCCCTTTGTAATCTGATAATAACTTAACAAACTGCAGCTGCCCCAAGGCCCCAGGGCAACTTGCATTGCTTTACAGCTGGTCTCTGCTGGGTAGCCTCAGGCAGAGGCTAGATTAGCACCTCCTTAGATCCAAGAGCCAGTGTACCCAGGGGTCAGAGTGGGACTATCCAATTACAACTCCTCAGATCTATAAGGGACACACTCAGGGGGCAGACTCAGTGAGCACCAAAGCCCCACTGAAGCAATTCTTGCCCCATAAGGGTGTCTTCAGCACAGAAGTTCTCCCACCACAGACACAGATGATTCTCACAGCCAATTGGCCTGGAGGTCAAATCCTCCCAGTGTTAACTACAACAATCAAGGCTTAACTACAAGAAGACTGTGCACAAAGCCCACAAGGGGGTGCACCAAGAGTGTCTACCTCAGGTAATTGGGACACTTAGCACAGAAAGCTACTCTATTGACACAGCGAAGCATAAAAAATGCTGAGACAAAGAAACAGGACACAAATGACAGAAATGGAGGAAAGCAAACTACTGGATATAGAGTTCAAAACCACACTTTTTAGGTTTTTCAAGAATTCTCTAGAAACCGCCAATAAATGTAGTGAGATCCTCAAGAAATCTAGTGAGACCCTCGATGTTGTGATAAAGGACCAACTAGAAATTAAGCATACACTGACTGAAATAAGGAATATTATACAGACTCCCAACAGCAGACCAGAGGATCGCAAGAATCAAGTCAAAGATTTGAAATACGAAGAAGCAAAAAACACCCAACCAGAAAAACAAAAAGAAAAAAAAATCCAAAAATATGAAGATAGTGTAAGGAGCCTCTGGGACAGCTTCAAGCGTACCAACATCCGAATTATAGGGGTGCCAGAAGAAGAGAGAGAGCAAGATATTGAAAACCTATTTGAAGAAATAATGACAGAAAACTTCCCCTACCTGGTGAAAGAAATAGACTTCCAAGTCCAGGAAGCGCATAGAACCCCAAACAAAAGGAATCCAAAGAGGACCACACCAAGACACATCATAATTAAAATGCCAAGAGCAAAAGACAAAGAGAGAATCTTAAAAGCAGCAAGAGAAAAACAGTCAGTTACCAACAAGGGAGTACCCATATGACTGTCAGCTGATTTCTCAACAGAAACTTTGCAGGCCAGAAGGGAGTGGCAAGAAATATTCAAAGTGATGAATGCCAAGAACCTACAACCAAGATTACTTTATCCAGCAAAGCTATCATTCAGAAGTGAAGGTCAGATAAAGAGCTTCACAGATAAGAAAAAGCTAAAGGAGTTCATCACCACCAAACCAGTATTATATGAGGAAGAAGAGGAAGAAGAAAAAAAAGGTAAAGATACAAATTATGAACAATGAATACACATCTATCAACAAGTGAATCTAAAAATCAAGTGAATAAATAATCTGATGAACAGTATGAACTGGTGATTATAATAGAATCAGGTACATAGAAAGGGAATGGACTGACTATTCTTGGGGGGGGAAAGGGGTGTGGGGGGGTGTGGGAAGAGATTGGACAATAATCGTGCACCTATGGATGAGGACAGTGGGTGGGGAGTGAGGGCGGAGGGTGGGGTGGGAACTGGGTGGAGGGGAGTTATGGGGGGAAAAAAGAGGAACCAATGTAATAATCTGAACAATAAAGATTTAATTTAAAAAAAAAAAGAATCAAGTATCTGGCTGGCCAGCTCAGTGGTTAAGTGTTGACTTATGAACCAGGAGGTCAAGGTACAATTCCTGGTCAGGGCACATGCCCAGTTGCGGGTTCAATACCTGAGGCATGTAGGAGGCAGCTAATCAATGATTATCTCTCATCATTGGTGTTTCTAACTCTTCCTCTCCCTTCCTCTCTGAAATCATTAAAAATATGTTTAAACATTTTTTAAAAAGAGTGGAGTATCTGAAGAGTCAAAATATGTGACTGTCTTTTCATTGGGTTAACCATTTACACTTAATAAGAATACTGCTATGGTTAGGTTTAAATCTACATTTTGTTATCTATTTTCCATTTGTTCCTAGTATTCTTTTTCCTCTTTTCTATTCTTTGGATTCTATTTTGGATTGGACATATTTCATAGTTCCATTTATTCCCTTTTTTTGCTTATTAGTTCTAACTGTTGTATCAACTTAGAGATTGTTTTAGGCTTTATAATATACAACTTTAACTTATCATGTCTATCTTCAAGTGATAACAATTGACACACATACAGTGTGAGAATCTTTCAACAATATCCTTTCATTTCTCTGCCCCTAATCTCCATATTCCAACAATAAATTGATCACGTCATTATGTTGATTCCTTCCAGTAATAAGTCTCTCAGTCTCTCCTTTCCATACTCATCACATTTTTAATTCAGGCATTCGATCCCTCTTGTCCAGTTTACTTACTTACTTAACTTACTTACTTAGTGATTACAGACTTCTCTCTCCCATCTATCCTGTATAATGCTGCTAGAAACTCCTAAACATTCAATGGTTTCCCACTATACAGAGAACAAAGTTCACAATCTGTACTGTAGCATTCAATATCCACCATATTCAACCCCAAATGACTTTTCCAGCCTCATCTCTTCCCCTTGCACCATTCATTCCATGCTTCAGGCATATGGGATGATATGAAAAGAGTGTGGCACATGTGGCACATTTTATAGTTTTCAGTTTCTTGGAAAAACTTTCAAGCTTGGCTTTCATACTGGATTTTTGTTTTTACACAAATCATACTGGCTTTTACACTCAGAGTTTATATGCTAAAGAATTTTCTAAAATTTGGGCATAACAATTCATTTTCAAAGACAATTATATGAATTCTGTTATCAAAAGGATATGGAAACTGAAGAAATCCTGTTCATCAGCTGGTTGGAAGAGACCTTTGGGTAGGGACACACAGCAGCAGCTGGAGTCAGTATCAGCTCTCCCAACAAGTCCACGCCAGCCACGTCATTGGGGATGAAAAGCATTACTGGATGTCCTAGTACAGGATGGATTCTGCTGCAGAGTAATTGAGTTGTACCAAATTTTGGTCTACTGTCAAAAAACAAGGAAGACAAATTTAGCTTTTTTCCTCAAGAAATTATTTTTAAAGGTATTCAAAATTCCTTTTATAATCTCTAGCATATGCATAACCATATAACCCGCCATATCAATAACTTGCGTCCCACTCAGGGAAGCACAAGCAATAGACAGAGCAGACAAATCGGCATTTCAGGAATGGTATCATGGCTCCTGCTTTCGCTGCCACTAGTGGCAGTTTTATATTCTCAAAAAATGAATTTCATCCACTAATTACTCTATGGTTCTAAGCAGAAGTTTCCAAGATCATTCAGAGATCAGCAAGGCAGAAGTGGGAATGAGGGGGTTCCTTAATCACAAATAACCTAAAACTGGTATCCCTATTCTCAGATGACTGCTCCCACACATGCTTCCCCTGACGAGGTCTGAAGTTACTGTTAGATAGCAATAATAAGAAAAAATTAGGACACCTTTCTCTCCTAGAAAGAATCTAGTGAAATTTAATATTTGGTTACTTTCCAACAGTTCTTTTCTAAACACAAAAGAGTACTGAACCTTTTTCTCTCTCTAAACTAATCAAATTGCCCAGAGAAATGTGTCTACAAGCATCGTCTCTTTCAATAAAGCTACGATAACAAGATGTCTACCTGTAATGAATGTATGATACTTTAAGATTACTAAAGAAAGATATGGAGTGCGGGTGTTGTTTTCTGCACATATTAAAGAATAAAAAAATATTCTAATGGAGGTGTTCTGTCTATTCCATATTATATACCACCTCCTCCATGATTTGCAGTCTGAAGAACGTGGAGATAGGGAGAGAGATTTCCAAACCTAGGCAAAATGCTGATGCACAAACAATAATACACAAAGAATTTCTTTGTAGTCATTGTATCTATCTAGCCAAGAGTTCAAGAACCTTTTAAATTCAGCCCTCTCTTCTCATGTGTAAATGGGGTTGGAATTAGCAGGGTATGTTTTGTTTCATTTACAGGAGAAAATAAGGCATGGAGAGGAGAAAGAACATGTCCTCAGGTCAATCAGAATATATTCAAGGAGCCAGGAATAACAGTTTTCAATATAATTAGCTTAAAAGTTTTACTTTATTTTTCTTATAGAGACTCTGACATCTGGCACTAAGAAATGACAAGTGAGACCATTTTTAATTTCTGCCACATTTATATTCATAATAGGAGAGTAAAACAGGGAGAGGAACAATGCTTTCCCCCTTCACCTCATATAATGCTGATAGTTTACGACAAGAGCAATTCCATTCGACAGGTTCAAAGTAGGTTCATTCTCTGCCCTGCAAAGCAATAAAAAGCTAAGCCATATCTCAAAAATTCTAATACCAATTTCTGCCTGGTACAAATTTTGGTAATATGACTACTACCACCCCCAGAGATTACTGGAATTCAGTAACCAATTAACCAAGGGAAAATGGCTATTTTTAAATTCATTCACTCTAGTAAAAGGGAAAGACATAAAAGGTTTAGGTGAATGTATTTACTTATTTTAAAAACTAATATAGAATAATAAAATATGGGGGTCTCAGAATATTAGTTTCAAAGTGAACTTGGCTCAATAAATCAAACTGTGAACCTATTGGAAATAGGACAATAATGACTGAGAAAAGCTCTAGAGCTATGGCATAAACTTAAGCCATGGATTTAAGGACTTACTCAAAGATTTCCGTGGAGAGGATACCATTCACCTTTACACTGAAATTAAATCTAATCTGCAAAATAAATGGTGTGTGAGATTTAACATAAACCAGGATAGAGATTTAAAACTTCCATACCTAAAGGAGATATTTTTTATATCACCTTTTTTCACTTACACCATCCCTAAACATAATTAACACTTGTCTGTGTTCAAAATCTGTCTCTTAAATATATTGCATCTTAACACTACAATTCCAAGCAGTCACAAATTACCAGGAAATCCTACCGTTTTGTCTTCTGTTCCCCTAATGTATCTTTTCTTCCCTTTCTTAAAGGAACTATCAATTTTCTCCCTATTCTTTCCATTGTTATCATACAAGAAACATTCCACACTTATTTTCTTTGCTTTTTCTTCCCCTGCCCCATCTGACTTTTTTGTCTGCCCTCCAACTTATTTCACTGTCTATTTCCTACCTTCAACCTACATTTTTCTTTCTATATAACATAATGGGTAATAAGGGACTCCAGAGCCAGACTGTACTCAAATCCTGGCTCTGTAAGTTATTTAACCTCTGTACCATAGTTTCTACAGCTATAAAATGGGGATGATGATAAAACCTAATTCATGAGGAATGTTGCAAGGGTTGAATGAGTACATGCATGGAGAACACTTAGGATAGTGACTGGCAAGAAATAGCACTGAATCCTGCTGATAACAAAAAAAGTAAGAAGCCAACAAGAGGGAAAAAAGGGGAAGTAATATAGCATACTTAATTGTGTGCATCTTTATAAACACATCTAACTGCAGATAATAAAAATTTTGCTCTCCCAAGTTCAAAATACTTTATCAAAATTTCCTTATTTGCTCTTACTAGCCTATATAATAAAAGAGAAACATGCAAATTAGCCATCCCTCTACTACACTCAAGCCACGCCCACCAGCCACACCCACCAGCCATACTGAGTGACTATGCAAATTAACCCGACAAAGATGGCGGTTAATTTGCATACGCAGGTGTCAGGTGCCCCAGGAGGTGAGAGCAGCCGAGGCCGCAGGCTCCCGGGACCATTGCCAGCATGGGAGGCGAGGCCACTCGCGCCTAGCCAAGCCCACAGGCTCCTGGGACCTTGCTGGCGGAGAGCGGGAGGTTTGGAGGACTTGGCAGAGCAGGAGGCCGCTGGACATAGAGCAGAGCGAGAGAGAGGACGGCTTGGAGAGCACGGCCCCCTCTGTCATCCCAGCTTCCTCATCACAGCTGTGGACACTGACAGCTGGGAGGAGGAAGTCCCACCCCCACAGAATCAGCCAGAATCAGCCATTGGTCAGACAGCTCTCAGCAGCCTGACAGCCAGGACTCATTCACCTGCATCTCAGACCTGACAGTAGAGAGGTGGGGCTATGTCTAAAGAACAACTGTTGATACAACAACATAGCTCTGCAGCCAAAAGATGCTGGCGTTATCCGTTATTGACAGAAAGTGTTTGCAGAGCAGTGTGTGTCTGATCTTGAAAGAAGGCGGTGCCTGTGACAGGATGTATCTGAACACCAGCTACTGGAAAAACGCCGCTCTGATGCCGAAAAACACTGGCATATTGACAGAAAATGTCTAAAGACCAACGTGCCTTTGAAGTTGAAAGAAGGCGGTGGCGATGACAGAATATGTCTAGAGAATAGTCATCAACAAGTACTACCAATACCGATGGGAACTGCCTTCTCAGTGAAAATGGAGTACCTGAGGATGCAATCCTCTAACATAGTTGTGGTGGAATGACTGTTCTATGTGAATTTTGCCTATCACTAAATTTCTCTGATGAAAAACCATCTGATGGGAAATTTACTTGATGTTGTAGCAAAGGGAAAGTCTATCCAAATGATATACATTTTCCAGATTACCCGGCATATTTAAAAAGATTATTAACAAAAACAGATTCTGACAGTAACAATTTCATGGAAAATATTCGTTCCATAAATAGTTCTTTTGTTTTTGCTTCCATGGGTGCAAATATTGCACCACCATCAGGATATGGGCCATACTGTTTTAGAATACACGGACAAGTTTATCACCGTACTGGAACTTATACCCTTCAGATGGTGTTTCTCGGAAGTTTGCTCAACTCTGTATTTTGGATACAGCCGAAGCTACAAGTAAAAGATTAGCAATGCCAGAAAACCAGGGCTGCTCAGAAAGACTCATGATCAACATCAACAACCTCGTGCATTAAATAAGTGAATTAACAAAATCTACAAGATGCTACATGAGGTAGAAAAGGAAGCCCAATCTGAAGCAGCAGCAAAAGGTATTGCTCCCACAGAAGTAACAATGGCGATTAAATACAAGCATAACAGTGACCCAGGTAGATATAATTCTCCCAGTGTAACCGAGGTTGCTGTCATATTCAGAAACGAAGGTGAAGAACCTCCTTTTGAAAGGGACTTGCTCATTCATTGTAAACTAGATCCCAATAATCTAATTGCCACTAAAATGAAACAAATCAATATCCTGTTTCCTGTATTAGATGCAATGACATATCCTATTCTTTTTCCACATGATGAACAAGGCTGGGGGACAGATATTGCATTAAGACTCAAGAGACAACAGTGTAATTGACAATAATACTAGACAAAATGTAAGGACACGAGTCACACAAATGCAGTATTATAGATTTCATCTCTCTGTGCAGGACGCATTCAATCCTCTTTTAAATGCAGGAAAATTAACTCAACAGTTTATCGTGGATTCGTATTAAAAAATGCAATCCTCATTCCCTTTGCTACAACATCAAGTAAATTTCCCATCAGATGGTTTTTCATCAGAGAAATTTAGTGATAGGCAAAATTCACATAGAACAGTCATTCCACCACAACTATGTTAGAGGATTGCATTTTTTAATACGAATCGGAGGCCAATCGGATAAATTTCATCAAAGCAAACCAATCTAAGTTTCGAGTTGAAAAATATAGTGGTTTGATGGATTATCTCAAATCTAGATCTGAAAATGACAATGTGCTGATTGGTAAAATGATAATACTTCCATCTTCTGAGGGTAGTCCCAGAAATATGCAGCAGCGATATCAGGATGCTATGGCAATTATAATGAAGTATGGCAAGCCCGATTTATTCATAACAATGACATGCAACCCCAAATGGGCAGATATTGCTAACAACTTACAACGCTGGCAAAAAGTTGAAAATAGACTGGACTTGGTAGCCAGAGTTTTTAATATTAAGCTGAATGCTCTTTTAAATGATATCTGTAAATTCCATTTATTTGGCAAAGTAATAGCTAAAATTCATGTCATTGAATTTCAGAAACGCGGACTGCCTCAAGCTCACATAGTATTGATATTAGATAGTGAGTCCAAATTACATTCCTCTAATTAATTCCCTTTCAATGTGCACGAATTTCGTGCACCAGGCTACTAGTCTACTTATATAAAAACCATGGATGGTGTTCATCACATCCAGAACCGCAGCGACCAAGCGGAAGGAAGTCAGTCCTGCAGGTGTTGTCTTGGCAATGGCTGCACCCTCCCCCGAGCTGTTTCCTGGAGCTGTTTCCTGTAAGGGTGGGGTTTGAGGCAGGAACCTACCCTGGGAGCGTGGAGGCATTATCTTTCTAAAGTGTGCCACGCCAGCCAAGGGTGAACCTGAGTCAGGGCGGCTGAAAGGCTTAGAAAAGACAGACAAGAGAATGAAAGCTGGGTCTCGGTGGGACGCTGCTTCTCTGAGAGACAGCGACCACACCCACAGCCATGCCTTTATTTTATAGCATATGCTACAAGGCAAAGTAAAGGCATGACCAAGATGTTTACAACATTCTCCTGGGTTTCAATCCTACTCAACTACATGCACCTGAACTCTATCAAGCCTACATAACTCAGGCAGGTGGGGCCATGTGTTCGGACCACAGGTTCAAGCTTACAACTACAGCTGTTGGCTATAATTGTGCTGGGAGGGCCCTGCCCTCCAAGCTGGGACTTACACGTGGCAATGAGAGGACTGTGCCCTCTCATCAGTCCAAGGCTTGAACCTGTCCAAAACACTGTAGCAGCTCCCCACAATAAAGTTTTAATTCTGTTTCTTTGTTACTAATGTTGTGGCCCCACCCCATAACAAAGAAACAATTTCCGGAGGATGAGGCCCAGGAGTCAGGATTTTAAAAAGATTCCCAGGCGATTCTAATGTGCAGTCAAGGTTAAGAACCACTGCTATAGATAATACTAAAAATATATCTAAACGTGCAATTCTTTGTTTAAAATATGAGCATGTTCAAAAATTAAATGAAGAAAATTTGGATATACTCAATGGAGATTTTCACACATATCTGAGTGATGATTCCATTGATTCCACAGATGATGCTGAAAAGGAAAAATTTCCCATCGAATTTCTTAATAGTATTACTCCTTCAGGAATGCCATGTCATAAATTAAAATTGAAAGTGGGTGCAATCATGATGCTATTGAGAAATCTCAATAGCAAATGGGGTCTTTGTAATGGTACCAGATTTATTATCAAAAGATTACAACCTAACATTATTGAAGCTGAAGTATTAACAGGAATTTGCAGAGGGAGAGGCTATTCTAATTCCAATAATTTGTCCCTATCTGACACTGGCCTCCCATTTAAATTGATTCGACGACGGTTTTCCATGATGCCAGCATTTGTGATGACTATTAATAAATCAAAAGGACAAACTCTAGACAAAGTAGGCATATTCCTACCTAAACCCGTTTTTTGCACATGGTCAGTTATATGTTGCTTTTTCTCAAGTTTGAAGACCGTGTGATGTTACAGTTAAAGTTCTAAGTACTTCATCACAAGGGAAATTAGTCAAGCACTCTGAAAGTGTTTTCACTCTTAATGTGGTGTACAGGGAGATATTAGAATAAGTTTAATCACTTTATCAGTCATTGTTTGCATCACTGTTGTTTTCATATCATGTTTTTGTTGTTTTCATATCATGTTTTTGTTGTTTTTATATCATGCCTCTGTTGTTGTTATATCCTTTTGTTACTGTTTATTTATTAATAAATTTATATATCATTTTCATTTCATTTTACTAATTTCCTTTAATCTCTCACACTTCTATTATAGAGAAAGAGCAAATAGCCAATATTAAAATATCTCTGCTAATTAATTCCCTTTTAAAGAAATATATTTTATTGAGTTTTTACAGAGAGGAAGGGAGAGGGATAGAGAGTTAGAAACATTGATGAGAGAGAAACATCGATCAGCTGCCTCCTGCACACTCCCCACTGGGGATGTGCCCTCAACCAAGGTACATGCCCTTGACTGGAATCGAACCTGGGATCCTTTAGTCCACAGGCTGATGCTCTATCCACTGAGCCAAACCAGTTAGGGCAATTAATTCCCTTTTAATGTGCACAAATTTTGTGAACTGGGCTACTAGTCACTTTAGAAAAGCCAGGTTTAACAAAAAAAGAATGAAACACAGAGGAGTGGAAAGAAGTACCCAAATTGATACAATAAAACAGTAAAGAAGCCCCTGGCCAGTTTTGATGGATGATTAGAGCCTCAGCCTAAGGACCAAAGAGTCTCAGATTCTATTCCCAGTCAAGGGCACACAACTGGGTTGTGTGTTCGCTCCCCACCTTCAGTAGGAGCGCGTGTGGGAGGCAACCAGTCGATGCATCTCTCACATCTATGTTTCTCTCTCTCTTCTCTTTTCTCTCTCTCTCTCTTTCTCTCTCTCTCCCTCCCTCCCTCCACTCTCTCAGAAAAAGCAATGGAAAAATATCCTCTGGTGAGGATTAACAACAACAAAAAAGTAAAGAAATAAGAATAAGAATCCAAAAGAGAATCTCTCTGTATCCAAGGGCTCCCAACTATGTCACATCACCAACATCAAGATTGCCTTAGGGACACAGAAACCAAATCAATTCAATATTAAAAGCTGTAATCATGTCATTACAAGAAAGAGAATCAACTAGGTCCTTCCATGTTTTAGAGTAGAGGTCTCTTGAAAACATGACTTAGCCCTAGCCGATTTGGTTCAGTGGATAGAGTGTCAGCGCGCAGTCTGAAGGACTGCGGGTTCAATTCCAATCAAAGGGCACGTACCAGTTGCAGGCTCAGTCCCCAGCCCTAGTTGGGGCTCGTGTGTGAGGCAACAAATCGATGTGTCTCTCTCACATCGATGTTTCTCTCTCTCTCCCTCTCTCTCTCTCTCTGTCTCTCCCTTTCCTTCCACTTTCTCTAAAAAAAAAAAAATCAATGGAAAAATATCTTCGGGTAAGGATTAACAAACAAACAAAACAACAAAGAACAAAATAAAATAAAATACTAAAAAAAAAACATGACTTAAATAAGAGAATCTTTATTGTGCAAAATAACAGCTTACCTTAGGGTGCACCATGACAATTTTGCGTAAAAAATTCTTTATAACCAGACTATCTGTCATCAAAGTTCTTGGCTTTTCATCAACCTGTAACAACACAACAAAACATCCACCACTTATAAACAAACTCAAAAGCACAAATGAGTCAAATTATGGTATTTCTTCCTATAAAAATAACACCTCAGAAAGTTTTTCAGACATTCAAGGGGAAACATCTTTGGGTCTTAGAATTAGACACAAAAGGGAATCTAATAGCCATCACTTCTTAGGCTAAAGTACTTATTTTATTGACCTTCAGGAGACACATGAACAATGATTATAGTAAAACCCACAATATCAAAATTACCTGCAGGAACAAATTTAAAAGTAATTTAAAGTAATTCAGAATGAACCTGAGAAAAATAACATTTGTATTAAGAATATGAGTGAAGCCTGGCTGGCGTGGCTCAGTGGTTGAGCTTCTACCCATGAACCAAGAGGTCACTGGATCGATTCTTGGTCAGGCACATGCCTGGGTTGCAGGCTTGATCCCCAGTAAAGGGCATGCAGGAGGCAGCTGATAGATATTTCTAGCTCTCTATCACTCTCCCTTCCTCTCTCTCTAAAACCAATTTTAAAAAACATATATAAAAAATTACTTAAGTGACCATGGATAAAAAATCACTTAACTGCTCTGGACGGTATTTCCTAATCTGCAAAAGAGGGGTAATACCCTTTTACCTCACAGAACTGTTTTAAGGATCAAATAATCTGAAAAAATATATATATATAGAACCCTAATATGCAAAATATAAAACCCTAATATGCAAATAGACCGAATGGCGGAATAACAACTGGTCGCTATGATGTGCACTGACCACCAGGGGGCGCACATGGAACATGGCAGACGTCGGCAGCAGGCAACAGAGTGTGGAACATGGCGGGTGTCGGCCATAGTGGGATGGTGGAGCAGGTGAGCAGGGGTGCCAGACCAAGGCAGGGTGCCGGTTGCTGTCATCAGGGTGAGCCTCTGGTGATTACTGAAAATTCTTTGCTCCTGTGTGCCATGATCCCACCTGACGCACCTGCTGCTGGCACCAGCCCCGATCGCTCAGCTCCATCAGTGGGTGCAAGCTGTGGCTGCCGGCCCCAATCGGCCCTGAGGGCTTCTCCACCTTCCCCTGCTCCTGAAGGGTAATCGGGGCAGCAGCTGCCGTTCGCACCCACTGCTGGTGCCAGCCCCAATCGCTCCATGATGTCAGCGGGTGTGAGCGGGCCAGCACTGTCAGCACATAGGAGTGGTGGGAACGGGGCTGCCGGTAGAGAGGGGACCAGGGGCCACGGTGGGAGGGGCCAGGCAGGGGCACGGAGGATGGGCTGAGACCCACCCTTGTGCCCACCACACCCTTGGGGCCCACAGTTCCTTTTAAGGTGCATGATTTCGTGCACTGGGCCCCTAGTATGTTATCCATGGTAATAATAATAATAGATACCACTTCTTGAATGCCTACTAAATGGCAAGCATTGTGTAGGTGCTATATACACATTATCTCCCAGCAATCCTGGAGGTAGGTATTACTATTCCTTCTTTGTAGATTTAAAACAAAAACAAATTGAGGCTCAGAGAAGTTAAGCAACTTGCCTAAGGTCACTAAACTGTTTAGTGTTAGAGCCAGAATTTGATCCTTAATCTATCTAAAACAAATTTGCCCATGCTCTTTACAATATACCCTGACACATACTTATAAATATAGTAAGATTTACTATCCAATGAAGGCTTTCTCTATTCCAGAAATAATGCTAAAGTATCTTTTTTTTTTTTAAATATATTTTATTGATTTTTTACAGAGAGGAAGGGAGAGAGATAGAGAGTTAGAAACAACGATGAGAGAGACATCGATCAGCTGCCTCCTGCACATCTCCTACCAGGGATGTGCCCGCAACCCAGGTACATGCCCTTGACTGGAATCGAACCTGGGACCTTTCAGTCCGCAGGCCGACGCTCTATCCACTGAGCCAAACCGGTTTCGGCAATGCTAAAGTATCTTATTTATATTACTTATAACCAATATTTTCAGGATGAAAAAAGTGAGTTTCAAAGAAGTTAAAACTTTTGCAAGCATACCAAATCTGGCTCCAAAGCTTTAGTATTAACCACTTCCCTATACTAAGTCAGTATTTTTAATATTGTGTCCCTAAAACCAAAATTGGAAAGTGTCTCCTGGAAAAGGGAGAAGTCCAGAAGAATAAGAAGAAGAAATAGAGTCAGAATTAGTAAGTTCTTATTGGTGGCTCAGAGAATACAGAGCCATGTACTGGGTACATAGTAAAGGAAAAAAAAGTCCAATCTCAAAATCTCATAATAAAGAGAAACATGTAAATATTTAATAAAGGATAAATTATAACACCTTTTATAAATACACTGAAAAAGAGCTCAAGAACTGTGTGATGGGTTGGGGATAATTAGAAAAAAGGGGTTAGAATTATTAGAAAAATTTGGAAACCAACCTACAATTATTCATACACATAAATAGTGGTAATTAAATGGTAACTGCAGCACACATCATAGTCACATCCTTCATTTAAAATTTTTTATTATAAAATGTTCAAACAGTAGGAAAGCAGTGATCTCTTAAAAGCATTTTCTGTACTTAACACTTCCAAAACAACTTCTTGGAACAGTTTCAAACTTCTCTAACCTTGGTGATTATAGGGCGTGTCATAGAAAGCACTAATTATATCTAGCAAATACATGAAAGTTCCTTGAGCAGCTACCAGAGAGGAGCTACAATTAATAATGATGAGAGCTACCATTTAATGAACACCTGCTAGATGACAAGCAGTTTATATGCAAGCAGAAAACACCCCCACTTTATTGATGAGGATAATGAAACTAAATAAGCTAATTAATCTGTCCAAGGTAACATATAGCTCGATAAGTGGCAGAATTGGTATTCAAACCTAGATCTGATTATCTCCAAACCCCACATTCCACTATGCAATGCGGCCTCTCCAAAGAATGTTCATTTTCTATGCATATAGCTATCTGAATCAGATATTACATAATCTGCCATTCTTTTTTATGGATCCTGGCAGGCAATGCTTATGCATGACTACTGAATATATGTATTTATTCACTCATAAAACACTTAATGTTGCTTATTATGCACCTAGGCCTACAGAGATAAAACAATCTCAATTTGAAGAGTTCACAGTAAGTAGAAAAGACATACAAATAAATAACTTTTATGACAACATAAAAAGTTTTATGATTTAAATATATAAAAAGATGCTAAAGAAATACAAGAAGGACTGGCACCTAATCCAGACGAGAAGATAAAGAGACCTAAGGTCAGGTCAACAGAGGATAGTTAACATAAAGCAAATAGCTTCTTTTAAGATCTCATAAATTATTGAGAGAAAGAGATACAGAGATGGCCAGGCAGACAGGCACACTTTGACTGACTGCAAATTCTTTTATGGCCTTTTGTAATTGTGTGTTAGAAACCCAGTACCCCAGCCTGACATACCTACAGAAGCAGTGAATTTACTTAAGTGCTCTTAGGAAAAAACAGATGCTGCCAGCCCTTGGCAGCAGAAACCACCATTGAATTATATGTTTCAGCCTTTATCTTTAAATACAAGTCTAATTATATGATAGAATATGGGAGCTGTTTTATATTTTGAAACCTGAACTTATGCACTCATGGGACCTATATGACTTTCTAGAATAAAGTCAATCAGTGTCTCTTGTCTTTAAATAGATAGACAATAGGTAGATAAATACATAGATGTATATATATATATATACATATATATATATGTATATATATGTATATATATATATATATGAAATCTACCCTTTTCATTTAGTATTATAGCAAAAAATAAATATCCTATCTAATAATAGACAAACAGGATAATTGACTGTACCTTCGCTATGCCTCCCATTGGCTAATCATGATATGCAAATTAACCACCAACAAAGATGGCGGTTAATTTGCATACATAGGCTCCAAGCGGCGGAGCGAAGACTGAAGGTGAGCCGGAGCCGCAAAGACGGAAGATGGAAGGCAGCTCCGGCCGGGGCCGCAAAGATGGAGGATGGAAGGCGGCGCCGGCCAGGGCCGTGAAGACAGAGGACGGAAGGTGGCTCCGACCGGAGCGAAGGCCTGGGTCTCGGGTGCTGGAGGAAAACTGGTGCCAGCAGCCAGAAGGGAAGGCCTATTGCACGAATCTCTGTGCAACAGGCCTCTAGTATATAAATAAATATAAAAATGGGTAAAGATGTCAAGAAAATCCTATAAAATCAAATTTTGTTTGTTACCCAGCCTAATAGACCTCAAGATGCAGGACTGACTCAGCATAACCAAAAACCCCACCTCTCTTCTAAATGAAGCTTTTCTCAGGCTTTCCTGAGATTAGTGATTCTCACATGCCCAAAGCAGATTCTTTATTACTAGAGGCCCGGTGCACAAAATTCATGCACTCGAGGAGGGGCGGGTCCCTCAGCCCGGATTGCAAGAAGGTGCAGGCCAGGCCGAGGGACCCCACTGGTGCACGATTGGGGCCAAGGAGGGACGTGGGAGGTTGGCCAGTCAGGGAGGGACCGCGAGAGGGCTCCAGGGCATGTCCAGCCCATCTCACTCAATCCCAATTGCCCAGACACCAGCAGCAAGCTAGCGTCTGCCCCCTAATGGTCAGTGCATGTCACAGTGAGCAACTGAGCATCTTTAGCATATCATTAGCATATTACACTTTGACTGGTTGAATGGACAACTGGATGACCAGGCACTTAGCATATTAGGCTTTTATTATATAGGATAGCTTTTTCATGGATGTCTGCCATGAACCTTGCTACTTGACCCTTCTCCCCAATTGAGGTATATATAATGAAATCTTTCACAATCTCCTCTCTCTCTTCTTACTATCTTCAAATACCTTTATTATTATTATTTTTTAATCCACCTGAGGGTATTTTCCCATTGATTTTTAAAGAGAATGGAAGAAAGACAAGAGATAAATATTGATGTGAGAGAAACACATTCATTGGTTGCCTTCTGGAGGAACCCAGACTGGGGAGGAGCCTGCAACTGAGGTACAGGTATGTGCCCTTGACAGGAATCAAACTCGGGACCCTTCAGTCCGTAGGCTGACACTCTATCCATGGAGCCAAACTGGCTAGGGCTTCAAATACCTTTAAATAGCTGCCCAGTACCAGAGACACTGGAACAAATGCTTTCAGGAAATCCTTATTCCTCTGAGGTTATACTTCTCTTTTACAAACTCTCTCCATCCATCACCAGCTGACTGCTGAGCACTAAACTCAGTTTTCCTCTGCACTTCAAGTCCTGCCATCATTTTAGCTGATTTCCACATCCAAGTAGTTGACCAGTCCAAGAAACAATTTAGTCTCACAATTCCCTGGCCCCTTCAACTTCAATAATCTTGATTTACACTCATTTCCAGACATACATTTCCATAGCCATAGCTTGAAACCGTACCATTCTGGAAACCTTAAAATGAAATATTCCATTTTGTAAAATATATTTTATTGATGTTTTACAGAGAGGAAGGGAGAGGGATAGCGTTAGAAACATCAATGAGAAACATTGATCAGCTGCCTCCTGCACACCTCCTACTGGGGATGTGCCCACAACCAAGGTACATGCCCTTGACCGGAATTGAACCTGGGACCCTTCAGTCCGCAGGCCGATGCTCTATCCACTGAGCCAAACCGGTTAGGGATGAAATGTTCCATTTTTATGGGAAAAGCTGTATACCAAGTTGTTAATAGTGGCTACCTTGATTAAGTCAAATTATTTGTACTCTAAATGCTCACTTTGATTTTCCTGTGGGAAACACTGCTTTTGTCATAAGGAGAAAAAACACACACAAGAGAAACTTTATTACTCTGATGACTTCTTATACTTTCAAGTCTCTAAACCCCTTACGGTCAGAATACCTGTTTTTCAGCCTCATCAAGACCTAGATCTTGACCCCTTCCCACTGGGTTAGGTACCCTTCCTCTATGCAATCATAGCATTCAGTGCTTACTTCTATCATGATGCATATTACACTGTACTGTAATTACCTGTTTATCTTTTCCTTTAGATTCCAAGTGCCTTGGGATCAAGTAACATGTTTTGGAATTATGTACCTTCAGTATCTAGCACAGTGAGACCAACTTGAACAAAAACAGGTTTCTGAATGAATAAATACTGGAACAGCATTGATCAATGAGTAAGGCTTGTTCAAATTCTGTCACTTAAGTTTTGTAGGACCTTAAGAAAGTTAAATTCTGTGAATCTCAGTTTTCTTACCTATAAAATAGGGCGATAATCCTTGTCCTATGCACTTCATAGAGTATCAGGAGGCTTAATATAAAAATGTTAGGATTGTTCAGACTGACTAAAACACGTGATCTCCTTTTCTAGAACTGCTTTCCTTGGTTCACTGGCATCAGCTATTTTATTGCTATTTGACATTAATAGTTTCAGAGCTGACTAACCATTAATTGCTCCAGATTGTTTACCCTTCAGTTCCCCTAAAGAAGATAAGGCACAGTCAGGGATATTTGTTGTCCTGATACCATACTCATTCCTTTTAGAAGCATACAATTGTTCAAACATGTAGAAAGGCCTCTCAAGTGCTTTTTTGGGAGAATGTTTAAGATACTCTAATTCTTTATGTCTCCGCCAACTCAAAGGAAGGAAAGGGGAACTTACCTGCTCATTAGGAATCATTGGAATTTTTAAAGTATTCCAAAGCCCAGGCCACACCTGTTATGAACTGAATTGTGTGCCCCCCCACCCCCCGCCGCCCCACCCCCCCCCCCCCCCCGCCCTCAAATTCATATATTGAAGCCTAGCCCTCCAAGTGACGGTGATTGTATTCAGAGATAGTACCTTAAAGATGTAATTAAGCATAAATGAGGTCATAAGGGCGAGGCGCTAATTTGATAGGACTGGTGTCCTTATAAGAAGAGGAAGAGCCCTAGCCAGTTTGGCTCAATGGATAGAGCGTTGGCCTGTGGAATGAAAGGTCCCAGTCAAGGGCATATGCTGGGGCTGCAGGCTCCATACTCAGTTGGGGGTATGCAGGAGGCAACCAGCCAATCACTGATTCTCTCTCATCATGGATGCTTCTATCTCTCTCCCTCTCCCTTCCTCTCTGAAATCAATAAAAACATATTTTAAAAAAATAAATTCAGAAGAGGAAGAGATACCAGACAGCTCTCTCCAGATATATACATGTGAAGAAACAGTGACAAGGCACTTTGATCTTGGACTTCTAGCCTCCAGAAGTATAAGAAAATAAATTTCTGTTCCCCTAAAGAACTCAACTTTAAGCCACCCAATCTCTGGTATTTTTTTATAGCAGCACAAGCAGACTAATCCAATATCTTAGACCAATTAAATCAGTACCTTTTGGAGTGGGACACAAATATTAATATTTTGGAAGCTCCTAGATTTAAAATTTGTGCAGGAAAGTTTGGGAATCAATGCCTTATTTCATTTCAAGTTTGAACTGTGATGCACCTAAGCCTTTCTTTCCTGTTACTAGATTTGTAAAAAAAAAACAAAAACCAAAATAACAATGATTTATAGAACCACAAAAAAAACCTGCCTCAAAAGTCATCTGGAAAGGTGTTACCCTTGAAATGTCCTGAGAATAGCTGACTTCCTCTGAAGTCCAATTCAGTTTTGCAGAGGATCCAGGCAGTAAAGATTGCATTTCTGTGTGAGAAGAAATGGTGACAAAATAGAACAAACAGTTTGGACAAGCACCAGAATTTCTGGAATTGTTTATTAAACTTAAGAGCCAAGAAGGCTTTTCCCTGATGAAAAGATTATCTGCAAAATTTAAAGTATGACTGGAAATAGCTATGCATCAACAAATTGCTTGAACATTTAGAATTACATTATGGGGTTAAGACATTTAATCTCATGTTTTCAATTTTTCACATTTGCTAAATCATTTGTATTTTCAGTTACTTTCCACAAGGTCATATCCAATGCCAGAAATCTTCAGAGTTCTATCTGATATTCTTGTATTTTTTAAATAAATTCATTCATTATTTAATAAACACAAATCCAGCAAGTGAGCTTATTTAGAACCAAAAGTGGAAAAATTCACGAATGACCCTCTCAGCCACTTACTAATATATTGTTATTTAATAAGGTACTTTTTAACAAAGAAAAACAAATCTTGCTACTTTAATTCATAAATTAACCACCTGGTGCATTTACATGTGTTGACTCAATTATATTTCCACAAGGCATCAGTGAGTCCTGGGTCATCAACAAAAAGTACCTCAAAGTATGCACAAACTCTTCTTCCTTTCTGTACCCTGACACTCATATTACAAAAGGAAAAAACAAACTTCCCATTTTATAAAATGCCATCCTTATTTCCTCTCTACAGTAGTATTATAAAGAACTAACTATAAATATAGATATCTCAGTTTCCACAAGTTCTACTTTGTGAGGTTAACAATAATATTACCTAAGAACTCAACTTTAAGAATGTAATAATAGCCCAGCCGGCATGGCTCAGTGGTTGAGTGTTATCCTATGAACCAGGAGGCCGTGGTTCCATTCCCTGTCAGGGCACATGCCCAAGTTGGAGCTTCACCCCCAGTAGGGGGCGTGCAGGAGGCAGCCCAATCAATGATCCTCTCTCATCATTGATATTTCTATCTCTCTGTCTTCCCTTCCTCTCTGAAATCAATATATATTTTTAAAAATATAACAAAATATATCCCAAAACAACACAACTTTCTCCTAAAGCATTCATTCTATATATCTAATAAAATTTTAATCATCTCAAAAAGTATGGATATTAACCCAGCCAGTGTGTCTTAGTGGTTGAGTGTCAACTTTGAACCAAGAGGTCATAGTCCAATTCCCTATCAGGGCACATGCCCAGGTTGCAGGCTCGATCCTCAGGGTGGTGTGTGCAGGGGAAGCTGATCAATGATTTTCTCTCATCATTGGTGTTCCTATCTCTCTCTCCTCCCATTTTGAAATCAATAAAAATATATTTTTAAAAAATTTTAAAGGACTTTACCAAGATCAAGTTCTAACAATCTTAATGGGTAATATTTTCTTGCCATTAGAGTGCTTTTCAAATATAATTCAGTCACAAAGCCCAGGATAATATGGTAACAAGGTTATGCTACACTGAAGTTTAATGAACTTGGCACTGAACCAGGATACCTTACGTCAATCTTTTACCACTTATGGACTTTCCGACCTAAGGCGACCCCTTTTTTTCTGTGATTTGGTAACCTTTCTGTGAAATAAAAAAAATATTGTTCCATTGTTCCCGAATCCTATTTCTCTTTGAAGGAGTAATACGGCAGAATGGGGAAAACATGTAGATGTATGAAAAAAAGGCTTGTCAATAACTTTGAATTCTCCAGAAATCTTAATAACAATCTTATATAATAAAAGCCTAATATGCTAAGTGTCTGACCGTTAGACCATTCAATCAGTCGCTATGACACTCACTGACCACCAGGGGGCAGACGCTCCAACTGGTAGGTTAGCTTGCTGCTGTGGTCTGGCCGATCGGGACTGGGCGAGATGAGCCGGACATGACTTGGAGCCCTCCTGTGGTCCCTCCCCAGGCCCCCGATCATGCACCATTGGGGTCCCTCAGCTTGGCCTGCGCCCTCTCACAATCTGGGACCTCTTGGGGGATGTCGCGAGTCGGTTTTGGCCCAATCCCCACAGGCCAGGCCGAGGAACCCCACCAGTGCACGAATCTGTGCACCAGGCCTCTAGCTTTAAATAAAATATGTGGTTATTTGGGAGGGAAATCAATTTCAGTTGCCTTACCCCATACATACATACACACACACACACACACAATCAAGATAACTGACAAAAGAATTAAATAAAAGCCTCCTATTTCAAGATAAGTTGAGCATATATTGAAATCTCATCTTCCCATTCAAACATATAAAATGATAAAACAAATATTTTTAAATTTTAATAAATATACAGTCATAGTTAAGAAAAACAGAAGTGAGAAATCTTTATAGACCAGACACGGAAAGATATTCCCTCATCTTCTGGAAGAAAAAAGAGAGGGATTCCACAATGGTAAGTAAGGACCAACAATGCACCATATTTGGGGCCTGGACTATGAAAAAACAATAGGGCTAATAATGTGACATATAAGTTTAAGAGCAAGAGCCACACAGGCCATACATAGGAGATCTGATAACCAAAACAAAAACAAAGACCAGACACGTGCTGCCTGCTTACCTGAGGGTTGGTTAAAGCCAAGTAATGATATTAGCAGCATCAATGATGCAGAATGAGGGCCATAAAGCCATGTCACATAAATGGGGATGGGACTCAGAATTATATAATCTATTAAGATGCAAGAGCTTTGTATCTTGACCCCCACAAGCAAAGTTTAATCTTACAACATACAATTAACAGTTGAAAGCAAAAATAATAAGACTGTAAGGCAGAAATTATGACATTTGAAAATGCCCAAAACAGAGCAAAGAAAAATAGTTTTGACAAAATTGTCATAATTTAAAGATGCTTTGATTGTCTATATAGAGGATCCAAGAGAATCTACAGATAAACAATCAAAATTAAAAATGAATACCATTTGTAATAGCAACAAAAACTATAATAGGAATAAATATAACAAAATTCACATAAAATCTTGAACATTTCTCAATAGTGAGGTATGATTAGATAACCTTAATAAGGAAAGGAGTAAAGAAATATTAAGGAAGCAAAAGAAGACAAATTCATTTATTTTAACTTATTTGATCTTCACTTAATCTTCTCTTTATAAAATCTTGTCATGTGTTATACAAATCTGGCAATAAGAGACTGTTTAGAACATATCAAAAGCTTGAAGATTAAGTATGGATTTACAGGGTAACCAATGACCTGTGAGTCCACAAACTCTTCTATACTTCTAAATATGAAGCTGAGCCGAGGCCGGTTTGGCTCAGTGGATAGAGCGTCGGCCTGCGGACTGAAAGGTCCCAGGTTCGATTCCGGTCAGGGGCATGTACCTGGGTTGCGGGCACTTCCCCAGTAGGAGATGTGCAGGAGGCAGCTGATCGGTGTTTCTCTCTCATCGATGTTTCTAACTCTCTATCTCTCTCCCTTCCTCTCTGTAAAAAAATCAATAAAATATATTTTAAAAAATAAATAAATAAATATGAAGCTGAAATAAATCTCAGTTTCCCCGTCTCTGAAACAGAAATGGTGATAATACTTAAGTCTAACCTACCTCATTCAAGAATGAATGATGAATGAGATCATGTCTACAAAATGAGCTCCTGACAGAAAAAGTGTTAGATATGTATTGCACTTAGAGTTGTTGACCTTGGAAAATATAAAATTATATCTTTTTAAATCTTTGAATATGAGAATCTCAGATTTAAAAATTAAAAGTAAGTCAGACATCTAAGAGTTCACTGTTGGGAGTTTCTCACTCAATGTTGAGCAAGCCTGGACCTGTCAATCTAATGTACGAAAAGCACCACTCCTCATTTCCTTTCCCAACAAATTAACAAAGACTACAAACAAAACTAAACTTTTTAAAAATAGGCTCCGTGATGCCAAAAGGGTGAAGTACAGGATAAAAGCTAAAACTGAACTATCATTACCATATAACCATATGTCAACAGCAAAGCTATCTCCCCTATTTACTAGGGCTGTTAATTCTTATTAGAGTTTTGAATAATAATAATAAAAAGGCCATCCATTTTCTGATTTGGGACAAACACTAGAATATTTTTTAAAATGAATGCCAAACTGCATTTTAGTAAAGAGTTAAATTATGCCAATAAATATGGGAATGAGGAGATATTTATTTTATTTTTTATTTTTAAAACATATTTTTATTGATTTCAGAGAGGAAGGGAGAGGGGAGAGAAAGACAGAAACATCAATGATGAGAGAGAATCATTGATTGGTTGCCCCTGCACGTCCCCTACTAGGGCACATATCTGCAACCTGGGCATGTGCCCTTGACCAAAATCGAACCCCGGACCATTCAGGCCAATGCTCTATCCACTGAACCAAACCGGCTAGGGCTTGAGGAGATATTTAAAAAGATAAATGTGATGACTTGGGGGGAGGGGTGTGGAGTATAGGGGAGATAAATAGTGATAGAAGGAGGCTTGACATGGGGTGGTGAACACACAATACAGTGTACAGATGATGTGTTGTGGAATTTACACTTAAAATCTGTATAATTTAATCAGTGTCACCCCAGTAAATTCAATAAAAAGGAAAAATGAGATAAAATCAATCAAAATAATATGAATAGAAGAGGCAAGAAAGAAACAACAAAATAGAGACCTATATATATGGCTTTTTTTCACATTCCCCCATCTCATCATTCTCTTCTACTCTTTCTTTTCATCTTTTCTTCACTAGAGTAAGGACATGATAGGAAGTAGCTTCTAGACTTAGACAAAAAGGGCAAACTAAAACCATCATGTTTCACCAAATAGATATTTATGATAGAAGTGGTTCTACGTAAATGGATAAACATATAAATAAATTAATATATAAATGGATTTCTACATAGACAAGTATATAATGCAGCATAATCTATATATATAAAAGGCTAAGTGACCATCCGTCCATCTGACCATCTGGTAGACATGATGTGCACTGGCAATCTATAATAACAAAAGGGTAATATGCTAATTAGACTGAACATCCTTATGGGTGTCATTCCGGACGTCCTTCCAGATGAAGCTGGGGCCGGAGCAAAGCCCAGGTCCCGGGTGCCAGAGGGAAGCTGGTACCAGCAGCCGGGGGAAAGAAGGCCTACTCTTGCACAAATTTTCATGCATCGGGCCTCCAGTACATATATTAATATAAAATAATGAGAATTTTTAAACACAAGAATTTATCTTAATGGGCATCATCCTTCAAAGTATAGAAGATTATTCTAATTGACAGAGGACCTCAAATCTGGTCGGAGGTATTTTATTCTAATAAGCAATCAAGAGGAACATAAAGCTCTGTTTTAATTAATATATATTTTAATATATAATAATTCTATAGTATAAAAAGCAAAATTAACAAAAAATCAATTCGATTAGATAATGGAGAAGCCAAAGAAAAGTCAAAAATTGAAGCCTGTAGAATTATGAGAATGTTAGTGCTTTATCACTGCAAGAAATGCAGCCATTATACAGCAAATTAGTTTTCAAGAAAATGAACCCTTTTTTAGACATGTCACACATGATTTTTCAGAGGGACTTTCAAATGGAATAATAGTCTAATTGACAATAAAAGCCAGAAACATGTTAGTAATAGAAAGGGGAAAAAATAAGTTTCATTAGCATAGAAATGATCATTAAAGTCCCAAAAGTATCAAAGCTATCTGAAGTAAATGTAGAATAATGATGCAGAATAATGAAGGGAAGAAAGTCATAGTGGTGGCTGAACTTTAGAAGAATATCTTTTAAAAATATATTTATTTATTTTTAGAGAGAGAAAAAAACATCGATTTGCTGTTCCACTTATTTACATATTCATAGGTTGATTATTTTTTAATACATTTTATTGATTTTTTACAGAGAGAAAGGGAGAGGGATAGAGAGCTAGAAACATCAATGAGAGAGAACCATCGATCAGCTGCCTCCTGCACACTCCCTACTGGGTATGTGCCCACAACCAAGGCACATGCCCTTGGCCGAAATCGAACCTGGGACCCTTGAGTCCGCAGGCCAAACCGGTTAGAGCTATGTTTTTATTTTATAATCCACACCCGGTGATATGTTTCCATTGATTTTGAGAGCGAGAGGGAGAGAGAGAAAAAAGCATAAATGTATGAAACATTGATTGGCTGCCTCCCGCACAATCCCCGACCTGTGATGGAACCTGCAACCCAGATACGTGCCCTGACTGGGAACTGAACCTGCAACTCTTTGGTGTATGGTGCAACACTCCAACCAAATGAGCCTCCCAACCAGGGACATTGATTGATTCTTGTATATGCCCTGACCAGGGATCGAACCCACAACCTTGGCATATTGGGATGCTGTGCTAACCAACTGAGCTACCTGGGCAGGGCCTAGGGAAATATCTTCTAAGTTACCAAATAAGCACCTAGAACATACGTACCTCCATAATAGTACTTGTAGCATTGTATTTTATTTTCAGAGCTACCTCTCCCTATAGTGATGGCGAACCTTTTGAGCTCGGCATGTCAGCATTTTGAAAAACCCTAACTTAACTCTGGTGCCGTGTCACATGTAGAAATTTTTTGATATTTGCAACCATAGTAAAACAAAGATTTATATTTTTTATATTTATTTTATATATTTAAATGCCATTTAACAAAGAAAAATCAACCAAAAAAATGAGTTCGCGTGTCACCTCTGACACGCGTGTCATAGGTTCGCCATCACTGCCCTATGACTTCTTTGTGACAAGATGTTCAATAAAGGTTTACTGGATAAAAGTATAACTAGTTAGGGACCAAAGAAGAAAGAAAACAAAAAACAGAACACATACCATTAAAGAGTAGGAAAACAGGGAGGTTTTCTTGATTATTTATTAATCTAGCATAAATAAAACACCCAGAAATATGAGCCTATTTGTATAGGAATTGATCTGAAGTACTCCAGGTCCAGAGAAAAAGTACCTTGATACAACCTTGATAGAATAGATTGAAAACTAAAGGAAACTGATGTTGAATGGCTCTACAATATACTAGTACAGTTCCCCTAAAGAGAGGTCAGACCTTCTTTTAGGCAGAGAGAAATCAACTGAGCAATGAAGTAGATATAACGTAGTTAACGAACTAAATTCAGAGGCACACTGTTAATTTTGTATAAGTACGTAATTCTTTAGCATCAGGAAATCTGATGGTTAATGAATCAGCCATCAGAGACTTCCTGATGAAGCTAATTAAAGAGTGTAAAGATTTGTGAATGGACCAATTTAAAGCAGTTTGAAAATATTAAGGAATGCTAAATAAATAACAATAGTAATAAAGGCATAATGACTGATGCATAAGCTAGAAAGATAAGGGATTCAAATTCTGGTTTTGGACAATTTCTTTTGTGAGCTTCAATGAGTCATTTCTGTTGCTAATTAGTAAGAATAAATAGCAATATTGAGTGGATGTTGGTAGTATTAAGAATCCTAACAGCTGAAGAGAAAACAGGCTAACGATGGCTACTAAATGTGATTAAGACTCAATTTTTATTGTGTACTTGATGTGCAGTACTTCCTCTTTGGACAAAAGCCATCTCCACTTCATCACAAGACTATAAAAATATAATTAAATAGCCCTGACCCGTTTGGCTCAGTGGATAGAGCATCAGCTTGCGGACTGAAGGGTCCTAGGTTCGATTCTGGTCAAGGGCATGTACCTTGGTTGCAGGCACATCCCCAGTGGGGGCTGTGCAGGAGGCAGTTGATCGATGTTTCTAACTCTCTATCCTCTCCCTTCCTCTCTGTAAAAAATCAATAAAATATATTTTTAAAAATATGATTAAATATGCATATAGTTGCTTTGATTTTTTAAACAACTACATTAAGTCAACATGAAACAAACTGTCTTAATGCCTGTATAAACAAAATAAATAGTGATTATTCCATAAACTATACTCAATTCATTATCTTCTTTCTAGTATTAACAATGATAATAAAACCATTCCCTTATACTGTACATGGCTTTTAGTCTTGTGGAAAATGGGTAATTCTTTACCTTTTAGGAAGTTCCTGTAGACCAAACCACCATACATTCTTTCTGAAGAAGCAACTATAAAAAACAAACAAGAAAATATCATAAATAAAACAATTAAATGGATTTTATCTAAAGAATCAAATGGGAGTCTAAAAATACGGCTTATAGACACAACATAAAAAAGATGACCACTACTAATGAGTTCAGTAAAAATGGAGGCATCAAAGAAAAATTATGGGGGGTGGGGGGGAGACACATATGTAATATCCTTTGTAATACTTTTAGTAATAGAAAAAAAAAGAAAAAGAAAAATTATGAAACCACATGACTGTTTGGGGGCAGAATAACTTCTTGGAGATGGGACCAAATAGCAAGTCTTTTTACTTATATTCAATACCAGTACTGCCTCTTTGGATATTACTATTCCCAGTAGGAAAGGAATTTAGAAAGAATGCAAACTGTAGCTAGTAAATAGATTATATCATGCCAATAACCCATATTCCAGTGTAAGATTCAATAAAAATTTTTGGCTTTCTTTTAACCAATTTACTCATTAGTAAAAAATACTTTATTAGACTATCAGGTAAGAATTCTCTGTATCTAGAGTTCTAAATCGGAACATTAGGACATTTGGAGCAATAATTCTTCATGGGAAGAAGGTGAAGGAAAAAGCATACCCTAAGAAGGGAAAAATGATAAGAACTACATGGAGGCTTTTTTCCAAACTGAACATGTCCTCTCACTGAAGAATGTGATCTGATAATTAAGAATCTAATAATCACTGCCAAATGTGTCTATCCCTTAAGAAAGTTGTATTCTTTAAGCAGGGAAAAAAGGTTGAGAATGTGACTAATGGCTACTGTACTGAGTAGCACAGATATAGAACATTCCCATTATCACAAAAAGTTCTATTAGATAAGCAATGTCCTAGATTTTGAATGATCTGGACAAATGGTACATACTTCAAAAGGCATAAGTCCAAGTAGCATAGAACATTTAATAAGAGACAATCATCTATTTTTTTTCTTAGTGTTCCTCACAGGCATACACTGGCCATATCTTAAAGAGTGGGTCATTGGGACAGGGATGGCATGTAGGAGTAGATCTATACTAGTGATTTGTGAGGAGCTAGAACATTAACAAGAAAAATTAACAAAATCTGTATGTCTTGCAGCATGTTCATGATATTTTTCAATTGCATGTCACACTTTTTCTTCTAACACCTTTTCTTAGTTTTAAGAAGTATCATGTCAACAGCTGTTGAAAATGGGCACTTTTGGTGCACATGCTTAAGGAAAACAATCATCCTACACTCCATCCATCCCCCAATTTTCAGCTATACTTCAGTTTCTGTATTAAAGTGCTGTCATTCAAAGATGACAGTAGAGACTAATTTGTAGAACACATTTTTAGAGGAACAGCATTCCCCAAAATTCCCTCTTTAGAACAAATGATCTTAAAAAATAAAAAAAATTTTAAAGAGCTATAAGGTCAAATATGTTTAGGAAATGCTATACATAACCCGTTTTTGAATGATTCACAGTCCATGAAGGCATATTAAAGGCTCTGAGAAGATCCAAAGTAATGACACTTTAGATTCCACTTTGTAAAGTATTTGATTGTCTGCTATGCTGTATACCTGATACTAATACAAAATAATATTGTAAACTGTAATTAAAAAAACAACTCCTTGATTTTAACTGGCATTCCCCAAATGTAGATGACTACATTAGCTCCTTTCTCCTAACTCATATAAACATCCTGTAGTACACATGGTGGGGAAACAATGTAACACTTGTTAAAGCTTTCAGCAATTACTGATGGAAAGAAACCATGTAAGCATTTCTCAGCTTCTCATGGATAGGTCATTCCAGTAATAAAATTTGCTGGTTTATTGGAAAGTTGAATTTTGTGCCTCTTTTAGAGATTTTGAAGAACTAAGCCCCAATACTTGTCACTTTTTAAAAATATGTTTTAATTTTTTTTGAAAGAGAGAAAGGGAATGGGATAGAGAGAAATATTGATGAGAGACAAACACCATCGATCTTGCATGCCCCTACTGGGTATTGAGCCTGCAACCCGGGCATGTGCCCTGACCAGGACTTGAACCAGTGGCTTCTTGGTTCATGGGTCGATGCTCAACCACTGAGCCACACCAGCCTGGAAAGCCCCAGTACTTGTGAATATGTCCTTATTTGGAAATAGGGTCCTTGTGGATGTCATCAAGTTAAGATGAGGTGGTACCAGATTAAGGTGACCCTAAATCCCAGTGGTGTCCTTATAAGAAGACACAGATTAACATCAGGTGAAGACAGATGCAGAGATTGGAGTGATGTGTCTACAAGTCAAGAAACACCAAGGGCCTGCCAGAAGCTAGGAGAGAAACATGGAATAGATTTCTCCCTCAGAGCCTCCAAAAAAAAAAACCACACCAAACCTACTGATACTTTGATTTTGGACTTTTACCTCTGTAACTGTGAGAGAATACCTTTATTTTGTTTTAAGACACCCAGTTTGTGGTACTTCATTACAGCAGCCCTACATAAGTAATATTCTATCTACCTGGTGAGACTATGACCATGTGAATAGAAAAAATCTAGAAGAATATATATTGAATGTTATTTAATAATTATCACAAGAGGTAAGATTATCAGAAAGTCTCGCTTTCCATAATATATACTTCTGTAATGTTGGAATATTTTGTGAGAAGCATATATCACCTTTCCTCCTACCAAAGGAAGGAAGGAGGGGAGGGAGGGAGGGAGGGAGGGAGGAAGAAAATAAGTACAGAGAGATCAGAGACAGTCCAGAGAAATGCTCCTATACTACATGGGTTGAGGAAATTCATTAGGCTCAAAATACCTTTGGAATGGGTTTCTTGCCAAAAGATAGTGTGGCTCAAGTCCTTTGCTTTGAGTGAAATCAAGTTTATATTAGCAAGAGTTTACTGGATTAGAATCAATGCATAATCTAATACAACCATATATAGACCAACATCACCCTAGCCACATAGCTAACCATCTCTCTCATGAATGGTGGAAACTACATCCAGTCAGAGTGGAGTTCATGTAGAGTAGAAGCAAACCAACCTATCATACCTCCCTTGAGGATGTTTACTGACAGGTACACAAAGAGAAGACATGTGATTACGGTTCAGGTGAGAAAATGTCTTGTAGAGCCTACAGTACTACCCAATCTCAACTGGGACTCAGGGTGATTGCCTCCTCTAAGGTTTCAGGACAACTTCATTCCAAAGTATTCTTCAATAAATCTACACACACACACACACACACACACACAGACACACACCCCAAAACCCAAACAAACAAGGAAGTTATCACTTTACAAATTCAAGAAAATTAGTTTCAGAGTCACTCAATGCATTAGCTTCCCTGAAAAGTTTAGGCAAAATGGCAAAAGAATAAGTGCCAAATGGAAGAGATATGTATTTTCAAACTAACTGCAAGTTAGTATTATCAAAGTATGTACTATTCATCATTTTATTTTTTTTCTTCCTTCATTATTTTTTTGGCTTCTCCAACTAATAAAGGCTAGACATGAAAGAAAGGAGATAAAATATAATGCAATATCATTTTGCTGTAAAAGAGGAGGTGAAAACCAAAAGCAAGAGTGAGATTATTTCTGAGCAATTTTACCTTAAGCCAGTAAAATAAAGGATCCTGTGATGTCATTCTACTCAGTTTTCCTATGACACATTTGTAAATCTATCAGCAGGTACTTATTACATAATCATTTAAGTTTTTTAACTATGGAACAACCCTGAAGTGATAACATAAAAGATTATGACTAATTGAATTTTTAAAATAAACTATAACATAAATCATGACAATCAGAGATAGAGAATTCAACATTTTTCTTCCTCCACTTACTAGTTGTTACACAATGAAGAGTATTTTCCTGTTGCTTAGAATTTAATGCTTCTATGGAAATCACTAGCTGTCCTTCTAGCAATGCTCCATTTGCTGTTTCACACTTCCAGTGAATTATTAAATATTTCAAAATCTGAAAAGGGCATAATTCAAAGAAAACACAATCTTCTTTAGAAATCATGGTAATAAAATTATGATAGTTAATAATTTAATTTCAAAAAATAATCTTGCTTGCAAAATGTCAGATTTACATTTGTTCAGAACAAAGCATTGTGTCTAAACAGAAGAAACAGCTTAGGGGAGTGACCTAAAGGAGACAGTGAAATTCAACACAATGCCCAACAAGACAGGAAGTAGAGACACCAAATTGCTTTATTCAAAGAATAAGTTCATCTGGAAATAATAATTTGAAAAATTAAGTCGGGATTTTTCTGTCTCTTTTTTTTTCTTCCCAAATAAAATCAAACATTAAGTTATGACTCATCTTTAGCTTTCATTAAATCAACATTTCTGAGGGTCATAATACTAGTTAAGGACACTGGCTCTGGAGGCAGATGCCTCTATTTTAACCCTGATGCCCCAATTCTAGCACGTGACCATGGGAACTTATTACTCTGGATCTCAGCTTCCTCGTTTATAAAAATGAGAACCACATACGGCTACTGCTGAACGTGCAAACTGCTTAATACAGTGCCTGGCATGTAGTAAATGCTTAATAAATATTACCCATTATCCTATATAATAAAAGGGTAATATGCAAATTGACCCTAACAGCAGAATAACTGGGAATGACTGGTCACTATGACACACACTGACCACCAGGGGGCAGGCGCTCAATGCAGGAGCTGCCCCTGGTGGTCAGTGCGCTCCCACAGGAGGAGCTCTGCTCAGCCACAAGCCTGGCTGATGGCTGCCAGCACAGCGGTGGTGGCGGGAGCCTCTCCCGCCTCCTCAGCAGCGCTAAGGATGTCTGACTGCAGCTTACCCCTGCTCCCTGCTGGCAAGTAGACATCCCCCAAGGGCTCCCGGGCTGCCAGAGGGATGTCTCAGCTGCCAGGTCCCCAGGGGATCAGGCCTAAGCCAGCAGGTGGACATCCCCCGAGGGGTCCCAGACTGGGAGAGGGCACAGGCCGGGCTGAGGGACCCCCTCCCCCCACCACAGTGCACACATTTTTGTGCACCGGGCCTCTAGTTTCTAATAAGCTCATCTGCAGTAGACTGCACACAGTATTTTAAGTTGAACAGATCTCCAAGATGTCTGGATGAAACATTCAATCTTGAAGAGATAAATTTGAAACAAAATATATTGTATTTAGTTCCATTATTATTTATGAACATGGACGCTCACTTCCACATGAAGGTACCATACTAATGATTACCCCTTTAAAAAAAAAAAAGCATATCTCAGTAAGAGAACTTGGGAACTCAGGTCCCAATTTGCACCGGAGTTTACAAAGATGGCCTCCAGGCTTTGCACTAACTCTCCTTCTCGCACCCGCGGCTTCCTTATCCGTAATGAGAGTGCGCAGATGGGAAATGAACGCTGACCGGCCTGAGGCAGCAGCTCTGCGCTCTGTCCTAGGTTCCGTCGCCTGTAAAATCTCATCCTCCCACTTTCCTGGATGATAACCAAGGCGGCAGGAAGGCCCACGAACTCTTCCCGCCGCCAAGTGAACCCCGTGTGTGCAGCTTACGTGCTATCTCGTGGGCCTAGTGTCCCTGACAAGGCCGGGAGCTAAGAATCAACCCAAGCCCTAACCAGTTTGGCTCAGTGGGTAGAGCTTCTGAAAGGTCCCAGGTTAGATTCTGGTCAAGGGCATGTCCCAGGTTCGATTCCAGTCAAGGGCATATACCTGGGTTGCAGGCACATCCCCAGTGGGGGGTGTGCAGGAGGCAGCTGATCGATGTTTCTCTCTCATCGATGATATTTAAAAAAAAAAAGAATTCAACCCGAGAAGGGCTGTGGAAGGGCCATGGATGACAAGTGCCGCCGGCCGGTGCCAGGGGCTCAGTCCCACCTCCCAGAGCAGGAATCTGTGTCTGCTCCGTGCTGTGGTCAGAGCTGGGTGAGGCCTTCCATCCCTCACCCGGCGGCTGCCGGCCAGGTCCCAAGAAGCCACCCGCACCTGGGCTGGCCGAGGGCCCACAACTGCTCCCCTCTCTCCCGTTTCGCATGGGTTGGTCCCGTCCCTTCTGTCCACGGCCCTCCCGGCACTGGATGGGGCCCCCGAGGCTGGCACCCCTGCCCTAACCCGGGCGACCGCGACTGTTCGGAAACAGTTCCACTTGCTGGGCCTCGGTTTTCTCAGCTGTGACGCGGGGGCGGCAGCATGTGGCCTTCCCTCGGCTGAGTAACTACCCCTCCGAGGCCCCGTGCTTCACTGCCCGAGGCCCCCACACCCGGGGGACCCCACACCCGGGCCTCATCGGCTCCTCACAGCCCTGTGTGCGGCAGGCTGACCAGCACCGAATGCTATCGTTCCCGAACTTCCCTTTGCCCCCTCAGGCAAGGCCACGCCCCTCTGCCCGAACTTCCCGAGGTCTCACAAAGCCCCGCTTCACGCAGACTACCCTCTGCTTTGTCTCCCTTCCCGGCATCATCACCTCACAGACAGCCACAGCCGTCCCCTCCATTTCGCACAAGGACCGGCAGCGACGCCCAGCAGCCGTGCGTCCGCCCGGACCTCGACCTCCGCCCGCGCTCGCGCCCACGCCCGGCGCACAACGCGGTTTCTTCCCGCCCGCGCGCGCGCGCCCCGCCCACCGGCCCGCCGCGCCTGCGCACTCGGCACCGCCCCCACCCCCCCAGCCCGCGAGCTGCCGGCGCCTGCCCGGAGCTGCGCGGAGCTGCCCGTGGGCGGACAGGTGGACGCGGGGCTGGGAAAAGCCCGCGGGCGCGCGCGAGGCTGGAGGTGAGCGGGAAGGAAGCCAGGCCACGACTCCTCCTTCCTCTCGAAAAAAAGAGACTTTCCCACGGTCCTTCCAAAACGCTTCCGCCGCCCTCAGTGGGGAGAAGACGCCGTTGCGGGACCCCAAGCCGGTTCCTGGCCCCCAACCAGACTCACCACTGCGGGGGCTGGGGGGGGGGGGGGGGAAGGGGGCGGCTGCCCCAAGTGCCCCAGGCCAATCTCTGGTTTCCCAGATTTAGCAAATAAAAATGCCGGACGGACAGCTGAATTTGAGTTACAGTTTCAAAAGCGATAATAAAAACTCGATAAGCATACGTATAGTCCATGCAATATTTGGGATAAACTTATACGTTAAAATTTATTGGGGCATTTGAAATTCACAACTGGGCGGCCTGTATTTTCACTGGCAGCCTGTCCCAAGCATGTCCCCAGGCCTAATGCCGGGGTGCCCAGCCAGCCCCTCCGGGAGGGGACCTGGCCGCCAGGAAAAAGGCAGGCGCTGGCTTTCCTGAGCTCCCCGGGCAGGAGAAGCTCTGGGGCTTCCGCGGTGTTTCTTGCTGAAAGGAAGGTAGTCCTTCCAGACTCCAGCTCAGGGCTGGGGCGAGTTCAGGGACGGGTGTGGCGAGTGGGGGTTGGGCCCAAACGGGTGATGTGGCTGCTGGTTCCTCGGGCAGCCAAAGGAAACCGGTGAGAGATTCCTGCCTGGCCGAGAGTTGCCCAAGGAGAAGGGTGGGACAGGGTGTTGGCTGCTTTCCTTCAGGGAGAATTCTTCCACCTCAGCTCCACGGAGCCAGGATTGGACAGAACAGGCAGGCAGCTGGCGGAGTGCCTGTCCGGTGCACAACCTTGGTGCTGCTCCAAAGAACACGTCTGCTGAAACCTGAATCACAGCTCTCCTGAGCCTGAGCTCAGCGCTATTGACCACTCTCCCCGTTTCAGTTGCTCACAGGTACATCTGTTGGAAAAAGGTGGCTTTTATTTCTGGAAAATTCTTCATCATACCATTGCACCCTTGATGAACTGGCATTTTTGGGGAATCATTGGAGCCTTTCACTCCCTGCTCTCTCAGGTGCCCCTTTAGGAAGGGGCGCTGCCAAGGGGAAGGGAGCTAACGTAGTGGAATGACTGCCTGTTGTCACCACTGGCCCTTTATATAAATTTTTAACTCTCACCGTATCTTGTGAGACAGTTGTTTGGTGTGTGTGTGTGTGTGTGTGTGTGTGGTTTTTTTGTGAGACTATTTGATGGTTGAGAAACCAAGGTAATGAGGATGGCTCTATTGTTATTGTTAATCTTCACCCAAGGATATTTTTCTATTAATTACTTGAAAGAGTGGAAGGGATTGGGAGAGACAGAGAGAGAGAGACAGATGTGAGAGACACATCGGTTGGTTGCCTCCCACATGTGCCAAACCAAGGGCTAGGGATCTAGCCTGCAACCGAGGTACATGCCCTTGACCAGAATCAAACCCGGGACCCTTCAGTCCACAGGCCAACATTCTATCTATCCACTGAGCCAAACCAGCCAGGGTGGATGGCTCTTTAAAGTCTTTCCCATGGAGAGAGAGTATTGGCTCAGCAGAAAATGCCCCACCTTGAAAATGGTGTTGGGAATGAAGGGTGGGGTCATGAAGGGTGGGGTCATGTGGGCCTCCAGCTCTTGTCCCTGGAGCGAGCCTCAGGGATGAACATGCAGTGGAACGCCCAACACCAACCTAGAGTCAGGAGAGGCCTAACAGAGGTAGCAGCTAGGGATACAACTCCCCACCCCTCCCTGTTGTAGGCAGAACCTAGGAAGTTAACCTTTGATATAAGGGCCTGCCATCAGGACTTCCACAGCATAAGCCCCTGTAGTCAGGCAAGGGTTAATGCAGGCTTGACATTTGGCGGGCATCTCCTCTGTGCAAAATGGTCTTTGCTTTTTCTTATTTATCCTAAGTAATCCTCCCAATCTTGTATGGGAAGTGTTGTTATCATTTTATAAATAATGAAGTTGAGGTTCCAAGAAGAGATTGTATCACACTGAGTTTGTAAATGGCAGAGCCAAAATCTGAAACAAAAATCCTTTTTAAGAAATATGTTTTTATTTTTTTTATTTGTTTAATATATTTTATTGATTTTTTTTTTTACAGAGAGGAAGGGAAAAGACAGAGAATTAGAAGTATCGATGAGAGAGAAACATGTATCAGCTGCCTCCTGGGGATGTGCCCGCAACCAAGGTACATGCCCTTGACTGGAATCGAACCCAGGACCCTTCAGTCCGCAGACCGACGCTCTCTCCACTGAGCCAAACCGGTCAGGGCGGAAATATGTTTTTATTTATTTCAGAAAAGAAAGGAGAGGAAAAGAGAGAGAGAAACATCAATGATGAGAGAGAATCATTGATTGGCTGCCTCCTGCACACCCCAAATTGGCGATCAACCCCAACCCTCAGACATGTGCCCTGACAAGGAATCAAACCGTGACCTCCTGGTTCATAGGTTATACTGTCCAACTGCTGGGGTCCAATCCCAGCAGGTCCAGGGGTCCCCAAAGGTGTGGACGGAGTCGACGAAGAAGGAATGACACGAAGACAGCCTTCAGTTGATCAGCAGCCTAGTCAGGACCTATAGCCAGGATTTCCAGCCAAAGTTCTGGTCGGAGCTCTGGTTAGGAACTGATGAGGTTCTGATGTTTATTGTCTTGTTACATTCGTATTTATACCAGCCGATTTTAATCCTGTCAATTCTATTACAAAGGTTAGGGCGTTTCTTATCTCCATTCCAGGGAGTAAAGATTATGTAGCTTAACTACCCGCCTGGCACTTAATTAAGGGGTTTTATCCCCTCCCTAACCTCAGGGAAAGATCCCCACCTGGGGAAACAACCTTTCTCCGAGAGGTGACCTTGGTTAAAACACATGGCGCTAAAGGGAGCAAACATATTAAGAACAGTATGCTATATATGCCAGGTCCATTGAAACATATGCTGTGCAGATGTTTCTTTCCTTCAGCGACTGTGTCAAGCAGCAAGGATGGACTGGCTTCTGGCATCCAACCACTGAGCTACACCAGCCAGGCTGAAACAAAAATCTTTTAACCTCTCTTTCTACTCCCCAACAGCTACCCAGTGCATCTCCCACCTGGATGTGACCTGCCTGACTGCTTGTCTCAGAATTCTATAGTATGAGAACAGGAATATTACCATGGGAAGCAAACACCTCTGTTGAAAAACTAAGGAGCCAGTGAACTCATATGCCCTCATCTCCTACAAACTAAGGCTTGCATGAGCCACAGCATCCAGCCCTTCTCTCACCCAGCAGTTTCTGCCCCCAACCTGTCTAGGGTCTGGGGTCTAATCTACTACTGGACTGACTCCACGTTCTTTTTGTTCTTTTTTCTTTTTTTGGTGCATGGGCCAGGAAACTGACTCCACATTCTTAAAACTCTTTTTACTCAGACCTCATTTTTAGAGCAATAGAATGTTAGAGCCCGAAGGGACTATAGAGGTTATCAATTATCTTCAATAGATGAAGAAATTTGGGGCCCAAAAAAGTTAAATGATCTACTCATTAAAGTCACCTTCGTCAACTAGGTCAACCAACGAGCCTTTGGATGCTGCTCTGGATGTTTTCAGCCCTGGTGTCCGGGGTTTTAGCAGTGCCTTCAGGGGGCCGGCTCTCCCAGTCCTTAGACTTAGTGGTGTACTGATTCTGCTTCCACTCCTCCACACACCTCAGGATTTTGATTAGCGTTTCCTGTCCAGTTTGGACATCCTGTTTATTTTCAGAAGAAATCCCTTATCTAGCTCACCTGAAGAGCCCCAGGTTGATTCTGACCCAAACCAAGGGTTTGAATGAAACCAGACCTCCTAGAGGATGCTGCCAGGTGAACGGTTACATTTTAGGGACTGGAGCTGGCTCTCCCTTCTGAATGTGCCCTTTATGTGTATGTCATTCCTAGACACTTCTTAGGTCCTGCCTTGTTCTCAGGCTCCCTTAGAGCAGTCGAAGGCCCTGAAGAGACTGACTCCAAGAACTTAGGTGAAAAATATTCCTGAGGTCCCCCTTATCAGGCTGATGCAAAATGAAGTTCATTTGAGGGGTTTCTTTCACTCTAGAGAACTATTAAAAGGCTATTTCTGCCCTAGCCAATTTGGTTCAGTGAATAGAGTGTCAGCCTATGGACCAAAGGGTCCCGGGTTCCAGTAAAGCACGCGTACCTTGGTTGCAGGCTCCTCCCCCGCCCATGCCCTGGTCGGGGCTCATGCAGGAGACAACCAATCGGTGTGTTTCTCTCACATTGATATTTCTCTCTGTCTTTCCTTCTCTCTTCCACTCTCTCTAAAAATCAATGGGAAAATATCATCAGGTGAAGATAAATTAAATAAAATATAATAAAATAGCTGTTTCCCATACAGACAATAGGAAAGGGTTAACTTTCTCTCAGGTCCTGAGCAAAGTCTGTCCCCCACCAGTTCCCATAACCGGGTTTCCTGAAGTGGAGCAGGTCCCAGGTGCCTCTCCACTAATCACATCCTTGGAAATGGGGCCACGAAGCTCAGATTAGCTCATCCCGTCACCTTCTTGAGGCCTTCTCCACCTGGAGCATGGAATCTGGGGCAGCTTCACTACTCACCTCTCTCTGCTTTCCTACCAGGGGTCAAACAGGGATGTTTGTGCAGAGGAATGTTAGGTGAGGGGGGCACTAGAGGCCATAGTGGTGCTGACTTTTGTGCCACTTCTTGGACTACAGCATTCATTCTTCCTCATTCTAAGATTTATGGGCAAAGTAAAGATCCTCCAACCCCAGAACACTACCCAAGTTTATATGACTAGAGTCGTGTTTTCTTCTTCACTCCATTCTGTTCTCTTCCTCTCCTTGAAATAACTGACAATGATACTGGATTGCTTCCTGTTTTTCCTGGCTGAGAATCACCCTTTGCACAGAGTCTCCGGTTTTTCCACCAGTAGCAGGTTCTGGGGCCAGCCCAGGAGATTTTATTCCTTTCCTGTTATAGTGTCCAGTTTCTCCTCTTCCTAGATAACCAATAAAATCTGTAGCACAAAGTGGTTCTGCCCTCTGTAATTGGCTTTTACCTTCTTTCTAGGCAGGTGCATTTGTCCTACCCGCTGATATCCACTGGGAAGGTAGTATTCTTTGTGGCATAGAAGCCTTGGGAATGCAAACAGCAATGTAATCTAGTCACAGATGGCGAAGTAAATCTATTGATCCAAAGGCCAGATGATCAACTTTATTTGAAAGACAAATAGGCTAACTGGGACAAAGATCTGTCTTCTAAGGGCCCCACTAAAAAGGACACTGACGGCACGTGTTCAGTCTTGGATCAGTCTTTTGTGTGTCCACAGTACTCTGAAGTACTTTACCAGGAATGCTGATGTACAAAATCTCTAAAGTTGGTATATGGAACCTCATTGAGCTGATTTTTCACTGATTTCTTAATTTGACTTGATTTTCATCTGTTCTAGTTTTCAGGCCATTTCTATCTTCTGTTTCCCCAACTTTCATTCTCACCAGTTGAAAACAGACTGTGGGATCAAAAGTCTAAAGGGGTCAGGATGTCTGAATTATCTTCCCATTTTACCACTCACTTTAGGTGTTATGTTCTAGTTTTCCACAACTAAAATAGGAAAATTCCCCCAGGAATGTAGTTAAAATAACATCTGTGAGACAATTTGAGAGTTTTAGAATCTTCAAATTAGAAGAAATCTTAGAAGTCATTTAATCTAGTATTTCCTAACCAGAGGAACAATATTTTTTCCAATTCCTTTTCTTTATCCCCACCCCTCTTTCTGAATAGGCTCTCTTTCCTTTCTCATGTCTTCCTGGTATTCAAGATAGAGAATTGATCTACTTTGCACAATATATTTAGTGTGTATAGGGTTGGGAAACACTGCCCTAATTCACCTCCCTATTTCATGCAGTAGTCATTCCAACAGTCCTGACAAGATGATATCTAGCTTTTAATTAAATATCTAATATTGGGAAATTCGCCACCTCAGAATCAACCCATTCCAGTTCTGGACAGCAGTGGTTTGGTGGAGACTTTTTTCATTATATTGAATTGAAACCACAGAAAACTCATCTAATCCTTTTGTAAAAGGGAGTGGGGAATACCCAGGATTGCTCTTGTTAACTTGTCAGTGGTTCAGGCCTGGCCTGAGTGATTATATTCCAGATGTAATGTGCTTTGTACACGAGCTGTGTTCCTAAAACATCATACAAACCCAATTTTGTGTGAATCAAATCATTTTAGACATGGAAAGTTGACTATTTTTTAAAAAAAAAAAACTTGTTTTCAGTTCTCTCATAAACTGAAGAATACCTTTGCAATACAAATAACCTCTCCCATTAACCTTTTATGCAAATCTAGATTTTCCTACATCATTACAGGCACACCTCATTTTGTTGCACTTCACTTTATAGTGCTTCAAAGATGTAGTGTTTTTACAAATTGTCTTACAATTTATTTTTTTTACAGATTGAAGGCAAGACCCTCCACCAGCAAAAAGATTACAACTTCCTTTACTGCAATGCTTGCTTTATTGCATTGGTCTGGAACTAAGCCTGTACTATCTCTAAGGTATGCCTGTATGTTTTACTTAAGGCAAGAGTTGCCTACATACAAAACAAGTAAAATAATGCTCCTTATCAGACATCAGGCACCTGACATGCATTATTTAATTTCTTACCACAACTTCTTTAAAATCATCTCCTATTTACAGATGAGAAAACCAAGGCTCAGAGAAATTAAATAATTTGTTCAAGGTCACACAATTATAATGTGATGGGCCAGGATTTCAACAAGGCCATAAGACTCCAGAGTCTTGTTTCTAACCGCCAGGAAGTTTCCGGTGCCACTAATAGTTGAACAATAATAATGCCATGGCACAAGTAAATTAAGTTACAATACAGAAAGCTGACCTAAAATTTCTATATTTCAAAGATGTGCACTAAATCTCCTCTTGTTGGGTTCTAGCACTGTAGGTTTCCCGGCACAATTCACATTTTCCAGTGCAATTTGATTAAGGAACCCCAAAGACTTCCTTTCAGCTATTGGTAGTAAGTAGATGCTACCCAAATTTATTTCAGGTATACGGGTATGATCAGACATTTTTTCAAGGGGTCTGTATTACCAGGGGTTTGTGGCATATGCTTCTTAGAAGATAGGAGTGGTTCGTTATTGACAGGTTAAAATAAAATGTATTGAGAATCCTAGTTGATCCCAGCCTGCTCCTAGAAGGATTAGAACCATTAAAATGGGTTATTAGGCCCAGTTTTTAATAGTGTTTAGGTTTGGAACTTAAAAATAGTTTTAGAGAGATGGTCCATAAAATAGTGCTGTTTTGAATCCAAGTTGGACAAGGATAAATGGATGTAATACTTATGTGTCCTCAGAGCAATTCCATTTTCTTCACTTTAGTCAACAACAGCGTTGACTCACCATTTTGCTCAGTTCAGAACACATCCCTCAGGGCTCCTCGAACCCCAGACTTTTCTACACTGTGTAAGGGGGCTCCTGGTAAGATTTTCTTCTGTCCTCCAGGCCCCGCCTCCCGACACCCGCCATCAGAATGCCCCGTTTGACTTAAGACTCTCCCTTGGCTCATCTGCAGACTTTCACTTTCAAATACATGATTATTCTTTGCAAATTATGTCCTGAGCTGGTGTTACACTGGCCTGCTGGTCCACGGTAGTCACAGGAAGTCACGTCTGTCCTTGTGAGGTGCTGGCATTCCCCTTGCAAGCCAACCTTTCTGACCTTTACCTGTTTATCAGGCTTATTTACAATCTCAATCACAGACTCCAGCTGAAACCGGTTTGGCTCAGTGGATAGAGCGTTGGCTTTCGGACTGAAAGGTCCCAGGTTTGATTCCGGTCAAGGGCATGTACCTGGGTTGCGGGCACATCCCCAGTAGGAGATGTGCAGGAGGCAGCTGATCGATGTTTCTCTCTCATCGATGTTTCTAGCTCTCTATCTCTTTCCCTTCCTCTCTGTAAAAATCAATAAAATATATTTTTTTTAAAAATCACAGACTCCAATGAGAAAATACGTAATTTTCTTTAGTTCTCAACTTAGTTCTTCGGACCCCATTTCTACTATTGGCAGAAAAATGATAAACCTGGAAAATGCCAACTCAAGACAACTCAATCATTTCAAGGGGTATATGCAGTTTCTTAGGGTTCTCCTCCCTGTCCCCTTCCCTTCATGATGTTCTAGTTCGGGATTTATAGAGCATTTTGATATTGGAGTAAGGTCGTGTGCCATCTTCTGTCTCTCTGACCTAACTGATAAAGAGTAGCTTCCTTGACCAGCTGGGGTGGTTCAGTGGCTGAGCATCGACCCATGAATCAGAAGGTTATAGTTCTATTCCTTGTCAGGACACATGCCCCGTTTGTAGCCTGCATCCCCAGTAGGGGGCTTGCAAGAGGCAGGCAATTGATGATCCTCTCTCGTCATTGCTATTCCTATCTCTCTCTTCCTCTCTCTTAAATCAATAAAAATATATTTTTAAAAATATATTTTAAAAAATCATGACCCAAGTTGGCATTACACTGGCCTGCTGGTCCACTGGGCCCCTTCTGCCCACTATTGTTTGCATCTAAACTCTTGCTCTCCTCTCTCAATCTTTTTCAGTTCTGCTCCAAGCTCTAAAAGGATTATATTTTCCGTGTGGATGAGAACCTTACATATTCTTTCCAATTCAACAGTTGATGGCATAAATTCTGAGCTTTGGGTTTATCAGGTTCTGTCTCCTGATATTTAACAGGAAGCTTCTGCAGAAAAATAAAACAGTCCCTTTCTTCCTGGCCTGAATTAATCACACATTCTCTCTTGCCCTCTGTTTCCCCTCCCACTGCCCTTCTCTCCATCTCTCACATACCCCATGCATCCTGCAGCATCAGCCTGGTACCCACACACTCTGTGTCCCCGTAGCTGAGAACATGACTCAAGTGTCAGACTGTCTGGGTTAATTAAAATCCCAGCTCTACCTCTGTCTGCTTCAAAGACACTGGGTAAGTCACTCAACCTCTCAATGACTCTGTTTCCTCTTCTGTAAAATGGAGTTAATCCTCAGAGTTGTTATAAGAATTAAATGAAATATGTCAAGTGCTAGAAAGATAATTCCCAATTAATGTTAGGTAGTGGCCATTATTATTCTTCATTCTCTGCCTGGTTAATGCTCTCATATTTCAGATCTAGCTCAGATGATCTGACCTTTCTAACCAGGTTATAACTCACTGTTTTATTCTCAAATAGCATCCTGACCTTTTCATTCATGACACTCATTATCCTTTATTTTTTTAATTAAATCTTTATTGTTCAGATTATTACATTTGTTCCTCTTTTTTCCCCCAATAACTTCCCTCCTCCCAGTTCCCGCCCCACCCTCCGCCCTCACTCCCCACCCACTGTCCTCATCCATAGGTGCATGATTTTTGTTCAGTCTCTTCCCGAATCTCCCACACCCCTTTCCCCCCAAGGATAGTCAGTCCATTCCCTTTCTATGTCCCTGATTCTATTATAATCACCAGTTCATTCTGTACATCAGATTATTTATTCACTTGATTCTTAGATTCACTTGTTGATAGATGCATGTTTGTTGTTCATAATTTGTACCTTTACCTTTTTCTTCTTCTTCCTCTTCTTAAAGGATACCTTTCAGCATTTCCTATAATACTGGTTTGGTGGTGATGAACTCCTTTAGCTTTTCCTTATCTGTGAAGCTCTTTATCTGACCTTCAATTCTGAATGATAGCTTTGCTGGATAAAGTAATCTTGGTTGTAGGTTCTTGGTATTCATTACTTTGAATATTTCTTGCCATTCCCTTCTGGCCTGCAAAGTTTCTGTTGAGAAATCAGCTGACAGTCGTATGGGTATTCCCTTGTAGGTAACTAAGTTTCTTTCTCTTGCTGCTTTTAAGATTCTCTCTTTGTCTTTTGCTCTTGGCATTTTAATTGTGATGTGTCTTGGTGTGGTTCTCTTTGGATTCCTTTTGTTTGGGGTTCTATGTGCTTCCTGGACCTGGAAGTCTATTTCTTTCACCAGGTAGGGGAAGTTTTCTGTCATTATTTCTTCAAATAGGTTTTCAATATCTTGCTGTCTCTCATCTTCTGGCACCCCTATAATTCAGATGTTGGTACGCTTGAATCTGTCCCAGAGGTTCCTTACACTATCTTCGTATTTTCAGATTCTTTTTTCATTTTGCTTTTCCGGTTGGGTGTTTTTTGCTTCTTCGTATTTCAAATATTTGACTTGATTCTTGTGATCCTCTGGTCTGCTGTTGGGTGTCTGTATAATATTCTTTATTTCAGTCAGTGTATGCTTAATTTCTAGTTGGTTCTTTATCACAACATCGAGGGTCTCACTAGATTTCTTGAGGATCTCACTACATTTATCGGCGGTTTCTAGAAAATTATTGAAAGACCTTAATAGTGCGTTTTTTAGCTCTATATCCTCCATTTCTGTCATGTTTCTTTGTCTCCGCATTTTTTATGCTTTCTTGGTGCACCCCCTTGTGGTCTTTGTGCACAGTCTTGTTGTAGTTAAGCCTTGATTGTTGTCGGCAATACTGGGGGTGATTTGCCCTCCAGGCTAACTGGCTATGAGAGTCAGCTGTGTCTGCAGTAGGAGAGCTTCTATGCTGGATATCTAGGGCGGTGCTAATCTAGCATTTGCCTAAGGCTATCCAGCAAATGCCTCTGTGCAGGGCTTGGGTGGGGCGGGTCCCCAGGGATCTATAGGGCGGGCGGAGCGAGCAGTTATGGCTGCTCTCAGTTCCATCCCCAGGGGCTCTGCCACTCAGAGTCTCAGTATCCGCTGCAAACCTCGGAGAGAAGGCTGCCTTCGATTTTCAACTGAAGCCAGACAGTCCCGCTTCTCCCATTTGAGTCTGGGTCCCTAGAGACTTGCCAGGATCTGGAGCTCAGAGTCTGAAACTCCCTCCCGATTGAAAACGACAACCGCGCCCTCCGCCACCAGCCTGCTCCACATGCACTCTGCATCTTAGTATTTCACTTCAGCACTGCGCCTCCTCTGAGTCTCAGTATGTTATTCTTTTTCCTCCGAGTTGTAGAACTTCCACTCAGCCAGCCTTCCTGTGGTTCTGGATGATGTCCGTTCTGTCTTTTAGTTGTATTTTTGAAGTGGTTGTTCGAGGCAGCAAACTCCAGCGTTAACCTATGCCGCCATCTTGGTCCCTATCTCATTATCCTTTATGATTATAAATCTGAGTATATAGCCCTGGCCAGGTGGCTCAGTTGGTTGGAGTGTTATCCCATACACCAAAAGGTCTTGGGTTCAATTCCCCATCAGGGCATATACCTAGGTTTCAGGTATGACTCCAATATTGGAGTCAAATAAGATTTTTACTTGGCCAACATCCCCATTCCTCTCTGGGGTGCTCCCTCTCCCTCTCCCTCTCCCTCTCCCTCAAAATCAATAAACTCCAAGAGGATAGAGACAGTGTCCATTTTACTCATCATTAATCCCCAGATCCAGCACGGTGCCTGGCACATAAGCCAGATAGTTTTTGAATGAATGTTTGATTAAATGGAAGGCAAGGAAGTAGAGCCAATGAGTGCAAATGATTCAAGAAGATAGTGATCATGAAGAGAAAGGACAATGTGAAGAAAGATTGGGGTTTCTTGCTTATTTTTTTAAGCCGGCAAGTACTTGAGCTTGTTTAAATGCTGATGAGAATGAGCCAGAAGAGAGGGGGCTCACCAGAAGGAATTCGAGCCATGAGGCTGTGGGAGGGGAGGGGATTTAGGGAAAGAGCCAGAAGAACCAGTGTCAGACAGAAGGAGGTAAGCATTCAGCTGGGCTTATAGGTTTAGTGGCAGGAAATCCTACCAAGACCTTTCCATGAGTCTTGGTAATGAAAGCAGAAAATTTGGATGCTCTGAGAAGCTCAGCATACTTGGTGGACATCATTTAATTCACTTTTGCAACTCATGTAAAAAGGGAGTGGACGTGTTCTTCATCCTTGACTGTACTGACGCATTACAGAGCAAAATAAGTTTCCAAAGCAACTTGGTAACAGAGCTGAGACAAGTGATCTGTGTGTTCTCTTTATGGAGAACACTTCCTCCCCAAATTGGGAAAGAGTATGGCAAAATGACAATATGGTAAAATAATCATCGCTGACACTGGTTGAGTACTTGCTCTGTGCCAGGCAGTGTTCTAGTACTTCACCTGCAATAACTCATTTGATGCCGACATTATGATACCATTTTACAGGTGAGGAAACCGAATCCCAGGGAGATTAAGTATCTTGCCCAAGGTCAAAGGCTAGTGGCAAAACTAGGTTTTACACCCAAAGAGCCTGACTCCAAAATGGATGATTTTAACTACATGCTAACTCCCTTTCTAGCAGAGGGGAGAGAATGTATTAGGAATCAAAAGAGTTGGGTAGGCCCTGGCTGGGTGGCTCAGGTGGTTAGAGCATCATCTTGATACACCAAGGTTGTGGGTTCAATCTCTGGTCAGGACATATATAAGAAGCAACCAATGAATGCATAAATAAGTGGGACAACGAATGTTTGCTCATCAATAAAGTGAGAATGATGCTTACGTTACAAGTCTTTTTAAAGGATTATGAAATGTTGAAAATGGGAGCTCACTATACAAAAAACATTATTATTATTACGCTAATTAGAAGACCTAATATCCTTGTCTTCTAATTGGGTCGCAATCCGATAGGCTGTTGTTGAGACCCATAACCAGTACAGCAGCAGAGGTTTGGGGTTCTGGCTCTTTGGGCAGGTCAGCTGATTCTCATCCCATCAGCTTTAACATCCCTGATGGAGTCTCTTTGATGACATAAAGCACACCTCAGTGTCCCCGCCCCCATGAACACATTCACTTTTACCTCTGGGAACTGTTGCAGCTTATGCCCTCACTTCTTTGATTCCATTGCCTGAAGGAGTGACTGTTTTAAAAAAAATAAGTAATAAATAGCCTGATTACAGCTAATATTGAGGTATACCCCACAAGGCCAAGTTCCAATTTGGTGGTAGATTCACTGTTCCAGTTTAGAATCAGACTATCAGAGCTAAAAAAGAACATCAAGGTCATCTTTTAATGCAACTCCCTGACCTTCCTTCCAACCCATTTTATAGACTAGGAAAACCAAGGTCAGGAAGGTAAGATGACACAATTAGTTAAGATTGGTAAAAGAACTTTTTAAAATAAATATATATTTTTAAATATATTTTTATTGATTTTAGAGAGGAAGGGAGAGGGAGACAGAGATAGAAACATCAATAATGAAAGAGAATCATTGATTGGCTGCCTCCTGTATGCCCCCTACTGGGGATCAGGCCTGCAACCCAGGCATGTGCCCTGACCTGACCAGGAATCCAACCATGATCTCCAAGTTCATAGGTCAATGCTCAATCATTGAGCCACACCAGACAGACAGTAAAAGGACTTTTTTGAACCTTGTAAATGTTTTCAAGTGGGTTTAACACAAATGATTTCTGCTTGCCAAAATCATGTCTGGGAAGTACTTCAATTTTATATTTGTTTCAGTGTGCATATCTTTTCAGAAAGGAGCCAAATCTTGAAAGTCCATTATTCATAAATAAATAAAATCTTAAATCCAATAATTCAGGCAAAGCCCATTCTTCACATTGCCCTTACTTGGCCATTCCAGGCATTTCCCTGGTAGAAACAGGCCGACATCTTCATGGGCAGTATAACCTAATGGTTATCTTCCGACTGCTCTGTACAAAACCCAATCTATGATACTAGTTCACCTCTGAGCTTAGTTTCCTAGTCTGGAGAAACAGTACCTACTTATTTAAGTTGGAGCGGGGATGGAGGATCACAAGAGATAATGTGCTTTTAGGGCACTTTATAACTTTGCTATTATTTGGGCATAATTCTTTTCTCTCCTAAGCAAATAGCAGTTCACCTTAGATTTAGCTTATGACCAAGGAGAAACCCAACTGTGCCAGGCCTAGAAATGTCCACCCCCACCCCCACCCCCACCCCCTCTTAAGGCAGTGAGTAGGCCGGAATTCTGGTTGATAAATGAGAGGAGCTGAGAAGGAGCTGTGAGGAGCTCCAGTGATGACTGTTCTGAGAATCTGATTTGTGAGAAGGCGCGTGTCTCTATCACATGTACCATGGAGATGCCTTGGGAAAGAGAGCCGGCCTACCTGCCAGAAGGAGGACGGGAGAGAGAGGGGATGGGGGAAAGACATGTTTAAAAGGAGATGAACTGGAGGTGCCGAAAGAAGACAATTTGACAAGGAAAATAGAGGCTGGAGATCGGGAAGCTTTCTGGGCAGTGATAGCCGTTAAAGGAAGGATTGCGTGTCCTGGGGATCAGATTTTGGACGAAAATTGGAGTAGGGACAAAGGTGGGGTGTGCAAACTGCGGAGACCGAGCCCGGTAAGCTGTGGAAGGTGGAGGGGTGCCCAGACGGCCTGGGGGTGACCGGGGCTGGCGAGAACCGGAAGGCGGGGTTACAGGGGCCACCCGCAGGGAAGGTGGGGAGGGGGTTGGGAGCTGAACGCGGAGCCGCCGATGCGTTGGCCCCGGGGAAGGTCAGCGACCCCGGACGGGGAAGCTGTGCCGAGAACCCGAGAACCAAGAGGGGCCGCAGTTGCCATGGCGCCGGGCGGGGAGGGAGTGATTCCGGCCCAGCCCCGAGTCCCGCGGGGCCGCGGGCTCCAGATGGTCCCGAGCCTCCCGCGGGAGCCGGCGGCCTGCGGCAGGGGGAAGCTATTGTCCTCCTTCCGCGGCGCCGCAGTCCCGCCGCTCGCGCCCGCGCGCCGCCACGCGCCCCCCGCACCCCGTGACAGCGCCCGCCCGCCGCCCGCCGTGCGTCCCGCCGCCTCCGGGCCACCCGCCGCCGCCACCCGCAACCGCCCCTCGTGGCCGGGCTGCGGGCGCGGCGACGACCAGTGCGCCCCCGCCCGCCGCGCTCCCGCCGGAGGGGCCGGCGCCCAGCTCCGCTGCGAGGTAGGTGCCGGCGCCCGGCCCGCTTTGTCCGGGCCGGCGGGGCGGCGCGCTTTGTGCAGCCGCGTGCGGACGGTGGGGTCGGGGTCGGGGTACAGGCCGACCTGGGGCGCAGGCGAGAGAGGATGCGGCTCCTGTCTCGCTCCCGCCCGGTCCCGAGGACCGGATGGAGAGAGTCATGTGCCGGCCGCCCAGGTTCGGGTGTGCGGGCGGTGGGTCAGGGCCGGGGAATGCGGGCCTTTCCGGAGCCAAGAGAGGAGCCTGGAAGAGTGGGGCTGACAAACGCGTTAAGGGGTCCGGTCGCCGGGGCTTGGAGCGTGTCTGACAGCGCCGGCCGGTCGCGTTGCGAGCGAGGCTCCTTGGCGGAAGGGCCGGCTTGGGTCCAGGTGCTGCGGACACGCCGAGCCGGCTCTGCCCAGCAGGCATCTGCGAGCACCGGCTTCTCCGGGGGCTGGCTGGAGGCTCGCTCCGAGCCGGTAAGTGTCTCCTGGCCTCTTTGGTAGCTAGCTCCATGCGCTCCTTTCTGCAGCCTCACAGTGCGAGTGTGAGAAGGGGACACAGTTGGCCCTGGTGCCCAGAACACTGGCAGAGCGAGAATGAAGCCCCTTCGAGTGTGGGCAGGCTGGGTGTACGGTGTCTCTGCGGCCGAGACACCCAGAGGGCTTGGAGGCCACCCCGCACACAACTACCTGGCAAGGCCCCCTCGCTGAGGTGCTCCAACTCCAGCACCACATTCGGCCTTTACCATCCACTCTGGCTCCGAAGGACTCCCCCCACCCCCACCCCCCCCCCATTAACCCGTGGCATTGCGTGCTTGTCTGGGCTGCAGGCTTGCCCCTGCCCTAACCTGCTACATGTTGTCTCCATGAGTTGTTCCTCAGCTGCCCTCCCCTCCACAAGCAGCCACAATTGCAACGCTGGAGAGCTGGTTCAGACATGGACAGAGCATCCACAAACCAGTTTTCCCTGAAGATGAAGGGGGCAGAGTGAGTTCCAAATATGTGTCTTAGCCTGAGGTACTGGCAACATATTCAGAACAGCAAAGGATTCGGGAGGAAAAAGCTAGCGTTAGTCTTAGATTTGTTCCTTAGAGAAACTGATGAGACCCATGGGTTGCAAGCTTGGGGGAGGGGGCAGCAAGGGAGTGAAAATTGGTCTGAATAATTCTGCTCCAGGTAGAGGACTCTAAAGGAGATCAAACAAAAATGCAAGCCTTCTCTTCGCCCCATCCTGAGTTCCATGGAGGAGCTTCCTCTGCTTGCTTCATCAGGAACACACCTGGAGAGAAAACGGGGGGATTCTGTTTCTGCCCCAGGTCCCCTGGTTGCCCGGAGTACATCTTTCTTTTGCTCTTCTAGGAGCCCTGAGTTCATTTGTGATGTCTTTTTCCTTTTCGCTCTGTGCTGGTCCTCTCATACTTTGAGTCAAATAAGATTTTTACTTGGCCAACATCCCCATTTCTTCTAATCTATTATTCATCCTGCTGTCATGTGTTCAGCTCACCTCCCTACAGCGTCTCTAGCCATATCGTCCTCCTCTGCACATCTGTGATTCGCCTGTGTCGGGACTTCAGCTCAATTTGTCTCATTCAATCCAGAGCTCAATCCGTCTTCATTTTCCTCCCATTGCCCGAGGCTTCGGGCCTGTTGTGGGTCTTGGGGTTTCTGAGGGGAAGTTATACTTGGGTTGAGCATGGAAGCTAACCTCAGGTCACACTTACCCCTGGACGCTGTGTCTTCTCGGCCCTCGTGGCTCCTCTGACCAACTCTAACTGCTCCTTGTCTTTGGACAACATGGCCCTCAATGTGTGGTCCCCAGACCAGTAGCTTTAATGTCATCTGGGAACAGGGTAGAAATGCAGACTGCCAAGCCCCACCCCAGACCTATACTATATCAGACATTCTAGGGGCAGGCCCAGTCATCTGTTTTCAGAGTCTCCCCGTGCCCCGCCCCCAGTTGTGATGCATGCACGTTTGAGAGTCCGTGGTCCTGAACAGTAGAGCTCAACCCTGACAGACCTCCAGCAGAGGGGCTTCTCTGATCCCATCTCATTCTATCCTTGAGCTTTTCTCTAGCTTTAAGAACGACATTAATTCAATGGCCAAAAAAAAAGAAAGAAAGAAAAAAGAATTATAGCCTATACATTTGATATATCTTTATTAAATACCTATTGTACTGTGCTTGGAAAACATAGCCCTTGTCCTCATTGTGTTAAAAGTGGAGCAGCAGAGAGACACATAAACAACTAACTGTAATACAACATGATAAGTACAATAATAGCAGCCTGCTGAAGTGCTGTGGGAGCACAGAGTGGGGAATGATCTACTCTGAGGGAGGTAAAGAATTAATCAGGAGGAGGATGTGGTGAGAGGAGGAATTAGGGAATGAGACAGGCTCTAGCCCCAGGGATAGGATTTCTAGCTTTGAATGCCAGCTAAAACGGAGAAAGGGGAAGGGGGGCGGGGGGGGGGGGGGGGGGGGAGCAGCTGCCCGTGAGGATCCATCGGCACCGGCTGAGCAATCCAGAAGCATTTGGGATCGAGCAGGACCCCCAGCTTGCAGCTGGCAGAAGTTGGCTTTATTGTAGCATGAACAATGTAAGCTACTTGGGTCTGGCCTCCAGGTCAGTGGCTAAGAATAAAGTGCTGGTGCACTGTAATCGGGATTAGCTGCTGTACCACCCTCTCTCCAGAGTTCAGGAATCCGCGGTGGAGGAGAAGTTTGACCAGTCTCCGGTGCAGAGAGAGACAGGGGGTCATGGGCTGGGGGGCAGGCAGACTAAGGACATGGGAGCAGGGAGACCCAGATCATAGGCAAGGAATGATGCACTCAGTGAAAAGGAACCGGAGCAGGACCTGGGTAGAAGGCACTCGAATAGAAAACTGTAGGGCTCGGAGATGGCAGCAGGGAACACAGGCAGAGCACACAGCATGTCCTCCAGAAGTCCAGGGCCTGCAGAGCCCAAATGCTTGAAAACCCAAACTCAGAAACAGGGAGATAGGCCTCAGAACCAGCAGAGAGCAGTGTTTTCACATGCAAGTCTATGGGAATGAGCTCTTTGGAGTCCCAGCGTGGGGGCCTGATGAGGAGCTGTGACCGATAGACAGCAGTGCCATCTCAGTTCCTTTTCCTTTTTTTTTTTTTTTTTAAATATGTTTTCATTGATTTCAGAGAGAGGAAGGGAGAGGAAGAGAAAGATAGAGGGATAGAGGGATGAGAGAGAATCATTGATTGGCTGCCTCCTGCACACCCCCTACTGGGGATCGAGCCCTCAACCCGGACATGTGCCCTGACCAGGAATCGAACCATGACCTCCTGATTCATAGGTCGATGTTCAACCACTGCGCCACACCAGCCGGGCTCTGCTCCATTTCTGTATGGCAACATCTCCAGAAACTCAGCACACAAAACATGTATGTCAAAATTTGATTTGGCCAAAGGACCATTCAAGTGGCTGAATTTTTATTTGGAAAAAGGGGAGGTTCCAACTCCATACTTTCTCCCCCAGATGATAAGATTCCACATAGAGGCTATAACAGCCAGATCCCGTGGCTGGGCCCCAATAGGATTCCTTGGGAGGACCAAGTTGGATCACCGAAAGGAAGCCAAAGCAGTCCATATTTGGGTTTTGGTCAGCTTATGGGTGCCCCAGGGACACACAGTAGTTTGGAGACCAGGCCAGGCAGTCCACTTCTTTAAGTTTCTGCTCTTTGTGGGATACAAAGGTATAAAGCAGGGTTTGGAATCCTCACAGGCCTTCAGGGAACAAGGCAGGTAATAAAAACACATGGTGCAGCTGGAAGGAGACAAAAGGGAATGGTGGGGCCTAGAGAGAAATGGAAAATGCAGGCCCACCTAGAGGAATCCAAAATCAGTTATTTATAACACAGTTTACTGGCCTCACTCTGGGGGACTGGCTTTAGTGGGTTTGTGAGTCCTGATCAAAGGAAAAGGGGTCATGGAAACAGAAGGCCAGGGGCCATGTATGTAGGAGTTTTCGAGGGGAGGTGTATGCAGGGAGAGTGTAAGTGCTAGAAATGTCCGTCCCAAAGCTAAGCGTGAGCATGGCTGCTGGGGAAGGGCTGAGAAGAACGGAATTGAAATGGTCCTGGGGTTTAGGCTGCTGCCCTGTCCAGCTGAGAGGTGACTCTGGCTCAGGTCATGCCTGGCCCACACCACTCTTTGCTCAGGGTGACTCAACTCTGACCTAGAGTTTATTTTTATATAAATATTTACAGAGCAAATTCAAAGAATCTGTTAGGGGAAATGATGGACTTAAAATGAGAGGGGAGGCCTAGTGAAATGAAGCTCCTTTGAAAGGAGTGAAAGCCCACATCTAGGAACCCCAGACCTTAGCTCCTCCTCACCTCATCAGTGCTACTCCCAGGGAAGTCCTAGTGCGTGTTTTCTCTTTGGGAGGAAGGGGAGGGGCAGACAGTCCTGACCTTCACGTGGGTCAGGTTCAGCTTCATGAAACCAGTTAATGACAGAAGCCAAGTTCTGCCTTTGTGTGCCCATGGGAACACACCTCCCTAACCACTCAAATCTCACCGCCCATCCCTTCTTCCTCCCCAAACCACACAAGAAACACACACACACACACACACACACACACACACACGAAATTCTCTGGACCTCCTCTCCAGCAGCAGAAACTGCCAAGATCACAGCCCCGACCCTAGGAAGTGCTACTAAGGATTAAAATATATCTTTGTATTTGAGAGGGACTAGGAAAATGAGTAATGCAGAATTTGGGGTTCAGACAAAGTTACAGATCCAGCCAGGCCCTCCATTCCCTTGGATGGCTGCTGAATGCTGTCTTACACAGGAACTTTGGACAGTAGAGGTTTTTTAAAATTCCCTAGCAGCTAATCTGAAGCTCATTTGTTAGTTTTGAGAGGCACAGTTTGCATAACGTAGAGTTGTAAGTAGCTCTGGCGAGCATACTGGTCCTGATTTCCCCAGCCTGGGCCCTGGAAGGGATGATGTGTGCTGATAGCTCCGGGGGAGCTCAGAAGGGCTCCAGGAAGTTCGAGGAACATGTAAATGTTGTGAGCAAGAGTTTGTCCTCCAAAGTCACAAGGAAACTCATTTCAAACCCCAGCTCTGCTCCTTCCAGCTGTGTGACCTTGAACCGTGACTTAACTTTCACGGTGCAACTTCTTCATCTATGAAATGGGGATGCTAGTGGAGCCATGGGTTATGATGGGGTGATGCATGTATCACAGCTGACATTCATCAAGCACCTTGTAAGTATTCCCTGTCACAAAATTTTTAGAAAAAAAGGAAACAAAAGGGGGAGAACCGTACTGTGTCCTCCTTTGAACTCCTGGGCACCATCAGTGCAGCAGTCTTTCTGGTGCATCATAGATGCGTCTTAGCTCAAGAGCAGGATCCCCGTCTTTTCATCTCAAATCAACTGCAGGGCATAGAATAAAAGAACTCTGGTCTATGCTCATTATTGCTCCAGGGGCCCCACGCCTTTACCCTGGTTTACGCACTGCTGTCCTGAACTACACTGAAGCCATCGCCACTTTCAGCCCCAGCTCTGTCCACTGTCCCTCTCTGGCCGGAGGCCCTGGAGCCCTCCCTGCCCACTGCTTCGCTCTGAGACACAGTTGCCTTCCTGCCTCATTCCACTGCGTCCTGTCCCCCATCAGGGATGGCTTTCCCTCTGCACCGGGGGCTCCTTTCCATTGACAGAAAAACCAACCACAATCTTTGGCCATCAGGAGAGAGAGCAGACCTTGGGCAGGAGGAGAGAAGAACATGGTGAGTGGTGGGCTCAGTGGCCCCAAGATGCCCCTCATCAGCCATATTCCCCCTTGCAGGAGCAGGAGGCCACCCACCACCATGAGCAGCACCCTGTCACCCACAGACTTCGACAGTTTGGAGATCCAGGGCCAGTACAGCGACATCAACAATCGCTGGGACCTGCCTGACTCGGACTGGGACAATGACAGCAGCTCAGCCCGCCTCTTTGAGAGGTCTCGAATTAAGGCCCTGGCAGGTGAGAACAGGGGAGGGCCCAGGGAGATCTGAGGACGCTGGGGACAGAAGCTTGTCGGGAGGAGTCCTTTAACTTCATGGGAAGGCAGGCGTTCTAAGCTGCTGCACGGGAGTGGCAAATCCACATCACCCTATCAAGACCCTGGTCCCCAACTCCAGCCTTTGGAACAAACTTCATACAATCCAGAACATTCCCCAGCTTCCCTGACCCCAGCAGAGAGAGGTCTCTCTGGGACTCACCTGTGTTCCCCTCTGCATTTAGCTGGCTTCTTGGCCTCTGACCCTGAGTCATGTCCTGAATTCTCTTGCACTTGGTCTTGCTGTTTGCTTCCACCCACCTCTCCTTTACCTTTCATCCCCTTGTGTCTTCATTGGTTTCCACTGTCATCTCTCACACCTGTTCTTCCCCCCCCACACACACACCCAGTCCATTATCCGCTCCTCTCCCTCCCCACCTGTTCCCTCCACCTGCCGCCTGTTCCTCCCATTATTTCATCTACCTATTCCCTGAAGCAGGTGCCCTCTACCCTCCCCTGGTTTGCTCTCTGCCTGGCCCCTGCCCTCCCCTACGACCTGGGCTTTCCCCTTTAGCTCCTCCAAGCTCAAACAAACCCGTTGGACGGGCCTCCCTGCGTTCCCTGGGAGGAGTTGTCATGGCAACAAGAGTGCAGCTGCCACCTGACACCCCTAGCGGATGGCCTGGCCCGCGTGGGGCTGAGTCACCCACACACCCCAAGGCTACCCACCCCATCAGACTACCCTGCTCCACCCCACCTTGTCTTTCCCACTGACTTACTGGCCTCCCAGCCAAGTGCAGTGGGAGAGGTCCCACCTACTCCCTCCTGAGAGGTGGTGCTCCCAGCGTGGGTGGGGTGGCTTCCCGGAAGAAGGGAGACACTGAAGGGGGTGGTTCCCAAACCTGGCCACACTTTTCACAGAACCCACCCAGGGCCGTTTTTACAAGCACGATTGCCAAGCCCCTTCCTGACACTTGGATTAGAATCTTTGGACATGCGGTCCAGATGTCAGGGTTTTTAAGCTCTCCAGGCAATTCTTTCAGCCAGCCCAGCACCAGTCAGAGGACCTCCACGTGGTGGCATAGCTTCTGGGGACCCCTTATCACTTTCTCCGGGGCTTCTCTGTCCTGGTTGGGTCTTCAGGCTGGCTTGGGAAACACCCATCCCTGTGGATGGGAGAAGACAGAGACATGGGCTGTGAGAACGTCACCTCTTTGGGGGAAAGTTTCCCTGGTGCCCTGGCTCTGGGAGCACGTAGCCTCTAGAACTGTCATGATGTCTGATGCACATGCCACGCGATACCAGGACTGGTGCGATGTCTGTGCGCCCCATGCTGCCTCTGGCTCTCTGAAGAGGCCTCCCTTTGAGCTTTGCTTTGCACTGACCTCGCACTAGTAGGTGCCAAATAGATGCTGAATGAATGACGATGGGAGAGGCAAGGCTGGGCTGTAAGGGAAAGAGCTGAAGCCCAGAGACAGGTGGGAAGGGAATCTGGTAGATTGCTCAGCAGTGGGTGTACTGGGGGCCTGGCATGGCCTGGCTGGGGGCCGAGGGGCCCAGTGTCAGGAAAGGGGTGGGCCTGGAGGCGATGATGACAAACAAGTGGGAGGGATAAGAACTCGGATTTCACAGATACAGGGACATAAGGAGTTTCTCTTTCTCTGCTCTCTGAGCTGGGGATCACAGCCCATGTCCTGAAGGGGGGCCTCCCAAAGTCACCCAGAGAGGGGCCATCCTTGTCACAGCTGACAACCTTTGGGAAGCAGGACTTTGGCTGGGGAATCCTCTCTTGGCTTCTCTGGACTCTTAGGCAACTCAGGGCCTGATGGGCAGGTCTCTAAGAGGCTTGCAGTCCCTCCTCCGCCCCACAGGGCCTGGCCCTGCCCCAGCCGCGGGCTCCGCCTCCACCCCTCCCCCGGCACTGTCCAACCTGTTTGTCTGGAGCTGCCTCTGTCTCCTCTCACCACAGCCAGGTGTGCCCTGCTGCTTGTCTGGGAGTTCGGGATCCCAGACATCCTGTAACTCCTTTTTCTAACTCCTTGAACTTCTACCATCTTTGGACCACCCCCTTCACCACCACCCAGGACCCCAGCCTCTGGGGATCCCAGGCTCCAGGGAGGCTGAACCTGCGACCCTGCCCCTGTGCGGGCTGGGCATGGACTCTGGGCCCCCAGCTGTGTAGAAGGCAGCGGGCACCATGAATGGGAACGGGGTGAGCAGGGTGCACAGGCACAGCCTGAACGGGGCAGATGAGTTTTACTATGAGGCTGTGGAAGGGTCTCAGAACCCCAGGGGCCTCCTGCTCTCGCCAGCTGCCTTCATCAACCCCGCTCAGTACGCCAGCGTGCTGGAAGGACGCTTCAAACAGCTTCAAGGTGAGCTGCTCGGGCCCAGGGGAGCAGAGGGCATCCTGGGGGCGTGGGAGAGGAGCCAGAGTGAAGAGCAGGAGTGGAAGGTTGGCTGTGACTCAGGCGTTTGTGTTGGGAGACAGTATGCCAGGGGAATAATTACAAGTGGCCAGAAAATACGTGGATGCCTACAGCATGGGGGAAAGCCGAGACCCACTCACTGGAAGGGTCTGTGAGCGTGTGAGTGGGTGTGACCGCAAGGCCCCGCTGTGTCCCCCAGTGAATGCAGTGACCGTGGAGGCGGCAGGCGAGGCTGAGAAAAGCAGCGCCCGGGTCAGCAAATAGGGAGACCTCCCTTGAGGTCTCACTGAGACGTTCACTTTCAGTGGGTTTGAAGGCGCAGGCCTGCCGGGGTATTTGGGGAAGGAGGAGAGGGGAGTGAGCCGGGAGGCCCAGGGACCCAGGCTTGTGAGTGGCGCCCTGAGTTTCTGCGTGGGTCTGAGTATGCGAGGAGGCAGTGTGTGTGGGAACTGGGCAGTGTGTCAAAGGGAGTTGGTGCAGGCAGACTTAGGTATAAGTCTGAGCAGGCGTGTGTTCGTCTGGCACCAGTGTTTCCGTGTGTTTCTGGAAGTCTCTGTGTTTGGTTGGGGGTTGTCTGTGGATGCTATGGACGCTTATGAAGTTACACTTTGTCTCTAGTGCTTGGCTTTGCACATTTCTCTCCCGGCCCCACTGTTTCCACGTCTTCCCCGTTCATTCTGTCTATGTGCCAACATGGCCTCCCCCTACTGTGCCTGGCATGGACAGTCCCCTGGATCCAGGAGTGGCCGGTGGTCCAGGAAATCCCTGGCTTAGTCGGTAGACCCTGAAAGGAGCCCCAAAAGCTCCCGTGGTCCCGCAGTGCTGCAGAGCACGAGCTGTCCGTGCAGCTGTTAGAACCCCGAGGTTGGCCGGGCGCAGGGGTTGGAGGTAAGAAAGACAGGACGAGACTCGGGTGTGTCGTGTGTTTGTGGGTGAGGTGCGTAGGAATGTGAGATTAAGGGATGAGTCTTCTCAGTTTCTGAGATGCTGGTGCTGAGAGGGAAACAAGAGTGACTGTTCAGGTCCTGGCCACTCGGGCTGGATCCTTGCACCAGGCTCCCCTGGGGAGAACTGACGGAGATCTTAGTGACCGAAGCAGCGTCCAGTGGCCTGAGCTTCTTCCCTCAGTTTGTCATTGATGACATTTTTAATTTTTATTTTTTGGTGGAACCTAAGAGCATCCCCTCAAGCAGCGCCCCTCCCTGTGGACCAGGCAACAGGACATTTCCTCATTTTTTGAGATAATTGGCACTTGACTCTGCCTGGCTCCGCCCCACACATACCCCGAGTTTCTTAGGCTCGCTCTCTTCCCTGTTCCCAACTTCAAGATCTTATTTTTCTTCTCAGTGTTGGAAGGTTGGGGTCCCGGGAGCACATCCCTTGCAGCCCATTGAATGAACCCACCTCAGAAAAGCCCGTCTTTAAATTATCCCAGGAGAGTAAGCCGACTCCGGCGGCCTGCAGGCTCTATGATGGCTCATCGTTCTAATAGCCACTTGCAAGAGCCGCTGCTGTGCTTTAAGTCCGCACCCTCCCATTTGCCCCCCCACCCCCACCCCCAAAGAGCAGCCGCACGGCCTGCCGGGCGAGCACTGTCCTGGGCCTTGGACGGCTCCTGTAGAGCACAGACTCACCCAGCATCTTACACACCCGGCCCGTTTAATCAGCACAGGGCCCTGTTGAAGCGGAAAGTGTTATGCCCGTTTTATAGATGAGGAAAGTGAGGCTCTGATAGCGAAAGTAACCGTTGCACCACTGTTACCTGGCTGCACCCTGATCCCAGATCCCAGCCCTTCCCTCCATGTTTCCCAGATTCTAATTTCTTTCATCCTTTCTTCTCAAAGCCTGTATCTCCCTCTCATTTTTGTCCTTTATCTTACTGGAATGAGCTCATTCCCGTTTCTTTATTTCCCTGCTTTTTAAGTTATTTTCCTTTTGGCCATCTTCCGTCCCTCCTCCTCCTCCCCAGACCTCACCTCCTGCCTCTCAGGCACCCCTCACCCCGCAAACGCACCAACTGGTGATTAGAAACAACTGTATTTGAAGGACAGAAATGACCTCATGTTGCCACCACAGATGAGCGAGAAGCCGTGCAGAAGAAAACCTTCACCAAGTGGGTGAACTCGCACCTGGCCCGGGTGACCTGCCGGGTGGGCGACCTGTACAGCGACCTCCGGGATGGACGTAACCTCCTGAGGCTCCTCGAGGTGCTGTCGGGAGAGACACTGGTGAGCTGTGGTCACCAGGGAGGAGGGGGCCTGAGAAACGGTGGTCCAGGGGCGATCTGCAGGGGTCTCCCCTAGAGAGGAGAGTGACCCTCAGAGCGAGAGCAGTAGCTGCCCCGTACGGACCCCGGTTTCATTCTGAGGCTTTGCTGCGTGGATTAAGCAGGAGCATTGCTTCATGGAGACGGGAACAGTGGCCCCATTGAAAACATTTCTTTTCCCACCCACTCTGCGTGCAATTAATTCCCTTGGGAATCTTAATCTGGCCCGAGCCTCATCTGCAACCTCAGCTTTGGCTCCGTGAACTTGGGCCCAGCCCTGAGGCAGTCCCTGTGTACCAGAGGGAGGTCATGGGGAAGGTGTGCAAAGCAGGGCCCGGGAAGGGAGGAGGGGAGGAGGAGGAGGCCCACGGTCCCATGCCTTTGTGTCCCCTGACCCTCAACAGCCAAAGCCCACGAAGGGCCGCATGCGGATCCACTGCCTGGAGAATGTGGACAAGGCCCTGCAGTTCCTGAAGGAGCAGAAAGTGCACTTGGAAAATATGGGCTCCCACGACATTGTGGACGGAAACCACCGTCTGACCCTGGGGCTGGTCTGGACGATCATCCTTCGGTTCCAGGTACCCCGGCTCAGTGCACTGAGCGCTGCTCTGCACCTCGGTGCTGCACGGTCGCTGCCCGTCCAGCGTGTGATCAGTGTACAAGTGGAGGGTGTAGAATCGTGTAGCGCAATCAGGGACTCTCCTCATTAAACAGGGCAGCCACTGGCGTGGCAAGTTCCCTGTGGCCCAGTCTATGTCCTGGTCACGGGCAGTAGGACCACATGTTGGTCCACAAGGGACTGGACGTTTTACAAACTGGTTCTTCACCACGGAGAGTTTAAGAACTATATCTTGGGTCTGGCCACTGGCCCATTCCTCTGCCTCAGACTCTGCTTACCTCCCTGAAAAGAGCAGCCACCCTACTCCTTGTGCTCCGAGCATGGCCAGTCCAGTGTCCTGGTGCCACCACAACCCTCCTGGTCTCCCCGGGTGTAGCCTCCTCTGCTCCTTCCAGCCCTAAGCAGGGCTTTGTCCGCTTCACCTTCGAAACCCAGCTCTCAGCAAATGTTTATTCGCCCACCCGAAGATCCCCACCCGCAGGAACCAGCACCTTTCACTTCAGGGCGCTTCCACTGTTCTGACTTCCTACCCGACTCTGCTGCCGCAGATCCCTTTGAGCCCGTGTTCTGTGGTCACTGGCCCAGGAGGGAAGGTCCCCCGGCTCCGTCTCTACCACCCCTATTACAGGAGTCTAGAGAGCAGTTTTCTGTCGCACATCTCTGAGCATCTCCGATAACTCCAGGAGCCCCTGTCCAGAGAGTCAAGGCCTCCCTTCCTTCCCTCTTAGATCCAAGACATCAGTGTGGAAACAGAAGACAACAAGGAGAAGAAGTCAGCCAAGGATGCCTTGCTGCTGTGGTGCCAGATGAAGACGGCTGGGTGAGGCTGCCCAGGGAGCATGGCCTTGGAGCGGGGAGGCACCGAGGCCGGGCGATAACAGAAGGGCAGGCCCCAGGAACCTTGAGTCTCGCTCGAACCAGGGCTTGGACCTGATTTCCCTCATCTCTGTCTGTAGGTATCCCAATGTCAACGTGCACAACTTCACCACCAGTTGGAGAGATGGGCTGGCCTTCAACGCCATTGTGCATAAGCACCGGTGAGAAGAAGGGGTCAGCGGGCCTGTCGGAGCTGCTGGGGTGGGTGGGTTACTGACCCAGGGGCACGCACACATGTGATGGAGCAATGAGACGAGCTCCACAGCAATTGTGAGGAATGAACGCCGGGAGAAGAGCCAGGATGTGGGGGCGCAGTGTTGCAAAGAAGGCTTGTGACGGGAACCTGGGGGCGTAGGCGCCGTGAGTGTGGGTCTGGGGTGCCTGGTCCTGGACACAGTGGACTCAGTGACTTGGGATAAAGAAAGGGGTGGCTTTGCTTTCCTCTTGAGGATCTTCAGTGTTTCTGATATTTCTGTATTCCTCCCGCCCCAGGCCAGACCTACTGGATTTCGAGTCCCTGAAGAAGTGTAACGCCCATTACAACCTACAGAACGCCTTCAACCTGGCCGAGAAGGAGCTGGGGCTCACCAAGCTTCTGGATCCTGAAGGTGGGCGGAGCTTGCGAACACGACGCTGTGCCATAGAGACAGATGGGCTTTCTTTGGGGAGTGATGACAGTGTTCTGGAATTAGATGGTGGCGGTGGCTGCACAACCTTGCGAATGTGCTAAAAACCACCACTGAGGCATACACTCTAAAAGGGTGAATGCAACGGTGTAAAAATTACATCCCGATTTTAGAAATGTAAAAGCTGTGGGAAGAAAGGCAGCCAGCCCTGTGCCGGAAATAGCCCAGAGATGAGGCTGGTCCCAGCCCCACCACGGAGCAGCTCTGTGACCCGCAGCCAGTCACTTGGCTCAGTGGCTCAGTTTCCTCGTCTTCAAAATGAGAAGACTGGTCTAGCTGGTCTCTAAGGGCCCTTCTTATTCCAAAATCATAGGGTTCTAAGTTAAGCTACATGACCTGGAGGGCTCAGCAAGCACTGGGCTGTGGTCAGCTGACCCTACTGATGGGCCCTGTGGCTCTGATGTTAACGTTGATGAGACCGGGAATGGCCACTGGGCTCTTATTCTGTACCTGGCCCCGCACGGACATGCTTTCATTAATCTAACCCACACAGCACGCCCTTTGAAGTCAGTGTCGTTATTACCTTCAGCTAAAGGAAGAGAAGCTGGGGCCTGGAGAGGTTAAGTGCCTTTCCCGAGGTCATACGGCCGGTGGAGCTGAGGTTCACCTTCAGGCCGCGGGGCTCCAGAGCCGGTTTCCGTTTCTCAGCCACCTCTCTGAGGGCGGAGAGCAGTCTTGGTGCAGCCAGAAACGGGAAGGAGGAGACACTCCCTCTTAAGGTCACCGGGCAGATTTGGGTCTTGGGTATTTTCTGCCTGTTTTCCATCCCCCCTTCCCCCTTCAATCATTACCTTTGTGGCTACTTACTATCACTGTTCCTCCAAGATGAAGGCTCTGGCCGTGGAAGGCAAAAGAGTTGGGAAGGTACTGTCCACCGCGGGGCAGTAGGTGTAAAGGCCTACGCCCTCTTAGTCCGGGGTGACAGACATCAGCTAACTAGTGATGAAAGTAGACCAGACACAAGGTTCCTTGTAGAGCAGTTGAGAAGCACAGCTAGGATAAAGGACATCTAAGTAAAGCCAAGTATCCGATAGCTTTCTGCGATGATTTCAGTGGCTCCTGCCTTCTCGGGGTTTTCAGAGGTGACCAGGAGGGCTTCCGGTCCCCCAGTCTTCCCTTTAGGAAGGGTACACTCAGCCTAATTGAGAGAACCCAAGGCTTTCAAGTCAGAGTCAGCCTTGGCCCTTGTGGTGGGAGCTGATTTGCCCTGATGGACTCACTTCCGGGGGCCCATGGCTGAACTTTGGGATTGAGGTCAGATACAGCCTTGACCATGCCCAGAGATGGCCATGAGAACTGGCCTCTAACCCTGCTGCTGGGCTCATGGGCCCTTCCCCTGAACATCCTGGGTTCAGGGGGCTTTGTTCATACCTCGGTCTTGCTGCCCCTGAATATTCTGACTTCTTACACATCTTTCGAGCCCATAAGTCCATGATCCATCCCCAAGTGGGAATGCTATTTCTTTCCTTGTCTTGCTTCCTCCAACAGCTAAATTTGGTCTCCACGTCGGGAATGCTGGTAAAAGCCTCCTTGGGTTTCTGAGCTTTGTACTCTGCTTGTTTCTCAGAGGAAAAAAAAAGTTACCTTTTCATGCCCTTTTAATCCATGTGGTTTATTTGTCATTTTGCTGTGAAGGGAGCTGGCAAGATGTCAGCCTTGGAGGGCCAGGGGGACCCTGGGGTTGGAGTAAGAGATTCACGTTGCAGGGGCCCTTCTGGGAGGCAGGCTTCTCATCTCTGCCTGACCTGAGTGCTCTTTTTTCCCAGATGTGAATGTGGACCAACCAGATGAGAAATCCATCATTACCTATGTGGCTACTTACTATCACTATTTCTCCAAGATGAAAGCCCTGGCTGTGGAAGGCAAAAGGATTGGGAAGGTACTGTCCGCCGCGGGGCAATGGGTGTAAAGGCCAGAGAAGGCCTGGCCTCAGGGTCTTACCCCCCTCAAGCAGGGCCAGGGTGGAGCTGCAGGACTGGGCCCGGGGCCCATGAACAGGACCCCACGTCACTGTCTCGCAGGTGCTGGACCACGCCATGGAGGCCGAGCGCCTGGTGGAGAAGTATGAGTCCCTGGCCTCAGAGCTGCTGCAGTGGATCGAGCAAACGATCGTGACCCTCAATGACCGGCAGCTGGCCAACTCCCTGAGCGGGGTCCAGAACCAGCTGCAGTCCTTCAATTCTTACCGCACCGTGGAGAAGCCGCCCAAGTAAGTGCCCCTGGGCCGCTCCTTGCCACAGCGGGCCCGCCCTGAGCTGTGCTCACCTGAGAGGAAGCTAAATTAGGATGGCCTTTCGGGAGGGAAATTTGGCAGTGCGTAGATGCAGGGGAGGCTCATCGCCCTCGGCTCAAAGCACGAGAAGCAGCCCCCCGAATGAATTCTTAAACGATTATCCATTTTAAAAAATCAGGCTGTGGAAATGATTGCCAAGGGATGTAGAGTCAGTGCAATTCACTCAGATACTGGTCAGGGCCCCAGCAACCCAGCCCCAGCGTAGGGACCGGGTCAGGGGGTTGGACCCGACAGGCAACACAGGAGTGTGGCTAGTAGCTTGCACATTACAGAGGTTCTTATCATCTATACAGGGTGTCCCCCAAGAATGTATATACACTATAATAGCTATCGGCTGTTAAAGTGTGTATACATTTGAAAAAATGAAATGTATTTTAATAAACACTGCCTTTATAATTATTCAAAGTGTGTGTATATATTTTGGGGGACACCCTATATATTTTAGAAATTAACTCTTTTCAAGGATGGAACTGCTGTTAGGCAGTTCTATACAGTGTATGCTAAAATGTCTGTTTTCCTATTATGGAGCTCTTTTGGAGCTAGTATGCTTCAGCTCCAAAGCTAGAATTAATCCAGAAAACATCTATTCCTATACATTCCAGGGAATGATTTGACCCAGAAAATCCTCTTCTGGGCATTGAACAAAGATGTAGCTTCAAGGATGTTCACCAGCGTGACCTCTGTAAAAGAAAAAAAAGTCACACTTATGTTGAAGAAATGTGTCGATTGGCTAAAAAGATGTTCATGACAGTTTACAAAACAGTTATTTGTAGACAACAGAGAGCAAAGGGCTAAGTCCAGGTTCAAAGTGCCTGCGTTCAAATCCTGGCTCTTCAACTTAATGGTTGTGAGTTATTACCCTCTCTGTGCCTCAGTGTTCTCATCTGGAAAATGGGGGTAATAGGAGGATGTAGCTGCAGGGAGAACTAAGCAATGTGTGTAAAGTCCTTGGAAGAAGGCCTGCCCCGCAGTGAGAGAGTCCTGGACAAATGTTAGCCACAGCTGTGATCCGAGCCCATCGGTGTAAAATGAAAATGAAGCAAGTGTGTGCCAGTGGGTAACGGGCCATTTCTGGGTGATTTTCAGGTGTTTTTAAATTACGTTCTTTTGATTCGCCAGTATTCTCTGTCTTTCATGTGTTGCTTTTATGAGAAGAAAATCGGCACAGGACACTTCATTGTAAAACGTAGAGTCCCTGTTCCCCCCTCCCTCCCCCGTGACCTTTGACTCTGACCCCACCCCGGCCTCCCGCCCCAGGTTCACAGAGAAAGGGAACCTGGAAGTGCTGCTCTTCACCATCCAGAGCAAGCTGCGGGCCAACAACCAGAAGGTGTACACGCCCCGCGAGGGCCGGCTCATCTCTGACATCAACAAGGTCCACCACCTCCCTTTCCCATCCCACCGGCGTCCCACCCTTGGCACCAGCCCCTACGGCCCCAACTTGAACTCTGGTCCCCGATGCCCACACCCCTCCCTGGTGCAGATGTGACTCACACATTCTCTCATGCGTCCTGCACACCCCCCTTCCTCCTCCCTCTGCCTCTCCATGTGAGTTCACATAATAAAATCATGCCCTAATCTCTTATCTTGTTCAACCTGATGATTAATAAAAGTAATAGGGGTCACCCACCGTCCTCTCCCCACCCCCACCCCCCCACACACACACACAAATCCAGTGGTTTCCATTGTTCCCGGTCCCCTCCGGTCCTTGCCTGAAGCAGGCGTAGTTTTCCCGTGGCCACTGCACTCACGCTGCCCCTGCTTCTCATACCTCCACGCACCGGCGTCTAACTGAGCGCATTCCGCAGATGCACTAGACCGCGCTTCCCCAGGACTCACCATGTGCCAGCCCCAGTGACCCCTCCTTCCCCAGCCCTGGCCCTTCAGCACTGATCCTGTCCCACCTCGCAGGCCTGGGAGCGGCTGGAGAAGGCCGAGCATGAGCGCGAGTTGGCCCTGCGCACAGAGCTGATCCGCCAGGAGAAGCTGGAGCAGCTGGCCGCCCGCTTCGACCGCAAGGCCGCCATGCGGGAGACCTGGCTCAGCGAGAACCAGCGCCTCGTGTCCCAGGTAGAACACGGGGGCTCTTGGCCTGTCCAGGCTGCTGGGGAGAAGGGGGGAGAGGGTGGTGGATAAGAAGCCCTGCAGTGTGGGGAGCTAATGAAACAAGAAGTCCATCACGTGGATAAAAAGACCAAGCATCCCAGGAGCCAGGGGCCAGAGTCTTGAGCAGGAGAAAGGGTTGGCGAGACAGGATGAGATGGGATAGAGAGGAAACGGAGAGCCGCCTCATGGAGTTGGCATCTTGCAGCCGGAAGTGCTGGCGGGGTTGGGGGGCGGGAGGTAGCGGGATGAGCAGAGCTTCCTGAGCTCCCAACCTCCCCTCCCTGTCCCAGGACAACTTTGGGCTGGAGCTGGCGGCCGTGGAGGCAGCAGTGCGGAAGCATGAAGCCATTGAGACGGACATCGTGGCCTACAGCGGCCGGGTGCAGGCTGTGGACGCCGTGGCCGCTGAGCTGGCCGCCGAGCGCTACCACGACATCAAGCGCATCTCCGCGCGGCAGCACAACGTGGCGCGGCTCTGGGACTTCCTGCGGCAGATGGTGGCCGCCCGGCGGGAGCGGCTCCTCGTCAACCTGGAGCTGCAGAAGGTGTTTCAGGACCTGCTCTACCTCATGGACTGGATGGACGAGATGAAGGTGCGGTGATCGGGATTGTGGGGGCACAGCCCCTCACGTGCTCGGCTGGTCTTCACAGAGTATGTTCCAGAGCAGGGCCCTGTCCCCAGTTAGATGAACAGAGCAAGCAGGTCCCTGTCCTCATGGGTTCATGTTCTAGAGCAGTGATGGTGAACCTTTTGAGCTCGGCGTGTCAGCATTTTGAAAAACCCTAACTTAACTCTGGTGCCGTGTCACGTATAGAAACTTTTTGATATTTGCAACCATAGTAAAACAAAGACTTATATTTTTGATACTTATTTTATATATTTAAATGCCATTTAACAAAGAAAAATCAACCAAAAAAATGAGTTTGCGTGTTACCTCTCACACGCGTGTCATAGGTTTGCCATCACTGTTCTAGTGGGAGGAGACAGAGGATAAAACCATGGACCCATCAACAAACAAAAGAGCAGGTGCACATAAAACCGCCGGGGAGACGAGCGGGGCTGTGGAGGGAGTGGTCTGGAAGGCCTCGCTGAGAAAACGCCTTCAAGCTGAGCTCAGAATAGTGCAAGGAGCCAGCACAGGGAGAGCTGAGGAGAGGATTCCCAGGCAGAAGGCACACGTAGCAAAGGCCCCGGCCATTGCAGCCTGGCGTGTTCAGCATGAGAGGGGACGGGGCGGGGGCAGGGGAATGGGACAAGGAAGGCAGTGGCCAGCTCAGCTCACTAAGGCCTTACAGGCCTGGTCAGGGAGTTTGGATTATTATTTTTGTTGCTGTTAATCCTCACCCGAGGACATTTTCCCCATTGATTTTTAGGGAGAGTGTAAGAGAGAGGGAAAGACAGAGAGAAACATTAATGTGAGAAACACATCGATTGGTTGTCTCCTGCACAAGCCCTGACCAGGTCCCAGGCCGGGGAGGAGCTTGTAACCTAGGTGTGTACCCTTGACTGGAATCGAATCAGGGACCCTTTGGTCCGAAGGCCAATGCTCTATTCACTGAGCCAAACCAGCTAAGGCAGGAGTTTGGATTTTATTCATAGTAACATGGAGCCTTTTTAAAAATAAATATTTTTATTGATTTCAGAGAGAGGAAGGGAGAGGAAGAAAGAGATAGAAACATCAATGATGAGAAAATCATCCATCAGCTGCCTCCTCACGCCCCCTACTGGAGATCAAGCCCAAAACCTGGGCTTGTGCCCTGACCATAAATCAAACCATGATTTCCTGGTTCATGGGCTGACGCTCAGCCACTGAGCCACACTGGCTGGGCTTTTTTTTTTTTTTTAATCCTCACCCCAGGAATATTCTTCCACTGATTTTTTGAGAGAGTAGATGGGAAGGGTAGAGACAGAGAGAGTAACATCAATGTGAGAGAGACACATCATAGTGTCATGGAGTCTTAAAAGTGATCAGAAGGTTTTGAAAAGGGGAGAGACATGATTCCACTTGGTTTTTAGAAAGGCCACTTTGACCATGTGAAGAAGGTCTGTGGGCAGCCAGAGGGGAGCCAAGAGGCGGGTTCGAGGCTGCTGCAGTGATCTAGGTGACAGATGGGGATAAGGAGGGGTCTGGAGAGATGCTGAAGATTACTAGATGCTGATGATAATAGGAGGCGATAATTCTGGGGCCGAGAAAATGAGTCAGAGCGGAGATTCCAGGAGCAGGATTTAGGAAGAGGGTCCTGCCACAGGAGGCGAGTTGAGTACAAAGAGGCCAGCGTGCCAGGACAGTACTGGGGTGTCCCTGTGTGTGTGAGGGCTCACAGATGGGAGCAGGTGTGTTCACCTGGGTGTGACACAGGAGCCGCTCCGAGAGTTTGGGAGGTGCGATTGACCCAGGAAAATGGAGTGAGGCTGCCACAGGTGTGTGGCGGGGCTGTAAGAGGCCTGGTGAGGGGACCTAGGTGGCTCTCCGATGGGCATCGATGTGCCTGGTGTGCCTGGCAGGGCCGGCTGCAGTCCCAGGACCTGGGCAAGCACCTGGCTGGAGTGGAGGACCTGCTGCAGCTACACGAGCTGGTGGAAGCAGACATCGCCGCGCAGGCTGAGAGGGTGCGGGCTGTCAGTGCCTCTGCCCTGCGCTTCTGTGACCCAGGAAAGGGTGAGAACTGGGGGAGGAACTGGAAACAGGAGGGGCTGGGAAGGAGCATTATGAGCTGAAGCATGAAGAACAAGACTGGGAAAATCTGGGGACAGGAAGGATGATGGGTGGATGGTGGATGATAGAACGAGGGAGGGAGCTCTAGGGAGTAGAGTGAGGGTTTGAGACCAGAGATGGATGGGCAACAGGAGGGCCACGTTACAGCTCTGAACCCTGCACCGTGACTTTTTCAGAGTACAAACCGTGCGACCCGCAGCTGGTGTCAGAGCGGGTGGCCACCCTGGAGCAGACCTACGAGGCCCTGTGCAAGTTGGCCGCCGCCAGGCGGGCCCGTCTGGAGGAGTCCCGGCGCCTCTGGCGTTTCCTCTGGGAGGCGGGCGAGGCCGAGGCCTGGGTGCGAGAGCAGCAGCACCTGCTGGCCTCAGCCGAAACTGGCCGGGACCTGACAGGTGTCCTCCGCCTGCTCAACAAGCACACAGCCCTGCGAGGCGAGATGAGCGGCCGGCTGGGGCCCTTGAAGCTCACCCTGGAGCAGGGCCAGCAGTTAGTGGCCGAGGGCCACCCTGGGGCAGGCCAGGCCGCTGCCCGGGCAGCTGAGCTCCAAGCCCAGTGGGAGCGGCTGGAGGCTCTGGCGGAGGAGCGGGCCCAGCGGCTCGCCCAGGCCGCCAGCCTCTACCAGTTCCAGGCAGATGCAAACGACATGGAGGCCTGGCTGGTGGACGCGCTGCGCCTGGTGTCTAGCCCGGAGCTGGGACACGACGAGTTCTCCACGCAGGCCCTGGCCCGGCAGCATCGGGCCCTGGAGGAGGAGATCCGAGGCCACCGGCCAACCCTGGACGCCCTGAGGGAACAGGCTGCCGCTCTGCCTCTGGCATTGAGCCGCACACCCGAGGTGCAGGGCCGGGTGCCCACCCTGGAGCGGCACTACGAGGAGCTGCAGGCCCGGGCGGGCGAGCGAGCGAGGGCCCTGGAAGCGGCCCTGGCACGCTACACCATGCTCAGCGAGGCCGGGGCCTGCGGGCTGTGGGTGGAGGAGAAGGAGCAGTGGCTCAACGGGCTCACCCTGCCCGAGCGCCTGGAGGACCTGGAGGTGGTGCAGCAAAGGTAGGCCCCCTGCAGGCTCCCTCTGGAATGGCCTTGTGAGTTGGGAGGCTGGGGAGAGGCATGGCAGGTCCCACTGGAAACTGCCTGATCTTGCTATATCCCTTTGAGTCTGTTTTTTTGTTGTTGTTTTAATGAAAACTGCTAAACATACTCAAAAGTAGAAAAGATTGTGCAACAAACTCCTATATATCCTCCACCTGGGTTCAGTAATTGTTAATATCTTGCTCTATTGGATTCATTTTCCTTTTCAAAAGCCAATCCCCAATATTATCATTTCATCTCTACATTCTCCAGAATGCATCCTTTAAGAAATATGAGGAAGTATTCTTAAACTTATTTTTTTAATTGTGTGTGTGTGTGGACTTAAAATAGCTAAGGCTTTGAAGTTATAAACCTTTAGATAGAGACACTGATTGACCCCATGAAGTAGCTTGATTTACAGAATAATAAATGTTAAAATCATATAGAAAGGTCATATTTTTTATCGAAACACAATATCATTATTACACAGAACAAAATTAGCAATGCCTTACTATCATCTACTTCTCACTCTATAGTCAGATTTCTTGGTGGTTTTAAAAGTAGTTTTCAAATTATCCCATGACGGGTTGGCAAACTACAACCCTTGGGCCAAATCCGGCCCACAGCCTGTATTTGTAAATAAAGCTTTATTGGAACAGAGCCACACTCATTCATCTACACATCATCCGAAGATAGCAGAGCTGAATACTTGTGACAAAGACCATATGGCCCACAATCCTAAACTATTTACTATGTGGCCCTTTACGGAAAATGTTTGCTGACAATCTCTGAGAATGTAAAATGTCCCTGGGAGAAATTATGCTTCACGTCTTTATCAGTTACATATTTTTGGTTATCAGTTCATTTTTAACATGGGTCCCAGATAGGCAGCTAAGGAGTAAGGCCCGGAGGACTAAGGCAGGTTCTGGTGAAGGCTGGGGCCCGGTGCCAGGATTAGGCCCTGGCCTTTAACTTTTACATCTTTTTGAGCAACTCTAGAGATGACTGTTTTCTACTTGTTTAAGGGAGTTGGGGACTCCCCCTTGACCCTCAGAGACTGTGAGCCATGTAGGTAAGAGGTGAGAGGCTCCTATAAACAAGCTTCATGCTGACGGAGAGGAGTTTTCATGGGTGTCTAGGGAGGTTGCAGGTGCATCACCACCTCTTGCCGATCTTACCCGGCTCTGCCACCCCCTCAGGTTCGAGACCCTGGAGCCAGAAATGAATGCCCTCGCAGCTCGAATTACTGCCGTGAACACCATTGCAGAGCAGTTGCTGCAGGCCAACCCCGCGGGCAAGGACAGCATAGTCAACACCCAGAAGCAGCTCAACCACAGGTGGCTGGAGGGCGGGACTAGGGAACTGAGAGAGGACACAGCAGATGGGATGGCAGCCAGAAGAGTTCTGTAGGGCATGGAATGGAGGTCAAAAATGTGGTGGGAAGGTGGTCTGGAAGATGCTGGGGGCAGGGGAATAATGAAAGATGGAAGGGGGCAAGGTCGTGTGAAGAGGCTGGAGCCTGGACAGGGAGCAATGAAGATGGAGATGAGAGGATGGAGCGGGTGGGGAGAGAGAGGCAGGGAAGAAGCTTCCAGATGTACCTGGACAGGGCGGGGAAGCTGAGCCACTCCAGACCTCAGACCCTCCCTCCACTCTCAGGTGGCAGCAGTTTCGGTCCCTGGCGGATGGCAAGAAGGCAGCTCTGACATCAGCCCTGAGCATCCAGAACTACCACCTAGAGTGCACGGAGACCCAGGCCTGGATGAGGGAAAAGACCAAGGTCATCGAGTCCACCCAGGGCCTGGGCAATGACCTGGCTGGGGTGCTGGCACTGCAGCGCAAGCTGGCCGGCACCGAGCGGGACCTGGAGGCCATCGCCACCCGGGTGGGGGAACTGACTCGAGAGGCAAATGCCCTGGCTGCTGGCCACCCCGCCCAAAGCTCTGCCATCCAGGCCCGGCTTGGAGAGGTGCAAGCTGGCTGGGAGGACCTCAGGGCCACCATGAGACGTCGAGAGGAGTCGCTGGGTGAGGCACGGCGGCTGCAGGACTTCCTGCGCAGCTTAGATGACTTCCAGGCTTGGCTGGGTCGCACGCAGACTGCTGTGGCCTCTGAAGAAGGGCCGGCCACCCTGCCTGAGGCAGAGGCCCTCCTGGCCCAACACGCAGCCCTGCGGGGAGAGGTGGAGCGGGCCCAGAGCGAGTACAGCCGGCTGCGGGCCTTGGGTGAGGAGGTGACCCGGGACCAGGCCGATCCCCAGTGCCTCTTCCTACGGCAGCGACTCGAAGCCCTGGGAACCGGCTGGGAGGAGCTGGGCCGCATGTGGGAGAGCCGGCAGGGCTGCCTGGCCCAGGCCCATGGCTTCCAGGGGTTCCTGCGGGATGCTCGCCAGGCCGAGGGCGTGCTCAGCAGCCAGGTGAGAGCCCAGGGCATAAGTCAGGACGAAGCGGGAAGTAGGGACAGGGGCATGTGAAGGAGAGAGGTGGATGGGGAGGGATACAGCAGCAGGTGGGGTAGTTGAGGAAACAGGATGGGCAGGAAGAACATGTTAGAAAAATATGGACCATGACTTACCAAAATTGACATAAGTGGGCTTGTCACATAATTACTAAAGAAACGGACTCAATAGCTAGAAAGGGGGTGGATAGGATTTGGACCGTTAAAGCTTCTCCAGCCCAGCTCCCTGTAACTTCCGGAGATTCCACGCAGTCAGGCACCATTCCGCCTGACCTACGGCTGGGCGGTCTGCCCTGCCCTCCCTGGGTGGCCTCTGTGTCTGAGAACCGAGTTCTGCTTTGAGAAGCGAGCTGGCTATCTCCCCTCCCACACAGGAATACGTTCTGTCTCACACGGAGATGCCGGGGACACTCCAGGCTGCGGACGCTACCATAAAAAAACTGGAAGACTTCGTGAGCACCATGGACGCCAACGGGGAGCGGATCCGCGGGCTCCTGGAGGCCGGGCGGCAGCTGGTGTCTGAGGGCAACATCCATGCCGAGAAGATCCGAGAGAAGGCGGACTCCATCGAGAGGAGGTATGATGAGGACGAGGCCGATGGAGGGTTCGAGAGGGAAATGAGTGAAAGCAGGGTGGCCTCAAAGATGGAGAACACGGAGGTCAGCCTGGCCGATGGGGCTGGAGGGCTGACAAGAAGTAGAGGAAGGAGGGCCCAATGGTCAGAGAGGGCCTAAGCCATGGGCTGGGAAGTTCTGCCTCCCTCACGGGAGCCGAATGAAGTCACCCCAGGGGAGCTGGGCGCTGGATCGGACTCTGGCTGTTTTACAGTGTACCTGGAAGGCACTGTGCCCAGAGGAGGAGGACTGGAGGTTTCGGGGTTAGTTGGAGGGTCATGAGCCCTTCACAGCAAGTTCAAGAGTTTCACAAGGGGCTGTCGTTACAGACACAGGAAGAATCAAGAAGCAGTGCAACAGCTTTTGGGACGTCTTCGGGACAACCGAGAGCAGCAGCATTTCTTACAAGATTGTCATGAGGTGAGGCTCAGTTCCCCCTGTCCCCTCCGACACGCCCCAGCCATCCTTTCCACGGCGCCCTGGCTCTTTGAGCCAAGAACAAGTCCATTGCCGTGTCCCCTGAGCAGGCGAAGCCCGCCCAGCTTCTCCCACATCCGCCACTTCTCCCCGCTCACCTGCCCCCACTTTATGCCTCGCTCTTCCCTCCCTCTGAGATGTACGTGCCTTTCTCCATCCCTGCTCTGTGCCTGTGCAGCTGAAACTCTGGATCGATGAGAAGATGCTGACGGCCCAGGACGTGTCCTACGACGAGGCCCGCAACCTGCACACAAAGTGGCAGAAGCACCAGGCGTTCATGGCGGAGCTGGCCGCCAATAAGGACTGGCTGGACAAGGTGGACAAGGTGAGCGGGGCGACGGGGCAGCAGGACGAGACCCCTGGGCTCCTCTGGGCAGGTCCCAGCCACAATGAAGGGAGGACCCAGGCTTCGGGATGTGGCTCTTTCAGGGCCAGAGGTCATGGAGCCTCCCATGCCAACCTTCCAAGGTGGGAAATTCCACCCTGAGGTCTATGGGACGGTGACTCCAGAACGTTGAGAAAATACAAATTAGTAAGGAGCCAAACTGCGGTTTTGGGTCAACGCAACAACTATTCCGGGGTCCAGAGCAGGATGACACTCCTCCGCAGGGTCAGCACTTCTCTGGAACAGGCCAGGTGGTGAACACTTCAGGATTTTCGAGCCACTGCCTTGCCTGCAGGTCGAGGGACTCTGCTTCCCTCACCAAACAAAGCCCTCCAGCAGAAAGGCTGGGAGTGGGGAGACAGGAGAGATTCACTTGCCACAGGTCAGGTGAGGGGTGAGGAGCTGAGAAAAATGAAACGATAACAAATAACACAAGACCATGTGCGATGTATCACTAGAAACGGCAAGCACTAGGGAACTCGAAATAGAGGAGATCGCAGAGGCTCCTTAGTTGAGGTGAGATTTGAGCTGGACCTTGAAGGGGAGCTGAGTGTGATCAGCAGCGAGGTAGGGAAGTTTTAGAGGGGGGTCCAAACCTTCGAGAAGAGTATGTTAAGGAGGGCACACAAGAACTCGGAATTATTGCTTACACTTAGGTCCCTGCTGCCCCTTAGTTCTCTGGCCTGTACAGCGCTGTGGTGTCTAATTCTGACACTTACTCTTCTTTGCCCCACCATCCAGGAAGGGCGGGAGCTGAGCCTCGAGAAACCAGAGCTGAAAGCCCTGGTGTCGGAGAAGCTGGAGGACCTGCACAGGCGCTGGGATGAGCTGGAGACCACCACCCAGGCCAAGGCCCGCAGCCTCTTCGATGCCAACCGGGCAGAGCTGTTTGCCCAGAGCTGCTCTGCCCTGGAGAGCTGGCTGCTGAGCCTGCAGGCCCAGCTGCACTCGGACGACTACGGCAAGGACCTCACCAGCGTCAACATTCTGCTCAAGAAGCAGCAGGTGCGCGGGAGCCTTTGCTGGAGTGATGAGTGCAGGAGACGGGAGAGGCAGCCTGTAGCTCTGGAGATTGGGGAGGTCGTTCTCAGACACCCCAAGGCTCAGTTCTGGAACTCTTTGGCGAGGGCAGAGGCCCGCTAATGGCATTGGGAATTTGCTGGGGAATCACAGGCCAGAGCAGGTGTGAAGCTGGCAGGCCAAAGCTGGCCAGCAGGACGTCGTCACTGATGCCAAGGAAACCTGCTGGGGGGTGATAGCCACTGGGTCTCCTGGACACCGTGGGCAGTTTTGCGTAGGCGCTGGGAGAAAAGCCAAAAGCAGAAGCCCCCCTCTCTGTGCCTGTGGTGTCCCTCCGTCACCCTCTACTGGCCCAGCACTGCACCAGCTGGTGAAGGAGAAATATCTCCAGGGTCCAGTTCTCATGTCTCCAACAAGGCAGGAAAGGTGGATTTGGGACTGCGAGGCAATGGATTGCTAACTGGCACCGTTATCAGGGCCCCCTTCCCTGGACTCCTATGTATATTAAAGCTTGAGGTCCACTGTCTAGGCCGGGAGGGATGCTCTCCCTGGGCTGAGCCCAGGGTAAGTAATCATGACGGGCTTGATATTGACTAGGGTCCCCTCTGAGGTTGATGGTGGAAGCGCAGGGATAACATCTTCCTCTTGGGGGTCGGCAGATGCTGGAACGGGAGATGGCCGTGCGGGAGAAGGAGGTGGAGGCCATCCAGGCCCAGGCCAAAGCTCTGGCCCAGGAAGACCAGGGTGCAGGGGAGGTGGAGAGGACCTCGCGGGCTGTGGAGGAGAAGTTCAGGGCCCTGTGCCAGCCCATGAGGGAGCGCTGCCAGCGCCTGCAGGCCTCCCGCGAGCAGCACCAGTTCCACCGGGATGTGGAGGACGAGATCGTGAGTCCCTAGGGTCGGGGATCCGGTAGCGTCGTCCCCACGGCAAACTGCCCCTGCCATGCGCTGGGGAAATGCCAGCCGTGTTCTCCTCCCCTTTGGCATTGAAAACCAACCCTCTAGGGACACTTGGGGATGCCCTGGAAGTCCCTTTTCCCCAGAACCAGAGATGGTCGCTTCCTGCACACACACCAGGAGCCCTAGAACCCCTCCCCCCAGCTGACCCGCTCTCCAGCTCCCAGCTTCTACTTTGCCCTGCGGACCTCCACTCACCCCTCCTTTCTCATTCAGTTGTGGGTGACGGAGCGTCTGCCCATGGCCAGCTCCAGGGAGCATGGCAAGGACCTGCCCAGTGTCCAGCTCCTCATGAAGAAAAACCAGGTGAGGCAGAGGCGAAAGGCAAGGTCCCAAGAGCCCCCTGGGACAGGGAGATGGTTTTTCTTAAGACCTGGGGGTTCTCTGGCTCCCCCTCGATGCTGGGTGTGACCCTAGACTTCATGGTTGGCCTTCGCTAGCCGTGGAGGGTGGGTTCCCTCAGGAGAAGATCATGGAATTGAAGGAGCTTTACCACCACATCCTTGGGCCAGAAGGGAGGGGAAGTGCAGAGGATTCAGGAAGGAGGAGAAGCAAGAGTGTGAGGGGGCTTGATGTTGAGTAGGTGTAAGGGGGTCCCTTAGCAAGCTTTTCAGTGTGTGCTCTTCTGCTGCTGGGGACAGACGCTGCAAAAGGAGATACAAGGCCACGAGCCACGGATTGCGGACCTCAGGGAGCGGCAGCGTGCCCTGGGTGCGGCCGCGGCAGGCCCGGAGCTGGCTGAGCTACAGGAAATGTGGAAACGCCTGAGCCATGAGCTGGAGCTTCGAGGGAAGCGACTCGAAGAGGCCCTGCGAGCCCAGCAGTTCTACCGAGATGCCGCCGAGGCCGAGGCCTGGATGGGGGAGCAGGAGTTACACATGATGGGCCAGGAGAAAGCCAAGGTGAGGGCCAGGGCAGAGCCAGGCTGTCACCTGCTTCTCTCCTCCCCGTGACCCTCCCTGATGACCACTGTCCGGCCCCCAGGATGAGCTGAGCGCCCAGGCCGAGGTGAAGAAGCATCAGGTATTGGAGCAAGCCCTGGCTGACTATGCCCAGACCATCCACCAGCTGGCAGCCAGCAGCCAGGACATGATTGACCACGACCACCCAGAGAGGTGAGCACGGCGGCATCAGGGGACCCAGTGCCTGGGGGAGAGGGGAGCAGCTCCAAGAAGGTGCAGGGATCATGGAGCCTCCCGTGTACGTGCACACAGATCCGTCCAGGAAGGTGCCATTGGTTGGCTAAGAGGGACAGGACTCTACGGGGCAGGCTGGGGATCCGAGCAGGGTATCCTAAGTGCTGGGCCGCTCCCCTCCCCCACAGCACACGGATATCCATCCGCCAAGCCCAGGTGGACAAGCTGTACGCTGGCCTGAAGGAGCTGGCCGGAGAGCGGCGGGAGCGCCTGCAGGAGCACCTGAGGCTGTGCCAGCTGCGCCGTGAACTGGATGACCTGGAGCAGTGGATCCAGGAGCGCGAGGTGGTGGCAGCCTCGCATGAGCTGGGCCAGGACTACGAGCACGTGACGGTGAGTGCGGAGAGGACACCAGCTGCCGGTCAGCTCCTGGGCGAGTAGAGGCCCCCCTGGGAGACTGGGGCTCCATCCTGCGCGGGCACCACGGGGTGGGTGCAGACCAGGCTGAGCAGCACTGTCCTCCTGGGTTTTGAGGTATTTAAGTTGAAGAATTGTGCAGAAAGGAGGACTGGGCTGTGCACAGAACTGGGTGGAAAGGAAATTAGCAATCACTCTTTTCCAAGAGAACTAGACAGTGTAAGGTACCCCTGTCTGTAGGCTGAAGGTTGGAAGCGCCCCCACTGCCTTGTTGAGGGCCTGGGTGTTCATCAGATCCAGGGTCACTGGGAACCACTGGCATCTGCTCTCGGGCTTAGCTCAGCTGGAGAAACCTATTTTGGTCCGTGTGGCCCAGGGGAGAGAAGACTCACCCCCGCCCCCCACCCCCATCCTGTTAGGCAGGGGCCAGAGTCAGAGTTGTCTGTGCACCTGTTCCCTCCACCAGATGCTCCGGGACAAATTCCGAGAGTTCTCCCGGGACACGAGCACCATCGGCCAGGAGCGCGTGGATAGTGCCAACGCATTGGCCAACGGGCTCATCGACGGGGGCCATGCCGCCCGGGCCACCGTGGCCGAGTGGAAGGACAGCCTCAACGAGGCCTGGGCTGACCTGCTCGAGCTGCTGGACACGCGGGGTCAGGTGCTGGCAGCTGCGTATGAGCTACAGCGCTTCCTGCACGGGGCCCGCCAGGCCCTGGCGCGGGTGCAGCAAAAGCAGCAGCAGCTTCCCGATGGGACCGGCCGAGACCTCAACGCGGCCGAAGCCCTGCAGCGCCGGCACTGTGCCTTCGAGCACGACATCCAGGCCCTCAGCGCCCAGGTCTGACTCAGCAAGTGAGGTCAGGGGTGGCTTGGAGGGGACTTGGTAGAAAAGGCCAGGGGGCCCCTCAGAAATGCCGGGGTTGCATCCTCTGGAAGGCCACTTAGGGATGAGGTGGATTTGCTCTACGTAAACATCTCTGCCAGAGGACATCTCACCACCACATTCACACCTTCAATGACAAGCCTCCTGAGGGCCCGTGACATTGTCACATGGTCCCAAAGGCTAGAGTATTCTTCACGTTGGACTAAAATCCAGCTATCGGGCCCACCCAACTAGAGCTCTAGACCCACACAAACCAAGCAAAGATCCTTCCTGCAACCATTTAAACCCAGTCACCCCCATCTAATCCCTCTTTCAGGCTGAAAATCTCATTCTAGCCATTCTGGGGGTCTCTCACGTCTTGGACAAGCCTCTGAAAGCCCAACTGGCTAGTCGCCCTTCTAAAGGGCTGCTCCCCAGGCTAAGCCCAGGCTCCCACTTGGGACCCAACAGGGCAGAGTATGACAAAGCTTACTCTGAGCACCAGCTGTCATCTTTCCCAGCCCCCAGCCCCTGCTCCTCCTCTGCTCCTCTAGCTGGTAAATGGGCAGGCCGGGCGAGCAGAGGCCAGGGTGGGGTGTGGGGGAGGAGACTGCAGCTCCTCAGAGTCTCCAGCTCTGCCTGACTCGGAGCTGGGCCCTGCAGGTCCAGCAGGTGCAGGACGATGGCCACCGGCTGCAGAAGGCCTACGCCGGAGACAAGGCCGAAGAGATCGGCCGCCACATGCAGGCTGTGACGGAGGCCTGGGCCCAGCTTCAGGGAAACTCTGCTGCCCGCCGCCAGCTGCTGCTGGACACAACGGACAAGTTCCGCTTCTTCATGGCTGTCCGGGAGCTGATGCTGTGGATGGACGGGGTGAACCTGCAGATGGATGCCCAGGAGCGGCCCCGGTGAGGCCCGCGGTGCCCGTGGCCTACAGGGGTTGGGAGCTGGTGGCTGGGAAAGGGTCGTGGACAGCAGGGTTGTGATGTGGTCTCTGTACCCCCAGGGATGTGTCCTCCGCAGACATGGTTATCAAGAACCACCAGGGCATCAAAGCAGAGATCGAGGCCAGGGCCGACCGCTTCTCCTCTTGCATCGACATGGGGCAGGGGCTGCTCGCCAGGAGCCACTATGCAGCTGAGGAGGTGGGCAAGGCCTGGGCACAACCGGGTCATCCTTATGGCAGAGGCCTTAATGCTGCGTTTGCTCCCAAGTCTTTCTGCTTCCTCATCCTTTCTTTACAGAAACCTTTCACTCTCTCTCCCCTCCGTGCTGTTCAGGGAGTCCCATTCCATCTCCCCCCCGCCCTCGCATCGCCCCCCCCGCCCCCGCCCAGAACTGTCTGCCTCTTGAAATCAGAAATCACTAGTTCCCCTATGTCAGTCCCCCAGAGTCTCCGAAAAGCCCAGCGGGATGCTAACTCGCATCTCTGCTCTGCCCCGCCCCCAGATCTCAGAGAAGCTGTCTCAGCTGCAGGCACGGCGCCAGGAGACCGCGGACAAGTGGCAGGAGAAGATGGACTGGCTCCAGCTTGGTGAGGGTGCCAGGCCTGCCAGGAGGGGCTGGGGGTCTTGAATCCTGTAGTTTCCAGAGTCAGACTAGGAATCCTGGGCATGGAGTTCGAGGCTCCCGCCCTTGGCTCTGCCCTGTGCTCCTGCTTTGGGGCAGTAGCATTCTCTGTGCCCTATTCTTGACATGGTTACAGTGCTCTGCCAATGTCCACTCTGACCTGCCATTTCCTGTGATCCCCGCCCCCATCCCTGCAGTTTTGGAGGTGCTCGTGTTTGGAAGAGACGCAGGTATGGCGGAGGCCTGGCTGTGCAGCCAAGAGCCACTGGTGCGAAGTGCTGAGCTGGGTTGCACAGTTGATGAAGTCGAGAACCTCATCAAGCGGCACGAGGCCTTCCAGAAGTCAGCAGTGGCCTGGGAGGAGCGTTTCAGTGCGCTGGAGAAGCTCACCGCGGTGAGGGCCACAGGACCCCAGGGATGCCCGCCCCGTCCCACTACCTCGGGCCTGTGGCCTGTGCTCCCTTTCGCGGGAAGAAGACAGTTCCCCTCCTCCCACTGCACCAGCATCTCCCAGATGTGAGCCAAGAGTGCCATGTTGTCACCACAGCTTTAGGAGTCGTCATTCCCGAGTGACGCTGTGAGACACCTCCTCCCCCGCTTCTTCTCATGGAATTATAGTTTCCTTTCTGTGTCCGCAGACCAGAGCTGAGACATTTCATCTTCCCCACCTCCCTGGTCCTTTTAAGTGAGACCTTCTATGCCAGGGGTCCTCAAACTACGGCCCGCGGGCCACATGCAAATACAAATATTGTATTTGTTCCCGTTTTGTTTTTTTACTTCAAAATAAGATATGTGCAGTGTGCATAGGAATTTGCTCACCATTTTTTTTAAAACTATAGTCCGGCCCTCCAACGATCTGAGGGACAGTGAACTGGCCCCCTGTTTAAAAATTTGAGGACCCCTGTTCTATGCTCTGACCTCAGAATGTTTTGACAGTTGGAGGAGCAGGAGAAGGAGCGGAAAAGAAAGAGGGAAGAGGAGGAACGGAGGAAACAGCCCCCTGCTCCAGAGCCCACAGCCAGTCTGCCCGGAGGGGTCCTTGTGGACGGCCAGACGGCTCCTGATGCTTCCTGGGACGGGTGCGAGCGGGGGCATCTGGGGAGGAGGAGGAGGCTGAAGCTAAGCAGCCCAAGGACTTACATTATTCTGTGTCATCTGCCACTCCAGAGCCCACCCCCGGCTACCAGCACCCACACAGGCAGCCAGCATTAACGGAGTCTGCACAGATGGAGAGTCCCCCCAGGTGAGCCCCACACCCCTGTGCCCTATCAGAATTTCAGCCCCGTGTCCTGCACATACTCTTAAAGCTTCTTGTCCTTGTAGCCCCTGTTGGAACAACAAAGACTTGAGCAGGGCAGCTTCCCAGAAGGGCCTGTGAGTTCCTCCTGGAGGTGTGGGTGTTGATATCTGGAGGGACGAAGAGGGGTATGCGCTGGGTGGTGGGGACACTGAGGTCAGGAGAGGGCAGAGGCTCGAAGGACACTTGGGGGCAGAAAGCCCAGCTGGTGGACTTCAAGCTTCTGACATCCAGGCTAGTTATCGGCCCCCTCATCCTTTGACACAGACTCTTTTCCCCACAGGCGTCTGGCCCAGGAGACGAGACCAACGGGCCCCAGGGAGAGAGGCAGACCCGGACACAGGGCTCGGCCCCTCCTATCCTGCCCCAGAGCAGGTCATCTGAGTCAGCCCGGGTTGCCACCTTGCCCTCTCGAGGCCCAGAGCTCTCTGCCCAGGAACAGATGGAGGGGATGCTGTGCCGCAAGCAGGAGATGGAGGCCTTCGGCAAGAAGGCTGCCAACAGGTAGCGGGTCAGGCCGCAGTGCTGTGGCCTCTCCAGTCCCTGCCTCTGAAGAGGCTTCCCCAGAACCTCTTCCTAAATAGATGGGGAGGAGTGGGGGGGTGCCCTGCAGGAGGAAAGTCCTCTAGGGAAGGGGTAGGACTCAGGAGCAGAGGGGGGCCTCCTTCAGGAGGGTGTAAAATGACAGGCCTACGAACAGAGTGGCACTGGAAATCCTAGAACACCCACGCTCTCCCCGGGGCTCCCAGCCCCATAAAAGCTGGTCAGTCTGCCTGTCTCGCTTCGTCACCTGCACCATGTCCCTCCCAGGTCATGGCAGAATGTGTACTGTGTCCTGCGGCATGGGAGCCTTGGTTTCTACAAGGATGTGAAGGCAGCCAGCACGGGAGTGCCATACCACGGAGAAGTGCCTGTCAGCCTGGCCAGGGCCCAGGGCAGTGTCGCCTTTGATTATCGGAAGCGCAAACATGTTTTCAAGCTGGGGTAGGAACAGCACTGTACCCTCAGGATGGGATGGGGAGTTAGAGTGGCATTTGGGGACAGGTGGAGAGATGGGAGAAGCGGGGAGCCAGGGGGTACATTATATTTCACACCAAGGGAAGCAGGAGCTCCAAGACTCAGGCCTGATGGCTGACCATGTCAGGCTGAAAAATTGTCCTGGATGGGATATCTGAGGACAGGGTGCTGGCATTCCCCTGCCTCCAGGGACCTCCAGGAGCCTGCCCCTGCCGCCAGCAAGCACCAGAGCTGGAGGCATGGCCTGGGGTGGAAGTGAGGTCACCCTGGTCCTCTGTAGCCAATCAAGAAGCATTGCTTTCGCACAGTCCTGAGACGAGGATGTGCAGAGGTGTCTGACCTGGCTCCGAGGGCCCAGCAGGCATGTTCTCCAGCCTGGCCTCTGGCTGATGATTGAACTCCTACCAGCACTGATGGGGCCACTCCCGATTCTCAGCTCTGTCCTGAGGCTTCTCTCTCTCCCAACAGCTTACAGGATGGAAAAGAATATTTATTCCAAGCCAAGGATGAGGTGAGCTGCCCCCTCTCCGCCCACACCCCTCTCTCCCATTGCCATTCTTAGAACCCTCCAATTGCAGATTCTCCTTTCTTCCCCCTTTGCTCTCTTTTTCCTTAAGTGTCTCATTCTTTGTAATCAGACAGCCCCCAGTGTGCCACCTGGATGCTTGTGAAGGCCACACCAAAACATGTTCCCTGTCTTAAGGGGCCTTTTTCTCCAATGACATGAAATAGTCAAACCATTTTTCTGCCGCCTCCTCCCAAGCCTCCCCGCTGTCCACAGGCTGGAGGCCTCAGCACAGCGCCCTTGAAGCTGACCAGTTGTCTCCATGCTCCCTGTAGGCAGAGATGAGCTCGTGGCTGCGGGTGGTGAATGCAGCCATTGCCACTGCGTCCTCTGCCTCTGGAGAGCCTGAAGAGCCAACGGTGCCCAGTGCCACCCGGGGCATGACCCGGGCCATGACAATGCCCCCAGTGTCACCGGTCGGGGCTGAGGGGCCCGTGGTACTTCGCAGCAAGGACGGCAGAGAACGAGAGCGAGAAAAGCGCTTCAGCTTCTTCAAGAAGAATAAGTAGTTGGGGGCACGACTCCCCGGCTAGCTCCTCCCTTTGTTCAGGAAACTGCCAGGGACTGTCAACTGGGACCACCCTCTTGTCAGGACAACTGCCTGCTGCTAGGGTCTGTTGCCAAGGTCAGCCCATCACCAGGAACTGTCTCTGGGGACAAGTCAGTGTTCCCATGGACAACCCTTCTCTTCTGCTATTTAACTCCAGACTGGTGGTGGGACCCAGGCAACCCCCGATCCTACTCCCCCGACTCCCCACTTCCCCAGCCTTAAACCTCGATTCCCACCACAATGCGGACAGTGCCGCACCCTCAGTGTAGGCCACATGGGGAATGGCTGCCCCTGCCTCAGGGTCATTCTCCCACCACAGCTAGGGCACGCTGTCTGGTGCCTTGCCCCTGGGGACCAGCCAGGAACCTCTAAGAGCTGAAGCAGGACCTGGGGGCAAGATGGCCGGATGATGGAGTCAGAGACACCGAAGCTCCCCATTCCATCCTCCTTCATCCTCTGACTCAAGCGGCCACTCCATCTCCAGCGACTCTTAATGGCTTCCAGGTGTGAGTTGTTCAGGATCAACCACAGCCTTGATTGAGTCTGGCCAAGGAGGTGATTAAACAGCTCAGCTTCTCTTACTGCCTCATGGTGTCTTTGCTTTCCTGACCACAAGCTCCCTGCCTGTGCCCATGTTTTCCCCTTTGGCTCCAGTCTCCTATGTGTCCGGTTTCCATTCTGTCCCAGCCTCCAAGCCCTCAAAGAACCACATTATTTTGAGAGCCTCCATACCTTGGTCTAATTTTCCCATGAGAATGACCTCCAGTTTGACCAATGTCAAGCCTCCTTTTAGACCAAAGAAGTTCACCATGGGTCAGAATGATGCGAACAAGCAGTGAACGACTATTTCCCTGGTGTACAGCAGTCTTCACTTGTGATTCTCTCAACTGTTTTCAAAAACAAAAGACTTAAAAAACAAAATTGGAAAGATTGAAGAGCATTGCCACAACCTAGTCTCAGCCATGCTCAGCCCAACTGGAGAATATGGCACATAGAGGGTGATTACTGATCCCACCTTCTGTCTCCTCCCCAAATGAGAAGATCCAGGGTGTTCGGACAGGGATCAGATAAGTTGTAAGTTCCGAGTCCACTGAAATAGAATAACAATACCTTGAGAAGCCACAAAGTACATCCTAAGTGTATAAATACACAAACGGGAATATTCTAGACCTAGTGAAGTAGAGAGAAAAAAAGGATTCCCCCTTGTCTCTGGCCTGGTAATTGAAGGTTTCAGAGCAAATAGTATTTGCCTTCGTGGCCTCCTACAGGAAAACCTTTGTTCTTTCATTGTTTCCCATTCACACACACACACAACCATTTCTTTGGGGGCTCAGAGAAGGTCTTTATAGGAAAGCAGCCCTATCTTTAGCATAATTGGCTAAGGGCCTTGGTTGAGCAGACCCCTGACTATCATCAGTCATGACAAAGACAGGGTCAGGTGTGTGCAGGCCCAGAACTAGCACAACACAGACCCAGAATGGCTTCCAACCATGCGATCTGGTAGACCAGATGGCCCACAGAATATCCCTTTCTCTTAAGAAAATTAGATTTGGAAATATCCGTAGTAAACATGTAGATAAATATAACTAAAACAATCTGTCATGGACTAAATGGAAGAATACATCACCACTGTAACCTCTTGTTCTTCAGGTACAACTGTAAAATCCCCATTATATGAAGGAAAAGTCAGCATTGCGGAATGTTCAGGGAATCTGGGTATTTACGCACTAAGAAGGCAGGCCTGGGGGTTGGGAGGAAAGCAATTATGGGAAAATTTAGGAGGAAATGTATATGGGGGTGAGAAATTAATGGAGCAATTATCATTTTAATGTATAAAAGGTAAGCGAGGGTCCTACAGAATGGTGCAATCAGTCATTGTGAATGGAAAAGGGATGAAAGTGGGATTTGGGCATCACATACATACACATGGCAGCTAAAGCTACCAGAGTGCATGAAGCCTCAAGGACAGGACATAGAAGATAATAAGCCTAAGGTCAGGAAGTAAGTCTTGGGAGACACGTTAGATCTGAGTGGAAGAAAAGTTCCGGGAAAGAAGACAGAATGGTATGGAGCAGTGAGGGATGTGAGACAGGTTAGAGCACAAAAATACAATAATGTGGGCACCACATATCAATGGGGAAATATGGACATAAAAATGGAGTAATTATTTTTAAAAATATGTTTACATTTTTACCTAATACCATCTCCAAGGGTGAATGCTGGATCTGTGCTATCCAATACAGCAGCTGCAAGCCACATGTGGCTACTGATCACTTGAAATATGGCTAGCTGAATTGAGATGTGCTGTAAGTGTAAAATGCTCACTGGATTTCAAAGACTGAAGAAGAAAAAAAGAAGTTAAGATATCTCATTAAGAATTTTTAAAAATATATTTTATTGATTTTTTTACAGAGAGGAAGGGAGAGGGATAGAGAGTTAGAAGCATCGATGAGAGAGAAACATCGGATCAGCTGCCTCCTGCACACCCCCTACTGGGGATGTGCCCGCAAACAAGGTACATGTCCTTGACTGGAATCGAACCTGGGACCTTTCAGTCTGCAGGCTGACGCTCTATCCACTGAGCCAAACCAGTCAGGGCTCATTAAGAATTTTTATATTGCCCTGGCCGATATGGCTCAGTGAATAGAGCGTCGGCCTGCAGACCAAAGGATCCAGGGTTCGATTCTGGTCAAGGGCAGGCTCCTCCCCGGCCCAGGCCCTGGTTGGGACTCGTACAGAAGGCAACCAATCGATGTGTTTCTCTTATATCGATGTTTCTCTCTGTCTTCCCCTCTCTCTCCCACTCTCCCTAAAAATCAATGGAAAAAATATCCTTGGGTGAGGATTAACAAAAACAAACAAAAATGAATTTTTATATTGATTATATGTTGAAATGATCTTTTAGCTATATTGGGTTTCAAAAGTATTAAAGTTCATTTTACTTTTTAAATGTGTTTACTAGACAATTTTAAATTATGTATATGGCTCACATATTTCTATTTGGACAGCACTGCTCAAAATGAACTACAGACCTAAAAGTGAAAGGTAAAAACATTAATGTTGCCCTGGCCAGTTTGGCTCAGTGGATAGAGCGTCGGCCTGCGGACTGGAGGGTCTCGGGTTCAATTCCGATCAAGGGCATGTGCCTTGGTTGCGGGCACATCCCCAGTAGGGGACATGCAGGAGGCAGCTGATCAATGTTTCTCTCTCATCGATGTTTCTAACTCTCTATACCTCTCCCTTCCTCTCTGTCAAAAATCAATAAAATATATTTTAAAAAAACATTGATGTTGACAAAATATAAGACTGAAGAGGGAATGATGATAGCTCTCCTCCATCTCCCGCACAGATAGTCATTATTGTTTTCACAGCTATAGGTGGAAGGATGGACTGGTTTCTAGAGAACAACCTAACAATTTCACCCTGAGTTTATACCCTCCCAAATTCTCACATGGATCTGTTAGGGCATTAATAACCAACATAAGGATGCTAATTTCAACCTTGTATACAATGGTGGGGAGTTGGAGGTAACCTGATGCCCTACATTCAGAGACGAATCGGAAAAATATGGTGGTTGCATACTATGGAGTATTACTCAGTTGTTAGATATGACACAGTAACATAGCACTTAGTGAAAAAAGTTAGAAACAATGAGCTCTACAACACAATTTACATAAATTAGAAGAAACCAAGTGTAAAAAGATATTTGCAAGAATCTAGGGGAAAATTGACTATAAGTATCAGATAATATTACCATAGCATACGCTGGGTGTTTTAATTAGAGGCAGATAATGAGGCCTTCATAGGAGAAATTACATTATGTCTGGGATTTGCTTTTAAAAACTCCAGCCCTCCTCCAAAAGAGTACAGGGGCTAGATGAAGTATCAGCAAGATGTAATGGTCAAATCTGGGTAAACGGTCCGTAGGAGTTCATTATAATATTCTCAGTTTGTGCCTTTTGAAATTTTCCACGTAAAACATTTTAATGGAAAAAGCAAATGTGCCCTAAGAAGACATGTCTTGCAAGAACACAAACAAATAATACACATTAAACTCATTAGAATGATTGCCTATGAGGGGCAGGGAGAAGAGATAAAAGGGAAGAGATAGGAGTAAGGAAACAGGTGGGGCCCTGCGCGACTGTGTCTGCGTTCCCCGGTGACGCCTCCTCACCATTGGGGACGCGAATGGCCAGATCCAGCGGCACACGGAGCAGCAGGCGCTGCGCCTCGAGGTGTGCGCCGGCCCGGAGTCGGCAGGCATCGCCCTCTTCGGCCATGAAGTTATATGTGCATTCAACTGCTCAGTGTCCCGTGAGACGGAGTGCAGCCGCGTGGGCAAGCATCCTTTCCTCATCACCCTGGGCTGCAACAGCGGCCTCATCCAGTTCGCTACACCCCATGATTTCTGTTCCTTCTACAACACCCTGAAGTCCTGCCGGGGCTGTACCCTAGAACGGGCGGTGTTCAGCGAGCGGTCGGAAGAGTCCACCGAGCCAGTGTTATGGTCACCTGTCCCAGGAGCAGAACGTGATGCAGAACTACGTGCGGCAGGCACCTACCAGCGTGCGCTACTGCAGAACCACGCGGACTTCAAGGACAAGTGTCATTTTTTACCGCCCAAGCTGGAGCAATGAAGATCTACACGGTGGAGGCCAGCACCATGGCCCAGTGCGCCGAGGTCAGTGGCCCACTGGAACCTCTGCCTGTCCTCCTCCTTCAGCTATATGCCTGCTCTAACCCAGGAAGCTGGCCCCGCTGGGAGCCCCCAGGAAACCTGACCCCCTGGATTTAGGGGATTGTGGGGACATCACTTCTCTTTGGTCTTTTATCCCCCAAACCTGAGCTGAGGTGGTGTCCCCTCCATGACTGGTAGTCAACTGCTGGGTTCAGAGGTGATTTGGGGTCTTCAGAGGCTTGGTGGCCTTGTGCTTCAGGGGACTGTGCAGTCACACAGGCCAGTGGTCTGCCTCTCTGAATCCCACTTCCCACATCTGTGAAATGTGGGTAACAACAGGGTTTCATTTCATTAAAGCTGTCAATTTCTTTGTTCAAAAAAAGAAAAGAGTAAGGAAACAGGGGAAAGAAATGGAATGGTACAGTCAGAGCTTTGCAAAGAAACTGTATAAAAACAGAAGGATGATGAATGAAATGAAAAGTTTAGAAGGGTTAATACTAATCAAAGGACATTAGTTTTGGTGACCTCAGAAAATTCTGGGAATTGGAGAGAACAGAACCCAAAACAGTGCATAAAGGTGGGTGATGCAGGTTCAGAGCCTCCATTTGTGACATCGGTATAGTGAAGATGAGAGAAAGCTATTTCAGAAATAGCTAAAGAGGTCCCTATACATGTTTTAAATGTTTGAGGGTGGAGAGAAACTGGAAATGGCCAGAGAATAAGGGAAGGAGAGAGGTAGATACCAGTAGGTGGGAGACAAGCATGACTGTTATTAGAATTGCAAGAACAGTGCCTCTTCTGAATTAGTTGGGAAGCAAAAAGATCCCAGTGAAAGAAACATATCAAAATAGTTAGGGAGGAGGAAGACAGCCTCAGGAATTCGTGCCTGATGGTATCAGGACAGCATCTATGAAGCCATCGCAGTGAGGAACAGTGATTGACAATCACCCTGGCATGCTCTACCCAGAGATAAACAGTCCATCTCTCTACAAACGTCTACTCTTTGTTGGAGGGTGACAGGGAGTAACCCACCTACCTGATAGCCTCCCTTTGGCCACCAGGAGGTGCCCTTAGACCACAGCTGAATCCTGAAGGCGCGCAGTGCCCTGGGACTCACAGTTGTCTAGCCCAGCAGCTCTGTGTGGATGTGGAGCCCCTACCCCCACCCAAATCAAGGCACCTCTCCGGGCCTTTGCACCGAGTACTCCTTCGGTGCGCTCACCACAGACGCGGTGCTGCGAGGACACACAGAGCTCATACCCTGGCTGGGGAGAAAACCAGCCACGTCTACACGTGAGCAAACGGAACATGACTCCGGGGAGCCTTGATAGAATGCCTCCTAGAGCTATCCCAGCTCTGCCGGCTTTGGTTCTATTTCATCATCAATGAATAACATGTTTGCAATGAAAAAAATCTTAATTATGTTTAAAGCTTTACAAAAAATGCCCAGGTTTGCTCAAAATGTGTATGTCTAAAATGTTGTACCAAGCTGGCAACCCTTTTTAGGGGACCCAGTGAGGTAACTTTGTCATCAGCTGCCGGCCCCGCACCCCCGCTGCAGCAGGCCCTTACAGCAGCCCCCATTGTGATGGCTGGTGACACCGGCTTTCTGATTTCACCGGGGCAGCGTTTGCGTCCCGATCCTTTCTGACGCGTGAGCCCCGACCCCCGCTTCCAGGTGGTGATTGGCGAGTTGGGGCCGGGGGCGGGCTGACCTCTGCCCCGCAGTGCCGTCACCAGCTGGCCCCGCCCCCGTGTCGGGGTCGCCGGGAGCTGAGCCAGGGGCAGTCATTTACATGCGGCCGTGGGATTGGTCGCCCGGCTCCCGCGAGGGGGAGGGGAGGGGAGGGGAGCGCGCACTGGCGCGTGCGTGAGCTGGCGCGCGAGGACGGGCCGGGTCGCGGAGGCTCGAGCGGCCTTCGCCATTTTGTAGGGTTCTCTCTGACGCGGGAGCCGCCGCCACCGCCGCCGCCGCCCCCCGGAGGTAAGAGGGGGGTCTTGTGGGTGTGTGGGGAGCCCGAGGGCGGGCTGGGGCGGCCCAAGCCGGGCCTCAGCGGACGGAGACGGCCCCGGGCTTGTCTGAGGGAGGTCCGCGGAAGACAACGGGAGGAGGCGGGGCCGGGTCTCCGGAGGAGGCGGGGCAGGGGTCGGGTCGAGCCTTTGTTGGGACCGAGGAGCTGCAGGTTGGGCCGCTGGGGAGGGCGGGGGCGAGTAGGGAGGTGTCCTGGATTGGGGCCCCAGGGGCCTTATTTTGAGAGTATCTTGAAAGGTGAAGCCTAGGGAAGAGAGGTACACAGATTTCCCTCCAAAACCTTGCTCCCGGGGACACTCAGATATGTGCCTCTGGACCCTGCTTGAGCTCTTCTCTTTCCTGCCCCGAAAGAGTATTTTAAGACGTGAAACCGCTAAGCCTGTCACTCAAATGCTCCTCATTTCACAGAGATGATGGAGAAGGCAATGCATACTGACCCCGACCTCCAGTTTGTGTGCCCCACACAGCGCACACGGCTCCCTGAGAACAACCCTTTCTCCTTCTATTGAGAAAAAAATAACGGACGCCTGTGCGAGGGTCTTGAAGGTACCAAGAACGTACGCGGAGGATTTAACCAAAGGCAACGCACTGAGGTTGTCCAATGCACCCCTAACTTTTGGAAATTTTGTTTCTTCTCTCTCAGGCTCTTGTCAGGATGGTGAAGCTGTTCATCGGAAACCTGCCCCGGGAGGCCACAGAGCAGGAGATCCGCTCACTCTTCGAGCAGTACGGGAAGGTGCTGGAATGTGACATCATTAAGAACTACGGCTTCGTGCACATAGAGGACAAGACGGCGGCAGAAGATGCCATCCGCAACCTGCACCACTACAAGCTGCACGGGGTGAACATCAATGTGGAAGCCAGCAAGAATAAGAGCAAAGCTTCAACCAAGTTGCATGTGGGCAACATCAGTCCCACTTGTACCAACCAAGAGCTTCGGGCCAAGTTTGAGGAGTACGGTCCAGTCATCGAGTGTGACATCGTGAAAGATTATGCCTTCGTACACATGGAGCGGGCAGAGGATGCGGTCGAGGCCATCAGGGGCCTCGACAACACAGAGTTTCAAGGTGAACTGCTCTGGGGTCTTGGTGGCAGAACTGAGTGGGGTCTAGGTCAAGACAGGCAAGAACACAGGACCATGGGGCTGGCAGGGCAGTTCCTTACATGCTATTTTAGCTGGAAATAATAGGAAGATTGTATGTCTACCATTCTTGAGATTTGCCAAATCCTTTTCAGATTGTTGACAACTACACAAACTCTGGGTTACTTTATCCTTCAGGCTTCACTCATTTCAATGCTGTTGGAAGTTTAATCTGCCTAGGTATGAGAACCTCATGGGAGAAGGGAGGTTAAAAGTCTGGCTTTTGTTACGACCAGGAAGCCTTATGTTTGAGAGGTTAGATGTGTAGAATTTATACTCTTTACTACCATGCATGATGGGTTGTGGTAGGCAAGAGAAACAAAAACATGTGGAGGAATCCCTACGTTATAAATTTGGGCGGTGAATCTGGATTGGGGGGAGTGTCTTTTGAGTGCTCAAATTTGTTCAGCTCAAGCAGAGCCAGAAACCATGGACTACAGATTCTCCTCAGCTTATGTCCCAATAAACCCATCGCAAGGTGGAAATATCTTTTAGTTGAAAATACATTTAATACTATACCATAGAGCAGCGGTTCTCAACCTGTGGGTCGAGACCCCTTTGGGGGTTGAACAACCCTTTCACAGGGGTTGCCTAAATACATCCTGCATATCAGATATTTACATTACGATTCATAACCAGCAAAATTACAGTTATGAAGTAGCAACGAAAATGATTTTATGGTTGGGGGTCACCACAACATGAGGAACTGTATGAAAGGGTCGTGGCATTAGGAAGATTGAGAACCACTGCCATAGAGTATCATTTGTTTGCCCTTGTGATCACATGGCTGAAGTGCTGTGGCTGGGGCACCACTGCCCAGCATCATGAGAGTATCGTACCACATATTGATAGCCCGGGAAAAGATCAAAATATGGTTTCTACTGAATGTATATTGCTTTCACACCATCATAAAATCAAACCACCGTAAGTCAGGGACTGTCTGTATTCTGCCCCATCTATTATTTAATTTTAAAGGTAAACAATTCTAAAATAATTAGATTGAATGGGAATGATGGTCCTGCTTCTAAGGAGATCCAGTAAGATATTCTAGTAAATATGTTATTTATACCAATCATAAAGGTACAGGAGGTCATCTGATGACTCTAGAACTGTACTGTCCACAGATGGCTATTAAATTGAAATTAAATACAATTTAAAATTCAGTTTCTCAGTTGTACTGCACACATTGCAAGCACCCAGAATGCACATGAGGTGAGTGGCTACTGTATTAGTGCAGATATGGAACACTTCCATGATCATAGAAAGTTCTGTTGGACAGCACTGTTCTACAAGGCTTTTGTTGATGAACTACACATTTACAGCCACTTCTCAGGGTCATAAATTAACACCATTTTCTGTCTTGAGTGCCAGTAAAAGAGTTGTTAAGAAGTACTTAAGGGCCCTCTGCTAAACCTAGAAAACAGAAACGAAATGGAAGAAGAGGAAAAGTTGACCAGAAAAGGGTAAGAAAGTTTGTAAATAGAGGAGATTGCAGATAGTGCAGCAAATATCTCTGGTCACAGCCAGTGGTACCCTGGCCTTTAGCTGCTCTTTAAAGCTTAGGGCAAAAGTCCTTAGATACTTGCTATTGTTAACTAGTCGTATGACTTTGGACAAGTGTTTTATCCATCTTCCCCACTTACAAAATAGAGTTAGTAACCCCTGTGGTACCTCCTTCACAGAATAGTAGTGAGGCCAAAATGAGGTATAGGTGTGAAAGTGTTTTAACAGTGAAAACACTATGTGGTGAAAGGTGAGTGTTCACAACAATGAATGTTTCTGTTATGGTTAGAAACTTATTTAAAATATGATAGCTTTTTAAAAAAATATGTTTTTATTGATTTCAGAGAGAGGGAGAGCAAGAGAGGAATAAAAACATAAATAATGAGAGAATAATCGATTGGCTGCCTCCTGCACATCCCTACTGGGGTATAAGTCCACATCCTGGGCATGTGCCCTCATTGGGAATTGAACTGATAACCTCTTGGTTTATGATTCGACCCTCAGCCACTGAGCTGCACCAGCTGGGCATGATAGCTATTCTTATTTTATCTTGGAAAGCTGTTGCACTTCAGACAGTTTTAAAGATATTCTTAGTATTTTCATTTGATAGGGGAGGGAATCATGAATAGTGGCAGAGAAAAATGTGGGATCTCTTTTGACGGGTAACAAGCAAAATGTAAAAAGAATGCAGTTAAAGTCAGGTATAAACTGCAGAGAGCCTGGCTGGTGTAGCTCAGTGGTTGAGCATCAACCCATGATCCATAATTCAATTCCTGGTCAGGGCATATACCCAGGTTGCAGGCTCAGTCCCCAGTGGGGGGCATGCAGGAGGTAGGGGATCGAGTCGGTGCTTTGTGCCCTGACCAGAAATTGAATCGTGACCTCCTGGTTCATAGGTCAATGTTCAACCATTGAGCCACACCAGTCAGGCAATAAAAATATATTTTAAAATATGTGGTGAATCTAAAATGACCTTTGTTTAAATATGTAGTGAATCTAAGATGAGCTTTGTTTTTTTTAAAAAAAAAAAACTGCAGAGAAACTTCACAGTTGAATAAAGAGATAGGGTCCAAAATATGTATATAAAAGTCATTTAATTGGGGGAAGTTGGTTTGGGAGGAAGGTGTGTTTTAATAAAGCAGGTTTAATTACTTTAAGAAGTGGATATCCGACTACACACGATTCATAAGATTTTTTACAATGTAATCACTGGAAAGAAAGATCCTTTATTTGGTTTTCATGTTCTTAGCCTGACCCCTCTGGAGGAAGTACTCTGAGTTACACACATAGATGTTTTTATAACCAGCTTTTTTTCCCCCAGATGACAAGAGAAAGTTTAGCATCTATAATAGTAAAAGCATAATATGCTAATTAGACCAGACTTCTTCCAGACAACCTTCCAGAGGAAGCCAGGGCTGTGAGGGCTGAGGCAAGTCGCTGTGGCTGCGAGGGCCGAGCCCCTTGCACGAATTTCGTGCGTGGGGCCTCTAGTTGGATAGTAAGTTGCAGTTTTACAGAAAATACAATCCAGATACCAATTTATCACATTTTTTGATAAATTCTTTGCAGGTATTTAATGAAGGTAGCGTCTAAAGAATACCACTTTAGGCATCTATTGAAACTTCATATGTTAATGATTGACATTTAGGCTTCTGACTTGTTTGACTTCTAAAAGGAAGCAGCAGAATCTGAGTTTACCTGGGTCTTTCAGGATCTGTTTCCTCTCCACAGTAGCAGTGAATGTGCACCCCTATTGAGTTAGCAAACAGCTTGCATTGGAAAACCTTAAAGCATTCCTAAGTAACAAACAGTTCAGGCAGCTGAATTGGGAATATGTAAGCGTTCAGGTGTTTTGTGTTTTCCCCCCAATATGTAAACAAGCATTAAATTGAAGTACTATTGTGTGTCAGCTACATCCCCAGACTCTGGATCCTGGCAATGATAGGAGTTCAGCAATTAGGACCCCAGGTTGCACACCTCAGCATTTTAATACTCCTTTCTGTTCCAGAATTCCGAAGAAAACACTTTTATTGGGCTAGTTTTCTGAAAAATATTGGCAGTGCATTTCAGTAATTTTTGAAGGTCTCAGGAAATCTTTATGTTTTCTAAGTGTAGGGGAGTGGTAAAATTTACTTTCCTTTCAGTTTTATTTGCTCTCATTCCTTAAGATAATAGAGAAGCACAGTATTTTTCAATTATAAAAACTTTAGGGGATTTAAATTAAAAGCATAGTTACAATCTTTGGGAAGATTGTGTTGGGGGAAAAAAACACTATCCCTTCTATTATAGATCTTTTAGTTCTAGGTAAAAAAAATAAATAAGTAAAAATAACCTAAGTCCTTTTCATAGCTACTACTAGAGGTAGATTTTGCCACAGATATCTATAAACTTAGAAGTTCCAATCTTTAGAGCAGGGATAAAAACGATGTAGTAACAGAAGCATCAAGGAAAAATCATTGGGTTTTGTTTCTCAAAAAACAAAACAAAACACCCAAAATCTATAAAAGTAAAGAGCAAGTTAAATTGCAATTTTTTTCTTAAAAATGTATTTCTAAGTTTCCTGGATTGGCTGCTTTTTAGATTGGTTAGTCTGAATTCACAATTGGAGCACAGTTTGTGTCTGTCACACAGATTAATGTCACCATGCATGGCTGAAAGACAATTTGTAATCCTCCAGTCTCAATTATAGTGAACCCTACACCTTCTATATAAATTGGAGAAGAAAATCTGTGTGTTTTTGTTCTATGCATAGTTAGCATGTGGTCCTTAACTTCTAAGAATTGGAATAAGCATATTCAAATTGCTGAAAACAGTGGGATGGCTAAATGCTGCTTTCAGAGAATTATTGCCATTTGGTATCTGTTGACTATCAGTGACTGTATGGTGGATACTGCCTCTCTGCTAGCAGTTGGAATTAAAAATCTGAGCACCTTTATTTCTGCTAAAGAAAGGTTTAAGTTGGAGGCAGCAACTGCTGGAAACTGGGGTGGTAGGAATCTTAGACATTGGGCAGAAATGAGTTTGACTAAAGTGATATTACTGCACTAACCCGCTCCCCTCTCAGGGTCAGTGCATGGCGCTGTTCTGGCTGCCGTCCTGAATCGGGCTGTTTCCAACAGGATGGTGGAGCACGAGGCCTCCTATCGCATAACTGCATCCAGAACAAGGTCTGTCAAAGAGAGAGCAACTTGCTGATCGCGGAGGGGGGAAATTTGTTCTGAGCAGCCCTTAAGAGTGATGCGAAGCCCCTGTTCCCTATGTCTGTACTGGCTGTGTTTTGGCTATAATTTGAAAAGCATTGACTTGATCTCCAAAGTCTTAGGCAGTTTGAGACTAAATACTAACCCAAATACTCCTTTTCTCAAACTGCTTTTAAAGACCTTGGATGCTTTCATCAGTAAGGGTGTCTGGGCTTGGTGGTACACAAACCCAGGGCAGAGACTTTCTTCTTCTTAGCTGTTCCTTGGTGCTGGTCATTCCCTGAATGTGGCTTGTTTGTATGGGTGCCCAGAGGACTTTAAACAAATGCTGCATTTTTCTAACAAGTAGATAATCCCCTATAAAGAACTGTAAACTACATGACAGGATGAAATGTTAATTATTCCATTATATGGGAGCACAACGTCCCTAAGAAACCAGTACTACTTCAAGATCTCATTTTGCTGTTGAGAGACCTTGGTCAAATAGAATTCTTTTCCACAGTAGGCATGCTGAAAAAAGTGGGGGTGGGGTTAAAATCTGAAGAGTTATAAAGTATATGATGAACCAGGTATGATTTGTGTAACCAACATAGCCTTTTGTGACAACTGCAATAGTGGCTGGAGGAAACAAGATGGACAGAAGTTTGCTGTGGTCTTTAAGCTGCAGTAAATGCTCAGGCCTAATGGCCCTGAATAAATCAGGGAGAGGTTGGTAAGATACTTTCCAAATCGGACATAACTAAGGTTTTGTTGGATATTTGGTTTGGAAGAATTGGCAGGTTTTGAATTGCTAAAATCTCATAGTCCCATTTAAAATAAATAAAATCTCACAGTCTTAGCAGTGAAAAGTGGAAACTTTCCATTTCTAGATTAGGCAGGGGGCAGTTGTGGAGACAGAAGTAGGATGAAATTCGGTCTACCTAGTGTAAGTAGAAAGTGTTGACTGGTCTCTGAGGACCCAAATTTTCTAGTTCTCATCTATATTAAAACTTTAACTGCTTTTGGAGGGGATTGCTGAAACAGGATCTCCGGTGTGTGTGTGTGGATGTGTGTGTGTTTTGTGCCAACTAGTTTACTTTCATTTTGGGGAGGATAAAGAATTCTGAGTGAGTTATAATAAATCTTATATCTATTTTCTCAAGGCAAAAGAATGCACGTGCAGTTGTCTACAAGCCGCCTTCGGACTGCCCCTGGGATGGGAGACCAGAGTGGCTGCTATCGGTGTGGGAAGGAGGGGCACTGGTCTAAAGAGTGCCCAGTAGATCGTACGGGTCGCGTAGCAGACTTTACTGAGCAGTATAATGAACAATACGGAGCCGTGCGCACGCCTTACACCATGGGCTATGGGGAATCCATGTATTACAACGATGCATATGGAGCACTCGACTACTATAAGCGTTACCGGGTTCGCTCTTATGAGGCAGTGGCAGCAGCAGCAGCAGCTTCTGCATACAACTACGCAGAACAGACCATGTCCCATCTGCCTCAAGTCCAGAACACAGCTGTGACCAGTCACCTCAACTCTTCTGTTGATCCGTACGACAGACACCTGTTGCCGAACTCAGGTGCTGCTGCCTCCTCAGCTATGGCTGCTGCTGCTGCCACCACTTCCTCCTATTATGGAAGGGACAGGAGCCCCATTCGTCGTGCTGCAGCTGTGCTCCCCACAGTTGGAGAGGGCTACGGTTATGGGCCAGACAGTGAGCTGTCTCAGGCTTCAGCAGCTGCACGGAATTCTCTGTATGACATGGCCCGGTATGAACGGGAGCAGTATGTGGACCGAGCGCGGTATTCAGCCTTTTAAAAACTGGAGGTGAGAGTGGGGTAGGTGTGGTTAAAAGATCCCATTTAGTTCCCTTGAAAGAGACCCGTGCTGTAGAGGGGAAGCTAAAGCCACCTGTTTGCTGTCAGGACATTAGTATCCAAAAAGTATAAATTACTTGTTAGAAGAAACTGAGTTTGTTAGTGAGAATACTGTTATTTAATTAAGTGTAAGCTAATCTGGGTTACAGAAACATAGTTAAGAGAGCTAACATTTGTTAAGTGCCCTCTGTATATATTGTATCATTTCACCTACACAGTAAGCCTTTAAGATATGTTCTGTTATACAGAGAAGGGAGCTAAGCCTCAGGCTAAGTACTTTGCCTGAAGTCATCTGGTAACTGAGAAATAGAGCCAGAATTCAAACTCAGGCCTGGCTGATTCCTAAACCCATTATCTTTCCACTAAAGTCACTGTGGTATAAGCTGAAGAGTACAGGTTCAGGAGTTAATAATGCATGTCACAGTGAGAATTTTAACTACACCTTTATAGACTTCTAATTGGCTAATAAAAATACTACTTGGGTTATTAACCTTTATCAGAGGAACCTCTTCTAATATATAGCTATAAGCCAAATAAAGTTTATAAAATTTTAGGTGTTTAGTTATAAGACACTTGCTTGAAATCAGAGTGTTTTGATGCCACTGTCCCATGAAGTCCCTTATTAGTAATCTGGAGCAGCAGTTGCCAACCTTTGGGACCTACAGACCACTGGTTGGCGACCGCTGATCTGGAGCATCTCATTGTACATGGGCACGTAAGCTGTATCTCTGCATAGTCAGTGATACTTTCATGTTCAGCCTGATGCTTCCCTTTTTTTCCAGCAAGTTTTGTATGGTTTGGTTTGGTTTGAGAGGAACATTTAAGGAACTAGATAAAAAGGGTAATTTTTGATGTATATAAAATCCCACCGGTGACCCTGGGAATTTAATTTTTCCCACTTCAGAAAATGTATACAAAGATGTTAGAAGGGCAAGAGTAATTAGATTGATAAGTCTCTTCAAGTAGAAATGGTATCATGACAACTTTCTATTCTGGTTTTCCTTGTACCTTGAAATTGAGAATCACTTGAATGGGAGGCCTAGTAGCAAAGTTAAACTTAGTTACCACTGAGTTTCCAGGGTTCCTAACTTATCTCTTTGGTACATGTTTTGTCATGGAGAAGAAAACAAAGCAGTAGGAACTGCCCTTTTTCATAGTGAGAAGCAAATTTGGCATGAACTTATGGCAAGTGATACCCTTATGACCATGAGACCATGACAAGACTGGGATCTCCTGAGACCACTGGGCAGTACTGTGTTCATGTGAAGTTGATAACCTTACAACTTGTGTAGTTTGCCATTACTTTTTACTTTTAATACAGCTGAATCTGCCATGAAATGGGATATGCCTCTAAAATAAGGTGGTATTATCTGTCACATAACTTCTTTCTCTTGAATGTTTCAAAGTTAAATATTAAGTTAGTATATGTGATCTTTAAAGGATATTGCCTAGTTATTTTAAAGTGAATTTTGAGTTCAAGCAGTGGTTGTTCAACTAACCTCTTTTTAACGATGACTTTTAAAGAAACTTACCTTCCAGGTGTGAACCTCAAATGGACTGAATTAACCCTGAGTTGGTTGCAGTCCCAGGAGCCTGATGGTAATGAGGCTGCCAGGATGAAATACTCCAGAACGGTTGGGGATCCAATTTCGGGTCTCACTCTAGCAGAACTGATTCAACAACGTCACAGCTTTTGAAGTCCATTGGCACAGATCAAGACCAAGATTTGGCCCTTTGTCTGTAATAAGTAGAGGAGCTTGGTGTGAGTTAACTTTTTTTCCCCCCAGCCATTGGTGTCTGGAGCTTCCATCATCAATGGAAGAATTAGAGAATTTAAGGATTTCTTCTTTTGATAAGGGAGATGTGGTCAATTAGGGGAACTACTAGAATTATGGTTCTAAATCTGACTGACCTGTAGGTAATGTTGGAGGGTAAATAAACACTCCTTGATACCCTTTGTGATTGTTCCTTTTGAAAACTTAACTGTGAAAGATTAAGATGAAACAAATTTAGAATAAATAGAGCAGTTGGCCATATTTGAGATCTTAGCATCTTCTGCTTTTCCTGGACCCAAAAATTAAATTACAGTCTTTGATAATGTCTGTATGCCCTTTGGTATAGTAAGAGTAGCCGTGTATTACAGAAGTTGTCTTGCTTAAAAAATGGGTAAGAACATGAGAAATATGTATTTATCATCAACACAGCAGTCTTCCAGATAGATTGCTTCTAGTTCTATTATAGCTATAAGTAGATTCCTATATATAAGAGTCCTGGGTAATTACATGGGGTAGATTTGATCCAGTCTGACTTGGTTTTGTTTTGTTCTTTGTTCTTTTCCCCCTGGAATACAGGACAGGACCAGGGCCCTTGTACTCGGAGCCAAGCTGCTCTCCAGGCATTGTATAAGCCTCTTGTGTTGTGCTCTCTTTCAGGTAGGATAATTGTGGACTGAACCCTCGGGCTGCGGTCATATATGAGAACTTGCTTCACGCGGTCCCCTTTGCCGGGATGTTTCCATTGCTTCATGTTTCAGTAAACAAAGGAGTTTGTGACCAACTATGTTTTCTTTCTTAATTTAATTCTTCTAAGTTGACTTTTCTTTCCTAATATGAGGGTCTGTAGCCTTTCATTCTATTCCTTATATTCTCAGCCTTTGAGCAGCACTAGGTAAGGATTATGCTGGCATCCCCTTTTTCCAATACAGTGGAACCCCTCTTATCTTGGTTTCCATAGGAGTTGAATCCTTCCTCCTGTCTACCTGAAACATCTCCTTAGCCTTTAAAATGACCATTTAGTGGCAAGCAACCTTTTCCTCTTCTGTTAGCTCTGGATTTAACATTGAAGCTAATCCTCTGAAATTGCTAGGACCACTGGGGTGGGGTTGGGGGGTGTTTTGTTTGTTGTTGTTTTTTTTTTTTATGTCTGACATGTGATCGTGGTACAGCATTTGCTGAAATTTAGCCTTGTTTTGCTCCACTCCTCCCATTTTTTAAAAATATTTTGACAAATAAACGTTTCTAACACTTAAGTATCTTTTTGTGTTTGTGTGAATGTTATTTACAACAATTATCTTCTGATTCTTTCTCAGTGGTGCTCAAACTACAAAATTCAAATGAATTCAAATTTAGATTGTAGAAGTATTTAGTGAAGTATTGTAGCCTCAGCAGAGGATGGAGAGAAGTTAGCTAACTAGCATTTTTAGACATTGTTAAATATGCTCCTCCTCTCTAAAAACCAGAGCTACACTTTCCACAAACCCAGGTCAGTAGTAACAGAAGTAAGCTGCATAGGGAGAACCCTGCATTGGGAAAAGGATGAGCCAGAGTATGACCAAGGACCTTTCAGGTTGATTTCATTTGACTTCAGAGTGTATGTTTGTTTAAATTCACTTACAAACTATTTTAAGAGTTCTCTTCCCATGGTGTTAATATTCTGCTAGGATTAAACTTTAGCTAAAATGAATAAGAGTTGTGAGAGGTCGAAAGAAGAGAAACGTCCTAATATTTTGAGCAGAAAAACGAGGATATTGACTGACAGTGACAACATTCTGCAAAGAAATGTGTCCTCTAGATCTTTTTACAAAAAGATTTATAGACATTTTTATTACCATTACTTAGATCCCCATAAATAAACTTAATGACAGATTCAACCCTACTTAAGCTTTATTGTATCCTATATGGATGTTGACATGTAAATTCTCACTGCCCTGCCCTGGCTGTTGTGGCTTAGTTGGTTGGGCACCTTCCTATGCACCAAAAGATTGCTGGTTCAATTCCTGATCAGGACAGATGCATGGGTAATGGGCAGGTTCCACAGGTGGGAACATGCAGGAGGCAACCAATTAACGTTCCACTCTGGCATCAATGTTTCTCATTACCTGTGATTATAATTATATAGCATTTCCCCCACATATTTTATCCTTACACTTAAAATAATCCTGACATAGGTGAAACAAAATTTTCCTCTGCTTTTTGGGGGTAGGATACAACAATCTAGAGAGGTTAACCTGTCAGTGCATATACTCCAATTAGTGAAGTACACAAAGAATTAAGCAAAGATACTGGAATTTCCTTGTGATTGACCTGCAACATACCCTGCAAAGCAAATCAATATATACAGGTTTGCTGGCCTCACCAAAATCTCCGGTTCTCCTCTGTGCTAACTTAACAGTGGATTCTGCAAAAACAGTGCTACATCAACACTGTCCAGTAAGACATTGGGTAATGGTGGAAGTGTTTTATATCTGTGAGGTCCAATTTGTAGATACCAATTTGTAGTATTTAAAATGTGGCTTGAAAAACTGAGCTTTAAACTTTTTTGACAATTAGCCACATGTGGTATTGAGGACTTAAAATGTGGCTAATGAAGCTGAGAAGTTTTTTTTTTGTTTTTTGTTTTTTAAATATATTTTATTGATTTTTTACAGAGAGGAAGGGAGAGAGATAGATAGTTAGAAACATCGATGAGAGAGAAACACCGACCAGCTGCCTCCTACACATCTCCCACTGGGGGTGTGCCCACAACCCAGGCACATGCCCTTGACCGGAATCGAACCCGGGACCTTTCAGTCCGCAGGCCGACGCTCTATCCACTGAGCTAAACCGGTCTCGGCTGAAGCTGAGAAGTTGATAATATCTTACAATTTTGAAATCTTACAATTAACTGAATGTGGCTAGTGGCTACTGTATTGGACAGCAGTTTAGATCACCAGTCACCAACCGGTGGTCCTCGGACCACTGGTTGTCCATGAGCTCTGAAAGGTTGGTGACCGCTGGTTTAGATGGTAGAATAGGTTCCTTATATGAGGAAAATAGCCTTGATGAATCAAATTCTTTTTCCCTTAGAAAATCCTTTCATTCCTAGAATAGGTAACACTGGGAAAAGGGTTAGCTTTTATCCAATGTAAGACTGCTGAGTAGGAACAAATGTGTTAATTTCTAAACCTCAGTTCTTACATGAAAAATTGCATGTTGTGGGTACATTGACCATTTCAGAGTCCACTGAGGCCCCTCACACTAAAAGCTCCTGAATTAATTTGAATTCCTACTATGAGCCAGGATTTGGGTGGTGAACAAGACATGTAGTTCCTAGTAGAAAAGCAAACCCTAATTACATCTGATAAATGCTAGGTAGGGACAAGGACAGGTTACTGTGAAAACAATAGTGACTATCTGTGCAGAGAGATGGAGGAGAGCTATCATCAACAGATCCCATCTCCCCCTCTTTCCATTTCTTGCCCAGCTGTGGGACCCAGAGACAAACATGCTCGAGCTCTGCATTTAGGATCACCAAATCTCTAAGCTAAGAACCCTGCTAGGTTATTAAACAGTTCCACCACCTGATTGCTGAAGACTACAGGATGGGGCAAGACTCCAGCCCTAACAGCAGCCACCCACAAATCCTACCCCACGACCTGGTCCTATGCTGGCAGTGTTTCTGGAATGACTATTGACAGTGTACTAAGCCTGAATGGATAAGGCAGAGGATAATATATTACCAAGAAGAGCACACCGTTCAATGGCAGCTTCCATATATACATCATCAAATGCCTGTTTTGTGTTAGGCACTGGAGCAATTAATTTTCTGACCCCTAAGGAAAGTATCCTATATAAAAGGCTAATGTGCAAATTGACCAAATGGCAGAACGATCTGTTGCTATGACACTTCACTGACCACCAGGAGGCAGAAGCTCAATGCAAGAGCTGCCCCCTGGTGGTCAGTGTGCTGCCCCTGTGGGAGTGCCACTCAGCCAGAAGCCAGGCTCACGGCTAGCGAGCACAGCGGCAGTGGCAGGCACGGCAGCACTAAGGATGTCTGCCTGCTGGCTTAGGCCCGCTGCTCTCCTATGGTGGGGAGCAGGACTAAGCCATCAGTCGGACATCCCCCAAAGGGTCCTGGACTGTGAGAGGGCGCAGGCCAGGCTGAGGGATGTCGTGCACTGGGCCTCTAGTTAGCTAATAAAAAAGCAAAAAAATAAAATTGAGAAAACTACTACAAAGCAGACAAACTGGGTGTAGTGGTGGGGGAAATGGAAAAGAGCATCTTCTTACAGATTATCAGAAAGGGCCCTCTGATGCTTGATCCTGAAGCTAAGAAGGATAAATTAGCCCTAAAGTGATCTGGTAGAAGGTTCTCCCAGGTTGAAAGGCATTGAAGCAGGAGTTTGAGAATCTGAAAGGAGGGTCAGTATGGTTAGAACTGGTTAAGGACCTGATATGACACAAGTGTGGGGTAGAGACCACATTATGACCAAGATAGGGAATTGGCTTTTTACTTTAAGTACAATAGGGTATTACTGAAAGGTTCTAAGTTATGGAGTTGACTGATTTACAGTTAATATCATCTCAACAACTGGAGATTAAATTGAAGAGAGGGAAAAAAGGAAGAAGGAAATGAGATGCCAAGAGGCAGTCACTGTAGTAGTCCTACAGGATGACTGAATGGTCTTGACTATATTGTGGCAAAGACATGAACAGAAGTAGCAACATTTGATACATGCTAAAGAATGGTTGAGGGGGAATGAGAAACAAGGAAGAATCCAGGATAACTACAGGGAAGCACCTACATAGATGGTAATAACATTTAAACAAATGGAGAAATTATTTTGGAGTGGGGAGAGAGTCAGGAGTTTTATTTCAGACAACAGGTTTGAGATATATTAAGACAACCCAGGAAAATCTCAAGTACGGCAGATCCTCATTCAAAGTTGTTTTAAGAGAATGCTGTAAGAACTTAACTATTTACTATCAGCACATGATAAAACTGGTTTCGTTATAAACTATCAATTACATTAAGTGAGGACTTACTATAGGTCTTTGGATCTGTGAACTTTGAGTGGAGAGGTTTGGGACAAGAATGTAAATTTGATCTTTCCGCATCCATATCAGCATTAACCAATAAAAATATACTGTGAGCCTCAAATGCAAGCCACATATGTAATTTGAAAAGCTCTAATAGCCAATTTAGCAAAGTAAAAAGAAACAGGTAAAATTAACTATGCTTTTTAATAATGTATTTTATTTGACTATTTCCAAAACATCATTTCAACATATAATCATTTTAAAAATGAGTATTTTACATTCTTTTTCATACTATGTTCTTCAAATCCCTTAGGTATTTTACACTCATAGCACAGTATGTGGCTATGACTATCATGTTGGGCAGCACTACTTCAGATGGTATACAAAGCCAAGGGATTGATAAAATAACCTAGGAGAGGGTCTCAGCCTTGGTACTACTGACACTTGGGACTGGCTAACTTTGTGGGGGCAGGTGAGCTTTTCCTGCAGGATGTTCAGCAGCATCACTGGCCTATAATCCATAGGTCCTAGGGAAATGAAAGGAAGGGGTGGGGTGATTTGATGTGAAAATTGCAGAGATCCAGTTTCTAGCACATAAAAAAACCTAACCAATGTCTGTAACATTATATAAGAGGTCTTCACTGTCACTTCTTATATAATCAAGTTTTTCTCTTCTCTTTTGACCCTTTCCTCTTGACAACCAGTAGCATTTACTGATGACCACTGTTCTCAAAGAGAAACTCTAAATAAATACCTGTTTGGACAGATCAGGGGGTTTCCAAATTAGAAGGAACCATGGGCCCTAACCTGTTTAGCTCAGTGGATAGAGTGTCAGCCTGTGGACTCAAGGGTCCCAGGTTCGATTCCAGTCAAGGGCATGTACCTTAGTTGCAGGCACATCCCCAGTAAGGGAGTGTGCAGGAGGCAGCTGATCAATGTTTCTCTCTCATCGATGTTTCTAACTCTATCCCTCTCCCTTTCTCTCTGTAAAAAAAATCAGTAAAAACACTTTTAAAAAAAAAAAAAAAAAAAGAAGGAACCGTGGGTACAGATTCAAGTATCAAGCTTTCATGGCCTCTTGGCCAGATACAGCTTGTTTAAGCAGAGAAGAAAGTTTTGGGCTGGAGACACACATTTGGAAATATTCGTAATCTAGACAGTAAAGCCAAGGGAATTGAAGATACCACCTAAAGAAGAACATGGAAGAGGATAGAGCCAGATTCATTTTTATTGCCCCCAAAACGTGTTCAATTTTTTTTTTTCACCTTAAAAACTCAAACCTACTGTTGGATAATCTGGAGAGGATTAGCTGGTGCAAACGCTAAGGGAGGAGAGGCCTGGCGTGTCTTCAATAGATCTACAAAAAGTCCGTCCAGTATAGTATGGCTGAAGCTTAGCAAGCAAAGGAGAGTAGAATAAATTCATAGAGCTAAGAGGAGGCGGCAGATCACAAAGGGCTTTAAATAAAGGCTTGTCCATGGACTCTGATCTTTAGTCTAAATGAAAAACCTAGGGGTAAGGGGGGCAGGGGGGAGAGAGATAGAAGGTAAAGAGGGAATAAATGGTGATCAAAGACTTGACTTGGGGTTGTGTACACAATATAAAATAAATATATATATATATATATATATATATAATTGCATTATGGAATTGATTGTACCCCTGAAAACTGTATAGTTTCATTAACCAATGTCACCCTGACAAATTCAATTTTTTAAAATTGATTTCAGAGAGGAAGGGAGAGAGAGAGAGAGCTAGAAACATCAATGATGAGAATCACTGACTGACTGCATTCTGCACAACCCACACTGGAATTGAGCCAGCAACCAGGGCATGTACCCTCACAGGGAATCGAACTGTGACCTCCCGGTTCATAGGTCAATACTCAACCACGACAACGACCAGAAGTTCCGTTTTATACAAGTGGTGTTTGAAATATCAGACACCCAAGCAAAATATCAAATGGGAAGTAGGATATGAGACTGGAGTTTGGGAGATGTGAACTGGTGATATAAATTGGGAATTTTTGTATACAGAATGGCATGTGAATCCACAGGATCACCAGAGACCAAAATCTAAAACATAGAGCGTCCAATATCAAGAGGTCAGAGAGGAATCAGCAGAGGAAATTGAGAAGGTAGGAAAACCAAGAGGATCGTGTCCTGGAAGTCAAATGAATTAAGTGTTAAGGAACATAGTAATCACCTATGTCAAGATACTAATACCAAAGATATAAACAGGTAGATGAAGACTAAGAATTGACCAGGGACTGAGGGGGTTATCTGCAAAGCAGCACAGGTGACAAAAATGTTCTATATCCTGACTGGGGTGATGGTTACACAATCAAAATATGTCAAATTACATTCTTAAAAATTGTGTGATTTATGAAAAATGACAAAAAAGCCATTTTTTAAAAAGTACATCACACCCTAACCGGTTTGGCTCAATGGATAGAGCGTTGGCCTTCGGACTGAAGGGTCCCAGGTTTGATTCCAGTCAAGGGCATGTACCTTGGCTGCGGGCACATCCCCAGTGGGGGGTGTGCAGGAGGCAGCTGGTCGATGTTTCTTGCTCATCGATGTTTCTAACTCTCTATCCCTCTCCCTTCCTCTGTAAAAAATCAATAAAATATATTAAAAAAAAAAAAAAAAAAAGCACATCACATAATACTCCTCTGGTTAAAAACAATGCAAGGCTATTTCACTCAGAATAAAGGCCAAAAAAGCCCTAGATCAGTGGTCGACAAACCGCGGCTCGTGAGGCACATGGGGCTCTTTGGCCCCTTGAGTGTGGCTCTTCCACAAAATACCACATGCGGGTGCGCACGTCCAGTGCGATTGAAACTTCGTGGCCCACGCGCAGAAGTCAGTATTTTGTGGAAGAGCCACACCCAAGGGGCCAAAGAGCCGCATGTGCCTCGCGAGCTGTGGTTTGCCAAGCCGCAGTTTGCCGACCATTGCCCTAGATCAGTGATGGCGAACCTTTTGAGCCCAGTGAGTCAGCATTTTGAAAAACCCTAACTTATCTCTGATGCCATGTCACATATAGAAATTTTTTGATATTTGCAACCATAGTAAAACAAAGATTTATATTTTTGATATTTTATATATTTAAATGCCATTTAACAAAGAAAAATCAACCAAAAAAATGAGTTCGCGTGTCACCTCCGACACGCGTGTCATAGGTTCACCATCACTGCCCTAGATGATCACTGTTTAACTATCCAACCTGCTCTTCTACTACTCTCTCCTCATCACTCCACTCTTGCCCCTGGTGTCCTATCAGAATAGGTCACCTACAATCTGGAACCTTGGGGCCTTTGCTAAAACTGTTCTATCTGGAATTCTAGAAGTCGATTTGGCTAACTCTCATCTCATTCAAGTTTGCGCAAACCTCAATTTCTCAATGAGGCTTGGCCACCCTATTTATTACAGTAATCTGCACACCTATATATTGCTCTAGCTCTCCCAATCCTATCTCCCTTCCTCTAAAATAAGTAACAACTTTTTAAAAACCCAGAGAAACCACCACAATATAATGAGCAAGATCTTTGAAGTTTATAAAAACAAAACCTGACCATATTACTTAGCAACATGAAATCACTAGCAATGTTTTTGCGGATTGGCAGGGTTGTATAAGTCAGATTAAAGAAGGTTGAATAGAAAATGGAAGGCAGTAATTGGAAACAGAAACCAGAGAAAAAGCTTTTGAGTTTTGCTACAAAAAGGAGTGAAGAAATGGCCATCTGCTGCTCCTTTGAGCACCCAACATGTCTGACCTGCCCAGAGTCCAGTTTGTCGCCCACGCTTCGCTGCAGCAGCCTCTCACCAACACCCACGTTGACACCTCCTAGCTGACCTTCCACCTTATTCACTGTCTTTTCATCTCTACATATGGCCTCCTCTGCCCACAGCTGCAGCTCCCCCAAGGGGCCCACAGTCGCACTGTGCAGCAGGGCAATATTCAAGATGGTCCTGCCAGGGTGTGCCATCATTGTCCGAGGACAGCCTCATGGTGGGCTGCCTCCTGAGAGAACAACCTTAGCAACATTCGAGCTGGAAACCTTGCCCACCAACTGGCTGCACCACAACCAGATGCAAAAAAAATATGCCTGATGCCCTGGCTGGTTTGGCTCAATGGATAGTGTCAGCCTGTGGACTGAAGAGTCCCGGGTCCAATTCTGGTCAGGGGCACATGCCTGAGTTTCAGGCTTGACCCCCAGTGTGGGGCGTGCTGGAGACAGCCAATCAATGATTCTCTCTCATCATTGATGTTTCTACCTGTGAAATCAATAAAAAAAAATATTTTTTTAAAAAGTAAGCTCTAGAACAGTAGGCATCCCGAGCACTTTACACCTTATACCAGGGGTCCTCAAACTGCGGCCCGCGGGCCACATGCGGCCCACCGAAAACATTTATCCGGCCCGCCGGGTGTTTTTGCCGCCGCTGCCTGTTGCTTAGCAGCCAACTAGTTTTTTTTTTAAACAATAGTCCGGCCCTCCAACGGTCTGAGGGACAGTGAACTGGCCCCCCGTTTAAAAAGTTTGAGGACCCCTGCCTTATACAGTGTCACACTATTTGTTGAATCAATGAATACTGTTAGTCTCCATCTTTTAAAATTTGCTAATCCCACCCATAAGACCAAGGAGTGTATCAATAAAAGTTTAGATTTGTGACAGGTCTGTATTTTAAGAGAAAAAGGGAACAAAGCGACACAACCCTCCAAAGTGGTGGAAAACCAACCCAACTAGGTTAAGATAAAAAGACAAATACAAGCAAAGTACCCAGCCTAGATATTAGTCATAATCTTAGTCATTGACCATTTCCGACCCATAGGAGTAACTATTCCCACCTCCAATCCTCTTCACTCCAACAGTTTTCCTGGAACTGTTGTCTTAATCATTTCACCTCTCATCAAAAACAGCTTCCAGCTTCAGCAATTATTTGTATCCTGAGGGTAGAATAGAAGATTTTAACTAACAGAAAAATGCATTAGACACATGGATCACCTATCACAAAGTTTCACATAGAGCAAATATTCAATAAATTACAAATTATATTAATATAGAGGTATTCCCATCTAGGCCATCTATGAACTAGAAAGAATCAGTCAGGGTAGAAGCATTTAGTAAAAAAAAATCCTGAAAAATCACCCAACTAAAAACAGCTTTTTCTTATTTCCCTTCACCATAACCACTTTTCCTAAAAGCATAATGTTTAGTATACAGTAGGTGCTATTTGTGGAACGACTCTGGGAAATGCCCTAATTAGATACTGCCCTACTAAATGTTAAAACTGGAGCAAGAAAGTATAGACAAAAATAAAATCTGGAAGACAGTCTGTGTTCATAGGAGCATAGAACTAAGAAGTGGCTCTTCCCTGCACTCACCAATCCATCCTATTGTTAAATAATCTAAAACTCAATGCGAGGTCCTTTTGCTATGCCAATCATTCTAAAGGCTGTAAGTACAAGTAATGAGGCATTAGTGAGATTTTTGTCAGCTATACAAATAGGTGGTGAAAGGTATTAAAAAGTGTTACTTACTGGCCTAGAAGTAGTAGAATGCTGTTGAAGCCATAATTCTCCCCCCCTCCGCCCCCCCAATGACATAAAACGTGAATGTTCCCTCAAAACTGTCCTTTTCTTAAGACATCTTCCTTGGAAATAAGTCCAACTAAATGTATTGAGTGGGAAGTTGGAATGGTAATAGTAAGGGGTGGGAGATGACTATTTCTCAAGCAGGAAAAAACCTACATCTCAAAACTACTAGTAAGCAATTAGTTTTACAATTTCAAAGGTGGACCAATGGGAGGAAGTCTTTACTGGAATAAGACTGCCTGCCTGGGTTCTTCTGTATTAACCCTTTTACCTTTGGCACTGTTAAGTCTATCTACAATAAAGAAAATAAACAGTGATGTCCTCCCAGAGCTGAATGTCAAACTACATCCTCCTCTCTCTTTTCCAGGGACAAATAACTCAGACAAAAGGCCAAACAAGAACTCTCTCAAAGCACACATATTCCTAAGTTGAAAAACCATTTATTTCACTGGAAAGAAAAAAAAAGTGATCCAACTCTTTGTGTCCACCTGCCACAAGCCTTTGGGCCAAAGACTCAGAAGCAGTGACACTCTCACCAGGGTCATTCCCAAATCCAACACCCACTGGAAACAGGAGGTGAGGAGATGGCACAACCCCACCAGTTTCTGCACACAACGGGGCCTGCTAGGAACAGAACATGAATGGGAAGCTACAGAAGTACTGAAGGACAGGAAGAACAGGAAGATGGGCAGGAAAAAGGAAAAGAAGAGGTGGTCTGAACTTAGCAAGGTAAATTAAGGTCCACGATTCCTGAGGGACTGAACGCACAGAGCCGAGAACTTCCCGGAGACGGGGGTACCATGAAGGGCGTATTCTCATGCACAACCGCAGCTTGGAATTTCAGCCCACACACATCCCACCTGAAAGAGAGCACAATACACGGGCTTTATAGCAAAGCTCAAAAAGCCTTTCCCACTTAAAACCTCAAAGAACATCTCTACAAAGTCTGGTAACATGACTTTGGTAAGTTTACTTACTTGTACCCATCTACAATATCACAATACTCTATATAAAAGTGAAAAAAGCTTGAAGGCCAGAGAATAACTAGGAAGGTCAAGCAATCCCAGACTGGGGCTTTTCTTTAAATTAAATTGTAAATTTTCTTTCATGAAAGTAGGCAAAGAATTGCATTTCCATTGATGTTAACGTTAGCATTCCTCAGAGAAGGTTAATTCCATGTCACAAACTGTATGTAGAAGGCAGGAAAAAGGGAAAGGTTTCAATTAGCTCTCTGGGGTAAAAAGTCAAAAGTATGTTTGAATCTGGGAGTTACTGCCAAGGTCCAAGTTAAAAACCATTCAAAATTGAGGCAAAAGCAGCATCAATTCAACAAGCTGTAAGACCTGAGGGCATCCCACTCTGCTTAGTGAAGAAACTAAAAGAATGTACTAGAGGGCATATGTAAACTACACGTCAAGTTTCTTTTCCAGCCCTAAGAGTGATTTCCTATCTAATAACCCTAGGCAAGTTACATACCTTCTGCCCAATGTCTGGGGCACACTGGGGAATACTCAGAACAAAAAGGGCATTATAAATCACCCTTTAATACAACAGCAATCTCAAACACCTAGAGCCCAAGCTGGCAAGCATCACAATATTCTCAAGTAAAGCCAAATGGATCATGGAGCTCAAAATGTGTAGGTATAGGAAAAAGCCAGAGGACTCAAAGTAAAGCTGGTTGTTCGAGAGGATTAAATGCCCATAACTAGTGGAAAGATGAAGGGAGTGATTTACTTAAGGCAGCAATTTTCAGCTCATGGCACACATAAACTAATTACTAAAATTCTGTGGCACACCAAAAAATGTACTTTTTGTCCATCTGGAAAAAAATAAAGGTATAATTTTGATTCACTCACCTTGGACAGCTATCATTGTGCTGGCTGTTATCATTTTTTATTTTATTTGACAATCTAAAGCAGCGGTTGCCAGCCTTTCGGACCTCATGGACCACCCAATTGGCGACTGCTGTTCCAAAGGTTTCCTTAAACCAGCGGTCACCAACCTTCTGGACCTTATAGACCACTAGTGGTCTTTTCCCTTAGATCACAGGTTGGCTACCGCTGATTTAAGGGAAAAGAGGTCAGTGCCACTGATTAAATAGTCAGGTATTACATGTTTTAAAAAGTCTTGAGCTTATGTATTGAAAATCGCTGGCTTAAAAAGCAAAGCTCCCAACCCTGGAGAATAAAATTAACAGGTATGCACACATATTATCTATCTTTAAGAAGTGGAGAGATGTCAAATCTAACCCTGTGGGGGCAGTTTGTAGAACAAAGTAAACAGGTTATTACAGGATAGATTCTAAGATAAAGCAATGGACTGGGTGCACTATACAGGAAATGAATCTTGAGCTGCATGGAGAAGTAGGTTTGAGTATATGCCCCAGATTCCTTATTGAACTCAATTTTATAAATTAAAGATACTTTTCTCCTCTCTGCCCCAACTTAACATCAAATAAGGTTTTTTATAAAGCTCATAGTGGGTGAACTGTTCAGGAATGTCAGAAATATGCTGCCTCAAGATTATGATGATGCCATTTGGGTAGTCTTCATAGTAACTGGGACTTGAGCAGTGATGACCAGTTAACTATACAGTTACTGATTTTATCACTACAGGTCATATCAGACCTTTCACACAGTACAAAGCAGAACAGGAAACTTGCAGACCTTAGTAATGTCACATACCTAGGAATTTCAACAAAGGCGCTGAAAAAAAAAAACGACACACCCGAGTCTAAATATCTGGGTCTCAATTTCAATTCATTTATAGCACATAGGTGTGACCCAAGATTCATCACACCATTCTTTGTTTTACCAGACACAGATAGAATCAGATTAACTCCCACTACCAGGATCCCTGGAAAAATAGCCATGAGTGGTAAGGGTGTTTACATTATTTCAGAAAGTTAACTAGTTAGGACTTTTTCCTAACCTCTGTACCATGCTAGTAACCTTACCTTAACCCTGCAAAAGCAAGCAAGCAGAGCAGCCTAACTGGAGCCTTTAGGCTGTAGGAGGTTCGGCAAAACCAGAACAGGTGACACCCCACCGCTCTCACCTCAAGCTTTAAAAGGCTGAATACCGCGCCCGATCTGCATACTGCGCCCGATCTGCATACTGCGACCGATCTGCGTACTGCGCCCGATCTGCATACTGCTCCCGCTCATACCGGGCCATGTTGTACAGGGAATTCCGCGCGGCTGCTGAAGCTTGGGACAACTGATTGTCATGCCCGTAACCGTAGCCCTCTCCAACAGTGGGGACTGGGGCTGTAGCGCGACGCAGGGGGCTCCGATCCCGCCCGTAATATGAAGAGGAAGCTGCAGTAACAGCAGCAGCGGCTGCTGCAGCAGCAGCAGCTGTAGCAGCAGCTCCTGAGGTCGGCAACAGGTGTCTATCGTAGGGATCGAGAGAGGTGGAGGTGAGGTGATTGGCCATGGCTGTGTTCTGGACTTGTGGCAGCTGGGACAAGGTCTGCTCTGCGTAATTATACGCGGAGGCAGCTGCAGCCGCCACTGCCTCATAGGACCGGGCAGCACGGCAGCGCTTGTAGTAGGCATCGAGCGCTCCGTATGCGTTGTTGTAATACAATGAATCCCCATAGCTCATGGTGTAAGGTGTACGCACTGCTCCATATTGCTCATTATATTGCTCGGTAAAGTCTGCCACTCGGCCCGAACGATCTATCGGACACTCTTTGGACCAGTGCCCCTCTTTCCCGCACCGATAGCAGCCGCTCTGGTCTCCCATCCCGGGCGCAGTCCTAAGCCGGCTGGTGGACAACTGCACGTGCATTCGTTTGCCTTGAAGAAACAGACGCAAGAAGGGTTGCTATCACTCTTAGTCATAGCCCCAGCCCCTACCCCCGACACTGGTCATAGCAATGGCTTTACCTAGACAATGCTAATGCAGAACTCAATGCCAGGTTTTTTTATAAAGTCCAATAAATAAATTTAGTATAGTGACCTGATTTCAGACAAAGATTAGATGAAGAAATGTTTCCACTCTAACACCTAACACTAGTGTAATGCTTAAGAAAGAAACCACTCTTGCACAAAAACAAGTATCTCATTCAATACCAAGTAACTGTGCACAAAAACTACTCTGAACAGTAGACCAATGAATGTCAAAAGAAACCACAAGATTGCTCAGCAAGATTCTGGAACTTCCATCTTTACTATCAAAGGCTCTGATTTCATTAAGCAAAGGAATGCAAAGACTAGTCCCCCCAGACTTCCGCCCCATTCCAAAATCAGAGAGAATAAAATAACACTCTAAAGCTACCCCTAACAGAGAGTGATCCAGATTTGATCACTGAGTGGCTGAGTGTGATAGGCAATTTTCAGATTTTTGGGAAAAACACTCATGAACTGGGGGAAGAGGAGTGAAATACAAGTTGAAGGACTGCCCACTCATTAACTGGGTCCTTTAAATTACTGGTTCTGCTATTCATCCTAACAAGGATACTTGACAATCTGACAACTAACTTTGATGACCCCTAGTGGAATCAAAGGAAACAGGGCAGGGAGTTCACAAGTTGCCTGAATTTTTTAAAGATTATGAAAAATATGGAAGGGAGGATGAGAAAAGTGAATAACCAGTAATATTAGTGGATCAAACTGTTCATTTTAGCAAGGCTAAAGTACTTTTTCCCCTTAAACTAGGGATCTGAGATTCTAAGAATATGTACTTATTACTGTTTTTTTGCCAAAAACTACAATTTGCATTCTGGAAATGCAAAGTATCACTTCTGAAAACCTAACCAAAAAGAAAAAAACAACACTTTTCTGGAAAAGTTTAAATTTAAAAAAAAAAGTTTAACTTTTAAACCTTTTCATAGAAGCAGTTACCACCTAACATGATCTACCAATTTAATGGTAAGCAAAAGTCCAGCAAGAACTTTCTAATGCAACTGGCTGTGATGCACCCAAACATGCAGATGTCAAAGAAGTGAATGGTCAGAACCAGGGAAGAGTCAACAGGTCATCTGTTCATCTAACATTACAGAAAGTAGTAAATACACAATTTCATCTGCAAAATAAAATTAGGTTCTGGGAGGCTAGAAAACGGAAAAGATGTGGAAGGACCAAAATACTAAAAAAGCCCTGGTTTACACATTGGTAAGTGTAGGTTGCAGGTTAAGAGTTAAGATATGCAATTAAATACATAAGTGCTTTAAAGTGCTAACCTGTGTCCCTCTGGCATTTGCCCACAGGACCACTTTGGCATCTAACAAAATCATAAGAAATAGGTGTAACCAAGGAACCAACCAAATACATCCAAAATATAAAAGATTATTAAATGTCCTGAGATAAGCTAGTTTTTAAAATATCTATATTTTTATATGACAAATAAGTACAGTTCACCCTTTAACAAAATGGGTTTGAACTGCGTGGGCCCCCTTATGTCCACATAATTCAAAACTGGTATTGTCTCAAGAGCCAACTGTATTTTCAACTGAGGATGGGAATCCACTTATGCAGAAGACCAACTGAAATTATACTAGGATTTTCGACTGTGGAGTGGGCCAGCAGCCCTAAACCTCGTGTTGTTCAAAGGTCAGCTATATATCCAATATTGAGAAACTGAAATGGGAAAGGACCACTAATATATAATGCTATTCTACATAAAACTCTACGAGGCAGCATTAAGGAGAATAGCTAATAGTAAGAAAAATAGGACAAGAATAACTAAGTATAGGTAGCAGAGAGCCTAGAGTTCAAATGCTAAAGGATTTGTCCTGAATTAATCCACTGTACCTCCTTACACATAATTGCTACAAGCAGACACCAGCACCTCCTCTTCTATGACTGCACTTAAGGATAAAAAAAGTGTCCAAAAACTAGGTATCAGACCACAAACCCTCCACAGGAGCAGCATTTTCTCCTAATTAAGTGGTTGACACAAAATAATTCTCAACTTAACAATTAAAAAGGAAAACAAACTAAACTCTAGAGACCTGTGACATTTCTCCTTAATAATTAATGCACAGCAACACCTATGATTACTTGGGGGAATGATGATCAGACCTCCAGCTCTAAGAAAGGTCCAATTTGAGGGAAATAAACAGCAAAGATAGCAGCAATTATTCTTAAAAAGAGAAGTTCTCAGGAAAAGCAGCAGCCACTACCTGGTTTGGACAAAAAGGTTGGAATGTAGGTTAAAAGTGTAGCAAGGAGTTGTGGGAATAACCCAATAATTTGGAAGCAGTTACAATCAAAGGGAAAGGGCTCTTTTTGACACTGGGGACCCAAAGGGGGTGAAAGAAGAGTTAACAACTCACCATGATTACCACCCCCTTCATGATTGCCTTTTGGCACAGAAGCTTAGATCTTAAACCATAAAGACACCTTCCAAATAAAGTGACAGTCCACAGCATAACTCATACTGCCCTCCAGGCATACTAAACAACCCATCTAGTCAAGACTTCAAGGTAACACCCATTTAAGTACTCTATTCATGAAGGACTTTAGAAGTCCACGCCCCCCGCCGCCCCCCCCCAACCAGTGAAAAAAACATTGCCATTACTGCCTCCCCCATATCTCAATACATCCTCCTCAGAAATCCTGAAATTAGCCTTTTAATTGTAGAGTGGCCTCATCTTCAAAAGAGAAAATCTTGGTAAGAGCACCAGGAGTAACCGTAGCCCTTTAAAGACACCTGAAGGGTCCTGGGTTTGATTCCGGTCAAGGGCACATGCCTAGGTTGTGGGCTTGTGTGCTCGGTCCCGTGTGGGTGTGCAGGAGGCAGCCAATCAATGATTCTCTCTCATCATTGATGTTTCTATTTCTCTCTCTGAAATCAATAAAAATATTTATTTAAAAAAAGACACCAATTATCTAAAAACTAATTATCTTTACTGAAAAATTTTGAATTGGTGTGAGGTGGAGTTTAACAGGGATTCTACTCTTAAATGTGTTGCTTAAGCAGCTTTTGCCAGGTTCTTTGAATAAAAAATGATGCATGATTCTGATACAGGATACCTTGCTTTATCACACTTTCAAAGATTTTTTTTTCCAAGTTGAAAACTCTCCACCGCAAAAAGACTGCGACTCTCTTTGACTCCCTTTGTTGCAATACTGGCTTCATTGCAGTGGTCTGGAACTGAGCCTGCAATATCTCCAAGGTATGCCTGTACTGTGCTCTGCTACTCCCTTCCCCCCACCCCAAAGACATCACTAGGCAAATCTTCAGAGGAAAGTACTGCAGCACTAATAGCAACAACAACAACAAAAAAAGCCTTAGGGGCTCCAAACTAAAGCCAAGTGGTTTTTTTCTCCCAGAGTCTTGTTTGCCTAAGGTAAAGCCTCTAAATCCCAAGCATTCTCCATTTTAGGTTCATCACCCACACTTACTCTTGACCATCAGCCAGCCACCAGCTCTATTTCTACCCCAAACCCCTCCCTTGACTTATCCAACCTATTTCTGCACACAGCCTGTGTTGAGCCCTCTTCCCAAAGAGGGTGGTTCACCTTGAAACTCTGTGTTGTCGAGGCCCCTGATGGCCTCGACCGCATCCTCTGCCCGCTCCATGTGTACGAAGGCATAATCTTTCACGATGTCACACTCGATGACTGGACCGTACTCTTCAAACTTGGCCCGAAGCTCTTTGTTGGTACAAGTGGGACTGATGTTGCCCACATGTAACTTTGTGGAGGTTTTGCTCTTATTCTTGCTGGCTTCCACATTGATGTTCACCCCGTGCAGCTTGTAGTGGTGCAGGTTGCGGATGGCATCTTCTGCCGCCGTCTTGTCCTCTATGTGCACGAAGCCGTAGTTCTTAATGATGTCACATTCCAGCACCTTCCCGTACTGCTCGAAGAGTGTGCGGATCTCCTGCTCTGTGGCCTCCCGGGGCAGGTTTCCGATGAACAGCTTCACCATCTCGACACTGCCTAGATGAGAAGAACAATTTTAACAAGACCTCCACACCCATCTGAAAAAAGAGTACTATCATCTTCTTTCACTCTAACAAATGTTTCCAAACAGGGTTCCCTCTCTCACAAAACCACCTCCAAACGATAACAAAGGGAAGTGGGAATAAGGAGGCCCCCTACAGTACCGGCTACAGACCTATTAAGGAAACGAGTGTAATAGAGGGGCCCTAATACACAAAGGATTTGATAAGAAATAGTTCCAAACAGGAATGGAAATGAAAGCCTAAGTGCAGCGCTACGGGAACTGGGCTTTTCTATCCGTGATAAGGATAGTCAGAAAACAAAGGCCTAACTACTGGCTGGCTGGATTGACTGCCTGAAATTATGAACTGGCTCTTCCTCTCATAACCGAGTAACCACCATTTCCGGAATAGTGGGCCTTAGAATAGTGGGGTTTTAGAGTTTCCTCTGGAAGGAGTGACCGGGCTGACTAGGGCCAGACGCGAGGGGGTGAGAAAAGTACGGGAAGCGCTGGAGTGCGTTCGGAACGCCTCCCCGGGCTCCTGCAGAACCGAGAAATGCGTGGCCAGAAAAAGGGGGCTCCATACTCCTGAGCCCGACACCAATGTCTCAGGGCCAGAAAAACTCTCGAACCGGGCTTGCTATCCCCAAGTCTACGGGAAGCGCGGTTACCGCGGTGGAAACCTCGAGGCAAGAAACCGAACCAAGTCGGATACAGCGCAGGGTGGGAGAGAGCAAGGTATTCTCGGGGGAGGTCGTGGGGGGAAGGGACGCTCTACGCTTACCGCGAAATGCCGAGCACCGAAATCGGCTGTTACCGGTGCGGAGGCCACGACCCCACTAGGATACTCCTGAAGCCCAAGGGAGTGAGAGAAGATTTAACAGAGCAAAATAAGGGCAGTGGAGGGAGTCGGAGTCTCTCACCCGCACGGGAATCAGCAGGAACTCTTCCTCGCGGCGCCGATGCTTCTGACAAAACGCTAAAATGGCGGCAGTCGCAGCAGTGACTCTGGGTAGAAAGGGGGCGGTATCTACCACCGATTGGCCACTCAGTAAAGTAAAAGGCAGGCGTTCGCGCAGATCCTCTTCCTGATTGGTTGTTATGAACGCCAATTACCTGAGAGGCCGGGAAGAGGTGGAAACGTCAGTAACGCCAAGTTCTTAGGCGAAAGCCAATGAGCACCAACCTCGCGCAGCAGAAGTCACTGATTGGGTAAGGGTTGGCTTGCGGGAGGAACTACGAACGTGGGGTATGCCCGCGGGGCTCGACCCGCCATTAGGTGAGCGAGTCAGGGCCCAGGTGTGGCGGTCTGTAGCTGCAGGGCGCCAACTCTGTGAAGCTTCATTTCGCCACTTCCTCGTGCACACCCTCACAGTATTCCGCGCTCTATTTTGCCTTCTACTCCAAATTTCTCCCTCTAACCTCCCAAAACACCCCTTGCAGCCCCGATGTTGCGGACCAGACCTTTATGCAGACCCAAAAGTCGGTAATAACGAAGCGTTTCACTTTTAAGAAATCAACCTCCTCCTTTGACCAAGATCCATCCTGTTGCCCTGGAGTCCCGGAGCTCCCCTAAATTAAAACTATGTTCATAGGTGGTAATAAAAGGAACTCTAAACGGTTAATGGACGCAAGTAATTTGGGGTTGGGGCTGCATTACTCAGGAAACGCTGAGAAGTCAGACAAGTTCCCCCAGGAACTAGCCTCCTGGAGTCCAAGATGAAGCAGCAGCTTCTGTGTGTGTGGCCATGGAAATTGAGAAAACATCCCACCCTGCCCTGAGAAAAAAATGGAGCAGCAAAGTTTTTTTATTTTATTTTATTGGGTGCCATCAGCCAGAGCTGTAAGTTTAAAATCCTAGAATGGACCTTAGAGAGAAGAGCCTAATCACAACCAGCTAACAAACAAAATACAATCAAAACATTCTCCAGAGGGTCCAGTTCCCTTATCACATTTTCTTTCTCGTCCTCTGGCTTCTTCACATAACCCCATATTCATTGAGCAAGCAATGACCCCTTTGCAAGGCAGTTTTTAAAGAGGGAGTTAATAAAAGAGGAATGACAAATACTAGGTAGAAGAACTTAAAACATGATAAAATCAGTGAATTGTTTAGGAGAAAAGGGATCATCAGGAGTGAAAATGACAACAGAACATACTACGATCCAAAGCAGTCCCTCCAAAAAGTGGTGGGGTCATAAAGAGAAAGGCAAAGCAAGGTTTTGGAAATGGGTTTTAAAACCTGACATAAGCCCTGCCGGTGTGGTTGAGCGTCGATTCCCACCCAGTGAGGGCACGTGCCCAAGTTGCAGGCTTGATCCCTGGTGGGGATCATGCAGGAGGCAGCAGATCAATGATTGTCATCATTGATGTTTTTCTCTCTCCTCTCCTCTCCGAAATTATATATATATAAAACAAAACCCCTGACATGACTCCAAAATCAAATGGTGGAAAACTGGACAATAACTTATTCTAGAGTGGGAAAAGGTAAACCCCAAACCGCAACATTTACACATGTGGTGGTCACTAATATTGGTCCATTTTCATTGTGGACTGTGATGCTGATACTGAGTAAAGGCCGTATGATCAGTGATGAAGAAAAGCAACTCCATGTTGGTCAGCTGCATGTGTGCCCACATTTTGGAGGGGCCAGCATCAGGAAGTGGTTACAAATCATCTGGACAGGGAAATACATCTGGTAAAAAAAATCCTCTCAGCACCTTTCAGTTTGATCTTCCAAAATATTTGTATCCCAACTGCCCTGGACATAAACTTCCTTCCAAAAATACCAAAGCATATATGAAATCAACTCTATGAAAGTAGTAATCTCTCCAAGCCCACAGGAGACTAGGAATATATTCTCAGGATCTCAATTTAAGCCGGTTTGTAGACCACTGCTCAATCCCATTTCCCAAACCAATTACTTGATTTACCTTCTGAAAGGTCTCTAGGTTGTTATGTTTCCTTTTCCAAGTTCTCCAACTGAGTAAACCACATTAACTCATCCCCCTACTTTTTAAAACCCATTGCAATTTGAAAACTTTCAAACTCACCCTACCCAATCTGGTTCTTGCCAGAATATCCCAATTTCTTTAACAACCACACACACACACACACACACACACACTCCCCTCACTACCACTCCCAACTATGTTACAGAACACTTGCCTTTTGTCCCCACTTCAGACTGTAATGTTCTTTCTCCAGGGTCTTCACTTTCCACCCCTCTAAAGACATTTCCCTACTCCAACCCTATCTTGGCACTCTATCCCATGAATCCATGTTATTTTTCCAAATACTTCAAATCCACTTGAAATCCTACTTGTTTATTCATCTTCTGCCTTCCTCTCACCTGTCTCAAGCAAATACTTGTTCTACAAAGACAGGACCTATTCTTATTCCCTATGTCCAGTGTTAGAATTGCATCTAACACATGGTGGGCACTCAAATTTGTTGACTAAATTAACAAATGAATGAATGAATGCGTGTTAACTTCTTGATAACCAAAACAAATGACTGGATTTCCAGTTAATATCAGCTTAAGATGGATACTTATTTCTAAAAACAAGCAGGTGCACCCTAGCTGGTTTGGCTCAGTGGATAGAGCATTAGACTGTGAACTGAAGAGTCCCGCATTCGATTCCGGTCAAGGGCACATGCCCAGGTTGTGGGCTCAATCCCCAGTAGGGGAGCATTCAGCAGGCAGCAGATCAATGATTTTCTCTCATCATTGATGTTTCTATCTCTCCCTTCTTCCCTTCCTCTCTGAAATCAATAAAAATATTTTTAAAAAATAAATAAAAAACAAACAGGTGCCCCAAAGCCAGGAGGTAACCTATGCTACAGCTTTTCATCACCAGGATTATCAGCTTGACAAATGCTGCAAAATGAAGCTTTAGATAGGAAAATTTATAGCTTGAGTGTTTCCATAATGATCATTTAACCAATTGTATTTTACCAAGTACTAAAGGAGCTTAATGTTTGTACCTTAAAAACGATTAAAGGATTTCTATTTTTATTTTTACATTAAAGTTTTAAGTAAAGACATCTAGTCCAAATCCTCTACCATACCACCTCAACTATAGAAAATGGGATTGAATGGGATGTTTTAAAAGTACCTTGTCTAAAACATGTAGGTGCCATTTTACTTATTTTTAATTTGCTGACCAGATTACTAAACCCCTAAAAAGTAAACTGACTTGTCCAAAGTCATCTAGAAAGCTGATGTTCTGTTAGAGTTAAGCATAATTGTATGTTCTGGCTGCAAATCTTGATGGAATGAAAGAACCTGGAGCCTGGACTCTCTAAGGGAAAATGAGGGACAAATCCAAATTTAGGGAGAGAAACACTGGTGGTGTCAGTTAAAAACCACTCAAATATGAGTAAGCAATCTGGGTTAATTTCATACCCTTAGGGGTGAATATAGTTTATACTCCTAATAAATAGCTGGCTCCTAGTCCAGAAATGAGTTACTGGTCCAATAAGGGCTCAAATTAAAAACCAGTATTCTTCAGGGAGGTTCAGAGGGAGCTCCAATCCCACTCCCAGCTACATGCTCTTAGCCTCCCCTTAATGTATTCGCAAGCCCATTACCTTTCCTCTCCATATCCAGAGAATCTGTTCCCAAGACAATGAACACTGTTGCCTGAGAATGGAAGTGGCCCAATCTGGTGTGGTCTAGTGACCTACATCACTCCTAGGTACCTTGCCCTACAAAATCCACTGCCTTGCCCTAGCCGGTTTGGCTCAGTGGATAGAGTGTTGGCCTGTGGACTAAAGATTCTGGCCAAAGGCACATGCCCGGGTTGAGGGCTCGATCCCCACAGTATGGGGTGTGCAGGAGGCAGCCAATCAATGATTCTCTCTCATCATTAATGTTTCTATCACTCTCTCCCTTCCTCTCTGAAATCAATAAAAAAAAAAAAAATCCATTGCCTTCACTGTTACTCGATATATTGCACAACTACATCCAAATTCCTTTGCTCAGCTGTGTGCTCCACTAGGCCATCCCAACTCCCTAGAACAGTGATGGCGAACCTTTTGAGCTCGGCGTGTCAGCATTTTGAAAAACCCTAACTTAACTCTGGTGCCGTGTCACATATAGGAATTTTTTGATATTTGCAACCATAGTAAATCAAAGACTTATATTTTTGATATTTATTTTATATATTTAAATGCCATTTAACAAAGAAAAATCAACCCAAAAAATGAGTTCACGTGCCACCTCTGACACGCGTCATAGGTTCGCCATCACTGCCCTAGAATGTCCTAACTCATTTCTATGAGATGAATGGCACGTAATGAGCAGTGACTATATAGGAGGACCTACACTTGTGACATGTTCTCATTTGATCCTTCCAACAGTATTATCGTAATGTTTACAAGTCCTGGACGGTTCAACTCCTTGATCCATCCACTACTTTCTAACCATATGATCTTAAGTTACTAAACTATAGCCTCAACTTATCCATTTATAAAATGGGTTTAGGAATGCCTAATGCATTTGGGTTGCATTTAAGTTAATACATGAAAAGCACATGTTTCAATAATGTTACCTATTGTCCCTATTTCATAGATGAGAAAACTGAGGTAGAGTTCCTGACATGTTCAAGATCACACAGCTAAGTGGTAGAACCAGGATTCAAACTTAGGAAACCTAATTTTAGAGCCAACACCCCTTAATCCTTCTCTCGGTGCCAAGTTAGTTTTCAAATCAAATCCTAACTCCAGAGTTTCCTCTAATAACAGACTGCCCCATCTTCTCCTTCCTAATTTATCAGTCCCTTAGCATTGCTTATTACAGTAACAAGTTCATTAAGGCAGATCCTGCTTCCCTCGACTATAAATTCCTCAAGGTCAGTTCAAGGACTCAGTTACCTAAATACTGTATTTCCAGCATAACAGACACAGTATTTCAAATGACTGTGAGCTAGACTTAAAAAACTAAGTCATTTAAGAACTCTTTTTTCCAGAGAACTCTAGATTCTACTTTTATGACATTTTTATTTTTTAACTTTTTTTTACTGTTTTTAGAGAGACATGGATTTGTTGTTCCACTTATTTATGCATTCATTGGTTGACTCTTATATGTGCCCTGACAAGGGATCAAACCCACATTGGGATGATGCTCTAACCTACTGAGCTATCCAGCCAGGGCTCCTTTATAACCTACAGAATTTGGGTGAATATACATTTTCCACCTGCCACCCATCTTATCTTCTCTATTACCCACATTAAATACCATATTAGTCCATAAATCTAGGACATTTACTTTCATTATAACCTCAGCCATCCCACATTAGTCAACTTACTTGGCTTAATAGAACAATATGACCAGAGAACTAACAGTCTGTGTATGGACTTCCACGTAGCTTAACTGATAGACATGACTAGAAAGATTACCTACCCATAGGATATCACATGACCGCTCAGTGATAACCCCATTATCTCCAGTAAAAGGGGTGGGACCCCAGGTTTATCCCAGACAGAATTTCAAACAAGGTCCAAACCTCAGAAAAGCAGGTTGATGAGGCTAGAAGCCTCTACTGGTATGTTCCAGACATAAATCAACTAAAACTTCTCAGAGTTGTAGAGGTGACAGATACAAAAGTGCAAAGATCTGAAGGATGCTGGGAGCCCATATTCCCTACCCCTCTTCCCAAAACACAAATGTCTGTCCTCCCATTCACTCAACCCAACCATCTCCAAGTTACAGGACCCTGAAAATCAGAAATCCACAAAAAGCAAAGCATGAATGGGCTAGAAGGTGAACACAGGTGGCATAATTTAAGAGGAGAGAGAATTTTAAAACAATCTGCAAGGAAGAGGAAAGTGACAAATAATTGTAGCTCCTTCTGGCTTAAACAATGAGAAGCCTCAGGGCTGAGGCAGCAAGGGCATCAGCACTAAAGATGACAGGCAGAGTGATCATCTAGGCCAGGTCAACCTGAAGAATTTGGGCTAACAATACAGAACATCAACACTTGGCCCCAAGAGCACATTAAGCGGTTTTTCATTGGAACACTCACTGGAGAAAGGAAGACAGAAAGCCACATTGACAAACATTACAAATACACAGGCCACAATCATAGCCCTATAATCAATCAACTCTCCATTTTCATGGGTAACAACCAGAGCTAAGCTTGTTAGCTAGACCCTCAGATCACCCACCCTCAGTGCATAAAAGTGAGAAAACTAGCAAACTCCCCCCACCCCAGTCCTGCAAAGAAATTAAAAGGAGCAGCGAAGCACCTGAAGGCAAAGCAGTGAGCAGGAAAAAAAAAAAAAAGGAGTTATGGTCCCAATACCCTGAGATTACCCTAGTAAGCATCCATAAGAGCTCATGGTTAAAGATCATCCACTTGCTTTTGCCCATGGGCAGAGGGAAGAGAACATCTGGGGCAAACTACTCTATCACGGGCAAATTCACAAGAAACCAGCGAAGGAGGCATTAGAGAACCCACCTGAACTCCACTTAACTGATGATATACACACCTCCCCAAAATTGCCTTCCCCAAAGGAACATCAGTAGGTTGTCCTGTTATCACCCTACCCAACCATTCTTCTTCCAATCATCCATCATTAAACATGAGCCTCCCATCTTATCCCTGGCTGGAATTCCCTAGTTTTTAGCCAGGTCCTCTCAACTTCCAGCACTTGAGTGAAAGTACAGAAATTATCTTTAATTCCTCACCCTATCCCAGCATCCCTACTTGGTTATGTTTGCACCTCAACACATTCCCAGAGTCTATCTATCATGACAGCTTCAAATATAAACCCAGCAAGTAAACATCTGGAAACCCTAGTAAATGGAGATAGGCAAAGTGAGTCTCATGATGGTAGGGGGCGGGCAGGACGCAGGAAGGACACGCCATGGTGATGTTCAACAGGCAAAATACCAGGTCTGTGACCAGAATCTCCCGTACCTTCTTCCAATTGTCCGTCCCTCCTTTCTCCAACCACCGGGCAGTATCAGACACCAACATTACCCCCACCCCACTACTGGCTCCCTTCCATTCCCAGTCCCAGCCGTCACTTGAGCCCACGGCCTAAAGGATCCACTAGTCTCATAAGCACCAAAGCAGCCCTTTCCCCACTTCTCACTTGAGAAGCCAAACCCCAGAACCACCCTGCTGCAGCACAGGTTGTTTCTCAACTGGAAACAAGTCAAGGAAAATGGTCAAGCATAGGCAGAAAAAAATGGGCAATACATTTTCTGCATTGGGGTGTGATTAAATCAAGTTGAGGGCTGAAGAAGCAGCGTAAGCAAGTTGGTCTGGACAATCCATTCTTAAAGATGGCAGACCAGCAGGACGACAGACTATGAGCTAAATCCCTCTGGGCAGCAGAGAAATCATTCTAATTTCCATGTCAAATCCCCTTTCTCATCTGCCCTGGGTTCTGTGGCTGCCTTCCCTTTGGCCATCATGTCTTCCTGGATGTCAAACTGGCTCCTCTGAAACTGAGTGCAATCAAGACAATGACAACCAGGTTTCCAAACTGTAAATTGCCCCAAGTTTTATTTATACTCCATACAAAAGGGAAAAAAAATTAAGTTTTTCTAACACCACCTACTTGGGGAGATAGGGAAGTGGGACTGTGCGGCTCAGCATCAGCTAGAATATCAGGAGTCGGTAGGAATTTGGATATACACCAACTGACTATCGCAGCAGGAACTCAGTCTCAACACAGTCTGAGGGACAGGCAGTGTCCCCTGGACTGCTGGCACAGCGTGGCGTATAGGAAATGGTTAAGCTAACCCTTTCCTGGCCTCCCTCATATCTAAAAAGAAAAAGGCGCCGCGACCTCAGCTGCAGGTTGATTCCCCATCCAGACAACCTTAAATATCGCGCACAAAAATAAAAGGGAGCCAGGAAAAAATAAAAACATAAAAGAAACTCCCATCCTGGGGAGATGGGAGGCAGGGGAAACCGCAGATCTAGAGCCAGTAGCAAGATTTGCTGCTGAGGCGAAGGAACAAAGTAGGTTACTACCAAACACTCAAAAGGATCGTGTCCTGGGGAAGGCCCACATGGTAGAGGGGATGAAAATCCACAAATGGGCGAGGTATGGGCCAGTGGTTTTAACCTGGGTCTGCACCCTACCCCACTTCTCTCCTTCCCTCCCTGTAATGCCCCATCCCAGGATGGCCCTACATGCGGCGCTGGTAGCCAGAGTGCATTTGAGCTGCCCGCAGGTAATCATTATAGGAGCCCGAATAGCGTGCGTAATCGGAATGAGCATCGGGCAGGCGACGGTAATCCAGCGAGGACTTTGTCGGCGAGCGGCGGAACGAAAGCTGCGACTCTGATAAACGGCGGTAATCAGAGAGCTCGGCTAAACGCCGGTCGGAACCATACCTAGTCGAGAGAAGAAGACAGTTGGTGAATGAGACAATTGAGGGGAGGGCTCCAGGTGGGCGTGGGGGAGATGCCAATGGGGAGAGGGAGGGTGTGATCACACTGGTTTCCAACAAACAAGAATTTGTCAGAAGGCTCATCACCCTATCCAGGGCAAGAAATCAAGCCTGGTTCAACTCAGTGGGAAACCAAGCCCGCCAATGAAGCCCTCCCTTCTGAACTGGCCAAGGTGGATTTTGGTCTACATCCCAAACCACAAACTATCCCCACCCTTGGGTCCTGTAAAGAAAGACCGTGGTTGTTTACCAACAGAACGGCGGACGAAAGCAAGGTCCCCTACTTCCCACAGAGTGGACGCACCTCATATACCTTGCCTTCAGCCAATGAGTGCCAAAGGGACTACTCTTTCCAACCTACCCCCACCAAAGTCAGGACAACCACATAACAGACTTAAGGATCCTACAGACAGTGGGAAAGGCTATAGGCCACAATCTTGCAGGCCGTAGCTCCAATGGCAGCTGGGGCTAGCCTAGACATGTGACACTTTTCCCAGCCTGACTAGCTGGTACCACCCCAGGCTGAGCACTAGGCTCCACCTGAACCTTGGCGACCAGGAAAGTTCACACACATCATCCCCTTCAGCCTTTGGACATCCCACGGGAATAGAAAAGATCAAGGGAGGGACCGATGGCTCCAGTTTCCCTCCCATGCCAACCTCAGCCCCTTGACCTAAGCCCCAGCTGGGGGCAAAGGCAGGGGGGCATACAGTACCTTTTCGACATGGCGACAGCCTTTTTGTAGGGATCGTCGTAGCTGGCCCGGGGTGGGGAGAGGCGGGTACGCTCATAGGGCGGCGGGGTGCTGTTGGCGTTGGCAACGGCCCCCTGGGACATGGATAAGTAGGCTGCAGACGGCTGGCCTGCCCCATCATAGGCATTGCCCGGCTGGCCACGGTAGGAGGCAGCAGCCTGGGGATGCTGCTGGGCAGCATAAGAAGCAGCCAATGAGGCTGATGACTGAGTGCGGTAAGGACCTGCCAGGGTGGCAGAAGGCTGGGCCCCGTATGCAGCTGCAGCACCATAGGAGCCAGTGGCCGCAGCAGCTGACTGAGCCCCATAGGAGCCTGATAGGCCCATTGATGCTTGAGCCCCATAACTATTCAGTTGTGTTTGAACAACCGGCTGGGCCCCATAGGACCCAGCCATTGGGGTAGCGGCTTGTGCAGCATAGGCAGCTGGCTGACTGGCATAGGCAGCAGCTGTACCTGGCTGTGCCACATAGGCAGCAGGCTGGGAAGAGTAGGAAGCAGCCTGTTGTGCAGCATATGGGGCAGACTGCGCATTATAAGAGGCCGAGGCCTGGGCATTGTAAGAAGCTGCCTGGGCCCCATAAGCCAGTGAGGAGGCTGCAGACTGGGCCCCATAGGAGGCTGCCTGGGCCCCATAGGAGCCTAGGGAGGAAGCTGCTCCCTGGGTGTTGTAGGAGGAGGCAGCCGCACGAACCCCATAGGAAGAGGCAGCCTGTGCGCCATAAGATGGTTGGTTAGCATAGGAGGCCAGGGAGGAGCCCTGCGCCCCATAGGAGTTGAGTGAGGAAGCTGCAGCTGCCTGACCCCCATAGGAGGAAAGGGCCGAGGGCTGGGCTCCACCATATGGGCCAAGCGAGGAAGCTGCAGCAGATTGGGAGCTAGGGCTGGCCAACTGGCCCCTATATGGGGCCCCAAGGGAGACAGAGGGCTGAGCGCGGTAAGAGGCTGCCTGGGCTGTCATGGGCTGAGTCCGATAGCCGACACCCAAAGAGGCAGAAGGCTGAGCCCTGTAGGCAGCTCCCAGTGACACTGAGGGCTGGGCCCTGTAGGTGGCTGGCTGGGCCGTCAGAGGAGCCACATAAGAGGCTCGGGGAGGTGAACGGCGCAGGGGGCTGCGGTCGCGACCAAAGAAGGGTGGTGTGGGCTGACGGGCTTGCCCATCAAAGCCACCAGTGCTGTTGCCAAAAGCCTGCTGGTAGTCGAAGGTGGCAGAGAAGCCACCAGCTCCAGGGAATGCCGTATCCCCAGCCCCTGGTTTCTTGGTCTTGTCCCCAGACTGGATAGCCAGGCCAGGCCCCTTCTTCTGACCCTTGGTTGAGAGTTCCACGTTGATGCGCTTGCCCTTCACTTCTTTGCCGTTGAGCTGCGCGATGGCGGCTTTGGCATCTGCTTCCTTCTCCATGTGAACAAACGCGTAGTCTGATAAAGCAGCAGACAGAGGGTTAGCAATTAGGGGGGCAGGGCATGCTACCCAATGGGTCCCAAATTGGACACAGCAACAGCACCCAGCTGTTGCCAACTATCTCCAGGCCTCCAAACCCTCCTCTCCAGGAGTTAGGTCATAAAACGTGACTCCCATATACAAAGCTTCTGACTGTCGCAAGCAGCCACCTTTGCCTTTGGCCTTCTCCCATTTTTCCCTTTCCCCTGCCACCTCACCCAACTTCCTGGTGAGAGAAGAAAGAGCAAAGATGAACTGCAACACGGGATAAAAATCTTCACAGCTCCTGTAAGTATAAACCAAAACGCAAAACGCAAAAAGGGTGCCTGGATCACTCAACTATTCAGTATTCTCTACCCAGGGTCACCAAACACTACAGCTCACCTTTGAGGCTTAACACTCAAACACTGGAAATGACTACCTATGTCTTGGCATGATTCATGTCTCAGGCTAGGGTTCAATTAAGGCAAAAGAGCTAGACTGCAATGCACAGTGCATGAAATTCTTCTAATATGATCTCCCCTTTTCCCAAAGTACTTCCCAGTTTCCAAAGCACTTTCGTGCACAGGACTTCACAACAATCCTGTGAGGTAGGCAGAACAAAGGATCATTCACCCCATTTTACAGGTGGGCAAACACGCTCAGAGAATTTATATGGCTTGCCCCAAATCAAAATGTGTTAGAGCCATGAACAGAATCCCAACTTTCCATACCAGTCACTATACACAGTCTATTCCTAAGAAGTCAATGAATAAGGCAGGAATGTATAATAATATGACTAGAAAGGGGAGAAGCTGGACCCCATGTAAGCCAACAAAGTGTGGGAATGCAAACTAAGCCTCCTGGCTGAGTTCAGGCCCAAGTCTCCTCCTGTAGGTTACATTACATCCTCCACTGGTTCCTCTTCAAGGGGAAAGCCCTTGGGCTCCTGTTCACAGAGCAGACGTTTACAGGAAAGACTTGGTTTCTCAGCTTTAAGGCGAAAAGCTGCAATGACTACAGCAGGCTCTGCTCAACACATTACCCCTGAGGTCCTCATTCAGGATCTGAATGAGCTATGGTGGGATAGGCTCTAAAACAGGACGTTGATTTTGCTTGGCTGGTGTGCCCCAGTGGTTGAGTGTTGACCTATGAACCAGGTTCGATTATGAGCTTGATCCCCAGCGTAGGGCGTGCAGGAGGCGGCCGACCAATGATTCTCTATTATTGACGTTTCTCTCTCTCCCTATCCCTTCCTCTCTGAAATCAATACAAATTTTTTAAAATAGGATGTTGATCTCAAAGACCTATGTATCTACCACATAGAAAGAAAATTTTAGGAGGGGAAGGAGTGGGAAGAAATTCTTTATTATATTCAAACTCACAAACCATAGTAGTGTAAGCAGGATATGAAAAACAGTGATAAGATCATGCTTGTAGGAAATAAAGCCATGCAGTTAACATCTGGACCTATGGCTACTTTAAGATACAGCCCAAGTACCAGGAGCCCATCCCTCTCATATCAGTTTAGGAAATGTAGAACTACCTGGATGAAATTATTAAGGTTCCATTCTTGAAGATAAGAATTATTTTTAATGGCCTTAAATAAGTGTCCTAATTTCTAGAAACTTTCATATTGGAATGCCCTCTCTAGCTGCTTCTATAGAGCAAGTCATTTTCCTGAATCTAAGGCAATACCACCAACCGACTCGCATACAAATGAGAATAAAATTTCATCAACAGGTGGAAGTCAGAAGAATGGTATTACACAAGGAATCATGGGCTTGGAGCTAAAAGTCTTTAGTTACAGATCCAAATATCACTGATTTCCTATAAACTCTTAAAGGACTTATATTTTATTTCTCTATCTGACAAATCTGCCCTACCTACCTCAGAATTAGGAGATTCAAATGAGAAGATAAGCCCAGCCAGTAAAGCTCAGGGATTGAGCACTGACCCATGAACCAAGAGGTCACCAGTTGATTCTTGGTCAGGGCACATGTCTGGGTTGCAGGTTCCATCCCCAGTAGGGGACATGCAGGAGACAACAAATCAATGTTTCTCTCTTATCGATGTTTCTCCCTCTCTATCCCTCTCCCTTCCTCTCTCTCAAATCAATTTTTAAAAAGAGAAGATAAAAGTGCCTTGTAAAGTAAAAATAACTACATGATAAAGGATTATGATGATTCAATCCTAGGAATAACTACAGTCTTATCTCACTACAGAATATTATCTTCCATCTCTAATAAAACACAAGAGATACAATGCCATCTATATGTGTAAACTTGGAACTGGCCAGAGATGATAAAAGTACAAATTGAACTATCACACTCTCAGTCTTCACATCCCCATGGCCAGAACCTGATTCCTTATCTACCAATTGTGAAAAGCAAAAATGTTCCTTTCCAAACCTGATCAGTGGCTCAGTTGGTTGGAGCATTATCCCATACACCAAAGGACTGCTGGTTTGATTCCCCGTCAGCACATACCTAGGTTGTGATTTGGATCCCCAGCCACCTCGCGTACAGGAAGTAGCTGAGATATTTCTTTCTCTCTCTTTCTCTCTCTCTCTCTCAATAAACATGTATTTTAAAAAAGTATTCCTTTTGGCCTAGCCACAGGACACCACCAGAATTGTCCTCTGATCTCTCACCTCAACTTTGGGTAGGGTGAGCTAAAAATAGGTGCTGGTGGTTGGAAATCTCTTTAAAAGCAGAGAGTGAGCTGACCCTGAGGAGAATGGCAATACCAACCTGAGAATGTAAAGGCAAGCAGAAAGCAGGAGCTTGTAGGCAGATTAAGGAGAGTGGGAAAAAACCTCCAGGCACTGTGAGGGAATAGTAAAGAGCCATACTATATTCCAGGCTAACCTGAGACTAGAATGAGCTAGGGAAATAAACACCCAACAAAAAAATTGCAATGGGTTTACAAGAACAATAGGACTGTCTACTCCCTACTTAGTCGGGTTTTCTTGAGACCAAGTTGTGAAATTAAGATTTCACACGTACAGTTCCATTAACCGCCCACCAGAGCTACACAACTCATTTTTTAAAGCCATCAGATACAATTATAACCAGTTTATATCAGAAATTTCCTAAGCCTGATATTGGAGGGAATAGGTTGTCCAAATGACTCAATCATATCAGGCTAACCAATCCTATCAGTGAATAGCCAAGCACAGACCTAACCCTATCAAAGATTCTGGGAACCCAACTACTCCAAGAAAGAAAAAACAGACCTAGAGAACTCCAAAGACCCACCTACCTGACCTGGAGAGCTGGTTCAAGGAACAGTGACCTATGAAGGAAATCCACACATTTAAAGGGAATAGCAAGCAATGTTTTACAGAGCTCTCCTGATTATCTGGTGGCACTACAACTCTTCTAGTTCCAAGTTAACTGAATCCAGAAAAATGAGCGTTCTTATCCTAAGAAGAGTAAAAATCTCTAACTTGAAACTACAGAGCTATGTATAGGAGAAAAGAATGGACACACACAAAAAAAGGATACGAAACAGTTTCCTCTCCTGCCTTTTAGACCTCCCTGAAGTCTGAATGGTTCCTAGCTGTCAGGGACTGATTCTCTTTCTTTATCTTTCAACACCCAACAGAATATAGCTGTGGAAAGTGGTTGTAATCTGCTGTTGCTACAGAGACTTTTACTCTACAAATCAAATCATATCTAAGCAAGCTCCTGGGGTAACCAAGCAACTGTTTCCCCCCTGTAAAATAAAACAGAACTGGTTGTCCTGTGCTATGCCAAGTTTCTGTGCTTTTCCAAGGTCTGACAGCCAACACAAGATTCAATAAGATGCCCATTCCCAGCCCAGGAAATAAGTAAGCTATTTATATAGCCAGAGCTAGTTTCTTCTACATTCCCAACTTAAAACCTCACTTTCCTTCATCCCAAAGCCATAGAAAGGCACCAGGGAAGTATATCATGCTAAAATCTCTCCCATAGTCCCTTATACCAAAGTCTATCAGGAGGTATTACATTATCTGCATAACTACAAGTAACAGCTGACCACCACTCCCTGAGGAAATCAAAGCATTTCTAATCAAATGTTTACAAAGGTACAATACGCACAAAACTTTCATTCTAAAGCCAAGAGTTCTAAAAACTGCATGCAGTTTACACTTCACCCTGCCTTCCACTGCCATTTCAGCGTCTGTCCCAAGCAAATTTTCTGCTTTCTCGACCACCTGAAAGCAAGCTTCTTGACCAATGAGTCCCATGGAAACTGTCCCTGAAGATGCCAGTTTCTAGACTCCAATCTTGTAGCCATCCTGCCTACCAACCACACACACACGCAAAAAAATAGGTCAATCTAACACAGAATTCTCATAATGAGCCACACATACTCCCATCCATTTATTTCCTGGCCAGGTGCCCAATCTGAGGCTCTTCCTACTCTTTTACTCTACACAAAAGCAAAAATCCATGCACCGTACAGCCTGCCTCAGAGCACCCAGCAGGAAAGCCTGAATCCGGATAGTCGTGGACTTGCATAACCTGAGTTGAGGAAAATAGAATGTAGTATTAATGCAGAACAAATAACTGATCCTAGGAGTGGTGACTACAAACCTTTACATTTCCCAGTTACAGAAAGGACAAGGAATGGCCCCAAAAAATGTGCCTCTCCAGGACAGCAAATAAAGTATCTTAGTGGAAATGAATAAGCACCTGCACCCACATTTCTTCCCTATCCTCAAAATTTCTCACACAGGGTTATGAGCTCGTATGAATTCAACACCAGGAGCAGGGCATCAGATACTCCCAGTTCGCATCCTCAAAGATGGCAGGGCAAAGTTAACTCTGATCTGTTCCCAAGTGGAGCAGAGACTAGCCACATACACAAGGGCTGTCCCACCAAACCCTGCCAATATAAAATAAAAAGAGCTTAGGGTATAAGAACCCATACTATGATTTTTAAAATATCAACTAGGTTCCAAAACGGAGGTCGGGTCTAAACTATGGTGATACATTTTTCTCGAAGTCTAAACTTAGGGATCTGCCCTGAGGATTAGACTAGTCGAGCAAAGTCAACTAGTAAGTAAATCTGTTTAGCCAATGTTTAAGGAAGACCTCTCACAGGCCCCTTCCCATGTTTGCCCTCAGCCACAGAGTATGTCCCCTTGCAAAATCACCAAGCTCATATAAAAGAATGATACTGCCCTGGGGCACAGGTTTGGCAAGTCAAGTCTACGGAGAAGGGGCCTTCATAAAATAAGCCTCCTTCCACATTCGAAAAGTCGGGATTTCCAGTATATAGATGCAAAATCGAGTCCAACGGGGGGGAAAAAACGAATTTGAGGGAGCTGGAAAGCGCAGAGTTGCCACGCCTAACCCACCTAACAATACTGAAAGGCCAAAGTGGTGAGGAAGGGGCCCCTCTGGTACCCACGAGTAGCCATACCCATAAGCACCCCATGCCACAAAATACTAAAAAGATCCCAGCCCAAGAAACGTCAAAGGGCCCCGTTACCTTCCGCTCGAGAGCATTCACCGGGAGGGTACACGAGGGTGGTCTTGGGGCGTCAGCCCCCACCTTTTCCCTCTTCCCACGCTCTGACCGACGTCTGGGGAAGCGGAGAGATCTTCCCCGATCCGTGATCCGGCTCGTGCCCGTCACTTCCCAATTTCCGCTCGGTGCCAGGCCCAGAAGAACAGTGGAAGGCGCGCCCCCGGTACACCAGCAAGTCTCTCAGGCGCGTCCCCGGCCCCGTAGCTCGGCCACTGGACACGGCTCCCACCCAGAGCCGCTTCCTCCCATTTTGTGAATGGTGCCTGGGCCGCAGGGGAGGAGGGTGGTTCTACCCATCGCGCCCCCAACAACTCCGGGCTCGCTCCCGCGGACTGGCCCCCCCGACCCCCAACCGCGCCGTGACCGACCCCCGGGAAAGGGGCGTGGCTAACAAGCAGAGTGCCCCGCGCGCGCCCGCCCCCAAGCGCGCCTCCGCGTTACCTTTCACCACGTCACACTCGATGACGCGTCCGCGGCGCTCAAAAAGGCTACGCAATTCCTGGCTCGTGCATGCAGCCGACACATTGCCCACGAAAATCTTCCAAGTGTTTAGAGGCCGTGGGCGCGACATCTCCACCACGAGCGCGCGCCCAGGCCGCAGCTCGTGGCCATGCAGGGCCTCGATGGCGCGCAGCGCGCCCGCGTTCTCGCGCATGTGCACGAAGGCGAACTGTTTCATGACGGCGCAGCTCATGACTGTGCCGTAGGGCGCAAAGAGGGCTGCCAGCTCCTCCGGCGTCGTATCCGCTCCATCGACGTTTCCCACGAATATCTTCATTTTGTCGCTGCAGTCGCCTTCCCGGAGAGCCGGGACCTCTCCGCAAGCGACAAGCTAAACGTCCGGCCTGCCGGCAGTCCTCCCAGGAATGGCTGGCGACTGAGAACCCCGCCGCGCAGGCGCTCTAATATAGCCAATCAGGGCTCGCATCCCGCGCGTTCTGCAGCCAATCAGAGAGTCTAAGAAAGATTGTACACAGACACAGCCAATCCCAGAGGGCCTAGCGCCCGCTCGTTAACGGAGGGGTGGGACATGGACGGCGGCGCGCGACCAACCGCCACTGCCGAGGGGCGGGGGAAAGGAGGGTTGGAGGTGTGGGTACGCGAGCATCGGCAGCCGAGCGGCCTAGTCCCAGAGGCCGCGGCGCCTCTGCCCCGGGTGGAGCTGGAATCCGCAATCCCCATGGGAAAACTTGGTTCAGTCCGAAGTCAGAGCTTCTCCCACCCTGGCAGCTTAGGCCAACCCCGCGCCTAGAGGTGGCAGAGAGAGTGTCCGCGGGGAGGCCTGGCCTGGCAGGAAAAGCCCGGACAAACAAACGCCTTCCCGGCTTCCGGAACTACCGCCTCCAGGCCGTGCAGGGTGATCCAACGGGACCCGAGGGGCCTCTACCCGGGGAGGAACCCTCGTACCCTTACAGTGGTTCTCAACCTTCTGGCCCTTTAAGTACAGTTCCTCATGTTGTGACCCAACCATAAAATTATTTTCGTTGCCAATTCATAACTGTAATTTTGCTACTGTTATGAATCGTAATGTAAATATCTGATATGCAGGATGGTCTTAGGCGACCCCTGTGAAAGGGTCGTTCCACCGCCAAAGGGGTCTCGACCCACAGGTTGAGAACCGCTGCTAGAAACACATTCTCTGGGGTTGCTGATGCCTCGGCAGACTCTGGAGACGTGGAAAATGGAAAATAAGAGCACGTCTCTGCCCTTATGGACTTGACAAACGAGGGTTAATGAGATGTAGCCTTCTTGTGTATGTTTGAAATTTTCTACATAAGTTTAACAAAATAAAAAATTAGGTCAAAAGAGGGGTCCTTGAGGCAGCAAACGTTGAGCCTTTCAATAAAAATAAAAGGAAAAATTTCAAAACTGACGGATGTATATAAATAAAGATTTTTGCATGGCAGAAGACATCAAAAACAAGTTCATGTAACCAACTCAGGGAAATATTTGCCTACATACTCATTCTACAAATTTTATTATCAACCATGTGTGCAGCACCAAGAATATAGCAGTGAACAAAACAGAACAAAACTCCCCACCTTGGAGCTTATATTATGGTGAGAAGACAGATTAACAAAACATCATTTGTTGAATAGTGCTAGAGATGTGTAAAGTAACCGAAGGAGCAAGCAAGCCAGAATGAGGAACCATTCCAGTCAGAAAGCCTGTTGAAGAAATTGCGGGAAGCTGGGATGGCTGGAAGTGGGACGTTGGGTGAATAATAGAGCATAAGGATAGGAGTGGGGGGCAGGAGGCGTAACCCTTGTAGACATTGAAATCACTGGCTTTCACTCTTAGGCTGGAAGTCTGTGGAGAACATCGGGCAGAGGGGTTCATTTGCTAAGACTTTTCTTTCATTGTTTTGTAGGTGAGTTTTTGTGTGTGTGTGTGTGTGTGTGTGTGTTTTTGGTGCACCGTTCCCAGAGGTATTGCAATACCAGGTCGATGCGTAGAATGGACACAGCAAGCTCCTATTCCATCTCCCTATTCCAAAAATACACTTAATATAATGTCCTCAGATAGAGGATGCTGGGGTCCAATCCGGCTTCCGGCAAGAGGATGTATCAGATATTAAACTGATAAGAACAGATACTACACTTGATCTTAGCCAAAAGGCCGAGAGGTGATAAAGGTAATCATTATTGCTGCTATTGAAATGGGCAAAAACAAAGAAAACATTTGCTTGCTCAGAAAAATTACCACTACTTCTAAAATACAGTTTGGCTCAGTGGATAGAGCGTCAGCCTGCGGACTGAAGGGTCCCAGGTTCGATTCTGTTCAAGTGCACATACCTCAGTTGGAAACTCCTCCCAGGCCTGAGCCCTGGTTGGGGCACCTGCAGGAGGCAACCAATTGATCCAACTGATGTGTTTCTCTCACATCAATGTTTCTCTTGTCTTTCCCGCTCTCTTCCACTCCAAAAAATAAAAAATACAGGAGAGAGATGATGGTGAGATGATGGTGATATGGATCAAGGTGTCCCAATAGAATTCAGGGGAAGTGGTCAGATTTGACTGTAGAGCTGTGATTGGTTGTAAATTGTGAAAGAGGAATCAAAGATGACACTGAGCCACTGGAAGCATTAACTGAGATGAGTAATATTGCAGAAGAAATAGATTTTCTGTGGAAGACCAGAAATTATATTTTGGACATAAGTTTAAGATGCCTCTACTTAAAGTTGTGCAAACAGCCAAGTGGAGATACGAATGGCAATTAGATATGTATCTGCAGTTCAGGGCAACTGTACAAAAAACTACAAATTTACATGGGAAAAAGATTAAATAAATGAGCCAAGGATATAAACTGGCAATTCTATAGGAAAAGAAGTGCAAATGAGGCATACAATACTTGAATTAAAAAAATAACTACAAATGGCCAATAAAAAAGGAACTCCATTGGTAGTCGGAGTGCAATTTCCTGAAAAAATGAGAACATTTTTCACCCCTCAGATTTGCAAAAATATTAGATTTAAATCTATTGCTGGTAAGGTGTGAGGAAAGTACATTCACACATTGCTAATGATAGTGTGAACTCTACATCCTTCTTGGGAACTATTCTGGTAATATCGAAACTTTAAAATGCAGTAAGTCTTTAGCAAAGTAATCCTACTGGAAATCTAGCCTACAGAGAACTCATCAATAAAGGTATTGGTATAAATTTATTTATTATAGCATTTTGTAGTAGTAGCAAATGTCCATTAATAAGAGAATTATGCCGAAACCGGTTTGGCTCAGTGGATAGAGCGTCGGCCTGCGGACTGAAGGGTCCCAGGTTCGATTCTGGTCAAGGGCATGTACCTGGGTTGCGGGCACATCCCCAGTGGGGGATGTGCAGGAGGCGGCTGATCGATGTTTCTCTCTCATCGATGTTTCTGACTCTCTATCTCTCTCCCTTCCTCTCTGTAAAAAATCAATAAAAAATATATTTAAAAAAAATAATAATAAGAGAATTATGCCCTGACTGGTTTGGCTCAGTGGATAGAGCGTCAGCCTGCGGACTGAAGGATCCCAGGTTCGATTCCGGTCAAGGGCATGTACCTTGGTTGCAGGCATATCCCCAGTAGGGGGTGTACAGGAGGCAGCTGATCTATGTTTCTCTCTCTCTCTCATTGATGTTTCTAACTCTCTATCCTTCTCCCTTCCTCTCTGTAAAAAAAAAATCAATAAAATATATTTTTTAAAAAATAAGGGAACTAGGTATTGCCTTATGATGGAGTATTATATTGCTATTAAAAATAGTTCAAAATTTATTGATATGAAAGATTAACCATAATTTAAGAGGGGAAAAATACAATGTAATTGTTTAATGTTATATCTTTCTAAGCCATAGGGGGAAAAGCCTTTCATAGATGTGCATATGTTTTTTCAGTATAGAGAAATAACATTAATTAATCAAGGTAATGAGATGAGGAGTTAATTTTTTTATATATATTTTATTGATTTTTTACAGAGAAGAAGAGAGAGGGATAGAGAGTTAGAAACATCGATGAGAGAGATCGACCAGCTGCCTCCTGCACGCCCCCTACTGGGGATGTGCCCGCAACCAAAGTACATGCCCTTGAAAGGAATCGAACCTGGAACCCTTCAGTCCGCAGGCCGACGCTCTATCCACTGAGCCAAACCAGTTCGGCAGGAGTTAATTTTTATACATTTCCATATCATTAGACTTTTAGCAATAGCATCTAATTCTTTTATAATTAAAAAATAAAATAGCCCTGGCCGGTTGGCTCAGTGGATAGAGGATCAACCTGTGGACTGAAGGGTCCCAGGTTCGATTCCAGTCAAAGGCACATGCCCAGGTTGCCAGCTCCATCCCCAGTAGGGGGCGTGCAGGAGGCAGCCGATCTATGATTCTCTCTCTCTCTCTCTCTCTCTCTCTCTCTCTCCCCCCCCCCCCTTCCTCTCTGAAATCAATAAAAATCACTTTATGATGAGAGACCCATTCAGAACTGGAGAAGGGAAAGGAGTTGCCCACCATCAAGCTGGTGGTAGAACTGGAGCTAAGTTGGTGCTCTTTCTCTTACCCAAGGTCAAGGAGTTAGAGACACATTGAAATCATGATTTGCCAGCTGTGTGAATGTGAGCAAAAGTCTTCACATCTGTGAACCTCACCTCCTTCACTTGTAAAATAACTGGCCTTCTTACAAGATTTATTTTTTTGTGGTAAAATATACATAACATAAAATTTACCATTTTTTAAAGGTAGCATTCTATGGCATAAAGTACATTCATAGTGTTGTGCAACCACCACCACCACCACACTCCATCTCCAGGAATACTACTTTCTCTCCAACTGAAAATCTGTCCCCATTTAACACAAACTCCCCATTCACTCCTCCTCTCAGCCTCTGGCATCCACCATTCTTCTGTCTGTATGAATTTGACTATTCTAGGTATCTCATGTAAGTGGGATCACACAAATATTTGTTCTTTTGTGACTGGCTTACTTAGCATAATGTCCTCAAGGTTCATCCATGTTGGAGTATGTGCCAAAATTTCCTTTATTTTTTAAGGTTAAATAATATTCCATTGTATGTAGGTACTACATTTTGGGTTGTTTCCCTTGGTAAACACCTATGAACCACAGGTTGTTGTAAGCACTAAACAAGGTACAATAAAGTATTTAGCACGCTATTAGAAAAATATACTACAGAATTCTAAGTCAAATAAAAAGAACCTATAGTACCTCAACTAGAATTGTAGTAAGCACCCGCTGTCTGCCAGGCAATCTTCTAATTTCTAAAACAACATTCAATTAGAATTATAATGCCCTATATGTGCTTAAAGACAAAAATAAAGATCACTTCTCTTGGTTTTCACCATACCTCATACCCAGAATGGATCTATTTCTGTGGTAACGATGCCAGACTTTCCCTGATACTTTATCTCTCCTCATGTGGGAGCCCGGAGACATAACTAGCCCATCATGGCTGTGCCAAATGGCCTTAACTATAATAAAAAAGAGAAATGAAAAGAAAGACATTTCTAATTAAATAATGTCTATGATATGAAATATCTATGATGAACTGTATCTTCTGGTTGGCTACAAATGCAGACTAATACAGAGACATCACATTGGCAACTCAAAGAATATATTGCCATTGCCATTGGCAATACCATTCTCCAAAATGGTGAACAGCTTTTTTTTCCCCCCAGCAATACTTTGGTATTTAAAATTTATTATTTATTTTATCTTGAGAGAGAGAGAGAGAAAAAAAAAACATCAATTTGCAGTTCCACCTATATACACACCCATTGGCTGATTCTTGCATGTGCTCTGACCAGGGATCAAACCCACAACCTTGGTGTATCTGGACAACACTCGAACCAACTGAGCTACCCAGCCAGGGCAAAAACTCTTAATAATCCAAACCAAACAAAGAACAGGAAAATTAATTGTCTATTAAGACTGTACCAGAAATGCTGTTTTTTTTTTAAATAAATAAAATAATAAATTCTAATTATAAACATGTTTTTCACATACAAGTATATCTGGTGGGACATTTGAAAGTTGTGCAGAAAATGGAACGGGTCTTTATTACGCCTGACTATCCTGCACACTGCAGGTTGGCAAGGATGCCTAGCTTTCCCCCAATACATGCCTAGAACACCTCCCCACCCAGCATTGTCACAACCAGAAAAATCTCCCTCACAAGTCCCAAAAAGTTCCCTAAGGGGCAGTAACACCCCAATTGAGAACCAATGGTCTAAACCAAATTTTGTAAACTTGGAGTAAGCTTAATTTTTAGTAACTCTGAGTTAACTTAGGGTAAAAATTTCTGTAATAAAGCAATCTGATAGGAAAAGACCTTATCTCTTTACAAGGAATGGAAGGAAACATGAGAAATTCTGTCCTGTAAACTAGCGAACAGAGCCCAAATTTACTTATAAGACCTTTGCCTCAGTTAATTATATTAACAAACAAAAGTTCTGTGGTTTATTAGGCCAAAAAGATCAGGTCCTAATCCCTGGAACCTGGAAATGTTACTTTATTTGGAAAAAGGGTCTTTGTAGATGGGATTAAGTTAAGGATCATGAGATGAGGATATTATTCAGGATTATTCAACTAGACCCTAAAAACAAGCATGTATATCCCTATGAGAGGGAGGCAAGAGGGAGATTGGCACAGATAAACAGAGGAGAAAATGATGGGAAGACAGAGCAGAGAGAGATTTGAAGATGTTGGCCTTGAAGATAGAAGTGATGTGGCCACAAGCCAAGAATTCCAACATCCACCAGATGTTGGAAGAGGCAAGTAATGAATATTTTTCTGAATACAGTGTGGCCCTGCTGACACGTTGATTTTAGGTCAGTGATACTAATCTTTCTGACTCTGGATTTGCCTATTCAAAACATCTATATCCTATATAATAAAAGGGTAATATGCAAATTGACCCTAATGGCAGAACAACCAGAACGACCGCTGGACCAGTCACTATGAGGCGCACTGACCACCTTTTGGTCTCTTTCCCTGGCTAGCAGGCTCCGATCGCCGATGGCAAATGGGGAACCAAGGGCGGGGGACAGGCCGGCTTTGGCAGCTGGGGAAGATGGCCCTGATCGCAGGCCAGGCCGAGGGACCGTACCCGTGCACGAATTTCATGCACTGGGCCTCTAATATATATATACACACACACAAACAAACACACACACATATGTGTATATGTGGGTATATATATATATATGCCTAAGCAACCAGCTGACCGGTTGACCATTTGACCATCTGACTGGTAGCTAAGACGCACACTGACCACCAGGGGGCATATGCTCAACGCCGGAGTGGAAACCACAGGCATGGAAACATGAAACAGACTGATGAATCTCAGAGGGAACGGGGGAGGGGAGGAAGAGGAGTGGCAAGAGATTAACCAAAGATTTTATATGCATACTAGAGGCCCAGTGCTGGATTCATGCACCAGTGGGGTCCCTAGGCCTGGCCTGTGGGGATTTTTAGGGAGAAGCACATCTATTTGTTGTTCCACTTATTTATGCATTCATTGGCTGCTTCTTGTATGTACCCTGACTGAATATTGAACCCACAATCTTGGCATATGGGGACAACGCTCTAACCAAGTGAACTTCCCAACCAGGGCCAAATGCACTTTTAAAACTTGAGAGAACTTAAGTTGCAAATGGCTATGATTGTTTAAGGGAGCCCAGTGTATCCAGTGTAACCTGAGTTTTACCAAAGAATAAGTAAAGATAATAGTTCTTATTTTACTATATTTATAAATAGAACAATGAAATTTGTAATTTAAAGGTTTAAGGAACACCAGGTTTTAATTAACTTCAGAACATTGGATCATAATTATATCAGTTTCTTGTGGCTGCTATAACAAATTTACCACAAATTTATTTTTTTGTTAATCTTCACCTGAGGATATTGCATTTAGTGCCCATCCAGGTAACCCAGGGTAATTTCATCTCAAAATATTTAATCACATCTGCAAAGACCCATTTTCCATATAAGGTAAGATTGACAGCTTCCAAGGATTAGGACCTGATAATTCTGGGGCTATTATCAGCCTATCACCGTAATCTTTTTAAAAAAGCAATTGGGCCCTAACCGGTTTGGCTCAATGGACAGAGCATCGGCCTGTGGACTCAAGGGTCCCAGGTTCGATTCCGGTCAAGGGCATGTACCTTGGTTGCAGGCACATACCCAGTAGGGAGTGTGCAGGAGGCAGCTGATCGATGTTTCTCTCTCATCGATGTTTCTAACTCTCTATTCCTCTCCCTTCCTCTCTGTAAGAAATCAATAAAATATATTAAAAAAAAAAAAAAAAGCAATTGGCCTGGCCCAATTGTGGCTCAGTGGTTGAGCGTTGACCTATGTTCTATTCGTGGTCAGGGCATATGCCAGGATTTTGGGCTCCATCCCCAGTAGGGGGTGTGCAGGAGGCAGCCGATCAATGATTCTCTCATCATTGATGTTTCTATCTCTCTCTCCCTATCCCTTCCTCTCTGAAATCAATAAAAATATACTTTAAAAAATAAATAAATAAAGCAATTGCTAATACCAGTAGTCTTTTCAGTGCACTGATACCACTAATGTATATCATAAACATGATGACAGCATTCTTTCCTGCTCAAATTGACAGGGGTATTATTAGACGATCAGACCCAGGGAATTCAGAGCACTTTTCTGTTTGCGGGGGGTATGGGGATCGAACCTGCAACCCAGGTACATGCCCTTGACTGGCAATCAAACCCAAGACCATTCCAATGCTCTAACCACTGAGAACCCTGGCCAGAGAGCACAGTTTTTCTTTTTTTTAAAATTCATTTTATTTTTTTCTTTATTTTTAAACATATATACATTTTCTTTTTACCGACCCATACAGTTTCTGATTCAGTAAGTCTGGAGTGAAAGCCCCAGAATTTGCATTCCAAACATTTCCAGGTGACACGCAGGCTGCTGATCCAGGGACCACAAGGGTGCCCTCTCGAGAGCACTAGTAGTGGAAACAGCCAACAGGAATCCTTGAGAAGGGGCTCTGCCATTGCTCTGAAGAGGACTCCAATCAGGCCCCTCTGCCAGAATTCAGCTGCAGACAACAGAAGGTTCTTTCAGGGTTCACAGCTCTACAAACCCACAACGTGGAATCCCAGGCAGAACTGAGAGCAGAACGCCAGAAAGGGTGAGCTCAGGGTCCCTGAGACATGAAGACAACGAGGCGGGGGCCACTGAGAAAGCAGCTGTGGCAGAGAGGTGATCAATGGCAGCTGAGAGAACAGGCGGCAAAAGGAATTGTCTGGTTTCCCTAAATTGCAGAGCAAAACAGCTTAGTTTATACACCATTTGTGGCAGTTCCTGGCTAAACAATTTTTATTTGAATGGCTATGAGTGTTTTTTTTCTAGCAAACTTCTGTTTATGACCAATGAATCTTGCTTTCCATACTTGACAATGAGAACTAATATAGTGGGTGAGAGCATAGACTTGGAGCCAGACCACCTGGGTCATGTTACTGTGTGTCTTAGGGCAAGTTCCACCACCACCTCTGTGCTTCAGTTTCCTCATCTGTAACATGGGATAATAACAGTACCTATTTTGTAGTATTGCATGGAAAGTGCTTAAAACAGAGGCTGGCACTTAATAATCACAATATAGGTACGGTATTAGCAAATATGATTACAACTTCCTTTTTAAGAAAGTTTAAAAATGAATCAATGTAAAGAGAAGTATTTGGTGAAGGATAGTACAGGTGGTTTGTGGACATGGCAGAAGTTGAGAGGTAACACAAAAATGTCTGAATTTGGTAAAGATTTTCAAACTGTGCTCTCCAGAGCCCCAGGATAGTCCACCTCTGCTTTACAGATGCATGGACAGTGTTCTGTGATTAAAAACAAAGTTTGTAAACTATACAGCTAAGAGTTTAGAAGAAAGAAAAGCTAATGGGGATGGTGATTCTTAAGGGTCGAAACACAGTAGAGCAGCGGTTCTCAACCTGTGGGTTGCGACCCCTTTGGCGGTCGAATGCCCTTTCACAGGGGTCGCCTAAGACCATCCTGCATATCAGATATTTACATTACGATTCATAACAGTGGCAACATTACAGTTATGAAGTAGCAACGAAAATAATTTTATGGTTGGGTCACAACATGAAGAACTGTATTTAAAGGGCCAGAAGGTTGAGAACCACTGCAGCAGAGGATGGTGAGCAGTTTAGCCATAAAAGGGTTAAATCCAGCCTTACTTCCAGCAGGAAGGTGAGTGGAGGTCAGGGGTTGGCTGTGGGCAGAGTCCAAGAGGAGTTCATGCAATGAGGCGGACATGGAAAGACAGCCTGGGCCCCAGGATGAAAAGAATTTGGTTCCCCAAGAAACAAGGGGGGCTGGAAAGCAACCAGAGAGGTTAGGCAAGAAAGAGCAGGGTCCAAGGGCTGGGGCTAGCGGCACAGCCAGCAGCCTTCAGGGAGAACCAGGCAGGGCCTGGGAATGGGAGCAGAGCCAGGCACATCTCGGCCCAGGCCTAGGCCAGCTAAATGCGAAACCACCCATCTGGTTCCTTGCAGGCAGCGTCAAGGGCAAGGTCTGTACTCTGGCAGCCCACGTGTCCTAAGAGCAGTTTTGTCAGGGATGAGCAAGCCTGACGCAGTCTAGTGCGGGTAGGGGTGGGCAGCAAAGCAGATAGATGAGTGGGGAGGACCAGAATCCCTGGCCCCACACACACACCCTTGGATATCGGCCATCTCTGTGAGACGGGAGCTGGACTAGGGCTGCCTCCAGGACCCTGTTTGGTTTCAGAATCACAGCCACTGCTCCTTTAACTTACCAGGTGCCAGGCCCTGTGCTAAGCACTTATTAGATTAATTTAGAATCTTCCTCTTGTGAGTAAAGAAATTGATTCAAGACAGATTACTTTTTTAAAGGGGGGACGCATTGGGAGGATGTAGGAGTATCCCTTGACCCCCAGGTCCGGAGGTGGCTGTCCCCACTGGGTTCCACGGGCCACAGTGAGGGGAGGGAGACAAGGCACAAACAGCAATATGACTGTGTGGTCCTTCACTGTGATCCTGAGGAGGATGGGGCCCTCAGGAGGTGTGTGGATTTAAATCCAGTTTTGTTTGGCTCCAAAGCCCAAGAGCTGGCTCTCGAAGGGGAGGGCAGGGGCAGAGGGACTGTGTTCACCACGCCCATGGGACCTGGGGACACGGATAAAACAGAGTTCCATATGAATAGAAAAACTTTACTTTGCCAAGGGAGCGTCACAGCAATCCCTGCACACCCCATACCCTTGTTCTTGGACTAGGCAAGCAGGGCTCCCCCATCCCCTGGAGGAGGATGGCATCAGCTGAGAGGATGGTGGACCTGAGACTGAGGCGGAGGCCTTGCTCAGAGGTGGGCGGGGGGCTGGGATGGCTGCGACGGTTCCTTTCGTCCCTTGCCAGCAATGGGCCGGCCTCGCTCCTCCCAGATGGTGAGGCCGTCGCAGGTGCAGATCTGCTTGGGGTTCTGGAAAAGGCCAGCGGAGCGTGCAATGATGCCACAAGCCAACCTGCAGGAGAATGTGTGGTCAAGAGTGGGCACTTGTCTGGGCCGCTTGTGGGGTCTGCATGCACGGCTGGCAGAGCACAGCCTCCTGCCGGGGGCGGCATTACCCACCTCTCTCCTGAGTTCCCCGTGATCTTGGATAAGGGATGGCCGCCCCGGCCCAGGTCGTCTTCTCCCTCATCAATGACCAGGCTTCGGCCAATCACATCCCATACCTTTGAGGGGAGACAACAAATGGCCTCAGACAGTGTAGCCACCTGTGAGGAAAGGTCCCCACTTTCTTTTCCAGCTTACCTTCAGCTGCTCATCCTCTATCCTGAAGATGGCTTGGCCATTAGCATCAGCGTGGACGTTCCCCAGGTCTCCTCGGTGCTGCAACGAGACCCAGGGGGAAAGAGCACGTGGAGCACAGCTGCTAGGTTCTGGCTTCCCAGTCTCTGACTCCCCAAAAGTACCAGAGTCCCCCTGTGGGTACAGTCGGGTAGGATAAAGAGATGGCCCAGGACACAAGGAAGCCAACTGCATGCTCCCTCCCTGGAACCGAAATCCTGGGCAGGATGAGAGCACCCTGAAAATAGCCAGTGACCCCTTCCTGGGGAGCCATGACCACTGGACCAGGCTGTTTCTCCTATGAGGCCGTTGCCAGCCTTGCCTCCTGGCCTCAGAAGCTAACCCAGTTCCTACTTCTTTCCAAGCCCAGTTCTCCAGCCTCCTGATGACTCTGAGCCCTTGACAATCAATCTGCAGTTCCTCTGGGCTTAAGCTGGCCACGCTTGGCTTCTTGACCCTTAGAGGCAGCCAGCATCCTTTCCCTGATGGCCAGCCTCCGAGAACAGAGAGAAGAAACACAGGGGCCAAGGCCTGTCCAGGCTCTCCCCAGAAGATGACTCTGCCCTGGGAGGTAACAAAAATGTAACACATCCACTGAGCATCTCCTAGATCAGGCACCCTCTGTCAGGCATGGGGGGTGCGCGTGCAGTCACCACCCTCAAGGGTTCGCAGCTCAGTGGGAGCCAGATGTGGGACAGAGGAGTGATTATGACAACAGGGTTAGTACAACAGTGTATATTCTAGTGACAAGACCTACTGGTGAGTCACAGAGACTCACATCTGTGCAAATAAACTGTCCCCAACCTGACACTTGGGCAGAAGCAAGTACCTATGGCTGTGTGGGACGCAAAGCATGTCACTGTATGACGGATTTGACAAGCAGCAAGAAGAGCCACTTCTCTTTATCTTGTTTCCCAGAGAGACATCTGCTGCTTACATCTGGCTCTTTTGTTGCGTCCTGTGTTGGGGCTTTTATGGTAGAAAGATAAGGAGGGAGAGGCAATGACACAGAGCCTTGGGGAGCGTTTTCAGGACTTGGCGGAGGGAGCAGTAGCAGGAGTGCAGCTCAGAGGTGCACCCCAGTGGAGGGTCAGGAGAGGCAGCCTTTACAATCACTCCCAGACACAGTGGGTGGAACTGGGCCAGGTGGCCTCAAACAGTCACACCAAGCAGCCCAGCAGGGCCTGTACCCTCAGGCACTGGGGAGCCAAGGGCTTCAGGCTGGGGCAGGACATGGTGACCCCATGCTCTGGAGCAATCCCTCCAGTACAGAAGCACTAAGTGTATGAAGAGAAAGGAGAGAAGGGGAGGAAGCTGAGACCACTTAGGAGACATGAAACAGGACAACCAGGCGTGAATGTAAGTTCCCACATTGAACTCTTTTCCATCTGGCCAAAACCAGATGTTGAAATCCAAAAGGAACCTGCCAGTCGTCATGGTCACCTTGGCCATGCAGCTTTCGCTCAAGTCCTCCTCTGTCTACATCAAGGGCTTGGGCACAGCAGAGCAACTGGCTCCAGCTCCTTCTGATTCCTGGCCCTGAGAGGGGCCCGGACCAGGGCCTGAGTCACGGGGTGGCCTCTTGCTCTTCAAAAACCTTCACTTCAAGAGAGACTCGGGGCTGTCAGTTCCCAGATGCTTCTAGCAGTTTCATGTCTCGAGGGCTCTGCCTGTGGTGTTTCCTCTGCTGAGCCTGCCATTCCCACTCCTGCTTGTCAAACCTGCCTGATTCCTGCTCAGCCTCGTTCAAGGCTCAGTGAGGAAGACAGCCTGTAAGGTGCACCTCCCCTGTATTCACACCCTGCGTGCTCCCCTGAGGGTGGGCTGCGCCTGGTGTCACTTTCAAGATTAGGTTACTTTTTTTTTTCTTTCAGTTTCACTTTTTCCTTTGTTTAAACAAATGTGCGCCGCGATGGTTCAACAAGTAAGGCAAATGACATGAATATGAAAGCTGCAGTTTGTAATATACCACATCTAGAACCCAGAGATGGCGAATTAGACTAAAGCGGTAGTCATTCTAATTAAACAATCAGGATGGCCGTAGCCGGTTTGGCTCAGTGGATAGAGCGTCAGCCTGCGGACTGAGGGGTCCCGGGTTCGATTCCGGTCAAGGGCATGTGCCTTGGTTGCGGGCACATCCCCAGTGGGGGGTGTGCGGGAGGCAGCTGATCGATGTTTCTCTCTCATCGATGTTTCTAACTCTGTCCCTCTCCCTTCCTCTCTGTAAAAAATCAATAAAATATATAAAAAAAAAAAAAAAATCAGGATGACTTGGCTTGCAGCATGGAAACTGTCGACATAGGTTTCTTTTCTCTTAATGATCAGAGGTCCCACATTATCTCCAGTCTTTTCATTGTGCTTTGTGTGAGCTCCATCGCAGAATGGGAACTTTTTAGACCTCCAACAACAGGTGACAAAAAGAAGTATGGTTTCAGTTTCGGATGCCCCTCTCACTCCCTTCCTCCAGGGAAACCAGCTGCTGTGCTGTGAACTGCCCTGGGGCGAGGCCCGCGTGGCAAACATGTCTGGCCAGCAGCCATGGAGGCCGCCAGGCCTGCCAACAGCCACCTGAGCCGGTGGAAGGGACCCTCCCACCTTGAGCATGGAGATGGCTGCAGCCCCGGCCAGCATCCTGGCTGCAGCCTGAGAGACCCTAAACTGCACCTAGAGGACATGAGATGATAAATGCTTGTGGTTTTAAACCCCTCAGTTTGGAGTAATTTAATTCACAGCGATATAGAACTGATACACGAAACACAAGCATGCCCCAGGGCAACGGACATGACAGAAAGGCTTCTCAAACTCTGGGGGTGGGGGTACAGGGGCGAGTGAGTAAAAACTTTTTACCATGAGAAATGTGACAGCTGTCAAAAGTGGAAAAAAAAATCAGTTACATGAATTATAAACACACACCATGTTTTCATTTGTGTTGTGGCAGAAGGTCCTGGGGGTGGGGGGTGAAGAGGAGTCCTCAGCTCCCAGGACCAGGACCCAGGGCTTGCCTGGTACTGAAACCCGCATGGGGGGAACGCACAACGCAGGAAGTGAAGTGGGTGGCATTAGGCGTGTGAGGACAGGGCATTAGGAAACATTAAATCACTTGTTTGACATCCAGGACAGTTTCCATTTGGTGTTCACAGGCCTTTTACACCTCTCTAACATTTGCTAATCACTGGAACAAAGATAAAGGGACCCCAGGCCCTGGCAGGACACAGAACTCGGTTTAAGCCTGAACTGATTTATTTCTACAACGATCCTCCTATTAAGGCTGGAAGTACTGGTTTTCATTCTCTGTGGCAATTATCAAGTGTCTCGTTAAAAAATCAATCTACCTTCATTATGTCTTGCTTTGATTCAAAATAATGGTGAAGGGCCAGGGTGTAGATGAAACAGGACTGGCCATGAGGTGGTGACTGCTGAAGCTGGGAAAAGGGACCTGCCGGTTCAGGACAGCAGTTTCTCTACTTTATTTATTTATTTTATTTATTTTTTAAATATATTTTATTGATTTTTTACAGAGAGGAAGGGAGAGAAATAGAGAGTTAGAAACATTGATGAGAGAGAACCATCGATCAGCTGCCTTCTCACACCCCCTACTGGGGATGTGCCTGCCCTTGACGGGAATCGAACCTGGGGCCCTTCAGTCCACAGGCCGACACTCTATCCACCAAGCCAAACCTGCTAGGGCGAGTTTCTCTACTTTAGAATATGTTTGAAACTCTGTGACAGACTACAGCACTAAAAATAACCAAATTTACCTATAGAAAAACAATGAGTTAAATCAAAACATTGAGTAACTAACGGAACAAGCAGTACTCAAATAGGGCAAACATCATTAAGGCAACACGTGACTCACTATCGATGAGAAAAACACTTCTCTGGTGAAAAATTAAACTCTGGGACCAGGAGTCGGAGCACTGGGGAATGGCCTGTCCAGTTTAGGTAAAACCTTCCACTTCTACACCGTCACTTCCCCAGGAAGCTTTCCCACTGCCCATGCCCCTAGGGCTGCACCAGGGGCTTGCTCTGGGCTCCCAGGGGCCTCCAGCAGGATTCTCACTGTGCTGCAACCAGAGCACTCAGTGGTTGCCCCTCCATTGACAGAAAGTGTCACAAATGCTCCTCACTGGAACGAGGTGAAGGGAAAAGACCCCAAAAAGGCATCTCACTCAAAGGCCCCGAGGGCTGCTTGCCTGTCTCTGGACACCTTGGGCTCTGTCTCAGCCTAAGCCTCACAGAGCTGGACACTTACCCGGTCAGAGTCCCGAGGGCCCCCATGAGATGTTCCATCAGGGTTAAAGTGGTCCCCACAGCTGAGAAGAAAAGGTAGCAGGTAGGCAGTGAAACAGCAGCTCACAGGCCAGATGATCCATCCTCTTACTTTAACTACATTTGTTTCTGTCTTTCCTTCATTCATTCATGCATTCATTCAATAAACAGGCTCACTCTATGCCAAGCTTTGAGTTGAGGGTCCTAAGAAGAATCAAACATTGGTCCTGCCCTCAATAAGCTTCTAAGGGAGACACAAATGAGTAAACAACTAATAGGATGACAAACATCATGACACAGGGAGTCACTGTGTCCAGGAGTCACCTTCCATCTTAGAGACAGTAAGGTAGCTATGAGCAGGACCATCAAGGTCAGGTTTTGGTTCAAAACCCCACTCTACTATTTACATGCTCTGGGGCCTTTGACAAATCATTTAACCTCGCCGAAGCCGGTTTGGCTCAGTGGATAGAGCGTGGGCCTGCGGACTGAAGGGTCCCAGGTTCGGTTCCGGTCAAGGGCATGTGCCTGGGTTGCGGGCACATCCCCAGTGGGGGATGTGCAGGAGGCAGCTGATCGATGTTTCTAACTCTCTGTCTCTCTCCCTTCCTCTCTGTAGAAAATCAATAAAATAAAAAATAAAAAAAATCATTTAACCTCTTTGATCCTCAGTTTCCTTATCTGTAGAATGGGCCTGTGTGTATATGCTTCACAGAGCACTTATGAGGACCAAGTATGAAAGTGTGTGTAAAGGGCTGAATATAGTCCCCTGCACATAGTGAGTATACAACTGGGGGGATGAGGATGCCGCAAGGGAGGTTACAGACAACTTACCTGTTGCAGTTCCTTGTGAGGTCCCCGAACTGATGGACATGGAGTCCGTGTGGCCCAGGCTCCAGGCCATCAATGGTTCCCTCAATGAGGCAGAGCTCAGGGGTCAGCTGTAGGAAGCGCACCACCCCCTGCACAGGGCCAGGGCCCCCTAGAATGGCCACTGCTGCCCCCAGATTCTCTGCAAGGTATTAGACACCTGGGTTGGTTTGCCACCTCACCCAGACCCACCTCTTCATCAGCTGGGCAAGGGCCTGGAGAGAGCCCCACAGAACTTTCACACCTTCTCCAAAGTCTCTCCAACCCAAAGCCACAAAATCCTATGGTTAGATTTATACCAGTCCCTGGCCACCTCCCTCCCAGAAAGGCAAGGCCAAGACCACAGTAGTTACTCACGCAATAGGCCCGTGCCCATGCCCTTGAGTACCGCCTGCCGCCCCGTTCCTTCTAAGAGGGCCTGCACCTCCTGGCTGGGCAGGGTGGTCTGCACCAGGACCATCTGGTTCTCCAACTGCACCTCTACACTCTGGACACCTGGGAGGAAAGGAGGGGCAGAGGGCAGCAGAGGGCTGGCACCCCTGCGCTGGGAACAGGGAGGAGAGAAGCAGAGGGTGACTCCCATCCCCATCTTCACCAACCTCCCATGGCTGGAGGCAGGCCCGGAAGTTGCCTTCTAGCTGTGTAAGGCCCTTAACCTCTCTAAGGCTGTTTCTTTATAAAGAAAGTGAGGATAATGTCACCAATCCCAGGACTGTTGTGAGTCCTTATTACATGCCGGGCGTTATCTATAACTTTTGAAACATACATAATTTTTAAAAATATATTTTATTGATTTTTTTTACAGAGAGGAAGGGAGAGGGATAGAGAGTTAGAAACATCGATGAGAGAGAAACATCAATCAGCTGCCTCCTGCACATCCCCAACTGGGGATGTGCCCACAATCAAGGTACATGCCCTTGACTGGAATCGAACCGGGGACCCTTCAGTCTGCAGGCCGATGCTATCCACTGAGTCAAACCGGCCAGGACCATATAAAATTTTTTTTAAATGTTTTTTATAAAACTAGGCTATCAGAGCAACATTATTCATAATAGCCAAAGGTGAAAACAATCCAAATGCCCATCCACTGATGAATGGATAAAAAATGTGGTATTTCTATACAGTGGAATCCTGTTCAGCCATATAAAGGAACGAAGCACTATGCACCACAACATGGATGAACCTTGGAAACACTGTTATGAGAAAGCCAGTCATAAAAGGCCACATATTAGATGATACCATTCTGGAGGAAATGTCCAGAATAGGTAAATCTATAAGGACAGGAGGGAGATTAGGGGGTAGTAGCATAGGAAGGTGGTGGTAAAGGATTCAGTTTCTTCATGAGGTGATGAAATATAATTGATAGTGGTGATGGCTGCACAACTCTGTGAGTATACTAAAAACTGCTGGACTGTATACTGTAAATGGTGATTTTGTGATATGTGAAGTACATTTCAGTAAGGCTCATACATACATAAGAAAGGGTTCTAGCACCATCATCATGAGAGCTAACATGGACTGAGCATGCACTGTGGGCTTTTTCGTACTTCACCTGTAGTAACTCCTTCCACACTCAAGTAACCCTGTGAGCTGATTACTATTATCCTCGTGTTACAGATGAGGAAACTGAGGCACCAAGAAATTAAGAAATTTGCTCACAGTCACATTGTAGTAAACTGTGGAACTGGAATGCATCCCAGGCAGCCTAGCTCCAGAGCCCGAGCACTTCACCTGGACACTGCTCACCTGATAAGCAGCCGCCAGCCTCCAGCTGGGTTGGGACCCCCTCCTCTGCCCTCCTGTGGCAGCTGCCACTTCCCCTCGTAACTCACGCTGCACTGACTTCAGTCCTCTGTGAGGGCAGGAGCTCTGTGTGTTCCACGACGGTCAGGTTCAAGAGTCAGTATGTCTCAATTGCCCCCCAAGTCCCCAAAGTCACCCCTGTGAGAGTACCAGCCTGTGGGATAACTCTGACACATGCTGAGTTTTGCAGAGCATCAAGCCAACTCAAAAAAGGAAGAAAGGGGCTTCCCTTTCATTCAGATATTCAGGGCTCCCAAGCCTTTTCAGAGAACCCTTGAATCCTCTAAATGTTGCTCTCACCTGTAGGGCTTACAATCATGCTCTTGTTTTTTTGTGTATTTTTTTTAAAGGGCCATGCAAATCTTCCCTGTATTATTCCAATTTTAGTATGCGTGCTGCCAAAGCGAAGACAATCATTCTGCTCTGACCTCAGTAAGTGTGTTTGCTGCACTGTAGGGTAAAGCCCAGGGGAGCCATGGGCAGGCCAGAAGACAGGTTAAATGAGGCATTTCATGCCATGCTCAGCTAGCGCCCTGTGAACTGAATGCTACTGACCACTGGCCTTCCCTTTATCTTTGGTTTCCCTCCTCTGTATTCTTTCAACATGGAGGAGGCCAGGGTCAGGCAAAGTTCTGATCCTCATCCTCAGGGAGCTCACAGCCTGTGGGAGAACTCAGACTATGCCTGGGTTAACCATCAGGCAGAGAAGGGAATAACAGCTATGGTACAGACAAGGTGCCTGCTCAAAGGAGGCAGAACAGAAATGTAACCGGGAGGAGGCAGCACGTGAGAGACGGGAATACTGGGGCTGTGGCTCCAAAAGGTCTCATCGGCTGCTTCTGCAGAGCCCCTGCAGCATCCTGGACACTGCCAGGGAACAGGCAGCATCTGTAAGAGATCAGGCAGACACAGACACCTCCTCCCCTGCAAAAACAAGGCAATTCTGGGATCATTTGAGGCCTTGTTCCCCGGCACATGTCATTAGTTGGGCTCAAATAAACTCAGAAAATTTTCTCTAAAAAAGGAACAGGGCAATTCTGTGAAAAGGAAACCCTACAAATAACCAAACTGTCCCTCACTTTTACACACATCAGGATGGTGATACTGTCCTCCTCTGGCCGGTGAGGGAGGAAACGAGGCTAGAAGTTCACACAACTGACTTGAGGTCACAAAGCTTGGCAGGCAGCCTGTCCAAACCCAAAGCTGACGCTTGGCGCCTTCCCTTGCCTCAAGAAAGTAGGGTCTAAGAGATTTGCCTGCCTCTCCCAGAGGTCTCTGGACGGTTCGCAAAAAATGTATGTCTCTTACCTGCCACCCCTTGCAGGGACCTGCGCACTGCGTCCACACAGCTCTGACAGGACATCTGCACGGCGAACTCCAACTGCAAGGACGGCAGGGACCGGCCGATGAGAGCTGAGAACCCCTCTTGTGTGACCCTGTTTCACTACCTCCCCTACAACCACCCCAGAGGTCTGGGGAAACGCCTGAGCCCTCCTCAAGCGCCTTCATTATCACTCAAGATCAATTCAGGACCACCACCCTCCAACATTAAAGCCAAGGACTCTCCTCCTATCGCACTTTGCAGCCGGGTCCGCAGGTCCCGCTCCTAGTGCCCGCTTCTTCCTTCCCCTTCTCGCGGTAACGATCATCCCTAGGGGTCGTGGCTCTCTGTCCCGCGAGGCTCCCACAAGAGGCGTCGACCCTCACCGTGCAGGCGGTCTCCCGGTCCCCCGAGTCCGACGCCATCTCGGACCCAGTCACTGGCAGGAGGACCTGAACAGCTCGAGTCCTACAGCGGAAATCCAAGCAGCATCACGAGGAGGCGGAGCCTCGGAAGCCAGGCTTTGCCCCGCCTCCTGGCGCGTGCGCACGCAAGGCCCTCCCATTCCCAATGTTCAAGGCGTGGGGGGGGAGGGGCACTGGCCGCGCAAGCGCACTCTGGCTATGAGGGCCCTGGTTGCCTTAGTAACCGTTTGGACGCCTCTACCTCGACAGCTTACGGCGCCAGCGCTAAAATGGAGCCCTTTAAACCTGAACCTGAGCTCCAGCGGTTTTATCACCAGTTGCTGCACCCGCTGTCGATCTTCCCCAGCAGGAAGACGTACGCAGAGCCTCCGAAGCGCCTCCCGCAGGAGGTTCCAATGCTACCGTCCCTACCCGTCTCACGGCTGACCGTGGCATCACTGTGCCACCAGGTGTCCAAGCGGCTGGCCCGGTGCGAGCTGGAGGAGCAGATGCCTCCCGCGGGCCCTCCCCGTTTCCGAAAGGTCATCCTGGACGAGTTGAAGTGCAGCTGGCGGGAGCCTCCCCCCGAACCTAGTCTGAGCCACTTAGACAACCAGAGGCTTCGGAAGCGGGTGCTGGTTTACGTGCTGCTCAGCTGCGAGCAGCTCTTCTTACACTACCTGCGCCTGCTGAAGACAATGCCGACTTCCACGCAAGTCTTCACTGAATCCGCCACGCTCACCCGGTTGGCCGCCAACCTCGCCAGGGATTGCACAATCTTCCTCACCAGCCCCGAGGTCTACCGTGGCCTGCTCGCCGACTTCCGCTTCCTGCTGAGAGTACCGCAGGCCCAGGGCAGCATATTCCAGCTGCGCCCCTTCGGACCCCCTGCGGCTTCCAAGCCTCCTAGGCCTCACGGCGCCAGTTCTGCCAAAATACCACACTGCAACCTCAACCTGAGCTATCTCATCCAACTCAGCCGCTCGCGAGAGCTTCTCGGTGAGCCCAGACCCGATCCTGTGAAGGAATTAAAGTCCATCCCTCAGCTAAAAAAAAAGACTCTACGCTGGCTGCCTGCCATGCAAAAGAAGGGAGAAAGCTTCACTTCCTCACAGATTGAGTCATTGCCCCGGTATTCGGTGGCTATCACCAGCAGGTCTCCGCGCACCTCCTATTTGCCTCTCTACGCCCAGCTTCATAGGGGCCGGTCCATGCCCTCTCTGCGAGAGGGCTGGAAGCTAGCAGATGAATTGGGCCTTCCTCCCCTCCTCCCTCGCCCCTTGACCCCACTGGTCCTGTTTGCAGAGAGCAAACCAGAGCTGGTAGAGGATATGGTGGCCGAGGACCTGAAGCAGATAATGAAAAACATGAAATTGGAGCGGACTCGCTACGCATCACTGGACTCAGGTGTGTCCCCGCTCCTGGGGGCCCTGACCCACCACCCAGCCACAGCACATCGCATAGAAGAGCTGCAGAGAATGTTGAATGAGGAAGAAGAAACCTCTGGGCAGTGGGGCCCCCAGTTCCCCAAACCCCCTCCACTTCATCCACAGCCAGTGACAGTTACTTTGAAGCTGAGAAATCAGATCGTGGTCCAGGCAGCTGGTGTACAGGTCTCTAAGAGAAAGTTTTTGGATTCCTTCCACGTTGAAGAGACCGGAGCCCTGTACAACCACCTAGTAGGTGAACTGGATTCCAAACAGATCGAGGAAATGGATATTGATTGCTTCATTGGTAATAGCATCAGGGAAGTCTATAAGCAGTTGATGAGCCGTGTCTCTATTGACCACTTCTCTTTTGACCAGGGACCCTTGATTGAGCCAGCAGCCAGTAAAGACTGGTCAATGTTCCTATCCTCAGCCTTTCTGCATCAAGATAAACGGCATCGTGTCATCAACCCCAAGCTGGTTGGTCTTTGTCCCAAGAGAGTAATCACTTTCCAGTCCTCTCTTTCATTGTTCCAAGTAAGCAAAGGTTGGAAGAGACGGCCGAAGAAGACCTCAGGCATGAACTGGTTGAAAAACATCTCGCGTTTGGGTGACTATTTCAAATACCTCACCAACCAGGAGACAGATTTCCTCCATGTCATCTTCCAAATGTATGAAGAGGATGTTCCTGTGGAGATCGTGCCCCCTGTCAGAGAGTCCCTAAAGTTTCAGCACCCACCTCCATTGCTAGAGGATGAAGAGCCAGATTTTGTGCCAGGAGAATGGGATTGGAACACGGTGCTGGGGCACAGCCTAGAAACTAGGAGGGCCAGCCTCCTGGGAGAACCCCACAAAATCCTGAGTCTGCAGAAGCGTCTGCAGCAGTTGTGGTCCATTCTTGAGGTTCCTGACAAGGACCGGATGGACATGGCTATCAAGTACAGCTCCAACGCCCGCCTGAGGCAGCTGCCTTTATTGCTGAGTGCCTGGGAGCAGACCGTGCAGCCCATTCAGCTGCGGGAGATATTGCTGGGGAAACTGGAGTGGTTTGAGCGACACGCCTCTGACCCCAACCGTTTCTTCCAAAAGACTGGCATGGATCTGACTCGTTTATTGGAGGAGAATCAAATCCGAAACCGCCTACACAGGAAGCTCAATCTAATGGAGGCTCCGTTGGTTTCGCTCCTAGAGGAGGTTGAGGTCATCTTTGGTGAGCCAGTGACGTTCAAGGGGCGGCGCTACCTGGACAAGATGAAGCTTGACAAAGTGGAGATGCTTTATTGGCTGCAGCAGAGGCGGCGGATGCACCAACTGGTTGGGACCCAGAAAGCCATGTTCCAGAGGCTCAGCATGAAGCCTTTAATAGCCCCTAGAAATACTCCTAGTCCAAGTGACCGCTAATCCCTCCCTCAACCCCCAACACCCAGCAGCTCATCCAGACCTCTTGACTGCTTGGGAAGAAGAAATATTTGGGAGTGCAGGGTTTAAGAACATTGTGCTTCCAACTACCAAGGGACTGAGATGGACACTTTATTTTGACAGTGAAATTCTCATAAAAGAATCCCCAAGGCCAGTATCCCCATTTATGTCAAGCTAAGCACTATACAGCCAAAATCTCATGTATCAAAAGAACTGAGTCCATCACTTGGAGTTCATTGTAATGGAAAACCATCACCTTCAGAATACCTGGGCATTTCTATCATGCTACATTAAATGGGCTGACAGGGCCCCCAATCAAAAGGCTCTGTTGCCTAATGGTTAGAGCTAGGACTCTGGAGTTAGTAGATGTGGGTTTAAATTCTGGTTGCGTACCTTGGGCAAATTACTTAGCTGCTCTGCACCTGGACCACCATATGTCAGGGGAAGGGTTGAGTCCAGATTGTCACTTCTTCCAGTTTTAGCATAAACTTTTTTATTAAAATTTTATCAGTTCATACAAGCATACGGTACAAAGTATACAAGGGTATGTACTGAAAAGTAAGTCTCCTTTCCATCCTTACCTCTAGTAACTCAGTTCCCCACCCTGGGGGTTACAACTGTTACCAGTTTCTTGTGTATCTTTTCATTCCCTTATTCAGAAAATAATTATTGAGTACCTACTAGCTATTTTATGCTTGGTTTTAACACTGAACAAAACAAAGATCCTGACCCTTTGTAGTTTACATTCTACTGGAGGGAAATAGCCAATAAGCCATAAACGTAGCTTTAAGCCATAAACCTAAACACATTGAATAATAAAATGTTAGCAGGTGATAAGTACTGTGGAAAAAAAAAAAAGAGTAGGCTAAGAGGGAAAAAAAGGGTGAGGGTGTAGCTTTAATTAGGGTAGTCAGTATAAGTCTCAGTGTGAAGGGAAGATTTGAGCTAAGGGTTGAAGGAGGGGAAGAAGTGAACCCCATTTAGGACAACTTACCTGACGGCCATTGCAAAACTCTAAGGCAGGCAGGTAAGTGGGGTGTCTCAGAAAGCAAGGTGGCCAGTGTAGGTGGAGCAGAGCTGGGGGAGAGATGAGTCAGAGGGGTCATGACAGGGTGCCAAAGGGCAAGTTAGGTCATGTAAGGCCTTATAGGCCATTGTATAGCCTATGCAAATATGAGCATATGTGTGTATATTATCTATACATATATTTATAACTAGCATTCTGTACCTCTGCTTTTTAAACTATTTTTATTGATTTTTTTTTAAAGAGAGAGAGATTGGTTTGTTGTTTCACTTATTTATGCATTCATTGGCTGATTCTTGTATGTGCCCTGACTAGGGATTGAACCTTCAATTTTGGTGTATCAGGTCGATGCTCTAACCAACTGAGCTACTCGGCCAGGGCTGTACCTCTGTTTTGCTCCTTTCTTTTTTCATGTAACATGCCTCAAGCTCATTCCATATCAATATACATTAAGCTGCCTTATTCTTTTTGATAGCTATATAGTATTCCACTATGTGTATTTTTATTTATTTATTATTGGACATTTACAAACAAAAAAGACAATGCTCTAAAAATCCTCATTCATCTATTTAGGATTGCAACTATTTCTATACTTTAAATTCCTGAAAGTGTAATTATGTCTAAGCATAAGCTTTTATAATTTTGATAGATATTACTGATTACCCTCCACAACTTGCATTATCACCAATATTGTATAACTATACTTCTTTCCCCACTCTCAACAATAGAATGTTATCAAATGTTTAAATCTTTACCATCAGTAGGTGAAAAATGGCATCTTATTTGAGTTGTGTTCTTATTTCTTTTATGAGTGAAGTTGCATATTTCATACATTTAAAGCTATTTTTATTTCCTTTTCGATATAATGCCCATGCCTTCTACCTACTTTTTCAATTGATTTTGACCATTTTGTTTTTTTATTTTTCAGCATTCTTTATATATTCTGGAAATTTAGCTAACGTGTTAATAGTTACCTTGTGCAGAACACTTTCCCTCCATGATTTCTTAGACTCCTCATGGCCACCTATGAAATATATATTTTAATCGCCATCTTGCAGCTGATGAAATGAAGGCTTGGCTAGGTAAAGTAACTTACCCAGAGTCATAAAGGTAGTTTGTTGGAGAGCCAGAATCCAAGCCCAGGTCTGTGTGAGCCAGAAGCCTACATGTGTCTGATTCTGTGAGGTAGGGTGGTAAGAGCTCTTAGACACAGCCTGCCTCACCTGCTGGCATAGGTAATGTAAAGCCTCAGATCTCCACCACTCACCATTTGCTGGCACATAAACGTCCACTTTGTATAAAAACAGCATTTCTCAACTTTTCCACCCAAGTTTCCTTTTGAATGGAGGAACATAAACAAGCATCTTGGTCAGGTATGAGGGATTGGGGCGTGGAGGAAGTAGAGGGAAGCAGTGCTGACCCGAAAGGCATGAGATGAATTTCTTTAAAGTCTTTCACTTTTGAAAGTTATGCAGAATTTACACCCTACTTCATAATATTTTCATATTTGTTTTAATATAAAAATGATGCTCGAAATTATTTATATTTGAGTTAAACTGCCCCTTGTGAAGACATGCTATATTTAGCATTTCTATTTTGGCTTTTCCCCTGGAATACTGCTGCATTTTCCTGAAGTTACACATGACCCAGGTGAGAAACGCTACGGCAGGGTCAGCAGACTTTCTGTGGAGGATCAAATAGTAAAATATTTTGGCTTTGTGAGCGACATGGTCTCTGTCACAAGGCTCATTTTTGCTTTTGTCCTGTGAAAGCAATTATAGATAATAGCTGAACTAAATGGACAGGGCTGTGTTCCAATAAAACTGTCTTTCCAAAATAGGCAGTCTGCCAGACCTGGCCCTCAGGTTGTAGTTTACTAACCAAAGTGCAACAGCATCAGGCCCTTTAAAACGTGTATCCTCAGAGTCACACCTGCCAGGACTAGACTAGGTGAACTTTAACATCAGTTTCCCTCACTCTCCAATTATAAGGTAACCCTCCACCCACTCTGTGATTTCTCTAACTCCCTTAGATGCTCTCTTCCCTTTTTCTTCTCCCTCAGCTTGGCATGTCATGCAGGAATATTTCTTTTTCTCATCTGTCTCTCCACTAGACTGTGAGCTCCAGTAGACAGACAGCGCTAGCCTAATGTAACTGCTCATGCCTCTGTTACCCAACTCAGGTGGTTCGCTGCTTGGGGTGCTCTATTCAAGAAGGATACGTGGTTGTTGCAAGGTAGTTTTATTTACTCGCAGCAAGTAAAGAAGAGGGGATTCATACCCAAAGCTCGATCTCCCAGAAGCTTACCATTGCTTACATACACTATTTGTTCAATTACTCATTGATTTCAGTTGGCTACCCTTAATGTCAAGCTCATCCTATTTACAGCTGGCCTGCAAAATACTGTGCCACAGTTTAATATTTAGCAAGAATAGTATTTAGTAAGAATGGCCCAGGCGTTGAGACCCTTGTCCTACATCTCCTCTTGCTAGGCCCTGAGGAGTGCCGAACGGTTGCATGGTTTTGTTTGACCCTCACAATAGCCTGAGGAACTAACTGCCAATCCAGGGAATATTAGCTGCCATTTTGCTGATGAGAGGCCTCAAAGAAGAATCGAACTGTGAATCCAGGCTCTGAGGCCAACTCCCTGGGTTCAAGTCCTGCTCCATCACTTATCCGATCTTTGGTAAACTGTTTAATCTCTCTGAGCCTCTAGTTCAGTGGTTCTCAACCTTCCTAATGCCGCGACCCTTTAATACAGTTCCTCATGTTGTGGTGACCCCCAATTTCATTGTTACAAATTGAACATAATTTAAGCATAGTGATTAATCACAAAAACAATATGTAATTATATATGCGTTTTCCGATGGTCTTAGGCGACCCTTGTGAAAGGGTCGTTCGACCCCCTAAAGGGTCGCGACCCACAGGTTGAGAACTGCTGCTCTAGTTCCTTTATTATTAAATCGGGATTACATCTACTTCGCAGGATTGCTACAACGATTATATGTTAACATGTAATAAAAATGCAATAAATGTTAGTTATTTTTATTCTTAGGCTAGCTCCGGAGACCTAAGAGGGTTATTCCCAGGCTGGGGCTCCTGCAGACGGGGATTGTGCCAGGACCCGCTCATCCCCGCTGGGCTGGACCCCACCCACCTGCGCAGTCAGCGCGCCCCACGTGCCTCGCGTAAACAAATGAGTGCGCAGGCGCCCCAAACGGACGTCCATTGGCCGGCGCCCAGGAGCGGGGCGGGGCTTCAGGCCCCAAGGTCTCGGACTGCTTCGGCGGGTCTGTTGGTCGGAGCTGCCTGTGGGCTCCGCCGCCGGCTTCGCCCTCGCGATGGCGTCCTGGCTGCCGCTGCTGTGGTTGCTGGGGCTGCTCCCGGCCGCTACCCCCGCCCCGTCCCCCCGAGACGCCGGCGCGCAGGCCTGGGAGCCCGCGTCCCCGGAGCTGCTGCGGCGGCCCGCCCGCTTCGCCCTGGACACATACAACCGCGGCCTGGCTGCCGGGGCGCGGGCCGTGCTGGGGACCGTGAGCGGTCGCGTCCGCCAAGTGAGGACGCGGCTGGGGCGGGGACGCGGGGCCCTAGTCCGAGAGATAGGAACTTTGGCCTAAACTTAGGGTGGGGGCACTGGACGGCTGGGCGCCTTTGATTGGGATGGGGGAGGAGGGCTGTGGGACCCCAGAAGACGGGGCTGCGGTGGGAGTGGCTGTGCCCGCCTCACCCGCCCCACCCATCCCTCCAACCAGGCCGGCCGAGGGTTGCTGTACTCTCTGAAGGTGACGCTGGAGGAGCTGCCCTGCACGGACCCCATGGTGTGCCAGCTCCCTGTGTCTAAGAAAACCCTGGTGAGTGATGGGGCTCCCCCGTTTCCCTGTGCCGGGCTGTCTGGCAGCAGTTGGGGAGGTGGGTCAAGCCAAAGGGAAGGGATCTGAGGCAACAGCTACTCAGGTCACTTCCCTGGACGCGGGCCAGAGACCATGCTTTAAAAGGTAAGATGTCTCTACCGTGGGGGTGATTGCCTTGGGGGTGATCCTCATCTGGGAAGCCTCCAGCGCCATCTAGCCGAGGGCCCCCAGACTGCTTTCTCCTCTCCCCCTAGCTCTGCAGCTTTGAAGTCTCCTATGAGCTAGGAAAACATGCGTTGCTGAAGCAGGACTGTGGCCCAGTGGATACCAAGATGAAAGGTGCTGGGATCGCCCAAGGATGCGGGGATAGCCTGGATCAGACTTCATTCAGGGTTTATCCGTGATTTCTTTGTTCCAATCCTATCCAGATGACAAAAATGAGACTTCCAGTCCACTCTTCCCACTGTCGGACAGGGACCCTCTACCCCAGGTGAGGAGTCCTCCTCTCTCTGGGGAGCTGGCTGCTGCCTTATATCCCCTCTCTTCCTCTCACCCTGGCCTGGGGCTCCCTGGTCAATCTGAGAAGGACTCCTTGTAAAGACCCCTCTGCCTTTCCAGGACTTTTATGTGAGAATGGCTTCGCTCTTCAAGTACTTTATCACCACCTATAACCGGACATACAAGACGGAGGAGGGTGAGGACCCAGCCTGGAGTGTATGAGTCCCAAACAGATCAGGCCTCCCCCCACTTTGGCACCTTGGTGTTGGGAGGGGAAAGACGAGAGAGGTAGTGCATCCTTTCAAGGACTCCTAAATCCCCAAGTTCTTGCCCAATTTCCCAGGATTGGGCGGCTACCTCAGGGATCTGACTCTTTCTCCCATCGGATCTTCCTGGTCAGAAACCATGGGCCTCCATCATTCTGGGTCGAGTAGGATGGAGCAAAGGACAGATTTTCTCTGCTGGAGGCCCCTGGCGTGGTGGCCTTTTCCTATGACCTCCTGTCTGGGGGTGCTCTTTGGAGCCCATTCTGGTTCTGCCTTCACACCTGAGAAGTCATCATCCCAGTTTGGCCCCAAAAGTTTGTCACACCTCCCAATCTTATCACTTGCAGGTCTGCCCCCCACCCTTACCTGCTCCAGGGTTTGGTCCTTCCTGAGCTTACAGAGCCCACCCACTCCCCAGGGAAACCTCTGCCAGTTAGCCCCAGGCACCCCTCCTTTATGATCTGCCTGGAGTCCCAGCCCCTCCTCTCCTGCTCCTTGGTCCTCAGAAGCCCAGTGGCGCATGTCCATCTTTATCAATAACATGATAAAAGCACAGAAGATCCAGGCCCTGGACCGTGGCACAGCTCAGTATGGAGTCACCAAGTTCAGTGATCTCACAGGTAGGCTGGTGGCCAGAGCCATCATGGAGCCTAGAAGAGACAGGACCTGTTTCTAAGGCCCTGATCAGGGCTGTTTTAGAAAACTCTCCCACCCCAATCCGCTGCCCACCTCTGCCCACAGAGGAGGAGTTCCGCACCATCTACCTGAATCCCCTCCTAAAAGAGGAGCTTGGCAAGAAGATGCGCCTAGTCAAGTTCGTTGGCGACCCTGCCCCACCTGAGTGGGACTGGAGGAAAAATGGGGCTGTCACCAAAGTCAAGAACCAGGTTGGACCCCTCAGAAGTGAGGGTGGGACATGAGGATTGCCCTGGGGTTGGGAAGAGACCCAGCCCTGACTCTGCCCATCTCTTGTAGGGCATGTGTGGTTCTTGCTGGGCCTTCTCAGTTACAGGCAACGTGGAGGGCCAATGGTTCCTGAAACGGGGGGACCTGCTCTCCCTCTCTGAGCAGGGTGAGCATCCCGCTGTACCCCCCTGTGCCCAGCCCAGCTCCTCCCAAGGGCTCCTTGGGACTGGCTGTATGTCTCCTAGAGCTCGTGGACTGTGACACAGTGGACAAGGCCTGCATGGGTGGCTTGCCCTCCAACGCCTATTCGGCCATAAAGACTTTGGGTATGCATTAATGGGGTCAGGAGGGACAGTGGGAGCCACTTCTCCCTCCACCTGAAGTCACATTTTGTGAGGGGGAGAGACATAAGCATGGGAGTCACGTGAACTGGGTTTAAGCCTTCGTGCTGACCCTGAAGTCCTTGGGCAAGTCAGCTCTCTCAGAGCCTCAGTTGCCTCATCTGTGAAATGGGGCTCATGCCCACCTCATTGGATTGCCTTGAGTATCAAGTGAGGAAATATATGTGAAGTCCCTGGCACATAACAGGGTCTTGATATTTTTGTTGCTTGGAGGTCTGTATTTCTAGCCACTGCTAAACCAGGTGGTAACTCACCTCACTCTTGAGGGGAGGTGTTGAATTAAATTGGCAATTCAGTCAAGCAGTGGGCTGCAGAGAAAAGGATAAAGGGCTGAGGGACTGAAGTGGCCACATAGAAACTGGTCTGGAAGCCTGGTGGGATCGGGGCCAGTGGGGACCCACACATGCCCTACAAGAGATGGGCAGAGTCAGGGCTGAGTCCTGTCAGAGCAGGACAAGCAAGCCGAGGTCAAGTGCCCTAGGAAGGCAGGGACAAGCGAGGAGTCAGCAGTTGGGGGTGAGTTCCATCTCTGCCACATTTCTCACTGGTTACTCCCTCAACCCCGTTGAGTTGACACTCTAGATTGAGGCTTTTCCGCAGAGGGGAAGGCCCGTGTTCTGGGGTGGATGAGGAATGTGAAGCCTTGTGGATAAGGGGTTTAGCATAGCCTCTGGCTAGGAGAAGACTGAGTGTATGCTAAACAGAGTCCACCTTTTCTCTACTTCCCCATCGACTCCCCACCATTGCCAGGAGGGCTGGAGACAGAGGATGACTACAGCTACAGTGGCCACTTGCAGACCTGCAGCTTCTCTGCCCAGAAGGTCAAGGTTTACATCAATGATTCAGTAGAGCTAAGCCACAATGAGCAAGGTGAGTGAGGGATGGGATGGGGACAGGCCACGTGCGGCTGGGGCCCGGGGGCCCCTGATACTGCCCCTCTCCTGTCTCAGAGCTGGCGGCCTGGCTGGCCAAGAACGGCCCCATCTCCATTGCCATCAACGCCTTTGGCATGCAGGTAAGGCCCTAGCCCCCCTGCCCCTGCTCCATTTCTTGTTGACTCCTCCCCTACCTCTCCTTGGAGTTGGCCTCCTATTGCTTATTCTCCCTCCTCAGTTCTACCGCCATGGAATCTCCCACCCTCTGCGGCCTCTCTGCAGCCGTTGGTTCATTGACCATGCTGTACTGCTCGTGGGCTATGGCAACCGTGAGTTCTGCTGACCCCTCTCTGCCCACCCACCCCAGGTCACAGGCAGAGGTTGAACCACAGCATCTCAGGACCTCTAGGGGGAAATCTGGGGAAAGCCTAGGAACCCTTTCCCCCCAGCTGTGGGCCAGGTGGGATCATCCATCCCCTCTGTGGATGGGAAGGCGGAGGCAGTACGGAGGTTAAACTGTACGGACAGCTAACCTGCATGAGGGGAGTAGGTAGGTACCCTTCCTAAACCCTAGAGCCCCAGGTCTACAGGAGGGTGGTAGGTGGGCCTGTCTCTTTTCTGCTCTTTTCCTAGTACCTGTCACACAGTAGGCCCACAGCAGATATCTGAAGAGTGCAGAGTGCTTGGGGCCCTGACTCCCTGCACTCCCCACTACTTTCCAGGCTCCGATGTTCCCTTCTGGGCCATCAAGAACAGCTGGGGCACTGACTGGGGTGAGGAGGTGAGTCTTGCCTGCTCAGCCCCTGGCCCTCCAGCCCCCACCCTGTCCTAGTGCCCTCACCAACCCCCCTTCCTCTCTCTTCCAGGGCTACTACTACTTGCACCGTGGGTCTGGGGCCTGTGGTGTGAATGTCATGGCCAGCTCAGCAGTAGTGAACTGAGGAGCGGCAGCTCAGGACCTGGCCTGCATTTCCAGGTCCCTCCCCAGGAGGCACAGCTGGCTCAGGGATGGGTGCCGGGTACCTCAGGGTGAGCAAAGGGCACTGGGTGAGGGGTACAGCCCCTATCCCCTCCACCCAACCCCCACTCTGAAGTTCCCCAGCTGCACCTTTGTTAAGTTGTGGTAGCCAGGAGGGTCTTGGGGTGAAGGATGATGTCTTGGCAGCTGAAGCTGGGCCAAAAACCCTGGGCTTAGGCAAGGAACAGGTGGGAAACAGATATTCTGGTCTTAAATTCATCTTGTCCTCAGTAGCTCTGAGTTCCTGACCTGGCTTTTCTCTGATGTTATAAATTCTGGTTCCCTGGAGTTGGGGACAGTATCCCCTTTCATGTCCAGACAAACTGTTGTAACCACCCTTTTCTAACAGCAATAAAGAGGTGTCCTCAGCTTCACTGTGGTGTGAATGCTCAGTCCCTGAGGTCAAGGAGGGGCGGTGGGGACCCCTGGAGGGTTAAGGTCAGGCATTTAGTCCTGCCCAGGAGCCTAGGGCCCAGCTTCTGCTTCAGGAACCAAAAGGAGACGGAGTGAAACCCATGGATGGATCTTTATTCTGAAAGAGTTTGCTGGTCATTCTTAGGGGCCCGTGCTCTGAGATGGATGGGATCAGTCAGAGGGAACACCCTCTTTCCTGGAAAACCTCATCAGGGTTTGAAGTTAGAGGTCACTCTCACCGTAGAGGGCACTGGAGAAGGCCATGTAGTCCAGGGCTCCAGCTGGAACCCCAGGCCCCTTGTAGGGGGTCATTCGTCGGATGCAGTACTCAGCCTGCTCAGCTGGGAGCTCCCGCCGCAGCTCCTCTGGAGTGATGTAGTTCTGCGGGAGAAGAGGTATTGAGGGCCCACAAGTCCTATTCCCTGCCCCAGCCTGCCAGCCCCTCCATGCCAGGGACCCACCTTGTCTCCCGCCAGGATCTTGAAGGAGGCCACAACTTGCTCAGCTGTATCAGTCTCGGCTGTTTCTCGGGTCATGAAGTCAATGAAGGCCTGGAAGGTCACGACCCCAGCCGCATTGGGGTCCACCATGGTCATAATGCGAGCAAACTCCACTTCGCCCTGTAGGGATAGAGGCCGGGCATCATGCCCACGGGTGCTAAAGCCAGGAGGGCTCTACATGTCCCCCCTGAGCACTGCCCAGCCTTGGCTGCACAACCCCAGGAACAGGGTGCTCCCTTTCTCCCTAGACTGCAGCCTCTGTTAGCTCTGCCTTTAGGAAGTCCTGTCCACTAGGCTGAATCTGTTTCCTGCCTGTGGCAGTGCCCCTTTTGCCCATTGGTCCTGGTCTTTTCTCCTGGGACTCCCTGTAGTGCTGCAAACTCAAGCTTTGGAGACACAGAACTAGGTCCAAATTTCCAGCTATGTATCTGAACAAGTTAATCTACCTCTGTGAGCCTTTGCTAGCCCCTGTCTGGAATGGTCTAATTCTGCCTAGCCTCAGTGGGTGTGAAGAGGAGAAAATGAGATCATGGATGTTAAGGTGGGAGGCACATAGCAGGTGATCCATGTAGGACAGGGTACTGATGGGAGGAGGGTGAGGGGCACTCACCAGGTCATAGCCCATGGAGATGAGGCAAGCCCGGAAGTCATCAGGCTCCATCATCCCATTCCGCTTCTGTAGTGGGTAAGTGGGTGTCAGGCTTGGTCCTCAAACCCCACCAGCACCCAGGTCCACCACCCCACTAGGCTGGGCCCTTGCTGACCCGGTCAAAGTGGTTGAAGGAGGCCCGGAACTCATTGAGCTGATCCTGGCTCAGGCCCTTGGCGTCTCGGGTCAGTACCTGGTTCTCCACCTCGTTGATGGTTCGGGCAATGGTGGTGAGCAGCTGCTCCCAGCCCACACGGATGTGCTGGGAGAGCAGGAGATGGGCTAAGTCAGTGGGCAGCCAGTGCCTGGCCACGAGCTGTAGCTCCACCCCCAACCCACTGTGAGACCCTGGGTAAGTCTTCCTCTCTGGGCCTCCGTACCCATCTGGAGGTTCCACTGAGTGACCTCCAGTGGCCCTTTCTGCCTTAAAGTTTGATGATTTATTATGTATTAAGTATTGATCCAATCTGGCCTGGCTTTAGATTGCTATATGATTCTGGACAGGTCACTTCTCACTCGTGGGTCTCAATATCCCCATAGGTACATTGGGGGATGTGGCCAAGCTGAATTGGGACCCTCCTGGAACAGACGTGCTGTTTCCAGGTGTGGCCGCGCCAAGCTTCCCAGCCAGTGCCGCCTCCCCACCTCCATGCAGTAGACGGTGTGCTTATTGTCGAACACCAGGCTCTCCTGCAGCAGCTGGTGGTCGCCCTCCAGCCGGTCAATGTTGTTCTTATAGTTGATGATGATCTGCTCCTGCTGCCTCAGTCCAGCCATCTGCTCCTCCAGAGAGCCAGCCATACCCACTGCCAGGCGCCCCACCTCCTGCAGGGGGACCCGGGCAGCATGAGAACTCCCAGTTCTTGGTGGCCCAGCTCCTGCCCCACTGTCCAAGCCTTACCTCCATCTTCCCCTGGATCCAGGGCCCAATCGCATTGGCCTGGGCTGCAAACTGTCGCCGGAGCCTCTCATTCACCTGCTGCCGTGCCAGCTCCTCCTGCAGCATCTGGTCACGGCTGGGCACCAGCTTTCGGACCTGAAAGGGGAGTGGCTGTGCCAGGGTAGCTCTGGAGGAATCCTGCCCCTCAAACAACCCCTGCTGCTCTGAACCAAGGTGTCAGGGCTTGCTGGGCAGGCGCTGGGGCAAATCACTCAACCTCTCTAGGCTTGTTTCCTCATCAGTAAATGGGGCATCAACTTCATTTATAACTAACTGTTTTGTAAAGGATGCCCACACACCAGATTTCATTATATTTCACATCAGGCCTGACAGGAAAATGCTGCTGTTAGGGCCTCTTTACAGATACGGCCGACAGGCAGGGTGACTTGTCCAGCACCACATGGCGTCTGTGGCAGATCGCAGACCCTTATTTTGGGGCATCTGAGGTTTCAGGGCGATGAGCGGTCTCAGGAGCAGGTGGGAAGCAAGGGGTGGCCACAGGCAGCACTGACCGTGTCCCACTTGGTGTTGATGTCCTGTGCGCTGAGCGTGAGGTAGGGGTTGGTCAAGCTGGGCCGCAGCCCATAAGTCTGGCAGATCTTCTGGATCTCACCCTGGATGCCCAGGATGGCACCCCGCTCTCGGTCAGCCTCGGGCAACGTCGCCTTGAACTGCTCATGTGCTGTCAGCAGGCTCTGGGGGCAACAGGCAGGAAGGATCAGCCAGGACCCCCACTTCCTGTAAGCGAGAGAAAGGGCAGCACCGTGCTCCAGGCCATCCAGTGGGTCTAGGGCAGGGCTGGCTCAAGAACCCAGTCCTGTCTCCCAGTCCAGCTCTCAGAAACAGCTTTTCCCTCCCCCACTCCTCAAGAGCCTAAGGGAGTGGCCGACAGCATTTTAGGCCAGCTTCCCTGTCATCTCATGCAGCCCTCCGCCCCCTCCCTCCGGAACACCCACGCCCACCTGGGTCTCCTCCACGGAGTGCACCAGCCAGACGTCCTGCAGGTCCTCCACGGCGCCATCCAGCCAGTTGTTGAAAGGTGCTGCCCGCCGTGCAAACTCCAGCTGCAGCTGGTCGATGGTCTCCAGCAGCTTCTCCATCCTCTGAAGGCCGCAGGAATGGCGGAGAGTCAGAAGTTTGCGCAACAGGCCCCCTCACCTGTCTCCAGTCCAGCCCCCAGCCTCACCTCAAGCGCATCCCGCCTCTTCTGGGTCAGCGTGCCCAGGTTATCCCACTGGTCGCAGATGGCCTGGCAGCGGCTGTTCACTGAGGCAGCCTCATGGTAGTCTAGCTCACTGGGGGCGAGAAGAGGGGGTGACTGGGGGGCCAGACCGCAGCCCAGATTTCCCCCTGATCCACACCCCGGATGGTGGTGAAGGTGTAAGAAAGCCAGGGCAGGTGGGGGTGGAGCGGGGCTTTCCTGAAGGGGGCGTTCCCAGCGTGGCCCTAGCCTAGGGGAATAGGGGTTCCCACTGGTTTCAGCTTGTCCCTCAGGAGTTTGAATGGAGGGGCGGGGTTATGCGAAAAGCGGCGGGTTTACTGGAGGAAGTGCCAAGACGGTAGCCAACCCGGTGCGAAGCTGAAGGGAGCGGGCGGCCATGGGGTTGGTGAGGGTCAGTGAGTGGCGGTAGGGAGGGGTGTGGGCAGCAAAGCGGATCAGAGATGGGGATGGGGATAAGGGAGGAGGGGAGGAGCGAGTGGTGATGGGGAAAGACAAAGGGAGAACAGTCTTGAAGGCAATGAGGATCGGGGCGGGACTCGAAGCCGAGGGGCGGGGTCGGGCAGGCAGGGGCGTTGTCTCTGGGGGGGCGGGCCCGACAGTGGGCCACGCCCACTAGAGCTCCTGGGCCACGCCTACTTGAGCTCCTGGGCCAGCGCAGCGATGTGCTCCACGCGGTCCTGGTGTGCCGCCAAGTCGCTTTCAAAGGCCTCGTGGCGCCGTATTAGCGCCCGCACCTCCTGTAGCGATGCCGACTCATAGTCGCGCTGGGTCAGCATTTCCTCCTTTCCTGCTCAGGAAGAGGAACGGGGCCTGGAGCGGGGCTGTGCCCGCGGAGATTCTTCATCTGGAATCGCAGGTGATCTCACCTGTCTGGCCCACCCTAGCGGTTTGCTTTGAGGCGCTGGCCTCATAGAGTGAAATGAAACTCCTGTTCCAGGACATGCCGGTAACTGACGTCTGCGTCCCTGACCTGCGCGGTGTGGGGTGGCCCTTGGTACTGATTTGGAATTATCTGATGGAGAACTACCCCCCAGTGACTCTGAGCCTGATGAGCTCCTGACGCGGTTTCCTCCGCTCACCTGTGTCCCCAGCGCCTGGCATGTGGTAGACCCTCTATGAATATTTGTTGATGAATGAATAATGAACCTAAAAGTGCTTGGAGAATGACAATTGCCATAATTATGCAAATAAAAACATATTTATAATGGCAGCAGCAACCATTGATTGAGTGCCTCTGCATTTTGCAGAAAAGGTAATTGAAATTTAGAGGTTTTGAGATCTCATGGTCACTTAAGTGGCCTTATATTCAAGGACTTCTTATTATATCAAACCATCATTATTTCTCATACCTGAAATCCATTGTTAGTGTTTGTTCATTATTTTTAGGCAGGAATCATTCATTTGTAGGACTAAAATCCTGACAGAATACAGAATGGCTGTGTTCATATAGAGTAATATATGCGACTCGTGCAATATTTTGGCATCAATATACTTTGAGCATAACATAAGTGACATTAGGGTTAGGGATTCTCTTATGGATACATACTACATATACAAATAAAATGCTAAGTGACAAATATATTAGAGCAGACCTCCAGAAGGTCAGACCCAGAAGAGAGTGAAGGGCCTGGCTCTACACATAAAGAAACTGTAGCCCAAAGAGGGGCCGTGACTTGGTTGCATAGCAAGGGTGGGACCAGGAAACAAGTCTCCAACTTTCCGGCAGAACCCCTACCCCTGGCCGGCGCATTCTGCCAGGAGTCTCACTCTCTCCACTCTCCACCCCAGGACAGAATCAAGCCCCAGGAAGTGTCCTACCCCGAGTCCAGGCTTCGTGCAGGGAGGACTTCTGCTGGAACTTCTCAGCCAGGTGCTGGAGTCGCTGCAGACGCCGGATCTCGGAGAGCAGCCAGTCCTCATAGCCTTTCTCCACTTGCTCCAGCCCCCGCCATGCGTTGGCGATGTCCTGTGGGGCAGGCAGAGGTGCCCTCCATCATGGCTCACCCATTTATCAGAAGGGGACACAGATCCCAAGGTCACCCAGAGAATACGGGCACTGGCTCACCGAGACCAGCTTGCCCTCGGAGGGCATGAAGGCGGGCCGGTGGCTCAGCCGCAGCTTGGTCTGCAGCGTGTTGAAGTTGATCTCCAGCTGGCACTTCTCCTGCACGCGGGGCGGCTTGTGCAGGCGCCGGTAGTCCCGAAAGTCCTCCAGCTTGCGCTGCATGGCACTCATGCTGTGCTCGCCCACACGGTTCTCCAGCCACGGGATAGTGCGGCGGATCCATTCCAGCAGCTGCCAGGGCCAGGCAGGAGCAGAGCAGAGAGCTCTGGGCTGGCGTGTTCACCTCACCTGCCCCTCTACACCCACACCAAGGCAAAACGACCCAAAAGGCCTGGCTCCAGCAGAGTGGGGGTCTGAAGGGAAGAATGGGGGAGCCCCACTAGTCTGGGAAGGAGTAGGGTGGTTAATTTCTGAGTCCAGGGACCAGTATAAGTTGGCACAGAGCAAAAACCATGAGACCACCTAAATATGAGTGAGCGGATAAATGAATGAGGAAATGAGTGAATGGTGAGTGAATGAGCAGGAGCTTGGAAAGGCAGAAGGTGGGAGGAGCTGGTGAAGATTTCATGAGGAGGCTGGGGGAGACCAAGGCTCCTCTGAGGAGAGGGAGACGTGGCCGGCACAGACCTGAGTGGGCAGGTGGGGAGGGCACAGGTGGGGATGGGAGACCCTCTCTGGCTCACCTCACTGGCAAGCTTCTCATACTCCTGCATGAGCCTCTCATTCTCCTGGTTCACAGCTAGCACCTTGCAGATCCTGTTGGCGGCTGTCTCCGCCTGTGGGGTGGGGGTGGGGTGGGGTGGGGTAGAGTGGCTGCCATAGAACAAGCTGCCACAGACACCCCCAACCCAGCCTCCCTCTGTAAAGCCTATGAACCCTGGGCCGTACAAACAGGAGCAAGGACGAAGGGAGCACATCTTTCTGGGGGCAGGGGGGCTTCCAGGCCAGAAGCCTCTGCCCCTGAACTCCCCGAGGACTGCATGTGTGCAGCCGGGATGTGGCGCTCCCACCCACGGGCCTGGCATCTCCAAATGTTGAGATGCTTCCAAGGTTGGCCCTGAGTCCACAACCCCTCACCTGCTCAGCGCCAGCGAAGGCATGGTAGAAGCAGGAAACGTAGGTCATGATGGCCTTCTCATCGGGCTTTGGCGTGTTCACGATGTCTGGGGGATGGCAGCGAGGTATTTATTGGCCAAACCCAGGGGTGGGAAATGGGCTTATGTCCCCACCCAGGCAGAGATCTCCCTTAGAATGGGAGGGGACAGAGACATCGAGCCATGGCCACCAGATGTCAGCTACATCTTCCTCTTCCCTGAATCCCTCTCTGATTACCCCAGGGTCCAGCCGTCTCCCCCTCTGAGGAAACCATGTGGGAGTGGGTGAGTGGGCAGACACCGCAGCCTTCATGAGGCACCAGACCACACTGCCTGGTGTTTCTAACCGTCCCACAACTCTGTCTGTCTGTCTTTCCCCCAAGTTCTCATCCACCGATGCCCACACATTCAGGGTACCAGGCACAGCAGGTGCTCAGAAAGTGTGTGCTGTTTCAATTTTTTAAAAAATATTTTGTTATTGATTTCAGAGAGGAAGGGAGAGATAGAAACATCAGTGATGAGAGAATCATTGATTGGCTGCCTCCTGCATACCCTCTACTGGGGATTGAGCCTGCAACCTGGGCATGTGTCCTTGACTGGACTCGAACCTGGGACCCTTCAGTCTGCAGGCCTATGATCTATCCACTGAGCCAAACTGGCCAGGGCTGCTGTTTCAATTAACTAAAGCCTTGCTTGGGCACAGGGACCAGACGCAGCACCTCCCCAAAGGAGCTCTCAGTCTTGAGGGACCAATATGTTCCAAGAGACCTAGGAAACTAGGATATGAGGCAGAGGGCGGGGGGGGGGGGGGGGGGCATTTCAGAAGGGGAGGGAAGGCTGGTTCCACTAGGTGGAGGGGGACAGGGAGATGGACTAGAGGGGCCTAGAGAGGAGGGCCAGTGGCATAAAGGATTCTGACCAGGGAGCCAGGTGAAGGGCAGGGCCTTCTAGGAGGAGGGAAGAACAGATATAGAGGTTAGACCATGAGATAGTCTGACCTTCTGCATCCAACATCTTAGGGATGTCCAGGTATTTCTCTGCCACCTCGAAGGCAGTGTTCAGGTTCCCAATGGGGTCATCCTGGATGGGTATGAGGGGGAGAGATTAAAGGTCAGCTGAGGGCAGAGGTTTTGGGAAGTTGGGGCTGGGGGTGTCAGAGGCCAACCTTGCGCAGTTTGGCATAGTCGATGAGGTCGGGGCGGTGTCGGTGGATGAGAGCACAGAGGGCCAGGCCATCCTTCCAGCTGGACAGAGAGACGGGGGTGGGTCAGGCCCGAGTCCAAGCTGAGGCCCTGTCCTACCCCTGCAGCATCCCCATCGGGGCAGCCTCATCTGTCAAATGGAGTAAAGTCTAAACTCCTTTGCTTGGCATTCGAGGCACTTCATTACTAGACTTGGACTACCTCCCGCCATGATTCTTTCACATACCCCAGGCTTAGGCCCCACCAATTTCTAGATGTTTTGGCCTCCTGCCCACAGGTTCTCTCTGGCTGAATGCCCTCCCAGGAATATCTCCAATGCGCTCTCTTCCAAGAAGTCTCCCTCACCCTCCTGGAGTCAATTCAACACTGACTGAGTCCTCCTATTTTCAGACACTGTTCCAGGAACTCGGCTGTGACCTCTCCTCCCCTGCGGCTTGTAACAGGGGCCAGCTCTGGGCCCCAGGGCCTGGCAGAGGCCCGCGCGCTCGAGCTGACCAGCTGACAGACCTGGTGTGGAAGTTTTGCACGTTGACATTGCGGTATGGCGCTGTCTTCCGCTGGCACCACAGCAGCAAGCCTTCCTTGGCCGAGGTTTCTGGATGAAGATGGGGGCGTGTTAGCTGGGGAGGGGTCTGGGCCAGGTCCTCTCACCTTACCTGCTTTTCCCCACCATCCCCTGCTCACCCTCCACAGAGATGTCCTGGATGGCAAAGCGCAGGATGATGGTCCAGATCATGCCCAGGGTCATCTTCAGGTTCCCATCCACGATCTCTACAGGGCGGGGATGGGGCAGATCCCACCTGGGGTTCAAGGCCTGTGCTACCAGCCTCAGCTACCTCCCCCTGCTCTGCTCTCTGGGGCCTGTCCCTCATCCCAGGGCTGGTGCCTAGTAGGAACTCAACTGTTTTACTTAAAGCTGATTATAACACAGTCTAGGTATCAGGGCATGGGCTGGCGTTCTGGGCACATTTGCTCCTTACAGTCCCTCCCATGAGGCATGGATGGTTATCCCCATTGTTGAGATGAGAAAACTGAAGCTCACAGAGGTGACTTGCTGATGGCAGGAACACCCCCAAAGCCCACCTAGGCCCCCTCCTGTCACCTCCTCACCTTCAGCCCCGATGGACACCAGCCTAACCCCCTTGCTGGCAATGAAGTCCAGGGCCTTGTTGACATTGGCAATTTTGTGGAAGCGCATCTTGCCTTTGTCTGGCCTGGATAGCCTCTCTCCTGGGTATAAAAGAAGAGGTAAAGGGTCAAAGGTCATGAGAGGAAGTTGGATATCTTGTCCTCAAACGTTCCCCTCCATAGCCAATCCCCTGCAGTCTCTGCTGCCATATTCCCCCAGCTCTCGGGATCCCCCTAGGTCCCGGGGTCCCTGTGCACGAATTTGCACACCTCACCTGAAATGACCTCCAGGAGCAGCATGAGCTTGAGGCCATTGCGGAAATCCTCCTCGATGTTCTCGATCTGGGTGCCCGCCTTGCGCAGGTGCGAGTTGCACCAGGCAGTGAAAGTCTGGGGGCGGAGAACAGCGCTCAGACCCTAGCGCTGAGGACAGGGCTCAGGCTCCTTGGTCGGGGCAGATCTCAGAGCCCAAGGCCCTGGATTCCAGTCTTGGCTCAGTCACTGACTTGCTGTGTACCTGGGCCAGTCCCTTTCCCTCTCTGAGCTTTAGTTCTTCTGGAAGAGGAGAAATGGGGTCTGGGTCCCATGCAGGTCTCAGTTTGGACGCTGAGCAGTCTCCAACACTGGAGCGGGCGTGGTTAGAAAATCATAAAGCAGACACGCCAAAGCTTGGGGCTTCTGAGGGACCAGGGCCAATGCAGGATGATACAGCCTTTTAATTTTTTATTTATTTATTTTTTAAAAATATATTTTATTGAATTTTTACAGAGAAGAAGGGAGAGGGATAGAGAGTTAGAAACATCGATGAGAGAGATCCATCAGCTGCCTCCTGCACAGCCCCCAGTAGGGATGTGCCCGCAACCCAGGTACATGCCCTTGACCGGAATAGAATCTGGGACCCTTGAGTCCGCAGGCCGATGCTCTATCCACTGAGCCAAACCGATTCGGCGATACAGCCTTTTTAAAACCTGAAAAATTCTGGGTCAAAGCACATCTGGCTCTGAGGGGTTGGCCCGAGGGACTGTGTACCTGTGTGTTTTTATATGAGCCCCATCGACCTCTCCAGGCTGTTGTGAATTGGCCTCCAGGTAGATATGAGTGTGGAAGAGCTTTGCAGGCTGTGGAGGGTCAGCTGGGTAGTCGGGCCCGGCCTGATCTAGTTTGTGGAGGCGACTCTCTTCCCCGGCCCCCTAGAGTTAGGGCATCTGAAAAGCTGGTCTGGGATGGGAAGGCTGGTATATGGCTGTGTGTCTACTGGGGATGGGGTGACCTGGAGCTTGGCGCACAAGTTTCTACCAAACTACCAAGCTTTCAGGCCTGGATTCTCCTGGATCCATCAGCTATGAAGTCCTTGGTCGAATCCATATTTGGGCTCCAATCCTCTCTTAGGCTCAGCCTCCCCATCTGTACAGCTAAGGGAACAGACTCCATGTTGTCTCGGGTCTCTCTTCCCCGACCTGGCAGGATTCTAGAATCAGAGCATTCCCCTACCGCAAAGCCGGTTCTCCTGGACAGTGGCCCTGAAAGTTATTTGGAATTCTTTCCCTCAGCCAGTGTCCCCTCCTCAGAAACAGCTTTTCAGATGCCCTAGAAGCTGACCTGGGAGATGATGCTTTAAATTCTTGAGGGGCTGTCATTGCTAAGGGAAGGGGGTGAGCTTCCTGTCACTGGAGGTGTTTTGAGCGCTGAGCACTACTTGATGGGGCTCCAAGCACAGGAAGGGCAGTTGATTCTCCGCAGTGCCTTCCAGCCCTGGAGTCTGGGATGCCCTGGAAATGGAGGGGCCAGGGGGCAGGCAGGCCTGGGCGGGGCCTCCATGGAAAAGGAGGAGGCATTCTTTCACTCGACAAACATTATTCTTTTTTTTTTTTTTTAAATTGTTGTTGTTGTTAATCCTCACCCGAGGATATTTTTCCATTGATTTTTAGGGAAAATAGAAGAGAGAGGGAAAGACAGAGAGAAACACATTGGTTGGTTGCCTCCTGCACCAGCCCTGACCAGGGCCCGGGCTGGGGAGGAGCCTGCAACCAAGGTACATGCCCTTGACCAGAATCAAGCCGGGATCCTTTGGTCCGCAGGTCGACGCTCTATCCACTGAGCCAAACTGGCCAGGGCCAAACATGATTCTTAATGGGATGTGGCCCCTGCCCTAAAGGAATTCACAGTCAGTCAAAGAGTCATGTTGGTCTGAGAAGAGCTGGGAGAGACTGGTGTCCAGGATTCCAGGGGAGTTCTCTAAATCAGGTGGGGACCTCTTGGGGAAGGCTAATATTTGATCAGAGCTGTGATGGAGGAGCAGAAATTATTCAGGCAGCAAAGGGCAGGCAAGGGCATTCTGGGCAGGGGCAGCCACGTGGGCAAGTGCTTGGCAGTAAGAAACAGTTGCTAGGTTTGCGGGGCTACAGCTATCTGGCCACTCTCCAGAGTGAAGCTGGGGGTGTTGGGCTGTAAGTAGTGGGAGGCAGGCCGGAGGGGCAGCAGTGGCCAGGTCATGCACAAACTTGGGTGCTAAGCCAGGGAGTTTGAACTTGACCCTGAGAGCAACAGGGAGTCAGGGAAGTTTTCAGGCAGAGGAGGTGAGGGGGGGGGGGGGGGCGGCAGAACTGTATTTTTTAAAAACTCATTCTGGTTGCAGAGTGGAGACTGAAGACTTGGCAGAGCAGAAGGGAAAAGTGGGGAGGTGGTGACCGGGACCAGGGTGAGAGAAGGGAACCTGGCAGGACGAGGTGGATGAGATAGAAACATCTGTTCCTGCTGGAGTACACGTTCCCTGAGCTTGTCCCCTGCTGAGTTCCTGGCACCCAAAACAGTGCCTGACACATAGTTGGACCTTCTCAAGAAATAATGCGTGGATATTTTTGAATGAGGTTGAATGAAGAGGACTCAGGCATCAGGTGGAAGGAGGTGGGAGTGTTCCAAGACGCAGAAGAGTAGCAGGGATGAGGCAGGGCTAAAGCTGAGCGCAGAGATGTTCGTTACATTGTGATAAACAATGTTGGATGAGAAAGAACAGACCAGAATGTCCAGCATCCCCGAGAAGCTGATTAATTTACAGAGCATCTGTACTCCTCAGCCACTGAATGAATGGATGAGGTGGGTGGCTGTAAGTTGGATTGAAAGGATATTCCTGATATTTTGTTAAGTGACAAAGGCAAGTTACAGAGGCCTGTATCTTAAGAAGGACACATGGACCTGGGTCAGGGAGAGGCCTGGGTGGGTGGGGGTGAGGATATGAGTTGTTGCATAGCAGATGGCAGCTGGAGTCAGGGGCAGGAATGACATCATCGGGAGATTGCTGGACCAGCGGGCCACAGCCCGGCTTGGAGACAGGTGCAAGAGGAGCCTGAGGGAAAGCCTGTCACCTGGGGAAGCTTGTCAGCTGAGCCTCCTGGTCCCTGGAGTCATCTCCCATCACCTCAGGAGAAGTGCTCTGATTCTCAATCCTGGGATTCTCAGATCCTGCAAATTTCACTGAGCACCCCTGTTCCCTGCCCCGTCCTGGAGTCATACTGTTGGCAAATGTGGAGCAGGTTCCAATAACCCCCTGGTGTCCTCCCTGCTCCTGGCTTGCCACTCTCTAAGGTTTTTTCACCCCAGCCTGGATCATTTCTCTTCTGGGAACCCAGGTGTCCTGCCCCCTCCACTTAGGAAAGTCTGGGAGTGAAAATAGCTCAGGGAGAGGGGGCCTGAGCACCCTGCAAGGCTGGGCCAAAGCAGCAGCTGCCCATGTGCCCCTCTCCAGCTCCCACAAGCTGCTGCCTCAGCACAAAGTGTCCATCTGGCCAGAGAGTCAGGTTACTGCGTAAGGGGACCCAGGGCTCCCTCCTCCCCAGTCCTGTGGCCTTTTCAGCAGACTCAGGGCCGCTGGGGCAGGGAGGGGTATCCTGAGAAAGAGTGGGAATGCGGCAAGCAAGGGGCAAAGACCCTCAGGTTGGGGGGTGGGGGGGTCCCGTTTTCTGACAGCATATGATTTGGGTCCTATTTCTGCCTCTTTCTAGTCCTCAGTTTCCTCATTTGACAATTGGAATAGAGTGACTACGGACACCATGCTGGGGAGAATACAGAGGAGAGGGTGGGAAGGGATCTGCGGTGCTTGTCCGCACCCCGACATTCCTAAGTCTCTTTACTAGTTGCCTGGCTGCTAGGGTGGGGCCTGGGAATATCTAACTAGAGAGGTGGGGTAGGTGTGGGGAGAAAGAGATTATTCTTCCAGAAACCCCCAAACTTGGATCTCCTGAGCTAAGGCCAACCTGTTTTCGCCAGGAGAAGTAGGGCAGTGGACCCAGGGGAATGAATCCTGGGGGGCACACCGGAAACTCTCCTTGTCATCCTAAACCCCTCATGAGGGCTCCCAGCCCTCTCTCTCTTCCAGCCCTGGGGGACAGCAGAGGACTGATGGGCAGAGCCTGGGCGAGGGAGTGGCACTCTGCAGGCTCTACTCCTGACCTGCTGAGATGACAACCCAAAACTGACCGGCTTTTCGGGCCTCAGTTTTGCCATCAGGAAATGGGCTGGTACTCACTTTCCGCTGCTGCTTCTCCCAGGCCGGGTCCAGCAGCAGGTCGCGATCCCAGTCCTCCTCCTGTTCCATGTAGTCGCCGCCGCCGCCCGCGAAGGGCCCCTCCCCGGCCCCCAGACCCTCGGGCTGCATAACCATCATCATCTCGCTGGAGCTCCTGGCTTCGCTTTGCTCGGCGCTCTCCAGGACACAGGGGCCGCGTTAAGTAGCGGCGGGCCCAGCCCCGGATCGGATTCGCGCTAAATATGGGGGCGGGGGGAGGGGCCGAATGGGGGCGAGGGCGCTCGGGTCGGGACCGGGCCAGAGGGTGCACTGGGCCTGGGGACTGCAGAGTTTGGGGGCATTGGCTCGGATCCCGTGACGGAGATCCGGGGTTCGCGTTCCAGCTCTGCCGCTAGGGCGCTGTGTGAGCTTGGGAAAGCCACGGGCCCTCTCAGTTTCCTCGTGCACAACGGAGACGACAATAATAATAGTGGCTGCAGACCGCTCTAGACGCTGCGCTTTGGGCCTCCTCCTGATCCTCTTCCTGCGCGGCGCTGGTGGGATACCTGGAGCCCTATCCCCATTTCACAGTCAGGAACACCAAGGCGCAGAGATGTTTTGAACGTTTCCTGGGGTGACTAAGGGAGAGACTCGAGCACGGGGAGGGGCTCCAGGCCAGCTGGATGGGCCGATGCAGGGCTATTAATATCGGGGAGACTGGGGGGTCATGGGGAATGTGCTGAGCCGGGAAACCCCGACGCCACCAAGGGTGCAACTCAATCCTGCAGGCACCCTGGAGAGCCAGACCAGCGAGCCGGGCTTCAGCGGGCGGCGCGGGGCCTCCGTGGGTGGGCGGAGCTATAACGCCGCTGCCCCGCCCCAGTTCCAGCGCCAACAGGATTCCAAGCATCTTCTTGGCTCACTTGGCCGTCCAATCACATCTTCGCATCCGCTGGCGACTCCAAGTGACTCTAAACTCACAGCCACGCCCCCCAGAGCTTCCATTGGTCGGGGTAGACTTCCGTCTGACACTATCCCCGCCCCAATACGGAAGCGGCGGGGTACTCTGGATCCTACAGCGTGGGTCCAGGCCATGGGGCAGCCCAGGGCGGTGGGGAGTGCGGACGGGCCGCCCACGCGGCTGCCCCTCGTGCTCACCGCGCTGTGGGCGACGGCGGTGGGTCTGGAGCTGGCCTACGTGCTTGTGCTGGGTCCTGGGCCGCCCCCGCTGGGACCCCTGGCCCGGGCCTTCCAGCTGGCGCTGGCCGCCTTCCAGCTGCTTAACCTGCTGGGCAACGTGGGTCTCTTCCTGTGTTCGGATCCCAGCATTCGGGGCGTGATGCTGGCCGGCCACGGTCTAGGCCAGGGCTGGGCGTGAGTGGGGCACGGGATTCGGCGGTGTAGCGGGAGCCTTGGACAGGGGGAGGGGCCTTGGGACCTGAAGATGTTAGAACCAGATTCTATAGGATCCTCTTGTTAGAACCAGAGAACTCATTTAGAACCTGGATGGGAGAGCTAGGAGTATTATTCACTTACAAATTTTACTGAGCACCTACTATGTGCCAGGTAAACTATAGGCATAATAAATAAATTATATAGAATGTTAGAAGATGGTGGTATGGAAACAAAATGTAGAGCAGGGTAGAAGGGGTGCAAGTTGCAGTTTTAAATAGGGTGGACAAGGTAGGCCTCATTAAGAAGGTGGCATTTAAGCAAAGACTTGAAGAAGGTGGGGAAGTTAGCCATATGGGAATCTGGGGGAAGAGTGTTCCAGGCAGAGGGAACAGACAACATAAAGGCTCTGAGGCAGTTATGTGCTTAGCATGTTCCAGGAACAGCAAGAAGACCAGTGTGGCCAACGTGAAGTGAGAGAAGGGGAGGAGAGAGATTAGACATGTAAAGAACTAGTAGGACATTGAAGGCTTTGCTTTTTACTAGAAGTGAGATGGAGAGCCATTGCAGGGTTGTTTTTTAAGATTTATTTTTAATCCTCACCTGATGATATATGTGTGTGTGTGTGTGTGTGTGTGTGTGTGTGTGTGTGTGTGTTAATTGATTTTAGAGAGCCCTAGCTGGTTTTGCTCAGTGGATAGAGTGTCAGCCTGTGGACTGAAGGGCCCCAGGTTCGATTCCAGTCAAGGCCATGTACCTTGGTTGCGGGCACATCCCCAGTAGGGGGTGTGCAGGTACTGGGGATGTGCAGGAGGCAGCTGATTGGTGTTTCTCCCTCATCGATGTTTCTAACTCTCAATCCCTCTCCCTTCCTCTCTGTAAAAAATCAATAAAATATATTTTTAAAAAATTGATTTTAGAGAGACAGGCTGAGAGAGGACAAGAGAGAGAGAAGCATTGCTGTGAGAGAGAAACATCAATCGGTTGCCTACCATATATGCTTGACTGGGAATCGAAACCACAACCTGGGTATGTTCCCTGACTGGGAATGGAACCCAAGACCCTTCCATGCATGAGATTATGCTCCAATCAACTGAGCCACACTGGCCAGGGTGCTATTGGAAGGTTTTGAGCAGAGGAGGGACATGACTTAGATTTTGTTGTTGTTAATCTTCATCCAAGGATTTTTTTTCCCCATTAATTTTTTAGAGAGTGGAAGGGAGGGGGAGAGACAGAGAGGGAAACATCAATGTGGGAGAGACACATCAATTGGTTGCCTCCTGCACGTACCCTGACTGGGATTGGGGATTGAGCCTACAACAGAGGTATGTGCCCTTGACTGGAATCGAACCCCAAGATCCTTCAGTCTGCAGGCTGACGCTCTAACCACTTGAGCAAAACCAGCTAGGGAATGATTTAGATTTTTAAGGATCAGTCTAGCTCAGCCGTGGGCAAAACGGCCTGCAGGCCGGATCCGGCCCATTTGAAATGAATAAAACTAAAAAAAAAAAAAAAAAGACCGTACCCTTTTATGTAATGTTTACTTTGAATTTATATTAGTTCACACAAACACTCCATCCATGCTTTTGTTCCGGCCCTCCGGTCCAGTTTAAGAACCCATTGTGGTCCTCCAGTCAAAAAGTTTGCCCACCCCTGGTCTAGCTGCTGGGGTGAGACTACTCTAGGAGGGGGCAAAGGTGGAGTCAGGAAGACTAGTCAAGAGGTTGCCATAATCCAGGTGAGAGTTCATGGTGACTGTGGAGGAAGGCAGAAGTTTGCTCCTGGATGTTAGAGCCAGAGAAAGGCCTTAGGACTAAGGATGTCAGAGCTGGAAGTGACCTCAGACCTGCAGTGCTAGAACTGGGAGGGCTGGGAAGTGGTGTTCAGCCTGCATTTACCTATGAATAAGCTGAGGCTTAGCAAGGGCAACCTCTGCTTTCCCAGGACGGGCTCACAGGCATGAGACGGGGCACTCAGAGCTGCTGGGGGAACTGACCCTGTGCTTCTTCCTTGCAGTTACTGCTACCAGTGCCAGAGCCAGGTGCCGCCACGCAGCGGACATTGCTCTGCCTGCCGCGTCTGCATCCTGCGTCGGGATCACCATTGCCGCCTGCTGGGCCGCTGCGTGGGCTTTCACAACTACCGGCCCTTCCTGTGCCTGCTGCTTCATGGTGCAGGCGTCCTGCTCCACGTCTCTGTGCTGCTGGGCCCGGCCCTGGCAGCTCTGCTGCAAGCCCACACGCCCCTCCACACCGCTGCCCTCCTCCTGCTGCCCTGGCTCATGCTGCTCACAGGTGGGAGCCAGGGAGGCCTCCACAGAGGCAGAGGCCCTAGTAGTGGGCCATTCGGGTGGGAGATGGGGCTGTGGGCAGTCCCTAGCAATGCCCTGGGGACCCAGTTCCAGTATCATTTATTGGGGTTGGTGGTGAGGATAGCCTGGTATTCAACTGGATATGGTAAAATACAGTGCTTGAACACAGGTACAGAGATCTGCCTGGGAGAATTAGGGAAGGATTCTAGGAGGTGTTGGCCGAGGAGGAAAGACTGGGGAGGTCACTGGGGGAAGGTCACTGGGGGAGTATTCTAAAGGGGACCATTCTAATCGAGGCCTTGGATGTTGGGCAGGGAGCAGCAAAGGCAATTGGATTGGAATTATGAGAATTAAGGCCAGGACAGTAGGTTAGGACTGGATGGTGGAGGCCTTGAATGCTGGTGTGAAGAGATGGCCCTCACTTGCCTGGGCAGTGGAGAGCCAGTGAAAGTTACAGGCAGGGGAAGACTTGGATCAGGAGGTTGATTGAGAGGCCAAGTTCTGGATGACATTTATTCCTCTTTCTTCTGTCACCACCCAAGATAAAAGCCCCACTAGTCTTCTATACTCTTTGTCCCCATCCCCCGCCCCCCAAATGCTCTGGGCTTTCTCTCCCCTGCCTCCTTCCTCCTGACCTCTATACCCACAGTCCCCTCTGTACCCTTGTCCTGTAGTTCTTAGTTCAGCAGATACTTGTGACCGACTGTGGGCCAGGATGAAGCCTGGGAGGCCTCCACAGAGAGACGCTCTACTTTTCCAGTGTAGCACATAGTCCAGCTGTAATTAAGTAACTGAGAAGGGGCCTCATGAATGTCTGTGAGCTCCCTGAGGTCAGAGGTTCTGTCAGAGGTTCATTCTGATACTTGCGGTGCCTGGCACCATGTCCAGCACATGGGAAGTGCTCAAACATTTGGGATGCATGAATGAAAGTCATACCTAAGGTAGAGGACTGTGTCTGCCCGGGTCACTGCTGTGTTCCCATCACCCAGCAGGGGCCGGCTAGGGAACAGAGACTCACTGTTTGCTGGGGGAGGAATGAACTCTGCTTCATGGTGGAGGTAGGGGGTGGCTGGAGGGCAGGAGCTGGGCTTTGGGGGACTGGGCCTGCTGCTGCCCCCTGATCCCGTCTGCTCTCTCCTTGCAGGCAGAGTGTCTCTGGCGCAGTTCGCGCTGGCCTTCGTGACCGACACGTGTGTGGCGGGTGCCCTGTTCTGCGGGGCTGGGCTGCTCTTCCATGGGATGCTGCTGCTTCGGGGCCAGACCACCTGGGAATGGGCGCGGGGCCAGCACTCCTATGACCTGGGCCCCTGCCACAACCTGCAGGCAGCCCTGGGGCCCCGCTGGATCCTTGTCTGGCTCTGGCCCTTTCTGGCCTCCCCGTTGCCTGGGGACGGGATCACCTTCCAGACCACAGCTGATGTGGGACTGGTGGCTTCCTGACTCCAGGAAGAGCCAGAGCTGTACAGGGAGGGAGGAGGGGTGAAGGGGCTCATAATTCATTTCAGGCCCACCCCCGGCCTCAGGAGGAGAGGCAGGTTGGTACTTAATGTCTGCTTTCAGCAACTCCAGCCCCATCCTTGGCCTTGCCCCTGCCCAGCTTGGACTCAGTCTCCAGGGCGTGGGCCCTGTGAGTCTGTATCAGTGGCCCCCGAATGCAGTGGAGGGTCTGGCAAGGGGTTGCATGGCCAACCTAGCTGCCCCTTTGCCAGATTAATAAAGCGCCCACTTGGTTCTTGGATTCCCTCCAGCTTTATGGGTTTCTGGTCCCTCACTGTTGCCCGGCTGCTGTTTCAGGTTCCTCTGATTGTCACGTCTGGGAACCACTGAACACCTGAGGAGCCAGGGCTCTGCCTCTGTGGCCGTGGTGGGGTCGGGGTGGGAGCACCAGTGGCCAAGGTGGCATGTATTGATCCAGGGCATGAGCATCTAAAATTCTGTTTTTCTTCCTCACCCAAGAATATTTTCCCATTGATTTTTAGAGAGTGGGAGACAGAGGGAGAAACATCGATGTGAGAGAGACATATCGATTGGTTGCCTCCTGCACACGCCCCAACCAGGGCCCAGGCCAGGGAGGAGCCTGCAACTTGAAGTATGTGTGTCCTTGGCCAGGATTAAATCCAGGACCCTTCAGTCCGCAGGCTGATGCTCTATCCACTGAGCCAAACCGGCTAGGGCACATCTAAAATATTTTCCCAGGTTCATTGCTTTAGAGTTAGAAGCATTCCCACATCAACAATTTCATTGAACCTCTCTCTAGCTAACCTGATACACTGAACAGCAATTATGTGGGTAGAAAACTTAAGGCTCTGAGAGTTGATGTGATAAGTTCATGAGGTAGTAAATGGAGGAGTCAGGATTTGAACCCAGATCTTTGTGCTTTCTCCTTCAAGCATCTGTGACAGGTGGTGCTGACAGGGCTACACTCCTCTTGGGACTGTTCAGGAGCTACTTACTAAACCTTTTCATTTAAATCTAGTAACTAATTAAATGTGGCAGGTTTTAAGCACATCAATGTACCTCTTTCCTCTTCAAATCTGAAATGATAGTAAAGAAAAAATATATGTTTACAAGGAGAAAGAAAATAGGAAGGAGACAGCAGTAGACCAGAGAGCCTGGAGTTTTAAAAGATGGAAAGTGAGTGGAGGTTCCTTTACTCTCTTGGCAGAGAAGTAGAGAATGAAATTCTGTTCCCAGAGGGAGGGGCCAAGAGGCAGCCAAGTTGCCTCCCAGAACCTGCAGATGCTCAGGAATTCCATGAGCAACGTGGAAGGCAAGGCCTGGGGCTGACACAGGAGGGGCTGACCCAGTCTGAGGAGCAGCTAGGGTGCCTCTCCCCCAGTGCCCACCCCACCCCCGACAATCAAGCAGCCACCCTTCTGGGGTGGGAGAGGGGCTGTTTGATAAGCTTTATGTCTCAGGGGCACGGGAGAGAATAGGGATGAGAGGCAGGACCACAAATGGGGTGAAGTGAACGTCTACAGATGCTGCTTGGGAGGGTGCTCTCCTGTGACATGGGCACTGCAACCACCTGTTCCCTCCTCTGTTTACCCCTCCTCCAGAGTATCTTTTGTGTGTGTGTGTGTGTGTGAGGTTTTTTTAAGTTAAAAAGGAGATGCAAGAAAATATTTATAAAGAGAAACAACACGCTCCCACCCAACTTAAGAAATGGATACCATTTCCTTTGACGTCCCTACGGTGCCCCTCCCTGGTAGAGGACACACTACTGTCTTAATCACTCTCTGGCTTTGCTTTGTAATTTTATTACATTTGTATTGGTTTTGCATGTTTTGAATTTTATATAAATGGAACTGTACCATGTTTATTCTTCTGTGACTTGCTTTTTCACTCATTGTTTCTGAGATTTGTCTAAATGTGTGCAGCTGTAGGGCATTCCTTCTCCTTGCTGTATGGTGACCCTGTGAATATACCACAATTTATTTTTCTATTTTGCCCCCCTGTGTATGATCCCCTATGATCTATTCTTGGTCCTTGTGCTTCATGTAGATTTTAGAATCAGCTTATCAAGTTCCAACAGTACAAACCTCTTTGAGATTGTGAATGGAACCCACTGAATCTATAGATCAGTTTTGGGGAAATCAACATCTGCATGAAACTGAATTTTCCAGTTAATTCCATTTGATCTGATAGCAGACATTGTATGATTTCATTCTTTTAAGTTTGTGAATGTGTTTTCTATGGCTCAGAATGTGGTCTCTCTTGGTGAATGTCCATGTGAACTTCAGGAAAATGTGTGCTCTGCTCAGTGGAAGCAGTCTAGAGATGTCAGTTATATACAGTTGATTGATGGTGTTGTTGAGCTCCTTGAAAAGACACCACGATCAAAGATTGAACAGAGAACAAAAAGAGTTGAGAAAATAATAGCATTTTAAAAGTAATTTCAGTGAAGAGCTGGAAGATAAAAATCTCTCAAAAACAGAAAAGACAATAAGAGAAGAGAGAAGAAAATCAGAGGATCAATCCTGTTCTCTCTGGATTTAACAGATGCCGGGCCTGATCAGAATTCGAGAGAGAACAGAGAAAATGGGAGGGAATTTTCCAGAACTGAAGGATGCACATCGCTACCCACGGCACAACAAATAATGACACAGAGTAAGGTGTGTCCTGACATTTCAGAGCCTCAGAGAGAGGAGGTCAGGAGCAAACGGAGCATGGGACTTCTCAACAGCAATTTATTTTTTTACAAAAATAAAAATTAATGGGAGCACTGCCTAAAGATGATGTTCTTGCATGAAAATGATTCTCAACTTCAAATTTTACAACCCAAACTATCACGTATATGTATGAATTGAATAAAGAAAATTTCAGCCTGGCTGGCGTGGCTCAGTGGTTGAGTACTGACCTAGGAACCAGGAGGTCACGGTTCGATTCCCAGTCAGGGCACATGCCCAGGTTGGGGGCTCAATCCCCGGGGGATTGGGGGTGGGGGAGGAGGCAGCAAATCAATGATTCTCTCTCATCATTGATATTTCTATTTCTCCCTCTCCAAAATCAATAAAAAGATATTTTTTAAAAAGAGAAAATTTCAGACAAATAGTGCCTTAAAAATGTTAACGCTAGTGGCTTTTTAAAGAAAGTACCTGTGGATATGCTTCACCAGATGAGGGTACAGAATGATGGAGGAGGAAGACACGGGGCCCAGGAATTGGGTGCTGGCCCAGGGCACAGCAAAGGGAACCAGGAGACGTGCTCTGCAGCAGCTCTGGAGCCCTCCAGCCTCCCTGCCCCCGGATGGAGGCAAGTGTTCAGTAAAAAGGAATAGTCAGACCCAGCAGGGGGAGAATTAGCACAGAAAACTAAGCAAAGGGAAAAAACAAGGTAATTATTAATTCCATGAAAAACAAAAGGTACCAGTACTCAAAAGGTAATTTAATTATAGCCCAATTCTTGGTTCACAGTGAATAATTTCCACATAATAATATAAATTGTAATCCAAACTGAATATTGATTCACCTACAAACTGGAAAGACAAGGAAGGGATGGTGTCCCTCATCTGTTAGGAAAGGGAGCCAACAGATAGTGTCTGAGATCCACAAATCAAACAAGACCAGTGTAAGCAAGTTACAAAAATAAATAGCTAAGATAACTGCAAGTGACTAGCAGGGGAGCAGTGCTGGGGTGGGGAGACGCTCTTTTCTTCTTATGGTCTAATTCCATAGTACTATGTAGGTCCATGTTTTTAGATAAATATTCTTTTTACAGGCACCAACTCTCCTCCTTAATGTACACAATTTCCCGGGTCCCGCGCACTGCTGCTTGCTTCATTTACACATCACCGCAGTTCATGTGTTTTTAGTAACAGCACATGGTAGTCCATCATATAAACTCACGTTGGTTGCTGGGCCTAGGAGCAGTTTCTCCGCTTTCATCATGAATAGCTATGAGAACCCAGAGCAGACCTTTTTGTTTTGAGTTCACACAGTTCATCACTTCACTGGGGTGAGAGGGACTGTAAGGTCATCTGGTTCAACACAGCCACCCGAGCAGTGATAGCCCAGCCCGGAGGACACAGCGCCAGTGACAAGGGGCTACACGTTCTAGGGCAGGCCCTCCTTGTCGGATAAGCTCCCTGAGAAAGCTCTTCAGGTTAAGCTAAGCCTCTGACAGTGACCCTGCTGTGCCCCCAACGCCCTCTCCCCGTCTGTCCATTTCCAGGTGAAACCTCCTGCGTGTTCCCCTGCGCATCAGTTGCTTTGATCCAGAACCCTTCACCGTCCTCTCCCAGTCGGTCCATGTCTGCGAGTGTGGACTGTACAGAGAAGAGGGGGATGGGCTCTTCTTTGTCTAGACCGCTTGCTTGTCTTAACCATTTGTACGCCATAGCGTCTATAGATGCAAGCGGCGGACCTTTCTTAATTAAATTCAAAATATCGTGGCCCCAGAATGCATTCCTCGGGGAGGGGGTGGCTGTGGCTGTCACCCAGTCCCTCACTGTGTCTTGGGCACAGAGGCTGTTGCCTGGCAGTGGCTGTCAGCTTGGGGCCCTCGGCCTCAGGGCAAAGTCTCTGCAGTTATTCCTGTCAAGTATCCCCTTTTCTGGAGCCGACTCCTCACTTCCTCTAGAGGGGCTGCCGAGCTCATAGCATTTTATTTTATTTTTATTTTATTTATTTATTGAGCTCATAGCATTTTAGAGCGGAATCCGGTCAAACTGCCTCATTTACACAAGGGGAACTAAGGTCCCCCGGGATTGGGTTACAACCCTGAGCTGTCGCCACACATCGGCTGCTCCTGCTCAGAGAAGGGAAGATGTAGGTCCTCTGGGAGTGGGGCTCCTGTCTCAGGAGTGGCCCCCCAAGAATGCTGAGAGGTGGCCAGGCAGACTGGCTAGGGCTGTGAGGCACCGAGGGCTGGGACTGTGGGTCTCTGGTTCTTGTGGGCTGAACCTGTGCCTTTGTTCAGCCTTCTGACTCACTCGAGCCTCTGGTCCATGCCTTTCCAGCAAACTCCCTCACACTATGGCCACTGCCAGGTGAACTTTCCACTCACATGGCTGCTCTGGGCTCTAGGGCATTGAAGCGCATCTTGATCGGCAATTCTGGGCTTCTGCCTCCTGTGCCACCTCCCCAGAGCCCCAGAAATGCCCCTCTGTTCCCCCCAGCACCCTCTCTGCTCCGTCTACCTGAGCCTTCCTCTCCTGAGTGTACATTCTGGACCCAAGCATCCCGTCAGGAGCAGGGTCTGTGTGGTCTTCACCCCATGCCCTCTGCATGGAGCATCACAGGCCTGAGACCTTGACTGAGCCCAAGATTTCAGAAAAGCCCCCTGTGGGGAGGCAGCTATATTCTGGGCCCCCGAATAGAAAGAAGGGGCCCCCTGCTCAGCTCACGAGGGGAGATCAGAGCATATGTTTTGCTTCAAGCTGAACTGGCAGCAGCTAAGCCTCAGGAACCCCAGGGAGCAACAGGGGGTTCAGTCTCACCCAGTAAAGCCTTTGATTGTGCCAGGCCAGGCCCCAGCCACCTCTGGCTGGGCCAGCTGCAGCAATGGGCGCTGTGCCTAAGGGGAGCGGCAAAAGAGAAGGCGGCCGTGCCCCTCATCTCACCTTGACTGTGTCAGAGCTCTTCCTCTGGGCTTGGGTGTGGTTTCTGGAGGAAAGTGGGGAGGACAGAGGAGCAGCAGGAGCCCAGTGAGCCGGTGCCTACACCTTCCTGAGAGGAAAGGCGCCGAACCTCCTGGGTTGTCACTGACCTGCTGCTGTAGGTCACCAGCGGTCGGATGGTGAGCACGGGGGGCTTAGGAGGGGAGAGGGAAGCTGTGGCCCAGCACCTGCTGCGCGGGGAGCAGGCTGGGCCACTGCCTCTGCCCAGCTCAGTGAAAGGGGCTGGATCTTCCTGGTCCAATTCCGCAGGGGCTTTAATACCAGTCCAGGGGTCAGGCAGCTGCCAGCCCCTCGCTCACAGGCATGTTGATATGGGCACTCAGCAGGGGTGCGCTCTGGCCTTCTCGAAGCACTAGCACCTGTGGAGGAGGTGCTCATGGCAGTAGGGTCCTGCCCCCTGGAGCCCTTCCTCCCTGCTCGGCCAAGCCTGGCCTGGTCTGCACTGGCCCTAATGACAGGCCACTGTGCAGGTACCCACCCCCGGCCGGCAGCCACCTGGGGACAGCCCTCCCGCTGTCCTCCCCAGGCAGTACCAATGGCCACCTACCTTGATAATGTCTGAGATGCCCTTGTCACTGAGACTCTCCACAAAGGTCTCCAGGGGGTAGCTGAGCCCTGGCACCAACAAGGGAACCTAAGTTTGGGGACAAAGACGTTAGGAAATCAGCCCTCATGCCAGGGGAAAACCAGGACCTTCACTCCGGAAGATTCTCCTTGAGGCAGACAGGCTCCCAGAGCTGCTGCAGGACCAACAGGCTTCTGGGAGAGGCACAGGAGGGCCTGGCATGGCTGTTCTCCAGCACCGGCTGCGTGGCTCTGAGACTCTCGCAGGCTGGGAGTAGGGCAGCTGAGGCAGGTCTTGGGTGCTCTCCCCGGAGGCCCTGTTGTGCCCTAGCCTAACCTCTGGCTGCAGCCCCTGCCAGCCCTCACCTCCGACCGGGTGGAGGCTCTGTGGGCATTTAATCAGCCCCCCGCTCCCCACCTTTCCATGTCTCAGGAGGCTGTCAAGTACCTTGAAGAAGGCCCTGGGCAGGGCATAGAGCGCCTCGTTGTACAGGAAGCAGATCAGCAGCCCCAGGATGGGCCGGGCTGTCGAGGTGTTCTGCAGGTGCAGTGTGAGCTTAAAGGTGGGGCCCAGGCCTTGAACCTATGGAGAGGGTGGAGTGGGTAGACCTAGCGGCCTTGGGCGTGGGACACGGTGTTCCCTGGCCCTGCTTCCTCATCAGTGTCCTCAAGTCATCCTCCTCCAGCTGTTCTAGCTCACTGTCCATCTGCCTCTCGAAATGCCCAGAAGGTTGGCTCCAGTGGGTATAGGAATCAGCAAAGGCCCAGGGCCAGGAAGAGGTTTGAGAGAGGCCACTTGGCAAGTTGGGTCAGAGGCAGAGCTGGCCTCGGGATACAAGTCGAAGCTCCCACCCGAGTCCTCACCACTGCCCCTGCCCCTCTTCCTAGAGCTTGGCCCACCTCCCCTCTCATCCTGCGGTGGCCGAAATGGTTTCATTTTCCTCCCTCTTACCCTCGGTTGCTCTGTAGCTTCTTCCTCTCTCTATCTATCCACTTTCTTTAGGGAAAGAGAGGTCAGAAGCCCAGTTGGGAGATGGCACCCCCCAGGGACCTACTGAGAGCTGGTTGGAGCCCTGATGAGCTTAAGGCCACTGTGCGTGGGTGTGTGGGCTCCTCCTCTGCGGGTGCAAGCCCCAGGCAGTTACTGAATGAACAGCTTTCTTCCCGGTACCATAGCGGGAGGACTCCCTCCAGGCTCCTGGGAAGAAAAATCCCAAGGCAAGGAGTGGTGTGCCCTGCCCCAAGTCTGGGGCTTTTCTGAGCACAACTTGGGATGAGGGAGCTGGAGAGTGTGTCCCTGTGTGGCCAGCACGGGGCAGAGGCAGCCCAGGAGAGAAGGTGAGCACGCTCTCACAGGGGAGGACATGAGACTTGGTCCCTGGGCCTGTGGGAAGGTGAGAAGGGGCACGGGGCCTAGTTGACTTGGAATTGGCTCTGGGGCTGCAGGGCTCCCACCCACCCCGATCTCTGCCTTTCTGGCCCTTAGGCTGCTGACGTCCCCGACACCTGGGTGCTCACCACAGCATGTAGTTTGAGTGGCTCCCGGGCTGTCGCAGACACGGGGCTCAGGCTGGACTCGAGGGCCTGCACGTAGGCACGGGCGGCCCGGAGGCGCAGCAGGTACAGGTCGGTCTGGAAGGTCCGGTGCATGGCTGAGGAGACACACAGAGGGCTGACGCTGGAGGTGGGGAGGGGAGGTGGGGATGGGGGCAGGGGGTGGGGAGAGTGCAAGACGAAGGTACAGGGGGCAGGGTCTGCAGAAGCTGGGGATGTGGGGAAAAGGAGGGCCAAGGGCCACCAGTCCAGCCTTCTGATGACACTGGATGCTGGACTATTTCCTGCTTCCTCTTCCTGGTTCTACCACGTCGCTGCCCGCACAATCTCAGGGTCCTTTGCTGGCTGTTTCCATTCCATCATAAGCACTGGTGTTCCCTGGAGTCTTGTCCTTGGTCCTCTTCTCCTCTGTCTTCCTCCCATGGACAACCCATGTCCGTCCCTGGCCGTGACCACTCCAAAGAGGAACAACTGTGAGGGACGCGTGCCTGCTGGGTCTTCGGTGCCCACCTCAGGGCCCGGCCCATGTCCACACTTGACAGGGCGTCTCCAGCAGCTCAGCACCTGGGGCAGCCTCCTGCTTCTAACTGCCTAACGGTCACCTGCACCTGGACGCACCATCAACCCCTCAAATTCAGTGATGCAGACACCAAGCTCATTTCCCTACCTCCGCCACGGCATCCCGCCCCTCAAGTCACCCAGGTGCACCCCTCACTCTAGTCATTTGTCAAGATCGATGACTCGTCTTCAGAGCCAGCTCCAGAGCCCACCCTCGCGGCACTCCTGTGGTCTCTCCAGATTTAGCACTTGGTCTGCCCTCTGTCCTTGACTTTATGAGGTGCTTTCTTACCATTCACAAGTTTTACGTCTTTATGTTATCTCATCTAGTAATCTTTCCTTTTCCTTTCGTACTTTAACAGTTTTATTTTTAATTTTCCCAGAACATTGTGTTTGCTATGAGGTAGAGTTCTGAATTTTTTTTCTAGAAGCAAGTTATTCTAATTACATTTTGTGGACAGTGTCTTCTTTCCCCACTAATTTGAAACAATACCTTTAACGTACACTAACTTTCCACATAAACAAGGGCCTGTTTCTGGACTTCCTAAATGTGCCATTGATCGGTATCAATTCCCCTATTGGTATCACAGCTGTGAATTCCTACAGGTTCAGTGATCGGCTAAGTCCCCTCATTCCCACTGTCTCCAAATTTCTCAGCGTTACGGTTAGAATCATTTGGTCAGGTCCTCAAAACAAATCCCAGGGGGCTGCGCTGTTACTTCTCTAGGTCTCTCGATTAATTCTGGAAGCTGTTCATTAATCCACCTTACCTTAGGACTTGCCACCCTGAGACTTGGTAAATCTCGTCATTCATGTGGCCTCTGATGTTCATGAGAGCAGTTTTATAATCTCCTTTATTGGATTTTGTACATCTTCTTCAGTTTATTTCTAGAGATTTCCTTGCCATTGTGGATGGAAACTTTCCACCATATTTTCTAACTGGTTATTGTTGGTATACACAAAAGCTATTGATTTCTGAATATTTTACACTTGTCACCTTTGAGAACTTCCTAATTATTTCTTTAATATACCAATTGCTTTTCTTCGGTTCTCTAGGCTACAATAGTCTGTTAGTTATTTTCTTTATCCTCTAATTTACCTTTAAACTGCAAGCCAGATCCCTTGTTAAGGCAGAGCTGGTTGAGTTACTGCATTTTTCTGCTTCACATCTTTCCCAGCTCCCACTAACTTAAACAAAAACATCTTAGCTTTGCGTTCCTGGCCCTTTCGAAGCAGGCTCCGACGGCCTTTCCAGCCTCCCTCTGGCCACTCGGCATCCCTGCCCCACACCCACAGCTCCCTGGCGGATGCTGCTTGAATTCAGAGCAGCAGAGGAAGAGGAAGAGCCTGGCCTGAGTCTCACCAGTGCCGGCCTCCCGCTCTCGCAGCGTCTGGTCCACATAAAGCCGAGTCTTTCGGGGCACGCTGAGTTTTGTGGCCTGGGCTGGTGGGGGGCCCAGCTCCCCTCCCCCCTCCACAAACACTGCTGTGCGCTTCAGGATCTTGATGATCAGGCCACCACCTAGGGAAGTGGACAGCCAGAAACAGACGTGACTTCCCCAGTCACACTACATTCCCATCTCTCCTCCCCAAACCATCCGCCTCATCTCTGTACATGTCTGCCTTGCTGCTGAGACTGCGTTTCTGGAAGGGGTGAAGTCTGTCTAAACACCCTCCTACCATTAGTTATTTCATTCATTTCAGTTACTTGTGGAGCACTTTGATGTTCCTGGTGTGGCAGGCGCTGGGGATGCTGGGTGAACCGGAGACACAATCCAGCCCAGGGCCTGGCCCTGAGGTCACCAAGTCAAACCGCTGAGGAGCTGTCCTGTGTCTGCCAGCCTTGCTTTCCACACCCACGTCCTCACGTCCACCTTCTCTCCTTCCCAGGATCCGGCCTGTTCCCTTCATTCCCAACTCGAACCCCCTTGCCAGGTCCGACGCCCCTCACCTCGCGTAGTCATGATGAGGGTGTTATCTTCCCTCCCGAAGCGGCCAAAGCAAAGGCTGGTCACTGCATCCTACGGTGCAGACACTCGAGTTTATTTAGGAAAATACCTTGGAGAGGAGAGCAAGACTGCGGGAGAGGGGTAAGGTTGGGGGTCCCCAGAGATGCCATAACAGGTGAGATGAAAGGCGAGGCCTGGGCAGTGCTGCTTCTGAAATAGCTCCTCTGTTCTCATCTCCCTCCGCCTCTCTGCCACGGCTATCGTTCCAGACTAAACAGCCCTGGGCTTGTGGGGTCAGCTTCCTAACAGGCTCCCAGAACAGTCTTTCTCCCCGTCTGTCCTTCACAGCTGCCTCTGCTGCCTCTCAAAACCAACATGATCATGTTGACTCTCTTCTAGAAAACCTCCCATGGCTCTTGTACTCCCTGCCCCCCTTCCACATGTGACTCTAGCCCACCTTTTCTGTCAACTCTTTACTCTTTACCTTCTCCCAACCCACACAACACCTGCCCTCAAATCTTCTATTGTGGCATAGGACACCTTACACATTCACACACACACAAGTTCCACTTGTGATATACACCGGATTTGATGTTGCTGGTTGTGACCCATTAAATTGATTTAATGACTCACAACTTAGTGTTGGAAAAACTCTATTCCCAATTCATCAAACTCCCTGGCTTCCCTCACCAAGAGCACGCGCGCCTCTCATCCCTGAGTTCCATCCCCATTTGTCTACCGCCGATACTCAGCCTGCTCTGCTTTTTCAGCACTTGGCATCTGTCTGCCTTTTATTTGATTCAGTTGTCTTTGTCTGGCTGTCACCTTGGATACTAAGCTCCCTGAAGGCAAGGGTCTAGCATTGTTTTATACCCTCAATACAATGAGTTGTGCATATGAAGTGCTCAACAAATGTTTTTGAACAAATGTTTTTGAAATGCATTAAAAGTCAAGGGCAGTGGATAGAGTGGAATCAGGAGGCAGCTAAGCTGCCCTCGAGGTGGGAGTGAGGCAAGGAGTCAGGGCTCACCGGGGTGCGGATGACATTGAGCAGGGTCTTGTCATGGTAAATGCGGACCTCTCCATTGGCTAGCCCGGCCATGACGGCTTGCAGGCCCCGGGAATGCTGCTCCAGGAGGTTCATGGTCAGGATGGCTGCAGGCATCTGCACCGTCCATAGCCTCTTACCCTGGGAGGGAATAGCCAGGTGTCTGCATGGGTCTTAGGGGTTAGAATGGACAGAGGGGGTGGCTAGAATTGCTGGGAAGGGGACCTGGGAGACATGCATGGAGGGGTGGGGGTGAGTGCTTGCCCGGAGGCCATACCTTGTGGGTGAAGCCATGCAGGCTGTCTTGGTTGCTGCCCACCACCAGGACCTTGTGGACCTGGACAAGCCCCACAGGCTGGGCGCTCAGCTCGATGCAGTACTTGGGGCACTGGGAGTCTCTGTGGAGCAGAGAGACTCTCCCAGCCCAGGGAAACCCTCTCTCTCCCTGGCTCACCCTCCTCTTTCTAAGCCCCACAGACTATCCTGGAAGGAACCTGGGCCCCAAAGCAGAGGACCATGGTATTCTTCCCACCTGTACCTCTTAATAGCTGTGTGACCTTGAGGAACATGAAGTGTGTCCTCCTTCCTGGCCTCCCTCCCACCTTCACTACAGGGATCTGTGTGATGACCTGGCAATTGACCGTTTACAGTGAGTGGAGCCAGATGTAGTGCGAGTGGACTTAGGCACTTTGGTAATTTAACAGAATAGCTCGGAGTTGTTGTATAATTGCACTGCTTCCATGTCCTGACCTCTGAATCTCTTTCTCTCTCTTTTAAAAAATATAGTGTTATTGATTTCTGAGAGGAAGGGAGAGGGAGAGATGGAAACATCGATGAGAGAGAATCATTGATCGGCTGCCTTCCACACGCCCCCTACTGGGGATCAAGCCCGCAACCCCAGGCATGTGCCCTTGACTGGAATCGAACCCGGGACCCTTCAGTCCACAGGCTGACACTCTATCCACTGAGCCAAACCGGCTAGGGCTGAATCTGTTTCTCTTACCCAGAAAGTAGGGGTAGTTCCTGCCTACCAATCACAGGCTATGGCCCATTTTCTTCATCACCAAGTCTGGGCCAACGTCATGTCCCTGCTGAGACCCTCCCACCGGTCCCTGGGCCTCCTGCCAATCTACCCTCCAACCAGCAGAGTAATCTTTTAAATGTGTAAATGGATCATGTCATTCTTCTGAGTAAAATCCCGCAGCAGCTTTCCACTAGACTTCAGATAAAACCCAAAATCTTGACCACATCCTAATGGGTCCTGCATGAGCCACCCTGATCTTCACGTCGTTTCTGCCCACCCTCCTCCTCACCCTCTCTGCCCACCCTCCTCCTCGCCCACCTCGCTTGAGCAGCACATGCCAGTGTCTTCCCCACCTGAGGTTCTTAGGTTCTCTCTGCCTACAACACTCTTCCTGCACTTTGTGAAAAACTGGCCCCTTCTTCACCTTCGACATTTCCACAGACAGGCATTTGCTGACCACCTTGACCCCATTATTTTTTTCCCATTGAGCCTGTATTTTTCCCTCGACTGCATGTATCCAATTCACAATATTATCTTGGTTTGTTGACTTTAATATCTATCTTCCCATAAGGGTAGGAACGATGTTCATTTTGTTTATCAAAACCTTATACAATGCTTAAGTAGGTGCTCAAAAACATCTAATTAAAAAAAATGAACTGTAAGGAATATCAAACTACCCACTGTAAAGTGTCTCATACCTATAAAACAATTTAACAAATATGAGAAACTATTTTTATTTCTTCCAATTTCTGATTGCATTGCTTATGTGCTTCAGCCACCCAGCTGGTCTTTCACTTCACCAAACTCATCACACAAGCCTCCAGATACCCGCTGTGCTCCTGGTTCAGCCTCCTATGTGCACGTCTCAGCTCTTTCCATTCCCCAATTCCAGCCCCAAGGCCCCTGCTTATCTTGCAAACCCCAGAAACTGCCAGGTATCTGAGATGTTCTCTCTGGCCCGAGACCACGTGTGGCTACCTTCTCAGGATGTAGATGTTCCCATTGCGGCAGGCAGCGGCCAGCCGGAACTCCACATCGAACTGGCCAGAAACCTCCAGGAAGACGGGGACGCTGGGTAGGTTCATCTGCGAAGAAGAGGCTCAAACATCCCATCTCTCTGGAGCCCCAGTCCTTCCCTACCTTGAAGGGACCGACTCCTCTTTATCTGAAATCCCAACTTCCTCACGCATACCCAGCTGGTCAGTTTAAACTCGTACAATTTTTCCGGAGGGAAACTGACCAACATGTAGCACAAGCCTTTGACTAAACTACGCCTCTTCTAGGAATGCAGCCTAAGGAAATGTTTAGACAAGCATGCAAAGACATTTGGGCAAGAATGCCTACTGCAGAGGTGTTAATAGTGAAAACTATTATTGGAAAACAACTTAAACCCACAATAGGTGACGGGTAAATAAATGTTGTGAATCTATAAAATGGATACTGTGAGGCCTTTGAAAAGGAGGACGTGGTTTTATATAGATGTGGAAAGACATTGATGAGCTACTGCTACGTGAAAAGAGCAAGTTATACGATCCTGTACCACAAGGCCGTTTTTGTAAAAGAAAAAAAAAAATATATATATAGTTATATATCTATGTCTAAATATGAAAATGTCAGGAAAGGCAATGATGAAACTTTAATGGTAAATGTCTGTGAGTGGTGGGATTTCTTTATGTATTTTTTCTTTATGCTTATCTATATTTTATAATTTTTCATGTATTACCAAGAACTAGGAGCAGGAGGTGTGGGGGGACAGAGGGAGGGAATGCAGCTGGGCCTCAGGTGTGCTGTTTCAGGCCCCACACTGACCGTGGCCAAAGTGGTGAAGGCCTCCGGGTCCAGCACCAGGAGCTCCTTGTTCTCGGTGCCCAGCACCAAGCATGACACAGCATCTTCGTCAGCCAGGTTCTTCTTTAAGGTGGTCATGGTGGTGATGACTGTCTGCAGAAGGACTCCACAGGTCACCCTGGATTCCCACACACCATTCCCCCCATTCACCCCAAGACACCACAGGAAGGAAGGAAGAGGGTAAAACAGGAGGAAGAGAATCAGAGAGGCAAAAGAAGATTTATGTACAAAGGTGTTTAGTGCAACAAACCTAACTTTCTAACAAAAGAAGATTGTCTAAGTCAGTTATGAACTATCCATAGGATCCTAAACCATGCAGTCATTTAAAAAATCACATTTTAAAAGAAGATTCAAAGATAGGGAGAATACTTCTAATGTATTAAGAGAAAAAATAGGTAAAAAGTTACATTAGTATAATCTCAGTTTTTAAAAATGAATAGAAAAACATGCTGAAAGGCTAAAGCCTTAAATATTAACACTGGTTATCTCTGGACAACAAGCTCATGGGTGCTATTTAATTTCTCAGTGTGCTTGTCTGTAATTTCTACAGTGGGCACATGTTCCTTTGTAATTGTGATCGGAGAGAAAACAAAAGAGAAGGGGATGACCCCCTTTTTAGGAATTTCTCCTATGGAAATATTTCAGCAGGACCAAGTGTTTCTTTGAATAAAGCTGCTCACTGTGTGATTATCTTTCCCCCCCCAATATATTTTTATTGATTTCAGAGAGGAAGGGAGAGGGAAGGATAGAAACATTAATGATGAGAGGGAATCATTGATCAGCTGCCTCCTGCACGCCCCCTACTGAGGGTCGAGCTCACAACCCGGGCATGTGCCCTTGACCGGAATCGAACCCGGGACCCTTCAGTCTTCAGGCCGACGCTCTATCCACTGAGCCAAACCGGCTAGGGCCGTGTGATTATCTTTAAGATTAAAAGCTGGTGGAAGGAGAAAGGTTACAGAAGTATGGAACTTAGTGGCTCCCAATCATGTACCCATGACACACTTAGAAAGCTTGCCCTCTGCCCCAAAACTGCATCTTTTGAGCAACAATTCACTTCCTGGTTTTAGAAGTACTCAAAGATATTGACAGCTGTGGATCTGAGCTGCTGATCAGCAGGAGAGAACATGCTTCTCACAGAATTGGTCTAAGACTAGCCAATGGCTGAGGACTGTGTTGGTCAACATGTTTGGCTCAAGTGACCTCATGGCTCCCATGAGGCTTTTTTAAAATGCAGAGAACAGCTCTGGGAGTCTGTCCCTGGACTAAGGGTCAGCCCCCAGGTCAGGAGCCAATAGAGTTCATCAGTGAATAGGTTCATCAACAAAGCAATTAAAAGTGTAACTAAGAAAAAAACTATGAAGTGAATAAAAGGGACACATTTCTTGTCCAATGACTTGCATGTGACTAGTTATATAAACACTAAATGACTTAATGAAAAATCAATTAAATAATCCAGGGGCCTCTAAAACCATAGTTCTTAAATTATTTAATGTTCAAAATATGTCATGTTACTCAAGGGAAGCAGGATAGAAAAGTGTATTTATGAAGGAAATGTACCAAACCAAGAAGAGCAAGTACCTCAGGTAGTGAGACTCGTCATTTCTATTTCTCCTTTATACTTTTATTTTCCAAATGTTCTCTAATGAGAATATATTACCTTTACCCTCAAGACAATGAAAGCGCTATAAAGTTATATAACTACAGGTCAAGCCAAAGCTGTCACTTAACTGGAAATGCAGAAGGCCCTGCCGCTTTGTGACCATATCTATGTGGCAGGATTGGAAGGGAAACTGCAAAATGAAACTAGTCAGGTCTGGTTGTAGAATTTACCTCTGATGTTGGTGGTTTTAAAAAAATTATCCATATTTTTAATGGAGAAATGAAGACAAGGGGCATTACCTGACGTCTGATGGCCTTGGACTTGTGCTGGTTCACAAACGCCTCCATTTCGCTCAGCTCCAGCTGCAGAAACCTGGAGAGAACATGCAGCTGCGCACCCTGGGCCTGGCTGTCCACAGGCCGCTCAGCCACTCACTGCCCCCTGGGGCTTCCGGAGCCCAGGCCCTCAGAGGGCCCTTACCTGAGCGACTGTACAGACAACGGCACCTCTGCCTTCTCCCTGTGAAGGGAGGGGCAATCATGGCAGGTTTAGTTGAGGAACAGAGCCCCGGGGTTAGACCAAGAGCTCTGGGATGAAAGAGTCGGAGAGGAGGGCGGGGTGGGAGGTGGAGGAAGAGGAGGTGGGCTCTCACCGGATGTCTTCCAGCATCTCCTTCAGGGTCACGGGGTCGATCCGGTCCTATAATAGCATAGGAAGGAGGGAAAGCCTGTGAACTCCAGAGCCCAGCAGAGAAGGAGGATGCCCCAGTGGCTGCCATCTTTGCCTTCTTGTTCCCATGCCCCATATCACTTACCTCTTTGGCTTGGTTCCAAAGATCTTCTTCTAGGGGGTTTGCAGGCAACTGGGGCAGGCTGAACTTGAAGTAGGGCCTAAGATTCTTATACACATACACGCAAGGGCCTGAAGCAAGTGCCAGAGCTGGTGTTCGGGGCTCATGCTGGTCCTTGAGGAAGGTGGCAGCCGCGGCCGGTAGCTCGGGCAGTGGGCTTTCAGTCAGTACTCTGGGTCCTTTGAGCACCTTCAGGCGGGGCTGCTGCCCGCCCGGGCCAAGGTCCCCCACCACCAGCTGTAAAGAGAGGCTGGCTTACTCCAGGCTCAGAGCCTAAAGACCTTGCCCCGGACCCTCTTCTTGGGCTCAGTCCTTTTGCTGGTGCTCATTCATTCACTCCCACCCAATAGGAAATGCTCTGCGATAAAGCTTGCCAGCTCTGTGATCTTGGGGAAGTTGCTTAAACTTCCTGTGCCTGTTTTCCCACCAGCAAAATGGGTCTAGCAATTTCATGACACTTGTAGCAAAAATCAAATGAGATCATGAACTACAGAACATGGTGAGTCCTAGTGAGGAGTAGGTGGCAGCTGATGTTTGCATTATTCATTCAGTAAACATTTCAGGGCCTGCTCCCTGCCAGGCACTATTCTAGACACTGGGACACTGGCCGAGGTCAGTGGGGCACTGGAAACTCCGGGCTTCTGACGCCTGACTTCCGAATGGGAACAGAGCTAAGGAAGCAGCATGCAGAGCAGAATGTGCTCTGTGGATGCAGAGACCAAAACCAAGCTCTTCAGTCTGTTTTTTTGTTGTTATTCTTTAATTCTCATCCGAGGATGTGTTTAGAGAGGAAGGAAGAGAAAAAGAGAATGAGAGAGAGAAACACCAATTGGCCATCCCCCCACACGTGCCCCAACCTGGAATCGAACCTGCAACCTGGGTATGTGCCCTGATTGGGAATTGAACCCACAACCTTTTGGTATACAGGATGATGCTCCAACCGAGTCAGGGCCAGTCTTCATTTTTCACCCTCCAACCCATACTCCATGCCACTGCAGCTGCCATGCAAGCCCATTCTCCTGACGAGGCCTTCAAGGCCCCTCCGATCTAGTTCCCAACTTGTTTACCATCACCTTCGCATCCATGCTATGCTCCAGCCAGAATGGGGACTGCCACAGAACGTCTGGATTCCGAGCATGCACAGTGCACCAGGAGCCACGCCAGGAATTCCATTTAATCTTCTCAACACCATATGAGGTAGGTGTTATTATTAGCCCCACGTCACAAATGAGAAAGCTGTGGCTTAGCGCTATTACGTAAATGTTCACACAGCTCGTATGTGGTAGACCTGGAACTGGAACCTAATGTGTCTGAATCCAAAGCCAGTGGCCTTAACTACTATTTTACATTGGCCTCAACTTCTAACTCCAAAATTCCTCTTTCCAAGTGTGCTGTGAACTTCCAAGCCTCTGTGCCTCTGCTTGTGATGCTGGGTTGCTTTCCCCTCCTCTCTTCTGTGCGTTTTTCATATACTTCATTCATCCTTCAAAACCTAGTTCACATGTTACTGCCTCCTGGTGCCTCCAGATAGCTTTCATTATGCCCTCATTGGTGCTCCCACAATACTTTCCATATGTTCTATTTTAGCACCCATCATTTACCCCACAAATATTTATCAAGTACCTAATTTGTGCCAGGCACTGGGTTAGATGTTGGGAATCAACAGTAAGCAAACTAGTCATTAAAAAAGGCATCACACCAAAGCATTTAACATTTTACATTTGTTAGTGGGTCAGATTTCTCCATACTTAACTGCTGTAAACTCAATGCCAAGCACACACTAGGTGTTCAGTCTGTATCTCCTCCAGACTGTATACTGATTCATTTCTGAGTTTACTGTCTGCACAATGGCTGACACACAGTAGGGGTTCACTGTATGCTTGTTGAATTGTTGAATGCATTACATATAGGAATTTGGGGTCAAAAGGCAGCAAATCCTACCGCACTTTCCATGTATCCTTGAGCTGCCCACCTAATGCGCCCATTGTGGGTTCACTGCCCAGGACAAAGGTTGAGCTATATAGTGGAACAAATAAATAACTTGGAATCTGACAGGCCCAGGTCTGCTGCTTTCTACAAACTCAGTAAACTTAGCCTCTCTGAATCCATTTCCCCATTAACAAGATGGGGATCAATAATATCTTGGTATGTAAAAATGCCTCAAAGAGGGTCTAGTCCAGAAATGGATACTTAATATATGTTAACTTCCTTTCTTTAGCCCAATATATTTTCCAACCTTTAAAAAAACCAAAAACACCTGTGTCTAGCCCCGACCAGTGTGGCTCAGTTGGTTGGAGCATTGTCCCATACACTGAGGTCACGGGTTCCATCCTATCGGGGCATGTACGGGAGGCAACCAATCAATGTTTCTCTTTCTCTCTCCCTTCCCTTCTCTCTCTCTAAAAAAAGAAGTTCTGGGGTGAAAGCTAAATAAATAAATTAAATTGAAAACCTGTGCCTTTAAAATTATTTATTTCTATGTTTACATTTTATTTACCTTTATGTTTATGTATTTATTTTTAAATATATATACATTGTTAAAATTTATTTCAGAGAAGAAGGGAGAGGGAGACAGAAACATCAATGTTGAGAGAATCATTGATTGGCTGCCTACTGCATGCCCCCTACTGGGGATCGAGCCCACAACCCAGGCTTCTTGGTTCATGGGTCAACAGGCTATCTTTATGTTTAAAATTAAATTTCAACCTTTTTATTATGGAAAAATTTCAGTCACAGACAAAAGTAGACAGACTCATATAATGAACCATTACCCAGCTTCATCCATTATCAGCTCATGGCTAATCTTAAGATTGATGTCCTTTTGATAAACATAAAAGTCCCTTCAATTCCCTTCTACTTCCCCTCCAGATTCACCCCTCACAACCAGCCAAGGGAGGTGCCTGCCCTTCCAGCAAAGAATTAACAAAACTAAGAGGCTTTGTCTTAGCAAAATGCCCAGCAGCAATTGTTCTGCTTTACTTTCTGCATTCTGTATTATGACATCTATGGGACCTCTTCACCTTCTGCATAAAGATAAAATTTAACACTAGCCTGGCCGGCATGGCTCAATGGATAGGGAATCAGCCTGCGGACTGAAGGGTCCCAGGTTCGATTCCGGTCAAGGGCACATGCCTAGGTTGCAGGTTCAATCCCCAGTGTGAGGCCTGCGGGAGGCAGCCAATCAATGATTCTCATCATTGATGTTTCTCTCTCTCTCTCCCTTCCCTTCCTCTCTAAAATCAATTTTAAAAAATTAACACTAAATGTGCTATTTCAGAGTACTCATGAATTCTACCCAGATTATGCTAAGCTTCTTTGGGGCCATCGGGACATGTCAATTCTGGTATTTCCGCGCTCCCCCCTCTTCCCCCCCCCCCCCCCCCCGCCCCCAGTTCTCTTTCTGCGCGGGTGATACCGTACCTTGTACTCCCCGTCCCCATGCAAATCTGCCAGCGCTGGAAAACACAAAAGAGCCATAAGCCAGGGCATCAGCCCAGCGGCTTCACTACAGAACCGTCATCTGACAACTCATCTCCCCAGAACCGGGACAGCAGCCCCAGACTCACCCAGGCAGGCGGAAAAGGTGTGGATGTTGGCCAGGGGGTCGTAGTGCGCATCCAGCCATTTCGAACTGGCTTCATTGCTGGGAGAGGAGGGAAAGAGTTGGAGAGCGAGTACCCAGGGAGGGAGCCGGTCTCTGAGAGGGAGGTGTGTGGGGAGCCCCGAACTGGGGGTCCAAGTCCAGGCTCCAGCACTGACCGCGGGACACACACACACACACACACACACACGCACACGACACACTGCTTGGGCCTGTTTCCCTAGCTGTTCAAGAACGTCAGGAGCCAGATCCCGGGGGCACCCTCTTCACATCTTTAGGAAAAGAGGCCGCAAGGACATTGGCCTTCACCTCTCAGCTTTGCCGCTGTCGAAATCCAACGGAGACGCAGCCGCCATCTTCGCAGGCGTCGCCCTGGCAACCGGCTCTGGCCAGCCGCCGTGCAGCATCCAAGCGCTCCGAGTTCCGGAAAGCTCGCGTACAAACGTTCCGGCAGCGCAACGTTCCGGCCCGAGCCTGGGAGCCATGCGAGATGTGCTGGCTTCTTTGCTGGGCTTCTGGCGGCTAAAGCGCAATCCCTCATCCTAGCTCATAGGATTTATCTTTGCTCCTTCCCAGCCGCAGCACCTGGGCCCTGTGATCTCTGGGTCAGCGGCAGGGCGCTTTGGCTTCAAGCCTGAGTGCAGCCCTTCCAGTGTTTGAGCAGCAAAAGTAATTGGAACCATTTTCAAGTTGAAAAGGGCCATGTCCTTTCTTCCCGCCGCACTAAAAGGTCCAGGCTCAGAAAACAAAACACAAGGCTCAAGAGATTACATCCTAGGATTCTGACTGGAGTTGCGGGTTTCTAATTTTTAGGCTCCCAGAATATTTCAAAACACAAGAAATGCCACAAAAGAGGAGTGCAGAAATTTGCTATGTTCAATTCTGTAACCGTGCGCACATCCTCAGGGGATGGAGGCCTGAAAATGACCCTCCTGCCCCCTCCCCAGCCCCTGATCCCACTACCCTGGTAGGAGCAAAAGAAAAGTGAAGCAAAGACAAGGAGAAATTACTCAGACCACAATATTTATTTATTTCTAATATTTATTTTTCTGGTTATAAAAGTAATCCATGAAGAGCCCTAGACAGGGAGAGGTTTTGAGTCCTGCAGGCTCTAGACAGGTCACTTCTCAGAACTTCCATTTCCTCATCTGGGAAACAGGATAAGGCGCCCTGCCTTGCCCATTCCTCAGAGGGCAGCACAGATCAAATGAGATAACACAGGGAAGTAGTTGGTAAAGTGGAAAGTGCTGCCAAATGGAAGGGGTTAGTGTCACCACCCTCGGCTGAGGTAGCACCAAGGCCTGAGCTCCTGCCCCTCCCTTACCCCCTGATACGCAGATAAAAAGGGGACCACTTGCAGCCTTGGTTTGATGGAGTTGGGGAGGGGCTGTACAAATCTGCTTTATGCCTGGCCAGATGGGGCCTCACAGGGGCCCTTCCAGAACTGGGCATCGGCTGTGGCCAGCTGGGTGAGAACCTCCTCCAACTCGGGCCCATCCTCTGGGAAGCGCTCGGAGAAGGATCGGATGAGACCAGCAGCCGAGGCCTCGTACTCAAGAAGCTGCACTTCTGAGCCTGGGGAGGAGATGGAGAGAAAACAGCAGCAGAGAAAGGTCTTAATAGGGAAGCAGAATTGTCATCACCATCAGCAGTAGCAGCAGCAGCGGCTAGTTCTTCCTGAGCTCTTACCATGTGGCAAAAATTGTGTCCAATGTTTTAGGTTTATTATCTACTCATCCTTACAATAACCCTATGAGGAAGGAAATATTAGAGGGGGAGTATTTAATGAATTGCTGTATTCATTCATTCATTAAATAAGAGATGTATATGAGGTGCCATGCCAGGATAAACAGACACTGTCCTTGGCTGCTTCTCAACCTGTAAGCCTCAGTTTCCTCATCTGTGAAGTGGGGGTGAGCACAGTACCTCTTCCCTCAAGAAGCTGTAGTGATTAAATACAATAATGCATCAAGTGGGTGCTCAACAAGTGCTATAGCGTTATCTCTGACCTATTTACCCATCTCTTAAATGGGGCAGCTCCGAGGGTCCTCTGAATACAGTGGGGCCTTGACTTACGAGTGTCCCGACTAACGAGTATTTCGAGATACGAGCCGTCTCTCGGCCGATTTTTTGCTTTGAGTTGCGAGCTAAAATTCGGGTTACGAGCCAGCTTCAGATACCCCACCGCTACTTGGCACAGCGAACGTCACAGTGAACGCCACAACATCAGCCCAGCATCACGTGTCTCACTCGTTCACAATTGATTTGACATACGAGTAATTTGAGTTATGAGCTCCGTCACGGAACGAATTAAACTCGAAAGTCAAGGTCCCACTGTACTCCTGGAAGCATTTCCCTCTAACTCACATCCCCCCGCAGTGCCTTGTTGTGCTCTGTGGCACTGTGCGCTGTATAGAGCTAAGAGCACAGGCTCTGGGTTCAGATGGCCCAAGTTCAAATTCTGGTTCTGCCACCCACTAGTTGTGTGACCTCAGGCAAATACACAGTCAGTCCCCCTGTGTCTCAGTTTCCAGCTGAAAAATGGGGACAGTTACTTCCTCATTAGGTTGTTGGGAGTTAATCCATGGGAAGTTTTTACCCAGTGCCTGGCATATGAAAGTCCTCGGAAGTTAGCTATCATCATCATTACCAACACTACCTTTGAAAATCCAAACAAAAAAATAAAAAGAAATAAAAAGAAAATCCAGCCTGTCCTTCAGGCCTCGTGTAGTCACCACTTCCTCCCCAGAACCCTCCCCGACTCCCTTGAAGGTGGAGTGACCTTCTCTCTTCCTGTTCAAACCACTGTTTGCGTCTCCTGGGCACTCATGCAGGCTTTCCTAATGGGCTGTGAGCCACTTGAGGGGAGGGTCTGGGTCTGATTCACCTCTTGATCCCCAATGGCCCTTGCAGGGCAGAACAATCAGAGTGATGACGATATTGTCCATGGAATCAGCACTTACTGTGTGCCCAGCATGATTCATATTCATTCGTTCATTCATTCATTCACTCATTTGACAGGCACTGAGCAGCTCCAGAGTGCCAGGCCATGTGCTAGGTGCAGGGGATATGCTGCTTCTGCTGTCATGGAGATGAGGCAGACAGGAAAACGGCAGAGGGATGGGTGCATGAAGAAGAGAAAGCCAAGAGGGACCGAAGGGGTTGCTTTAGATTGAGGGGTCAGAGACAGCCTCTCCCAGGAGATGCCGTTACATAGAGACCCAAATGACAAGAAGAGCCATCCAGACAAAGATCTGGGAGAGGACCACGCCAAGCAGAGGGAACAGCGAGTGCAAGGGTTATAAGAGCAGAGCGAGCTCAGGGTGTTGGAGAAACGGAAAGGCCCATGTGCCCGGAAGGCAGTGAACCAGGCAGGAGGGTCACTGAGGTCGGCAACGGGCCAGGGCCGAAGCCCATGAGGCCTCTGGAGTGTAGAGTAAAGAGTTTAGGATAAGCCTCTTAAGTGCTTCTTCCTCACCAGTAGGAGGTAATTACTGAATTTAACCCTCACTACTGCCCAGGATGTGGTAGTGAAGAGGAAACACTTTTAAATTCACTCTTGGCTCTTCCAATATCGAGCTATAAGTCTTGAGTAATTTACTCTCTGTGCCTCAATTGTCTTATCTGTAAAACGGGGTAATAAAAATATCTACCTCATTGGATTATTGTGAGGATTTAAAGGGTTGGTCCATGGAAAGCACTTAGAACTTGAAGGAAGTACTTAATTCAGGCTCACAAATGTAAGCACCCATCAAGGCTGGCTTTATGAATGAAGACACCCAAGCCCAGAGCAGCCAAGTGCTAGGACAAGGTCGCAGAGCAGTACCGCTGATTGGCACTGCCTCTTCATAGGTGCCTCGTGAGCCAGAAGTCAGGGAAGACGAGTCAAGGGGTGAGGGAAAGTGAATCAGCAGGCGCTGGGATCCCTAAGGGCTTTGAATACAAAAGATCCACGTGCAATGCACACAGGGTCAGGGCTTCTGGGAATGGGATCATCACTTGAGCAGGTAGAGGGACCACAGGGCTACTGATCTCTGTCCTGGCTCTGCTGAGTCACGTTGTCCCCTGGGTTCCACTCGGCCCGCTGGGTCCCAACTCACTGCCTGATGCGACTCACTTCAGGGCGAGGTCCAATTCTCTGGTACCATGCCTGCCCGCCCTGGGGTCTGCATGTTCCAGTAGCCCTGGCTCTGCTGGCTTTTCTCAAACCTTCTGTTCCCATCTTATCATCAGCATGACCATGGACAGTGGTAGTGATGGTGGTGATGGTAGATGCCAAGGTTTTGGCCTGAGGTTTGGCATGAGGAGGACTGTGGCAGGGAGATAGGTAGGAGTCGCCCCAGATAGCCTTCCCTGGGCCTCTGGCTAGTTGCAGGCCTCCTCTGTGCTCCCACAGGGCTGCACGGCCCCCACCAAAGGAGGCTCAGGAGTCCGTTACCTTCGAGGCGAGTGTTGGGCTGAACGATGAGCTTCCGAGATTCCTTGCGGAGCAGCACCGTGTCCCTGAGGCTGAGGAAGCACTCGGGGGGAGCATCCGTGACCGCCGCATACCCCTCGTACAGGGCCCGGCCTCCGGACACATCCCCTGTGGACTTCAGTACCTGTGGGCAGGCAGAAGGAGTCAGTGCCCGGTGGGCGCCCACCCCGCATCCACAGGGCTCTCCCGGGGCCGCAGCTGATGGCGCCCAGCCCTGAACCACACATGCTCTTGGTGTTGCCCTGCTGAAGAGGACAGAAAGGCATGCTAAGTGCTGAGCACACAGTGAGTGCCTGTTAAAATATCTAACATATAAGTTATAAAAAATAAGACACCCATGCAACCGCCATCCAGCTTAAGAGTTCGTCCAACTGCCTTTCCTTGCCTGCACCCTGTGGCCTCCGGGCTGAAGAAACAGCCCTCAATTCTGTGCTTTTATTCCCTTGTTTTCCCCTCAACCACACATTATGTCAACGTTGCCGTGTTCTGTGATTTGCTTTTTTTGCTCAAGTTATGTCTGCGATTCCCTTGTGTTCACGCATGCAGCCCTAGTTCACACCGCTGTATGGTGTTCCACTTGTTCCACTTGTAAACACACACAAGTGAAGCTCTTCTGTTGATGGGTAACCTGTGCTTTTGCCACCCAGTACTGCTTGGACAGCCTTGTATGCTGAACGTCCAGGAGACGCGATGGTCTGGAGGCCGGGTGACCGCACAACCTTACAGGCAACACGCAGGTCGTTGTCCAAGGTCGCACTAACTCAGTCGGGGAAGCAGGTGGCAGTCACTGCCCCGCACATCGGGCTGCTGCGGGCAGTTTTCATTTCTGCCACGGCCGTAAATCTCACAGGATTTCATTTATGCTTCCCTGATTACTGATGAGATCGGGCATCTTCCCATAAATTGGTGGCTTCTTATTTTCCTCTCTGTTCATGACTTTTGCTTATTTTTCTGTTCGATAGTCTTTTCTTCCACCTGCACACCCACACTGGGGATCAAGCCCACAACCCGGGCATGTGCCCTGACCGGGAATTGAACCGTGACCTCCTGGTTCATAGGTAGATGCTCAACCTCTGAGCCACACCGACGGGGCTCTTCTTCACTTTTTTTTAAATATGTTTTTATTGGTTTCAGAGAGAAGGGAGATGAATAGATAGAATCATCAATGATGAGCGAGAATCATCAATCGGCTGCCCCCTGCACGGCCCCTACTGGGGATTGAGCCCACAACCCGGGCATGTGCCCTGACTGAGAATCAAACGGTGACTTCCAGGTTCATAGATTAACGATCAACACCGGTCGGGCTCTTCACTTTTCTAAAAATTCTTTATATATTTAGATACTAACCTTGGGTAATATATATGCTAACACAGGGGTCCTCAAATTTTTTAAACAGGGGGCCAGTTCACTGTCCCTCAGACCATTGGAGGGCCGGACTATAGTTTAAAAAAAAACTATGAACAAATTCCTATGCACACTGCACATATCTTATTTTGAAGTTAAAAAACAAAACGGGAACAAATACAATATTTGTATTTGCATGTGGCCCGAGGGCCGTAGTTTGAGGACCCCTGTGCTAACATATAAATACCCTAGCCTAGTTTGACTCATCTTCTCACCTCCTATATGGTGACTTGTAATGAACAAAAGTTATTTCTGATGGAGTTAAAGAGATCAATCTTTTCCTTGATGGCTTGTGCTTCTCGTGTTTGGCGAAATTCTCCTTCATCCTGAGGTCAGTTTAAAACTTTGCCTTTCACATTTAAACCTTTAATCTCTCTGAGACTGGTTGTGTGTATGGTATCAGGAAGAAATCCAATTCATCTCAATAAGGACAGCCTGTTGCCTCAGCACCACTTTCTGAACGGTCCCTCCTTTTCCCAGTCATCTGCAAGGCTACGTCTGCCATATGCCAAACGGTCGAGGCCTGGTTCTTAGTTCTGTTCCACTGGGCAGCATGTCTATTGCTGCCCCAGGGCAACACTGAACCCAATAATCTTAGAATAAATTTTGATATCTGGGAGCAAGTCTCCCAGCCCGTTCTGCTTCAGCAGTGCCTCGGCTTTTATTCATAGTCCTCTGTGCTTCCACCTAAATTTTACTATCAGCCCTAACCACTTTGGCTCAGTGGATAGAGCATCAGCCCGCAGACTGAAGGGTCCGGGTTCGATTCCAGTCAAGGACACGTACCTCGGTTGCAGGCTTGATCCCCTGTCCTGACCAGGTGCCTGCGGGAGGCAACCAATTAATGTGTCTCTATCACATCAATGTTTCTCTCTCTCTGTTTCTCCCACTCTCTTCCATTCTCTCTACAAGTCAATGGAAAAATATCCTCAGGTGAGGATTGATAAATAAACAAATTTTACAATCAGCTTGTCAAGTTCTATGAAAAATCCTCTTGGGACTTTATTCACCCTTGCTGAACTCTTTTATTAATTTCAACAACTCGTCTGTAGAGCCTTTTGGCTTGCCTATGAAGCCAGTCCTATCATCTGCAAAACGGGAAATCGGGCGGAGAAGTAGGGTGAGTCTGGAGGGGCTTCCGAGGCAAGAGGCCCCCTCTTACCTGGAGTCTCCGTAGGAACCGCTCCAGGGCGGGCTTGCCCACTGACCGGATCTTGCTGCGGTCAAGGCGGACCCGGGCATCCGGACGCCCATCGGAGCCCGTGGTGGGAGTGATGGTAACGAGTCCCTCGCCGGCCTCCAGTAGGACCCTCAGGATCACAAACCGGGCCTGCATGTGCGCCTGCAGGGGCCAGGGAGAAAGGAGTCATTTGTAGCCCTGAGGTAAGATATAGTAAGTGTTCGATCCAAGACCTGATATATAGTTCTTGCTCATTGTCAATTATCCTTACTGTATTCTCTTCTTTCCTGCCTACTCCTCTTTCCTCAGATGCCCCCTCCTTCCTTTGCTCATAAAGGAGGGCAGGCTGCCCTGGGGAACATGGAGGCCATTTCCAGGCAGGACCTGCCCACCCCTGGCCACCAGCATGGCCTCTGCTGCTCCAAACTCTGCCCTTGTGAGAGCAGTAGCCTCACCACTCGGACCCCAAGCACTTTCTCCTCCACAATCTTGTTTGCATTCAACAGAGGGGCAGAGAGGGCATCGTTATTCCCAATTTACAGATGACAAAACAGAGGCCCAGATAGGTCACGTGACTTGCTCAGGGTCGCACAGCTGCTAAGGGAGACCCAGGGCTCACTCAGACCCTCGTTTCCCGACTCTAAAATGTGTGTTCTTTCGATGATATAATATTGCCTCCTGCAAGCATACTTATTTGACTTTTAAAAACATTCTACTGTTTACCCTATTTCCAAAGGACATCTCGTACCCGAGCAGTCAGGCCGGATGGCTCAGGAGGCAGATGCTTGGATTTGAACCCTGGCTCTGTACTCACCAGCAAGTTACTTAACCTCTTTGGGCCTCGATTTCATCTCTAAAATGACAGTAATAATAGTACCTACCTCTCGGGGTTGGTACTGGGGACAAATGAGTTAATTCATGTAAAGGGCTTAGAACTGGGCCTGGCACAAAGTCCTAAGCTAGTCATCTATTAGGAGTCGCAGTAAAGCCATCTCACTTGATTTCCTCCAAGGTGGGCAGGGAGCTCATTACTCCCATTTCACAAGACAGTGACCGGACCTGTCCCCAGACGCAGTGGAGTCTGAGATTAAACCCAGTTCACGTGCCTCGTAGACTGCCCGTCCCTGTACCCAGAATCCTGATCCTGGCCCCCATCTCGGGCTCCCCCACTCCTGAGGGCCCCCAGGGCCCCACCTGTCTCCAGTTGGAGGCCTCAGGGGTGTAGAACTCCAGAGCCAGCAGCCCAGCCCGGACCATGTTGAGCCAGTTCACGTAGATCACATCTTCCGCATCGGCCCCCTCGAAGCCAAAGATCCTGGGGACAGGAGAGGGCGGTGGCAGGGGGGTCGGAGGCTGCCTGGGCCCTGCCCTCCCTGTGGACCCCCCTCCGCCCAAAGAGGAGGCAGTCCCCACGCCTGCTGCTCGTACTCCAGCACTTGGGGGTGGAGGCAGAGGTAGAGGCCCACGCTCTCTGCCCGGCACTCTTCGTAGCTGGAGGCGATGGTGCTGAACTTGCTGTCCCAGGTCTCCCCGCTCCGGTACCAGCTCTGAATCTGGGAGGGGAGACCCAGGAAGCCGGTTTAAGGATGGCTGCCACCCCACCTGTGCCCACCCTCCCAGCACCCTGGGGCTTCGCCGAGGCCACCCTCACCTGCTCCCCTGTCTCTGGGTTGATCACTGTCTTCTGGTCGAAGTTGAACGCTCCTTTCTCATCCTGCAAGAGAAGGGTCATTGATGGGCCGGGGGGGTAGAGGGGGCGAGGCGGGGGGAGGAAAAGGTGCCCATGCCCAGGTCTGGGTCCTCAGGCCTGGGCTCCAAGAGCTTGATAAGTGGCCCAGAAAAACGACTGGGGAGCCGTGAGCGGACAGCAGGAGCAGCAGGTCCATCGACACATCGCTGCCTCCAAACCTGGGTCCTGTGATACCCGCTGCCCCCTCAGAGCCCCAAGGAGGTGGGAGAACCAGGGCCACTGCCCCAAGGCAGGGAGAGGACGCTGAAGGCCCAGTCATGTGAAGACCCAGACCCAGTTCTCCAGACCCCAGCAGAGGTGTCCCAGTGGGTGGGCCAGAGAGCCCGCTGCTCCTCCCTCCGGCTCTCCGCCGGCTCCCCAGGCTGGCAGAGCCCAGCACCTGTGCTTCTACCTTGAACAAGCATCACCCTCACCATCCTGTCCGTGTGCTAAGCATCTTTCATGCATCATCCCTTCAATCCTCACAACCACCCTCCGAAGAAGGTTCTATTATTACCCCACTTCACAGAGGAGGAAACTGAGGCTCAGAAACTAAGGTCCCCAAAACAGCATCAGAGCACACAACCCCTGGGCACACTGTCTCCTAATAATGTGTTCTTATGACGAACACATTTGCTAAGGGCCTCTGTGTGCCAGGGAAGCCCAGGCTTTGCTGTGACTCCTCCCAACAGCCCACATAGGAGGGCTCAGGAATCCCATTTTACAGACATGTCAACTGAGGCTCAGCGAGGGGAACAGACCTGTCCGCATTTGTCCCTACTTCCCTGTGACTTCAAAGCCCAGACAAGGCCTGACACCAGCCTGCTACTCTCACCAGCTGCTCTTTGAATCCTCCTGACTTCCAGGCCCAGATCCCAAGACCCAGCTCTGGTTCTTTCTTCCCCATTCAGTGGGCAGCCCCACCCACAGGGAGCAAGCCCAACCTAGAGCCCACACTCTCGGATGCTCTCACCCAACCCCTCCAGTTCTCTCATCTCTGCAGCTCTGTGCTGGGCATTTTCTCAGCTTGCGAGAAAGCCTCTGTCTTTTGTACATTCCCTGAGTGGGTGTCCCGGGGGCTGCAGCCACTCTGAGCAGCTGGCAGGAAGGGGCTGCTCTGGGGAGAAGTGGCTCCCTACAATACCTGAAGGGTACAAGCTCTAGGAACTGTACTACAGGGCTAGAGCCTCAGGACCAGAGCATCAGGGACTGCCCCCTGCCAGCCTCTTTGTCCCCAGGGTGGCCGGAGTCCCACCCTCAGGGCCGGCTTCCTTGGCAGGAGCCCAGCAATTCCTCCTGTGGGGGAGATTCTGTGGTGGGGGGACCTCAGCTGGACTGTCCTGCGGGTCCCCTTCAATCCTTGGAGCTTCTGGGACATCTTGGGGGAGGGTGAGATAGGAACTTCGCCACTTAAGGGGTCATATTTGCCACCTGCCCCAAAGCCCCGGAAGGCAAATACTGGAGCAGCTTCACCCCTGAGGCCTGATCAGGGGCAGGGGAGCTGTAGGCCTGTGCCCGGGGCCCGCCGGCCAAGTCCTTACCTGCACGAAGAGCTTGCCGCTGCCGTGGCCCAGCAGCTCGTGCAGACCCACCTGCACATCAAAGGAGGGCCCCTTCCAGCGGATGTACAGGTCCTGCCAAGACAATCAGAGGCCCATACTGTCCACGGCCCACCACGGCCATACAGCCTGCCACGCCGAGGGCCCAGCATGATACACGTTCGGTAAAGGCCTACGACACCTCAGGCTCCGTAATGGACACTGAGATGAGCCCATCTCATCCTTGCAACAGCCCAGGAGGAAGGGACTGCTTCCCCTTCTTGACAGGTAAGGACACAGGCTCTGAAGTCACAGGTCACACGGCTGAGAAGGGGTGCCCGTTCCCAGACCCTGCACCAGGCTGGCTGCTTCCCGGGCCCTGCCTCTTGGCTGCCAGTGCCCACCTTGTCTTCCTCCTCCAAGAAGGTGAGCTTCTCCCGCTGCGTGGCATAGGCCACGGCCAGCACATTCCCCAGTGACACATTCTTAAAGCCTTCCGTCTGCCGCAGGTCGTCATCTGGAGAGGGCAGGAGGGAACCGGAGAGAAGGGGCAAAGGTTAAGGGCCACAGACAAGGAATCTAGACAAGGGGCAACAGGTTGGGACGGCGAACTGAGGAGGGCAATGGTGGCCAGGCGAGTGTGGAGGAGGAGGGGGAGACTCTAAATGGAGGCTCCTGGGGGCTTGGGGGAGCTCACAGTTGGGGATGTTGATGCCGGCAGGAATGCCGGAGCCAGCGAAGGTGAGGACGTCCAGGGAGGTGAAGTCTGGGGTGAGGAACTTGTCCTTCTCGAAGGCTGGGGGCCAGGGCAGCTCCTTCAGCAGCTGCTCCGCACTCGCCACCAGCCGCTCAAACTTGGCACTCATGGCCTTATTCACCATGGCCACGAAGCCTGCGGGGGAGAGGGGCTGCGGGTTGGCAGGGCTTGGGAGGGGTCCTCGCCCTCCTCAACCCCTACCCGTGGTCTTCAGCATGGAGTGCACGCCTGCTGCACGCAAGAACCCTGCGCCGGCCACTGGGGAGAGCAGTGCCTGCCTGCTCACTGCTTGGGGTGGCTGGAATTGGGGAGAAGTGCTTCGCTGGGTAACAACTGAGAAGAATCTTCAAGGAGTTTGTGGGAGTACATAGGGGGAGGGGGAGAGAGATCGGATTCCCAGGGGAAGGGACTTCAGGAGCGAAAAAAAAGGTGCTCTTCTGGGGAGCTGTGCGCGGTCCTGCATGGCGAGAGCAGCTGAAAATGTGCAATTTTGTAAATGCTGCTTTGAGTCAGGAACTCGAACTGCATCCTATCTAACAAGATCAGTCCAGCCATTCTGCTCAGCAGCCTCACGCACCAACTGAACTGTGGTGACCTCTGGAGGGAGTGACAGAGGCGAAGGCAGTAAAGGAGAGATTTCACATTCTGTCCTACAGACTTCCGGATTGTTCTAATTATTTGCAACAAGCATGGATTTTTAAGTCACACACACACACACACACACACACGTGTTTAAACATGTATAGCCCTATAGAAAAGTCAAAGACAAAAAGTATATTCCAAATTTTAACCTTGGGGTGGGTGCAATCAGTTTTTTTCTGTAGTTTCAAAATTATTGGCCATGAGCATGGACTACCTTTCTAATAACCACAATGAGTTACATAAAAAATGGGGGTGGCCTCTGAGCTCGAGGCTGCCGAGGAGGCCCTGGGGTTTCAGCCCTCAGAGCAGGCCTGGTGGATCAGGACCTGGGCAGGAAAGCAGTGGCTGTGCACACCTGTCTCCCCCTCCGGCCCCCCGGCCTGCCTGATCCCGCACGCCTTGTCCTGGGCCTGGATCTATGGGCTCAGATCAAGCCCCCTGTCGGCTGCTGGGGCTTTCCTCTCTCCTCCCAAGTTAATCTCTCTGGCTTTTTGGCAGTTGGATGCTCCAGACTCTACGTCCAGGAGCTCGGCAGAAACAAGTCTAAAACCTCAGGCGGGTCCTGTGGAGCGTGTGGGCACGGGGCCGAGGCAGCCTGCCACCTGCCCTGGGAGAGCAGCAGCCGAGTCAGGTTCTCAGTTATGCTCCCAACCACCCAGCACTTTTATGTGCCTGGCATTGTGCTGAGCATATCTCTCCCTTCCCCCGACACCCAGAGGGAGTGACTGATGCTCGGAGGTGGGGTTAATTGAGAAGCAAAGCCAGGCTTGGAACAGACAGAGCCTGTGTCCAGATCAGACACCAGAGGCAGCACCCAAGTGGCTCAGAGCCAAGGCACCTGGGTTCGGCCACCCACCTACCGTGCTCCAGTTCCCACATCTGTAAAGTGAGGGTGGAAATGCTCATAGGATAATGGTGTCTAAATGAGCTAATACAGGTAAGTGCCCTGTACAGGGTACATCATCACGGCTGGCACTTGTCAGTGTTATTATTACTGCCAAGGGGAAGGGGGAGACGCCTCAGAGGACACAGGGAAAGGGCTTCCAGTCTGACCTCCCGCCTCCTAGAAGTTACCTTCGAACTCTCCACGGGAACCAAAGGGGTCTCGGTAGCTCTCGATGAACCCGATGTAACTGGGGGGAGAGAAGGGCAGAGATGGAAGAGGGGTGGGCAGGAGGGCGGGGCGGGTGAAGGCCGGGCCCCTCACCTCTCCACGATGGGGCCTTTGTCCTGGATCCAGAAGCGGGAGCCCCTCTTGTGGGCTTCGATGGAGCCCTGGGTGAAGCTCTCTATGTACTGAGCCAGCATCTGCTCCTGGTGGCTGTTGGCCGCATACGTCTGAGGGTGAGAAGAGGTTGATCAGCCTCAGGCCACCTACCCACCCCCACCCCCCTTAGCTGCCCAGAAGGGTCTGGAGCCCGCACACCTCGACCCCCGCCAGGCCTACCTTGGCTTTCTCCAGGTGCTCCACCACCTTGTGCAGGATGGGCGCGTAGTCCCCCCGGGTCACCTGGAAACAGCTCCCCCGGAATTCGTGGCTCTTCAACTTGGAAGTCATTTCGGAGTCTAGAGCAGGCTCTGAGGGGAAAGGGGGATCGCTCAGGGAAAAGGCGAGTGTAGGACGCCCAGCAGGCTTCTTACCGTGACACACTTATTCTAAGCTTTTCCATGGCTGCCCATTGCCTACAGAAATTAGTGTAAACTTTCATCTTCAAAAATAGACATACTATGGCCCAAGCCAGTTGGGCTCAGTGGCTAGAACGTTGGCTTGTGGACTGAAGGGTCCCGGGTTCAATTCCAGTCAAGGGCATGTACCTTGGTTGCAGGCTCCTCCCTGGTCAGGGCTAGTGCAGGAGGCAACCAATCAATGTGTTTCTCTTACATCGATATTTCTCTCTGTCTTTCCCTCTCTCTTCCACTCTCTCTAAAAAATCAACGGAAAAATATCCTTGGGTGAGGATTAAAAAATATATACAGACATATTATATAACATGAAATATTCTAAGAGCTTTATATGTGGCTTCTCATTTAAGCCTCACAGCCATTCTGGGGGGAAAGGGAAATTATTATCTCCATTTTATAGATGGGGAAACTATGGCACCATAGTTTAAAAGTGTGGCTTTGGTGTCAGGCTGCCTGAGTGTATCAGTTATCTGTTGCTGTGTAACAAACATCCCCGGGAAACAGACCCCAATTTTCCTTTGAGAACCCCCCACCACTACCACCTCCAGTTCAGGTGGGAGGAGCTGACCTCATTGCCTAGCTCCAAGATAGGCTTGGCACCCAGATCTACCCACTCAGGGACCTGGCCCTTGACTACAGGAATTGGTTCACAGATAAATATGGGACCCAAAATAGAGAAATTAGTGTCACTCCCTGCAGGAAACCATTTATTGTCTTCACTAGCTGAGTATAGACAGAGACCCCCAAAAGCTAGTAACCTTTGAAGTCCTAGCAAAGGTCAGGGCTGTGCACCACCCAGTTAATTTAGACACCACCCAGTTAATCTAGATAATGGTAACTAAAGCATCATCCCCACCTTAGTTCACTGAATTCCTTAGATACTTGTGTAGATCCTTGTTTATTATTGTTGATCAGATATCCTGCTTATTCCTGGAAATTGTCTACTGATGAGCTAATGCGTGTGTCATTGAAACCTCCTTACCCAAGGGCTACTCCAAGCTCAATAAAAGATTGGAGCGGTCTGAGCATCGGTGGAAGTCCTTCCGGACTTGCCCGCCTGGTCCCCCAATATTTCAAAATTATCTCGTGTCATTTTTCTCTCATTTGTGTGCGGCCCCTCTTTCAGATACCGAACCCTACTCCACGCGGGACGTGGAGGGAGTCTTACTCGACAACTCCCAGATTCTTATGAAGAAATTTCTGAGAGAAAAGGACCCTCCTTCTGCTGAAATGACCAGACTGGTGGCTAGCAGTGGTAGGGAAGGGGCATGTAATAAAAATAGAATCAGTTGTTTAATAGAACAGTTGTTTAATATCTACTCACTGTAAAGCAGATTTTTTATTATTATTTTTTTTTTACAGGCCCGGGAAACTGGAGGATGTGTCGCAAGAGGAAGAACAGGCCCTGGAGACAGGGCCTGTCTGGAGGAAGACAGCGTTCCGGGCCTGACCTTTGCAAGGACGATGAAAGGCAGACCCTGGACACTCACTAACTTCAGATTTTGTCCCCCACCCACTAACCCGACATAAGAGCTTGTCTGAAATGAAATGTCCGCACGGTCTTTCCGGGGTGTTGCACCTGCCGCTCTCTCAGGCTGCCGGCTGTCTGATTAATAAAACGCACGGTAAAGATTCATCCTCGTCTCTACTTATATGACTCTGGTAGCAGCGGGCAGCTCGGACCCTTTCGTGTCCAGTATCAGCAGGACCTATGAGAGCAGCCAGCTGAGGATGAAGTCAAAGAGCCCAGCCGACTAGCTGGTTTGGCTCAGTGGATAGAGCGTCGGTCTGTGGACTGAAGGGTCCTGGGTTTGATTCTGGTCAAGGGCACATGCTGGGTTGCAGGCTCGATCCCCAGTAGTGGGTGTGCAAGAGGCAGCCTATCAGTGATTCTCATTGATGTTTCTATCTCCCTCTCCCTTCCTTTCTGAAATCAATAAATATATATATATATTTTTAAAAAGAGCCCAGCCAAGAGATGGAGAGAGAAATGTTCTGAGATCACTGTCTGAGCAGCTGGAGCCAGCTGTGCCTGAAGCCTTCCTACTCTGGGCTTCTTAATTACCCCCGTCTGTAAAGTCCCCTTTTGGTTTAGACAAATTTGAAGGATTTCCTCACTTGTAACCAAAGAGTCCTGAACAGCAAAGTAGAGGAGGCCTTGGGCTTTATCCTGAGGGTACCTTGAGAGATATTTGGAAGCACAGTTCAGTGTGTTCACCATCCCATGTACAGAATACAGAAAGGAGCTCACCTGTGCCAAGCACCGAAGCCAGGCGCACCTCGTAGCAGGGCTTCCCGTCCTGGTCAACCGCCTTGAAGAGCCGTGTGTTGTAGGCACTGAGGTTCTGGAAAAGACCAGGGCAGGGGTATGAGGGAGAGTAAGTCCAGAGAGGGCCGCGGGGGAGGGGGAGGGAAAGCCAGTCACACCAAGGACAGAAGATATGGAGTCAAAGGCCGGAGCTCCGGGGGACCTGCCCGAGCTGGCTGGGAGGGGAGAGCCAGGGAAACTCTCCTGCTCTGCTCAGTACCCTGAGCACAAACTTTTACTAAACGCTGACTCAACTGTGCCAAGCACCGCATGACAGCTAACCCAGGGCTACGCAAGGCAGGGCCCACTTCACAGGCAAAGGAACGGGGCACATAGCTGCTGAGCCAGGAGGTGAACCCCGCATGGGACTCCCCAGCAGCTCTGATGCTCTGCCTCGACCTGTCTGGAGGCTGTCATAGGGCCCTTCAGCCTGGGGTGGGGTGGGGTGGGGGCATCAAGGACCCAAGCCGAGACCCAGGAGTACGTGCCAGTGGCGAGGGGGCCCCGTCAAACCACTACCCCAAGTTCCCCAAACCTGTGAGTCCAGAAAGTCTTGGGCCAGTTTGGCATCTTCCATGGTACAATCCCCAGAGAAATAGGTGGTGATGCCCTGTGGGGGAGGGGGCAGATGGAAAGGAGCTGCGGAGGTCGGGGACTGCAGGGGCGGCTGGTGAACCTCTTCCCAGCACTCCCTCTCCAGCCCCAGGCCTCCCGCATGTCCTCAGCAGCCCCCACCCTGTCCCCTCCATCTCTTTCCAGGGGAAAAAGCTGTAAATCAAACAACAGAGGAAACAGAGGCCCATCTCCAGCGACCCGCAGCTCTGCTCCAGCCTCTCACAGGCCGGTCCAACTCCACGGCTTGCCATGTGCTCACCCCATGCAGCGCCCAAGAGACGGGAAGCCAGAACCCCCCCCCCTTTCCTTCCCTCCACAGCTCCCTCCAGCCCTCAGCTCTTCTCTCCTTCCCTTCTCCTGCACACAGCACCCCAGGATGCCAGAAAGCATGCTACCCGAGCTGCTTTTCATTTTACAGCTGGCAAAACTGAGGCCCGAGGTGGGGAGCAGCTTTGCCTCATGAGTGCAAGGCAGAGCTCACGGCCTCTCTCTGCACCACACCAGCTGGCCTCAAGGGAAGCTCCCCACTCCCGTGTGGTGGGGAGTCTTACCTCCTTCCCCAGACCCAGGTGTCGAAGCCTCGGCTCCAGAGAGAACATGAGCTCCCCGCAGGTCTGCCAGAGGCCCCTGACTTCTCCTGGGTGCTGCTGAGCGGCCTTACTCCCCAGGATCACGCGTTCCAGCTTCTCCTGCCAGGGAAGGAGTCCACTGGTCTGGCCACACTGCCCAGACCTGCCCCTGGAGCCTCCACATCACCCCAAGCTCTCATCCCACAACGTAAGACCTTCGGCGACCGATGGGCCAGCAGCACTGGCAATGCCCGAGAAACGTCGAGCCTTGGGCCCTAGCCGAGACTTCTCTACCAGAAGCTGCATTTCTACAAGATCGCCAGGCAGTCCGTGTGCACGGGAGGGGCAGGGAGCCCTGGTGCAACAGCTGCCTCGGCCCCAGGTGGGCCCGAGCCCCAGTCCCAGGGAGGGACTCCCCGTGCCAGCAGGCTTCATTTTTGCAAGCACCTAAGAGTTTCCAGAGCACTTCCACATCCTCGCCCACCCCCTGGGTCAGCACAGCCAGGAGGAGGCTGCAGCACCGAGCGAGGCTGGGTGGCTGACCTGAGGTCATGCAGATGGCAGTGACAGGGTGGATGCTCCGCTCAGGGCCCTGAACTCACCCCACTGGCCCCGAAATCCCGACCTTCCCCAGTCCCCTCTCAGCTCACCTTGGGCAGGTTGGGCACAAACTTGGTGTCGCCAAAGGACTTGTAGTTGCCCATGTTGGAGTAGACCCCGGCGGCATAGACCAGGAACGCCTGGGGGGAGGTGGGCATCAGACACCTGGAGGCACAGCCGCCCCACCCGGGGAAGTTCCCTCCTGAGATGGTAACACCCAGAGGAACCAGTATGGGTGAGGCTGGGAAATCTGGGGGCAGGACCCAGGTCCCGGAAGGCCCCCACCTGGCCCCAACATACCTTCACAGACCAATCTTCACACACCCACTGTCCCTCCAAACTGGTCTCAGCAGCACCCAAACATATCCAGGTGCTCACCCACTACGCCCAGCACCCTCTCAGCCACCTGCGGCCATCCCATATGACCTCAAGGCCCAGTTTAAACACCGCCTCCTTGTGCAGCAAACCTGCTGTCCTCTGCCCCCAACCTGGCCGGCAGCTAGCTGGCACCGGCAGCATCCACTGTTAGGGCTGGAGCGGTATTGGTCATCTACTCTATGGCTTTTGCTGGCCCAAAACAGTCTCCCTTCCTCCGGCCACAAAACCTCACATCTCCCTTCACCCAAAATACATTTACAACTAACCCAAGTCCACTTTCAAATAACACTATACACTTTCCTGGGTGGTAGCAGTACCTTATAATAAAAAAAAATAATAATCCTAATTCCCGCCTTCCCTCCCTTGTGTCATTGCTATCATTTATCTCACTTATACGTAACATACGTACGTTTTATTTACATACAGACAGACACATGTAATTGAATACACTGTTGCCATGATTTTGAACAGATTGCTCTCTCTTAGATCCATGAAGAATCAGAAAAAACAAGCTTTTATTTTATCTTTACTCATTCCTTCTCCAATCCTCTTTCTACATCACCAATGTAGAGATGAGTTTCTGACCTATATCCTTTCCTTCTCTCTAAAGAACTTCTTTGAACATTTCCTGCAAAACAGGTCCACTGGCAACACATTTCTCAGTCATTATTGTTTCCGATTTCCTCCTGTTCTCTGATCCTTCTGATATTCCCATTACATAAATTTATGCCTCTTATAGGTGTCCCACAGTTCTCGCATATTCTGTTCTGACCCCACCCCACCCCCATCTTTTTTCTCTTTGCTTTTCAGTTTTGGAGGTTTCTATTGAGATATCCCCAAAACTCAAAGATTCTTTCCTCAGCAGGGTCCCGTCTCCTAATGAACCCCTCAAGGGCATTCTGCATCTGTTACAGTGTTTCTGAGCTTCAGCAGAGTCTGCCCAGGGTTCTTCCTTAGAATTCCCACCTCTGTTTGCATTGCTCATCTTCCTTCCACGTGGTCTACTTTATCCATTAGAGCCCTTAACATATTAATCATAGTTGTGTCAACTCCTGGTCTGAGAAGTCCAACATTCCTGTCATATCTGAGTCCGGTTCTGATGTTTGCTCTGTCTTTTCAACCCATGTTTTTTGCCTTTGGCATGTTTTGTAGATTTATTCTTGATAGCCAGACATGATGCACTAGCTAAAAGGAGCTGCTTGCTGTAAAGAGGGCTTCAGGAATGTGGTGGTAGGTTTGGGGGCAGGGAAAGCATTCTGTGGTCCCACGATCAGGTCTCAGTCTTTTACTTCTTTTATTTTTATTTATTTTAAAGGTCTGACTTGTTTTTTTTGTTTTGCTTTTTTAAAAATATTTTTACTGATTTCAGAGAGGAAGAGAGAGGGAGAAATAGAAACATCAATGATGAGAATCATTGATCGGCCACCTCCTGCATGCCCCCTATTGGGGATGGAGCCTGCAACCTAGGCATGTGCCCTGACCTGGAATCCAGCCATGACTTTCTGGTTCATAGGCTGACGCCACAGGGCCAGGCAGGTCTGTCTTTCAGTGAGCCTTTGCCTCTGGACTGAGAACCTCACATGTGCTTCACAGTTCCACGTCCCTGACTCCCTCTTAGGTGGGACGGGATGGCTAGAGTGGGCTGGAGTGGGTTATTTCCTTTCCCCCAGGTCAGTCATGTTCTGACAAAACCCTTCCATAAGGCTCTGGCTAAACAGTTTCTCCTGAGGGCATTGTTCATCCTGAGAACTAGGTCAAGATCCTGGAGGTAAAATCTTCAAGAGTGTGGGGATCCCCCCCCTCCCCCGCCCCCTGCCCCCCGCCTCCATATGACTGGGTCCCTCTGGAGTTTTTAAAGCTCAGAGTTGTCCACACTGAGCAAGTCGCCAATTTCAGCTCAGGTTTTTCTCCCCCAGCACTGGTTCCAGTGGAGGTTTCTGCTCATGAAGTTTTGCTCTGATAAGTTGTAATTCTCAGTCCTGCCTGCCTCTCTCCAATTTGGGGAACAAGAGTTTGCCCTGTGACCTCACTTCACCCAGTGATCTAAGAAGAGTTGCTGACTTTCAGCTTGTCCAGCTTTTTAACTTGTCATTAGGACAGACTGGAGACGTCTAAGCTCTTTACATGCCGGGCCAGAAACTAGAAGTCAGGATTTCCTTTTTCAGTTAAGTCTATTTGAGGTGAGTTTCTGCTTTTTACAAACAAAGGAATCCCACCGGAAATAGGAGTACTTGAGCAGCGCTTTTCCATTTATAAGCAGTTCCCCAGCGTTTAGCTCTTTTAATGAGTGAATCAAGGCCTAGAGATGGGATGTGATTACACAAAGGTTGAAAAAGATAGAAGAAACCGCCTGGGCCTCAGCTCAGAGATAAGCAATCCAACCCCTTTATTTTACATCTAGAAACACAGGCCACAGCCTCATATATTCTTGGTGAAGCTTTTTTAGAAGATGACTTACCAGCACCAACCAGCGGTAACTGTACCGAGCCTTTGCCCCGGCAATTCTACTCCTAGAAATAGATCCTACTCACCCACGTGCACAGATATGCTCACTGTGGTACTGCTTATTGAACCGGGAACAATTAACATCCAGCAATAAAGAAAAGACCATATTGATTATAGTGTACACTGCTGTGGAATGCTTCACAGCCAATAAAAGAATGAGGTGGATTCAATGTATCCCATGAAAAATTTCCAAGACATGGTGTTCGGTGAAAAAAGCAGGGCTCAGAGGAACACAGAGAAAATGATCTCATTTATGTAAAAGAGAAAATAAGGAACTGAGAGTGGGAGTCTGTGATACAGAGGGTTGAAAAGGCTGTCCACCCTGCCGTCCTCAGTGGTTACCTCTGGGAAAGGCACTGAGAATGAGTGATCTTTGCAATACATTAAGAATGCATTCATGTATTATTTGGCCAACACACCCACAAACAAACAAACACCAGGGACAGGAAGAATATTTTGCCCAGGGACTGGTCCACACACAGACCTGATTCCTACCCTGATCTTATTCCTCTACCATCTCTGAATCTCCAGCTGTTTTCTTTATTCACAGCCCTGTTGTAATCACTGCAGCCAAACTTTATCTTGGAGGCAGGTCACCACAACTCTAAGAGGTATAGACTACCCTCGTGCATATTTTGCAAACGAGAAGACTAAGGCTTCAGTATTTATAATTTTGGGTCTTAATCCAAAGAGAGAGAAAGACCTTTATCCCCCTCCTTCCTGGTCCCTCACACTCACAGACCATTTACGAAATGCAGGTTGGCCTGAAAGAACTGACCTGGTACTCCTCCTCGGTAAGGCCCTCAGCCAGGGCGTGCTGGCGGAGCTCATCCGGATCCTGGGCACGGAAGAGGCGGCTGAGCAGGGCATAGATGTAGGGGGCCTCCGGGGAGGTCTGCAGCAGCACAGCCAGGCCTCCATACCAGGCGGCGCGTGACAGGTGGTGGGCATAGAGGCGCTCTGTGGGCGACAGCAGGCGGAAGGCCTCGCGGCAGTCCAGGCTAGACACGCCGATGTCATTGGGCAGGATGTACTGGGTGTCCGCCATGGGTCCTGCTGAGAACCATTACCATCATCACAGCCGTCATTTACACCACATCAACTGCACCCCTGGCTCTGCACTCCCATGATTTCATTTAATCCTCCCCAAAGCCCATGAGGAAGGAAATGCCATTGTACCCATTCACCAGATATGCTCACTGAGGCTCCAAGAAGGTTAGGTGACTCACCCAGGGAAATTACAAAATACATTGGTGGGCCATATTTGGCCTGTGGCCCCTCAATCTTAAATATTGAATCCAACTACCTAGTCTTACAGATGGGGAAACTGAGGCCCAGAGAGGTTAGGAGCTGTGCCCAATAACACAAGGGAAGGGTCAGAAGCAGAGACCTGCATTTCTAGACTCCCAGCCCACATCCTTCTCTGGCTACCCGCTCCTCCTGACTTCCTGGCCTTCAAAATTCTCCTGCAGGTTCTTCAGTTCCACTCACCCCTTGTTCACAAGGACAGAGCCCCAGGCTACCGGCTGGAAGACCCAGTTCCAGTCCTGGCTCAGTCCCAGACTCCTAAAATCAAGTCAACTCTTTCACTTTTCTGGGCCTCGGTTTCCGCCTCTGTACAAGGGGGGTGGGGGGGGGGGGGGTAACAACCCCAACCTCACCAGGTGGGTGTGCAAATTAGATAAGGTCACCGCTGACGGAATGTACCTACAGCAGTTAATGCTTTTCCTTTTCCTCTCTCAGTGCTCGCAGGATCTGCCCCCTGCATCCTGCTGCTCTCTCCCTGTGCTCGGCCGGGAGCTACAGAGCCACCCAAGTTCGGCGCTGGAAGAAAACTCACTTTTTACAGATACGGAGGCTGAGGCTTAGCGAGACCAAGTAACTTACCAAGATCTCACAGCCTGTAGGCACCCAGGGGTCTCCCAACCCAGGACATTCTCCACACCGTCCTCCCGCCCTGGCGGGTCAAGTGTCTCCAGCATCCCCCGCCGCCCCGATGCTCTGCCCTAAAAGCACAATCGCCCAGGTTCTGCAAGGGGCGTTAACCCTTTGCTGCCAGGGGCATTCCTCGGCTCGGGGCCTCGATGGCTTTAGAAGGGGTACCGGATGGGGGGGAGAAAGGGAATGGTCTTGCACCCGGTCCAGATTCGCCCTGTCCCCCGAGGATGACACATTATGACCCGACACCCAGGCGCCGCGCCTCACCTGCTGCCGCGGCTCCGATCGCAAACTCACTTCCTGCTTCCGGCTCCCCCATTCATTGGGGCTCCGCGAACTCCTCCCCCACCGGCCAATTGTCGGGCCTCGGGACCCAGATGGGCGTCACCTCCAGCCAATAGGAGCGCCGAGGCGTGCTCCGCCGGCCTGCGGGCCGCCCGCTTCCCGGTGCTTTGGGGTCGCGCGGGGGTTGGGGGTGGGGACCCTGCGGCCTTGGCCTTTTGTCCGTAGGTGGTGCTCGCGCCGGGGCGGGAACCCGAGCGACGGGCCTGGCCGCGGCCTGGCGCCGGCAGACCGGGCTGACCAGGTCCCCGCTCCGGGCGGGGCGGCATGGTGTCGCCGACGGAGCGCCAGGGATTTCCACTCCCCGCCCCACACACAGCCCCGACCCTGACCTCCTTTGGGGTTTTCCCGGTTCCCGACCTCAGCTCTTTGCAGGTGGAAGCCTGCACCACGGGGATGCGGCGGCTCCCCCGCCCTCGCTGGATTCGATGGCCAGTGGGTGGAGATTCTTTGGAGTCGGCCAAGCTCTCCCAGCAGAACACACCGGCTGCCGGCGAGCAGGCTGCAGCCTGGGTTCGGATGGTCCCACACGTGCCGGCACCACCACCGACTCACCATGGGCCGGAAGGGTGGTGGCGGCAGCCGCTGAACATCTCTGAGCCTCATTTTTTTTTCAGCACAAGGAAGCGAGGGGCCTGGCAATTTCTTGCTGCTTGGCGGGCGCCTGGCGGATGAGAAAGCCGTCTGCGACCTAGAAAGGCTGACCAGGGCAGAGCCGGGCCTGAGACCCACCTTGTATGTCTGGATGGTCTCACTGGAGTAGGGCCTGGGTGGGGCACAGCCTATGAAAGTGCCTGGGGCCCAGCTGGGACCTAGGGGAGTATGGTGAGGGTCCCCGATCAGAATGGAGGCGGAGTCAGGCCATCTGAAGTGAATCTGGCCTCCACCGCCTACTGGCTGTGTCCTTGGTTGGGTCGCTTTACCACTCTGAGTGTTGGCAGAAAAACTGGGCTAATAGTTGTTTCCATTCCACTCTGAGGGATGTCAGCTTCAGTGAAGTGTGGACTGGTTAGTGCTGCCCCCTAGTGTTGTGCAGAGAGGATGCGGGGAGAAGGGGGCACCTGAAATCCACATCCCCTCCTTGCCTGTCTTGGCTTTGCCACACCTGTCTTGCCCCAAAGCAACATCTGCCCAACGTGAGCACCAGCTGCTTGTTCACAAAGGTGCCCAAGCTCTGCTTGGCACAACAGTGCAACTGTTCGCGCTGATGATGATGATCGTAGGAGGAGCTCAATAAATTGGTCTATGTCCTTAGGAATGCCACCCTTCTTTCTTGTGCTTCATTTTCATGGTCTTTGAGTATAAAATCTTTCTTCCTGACGGGGGTGGAGTTGAAATGTACACCGGTAAAGGAGGTAGTAGTGCTGTCCACTGCCACCAGTGGGCAATTCAGGCCAACAAAAGACCCCAGTACCCCTGGGAGCCTCAACAAGCTGCATTTTTCTGATCCTAGCTACTCCGAGCCTCACTGGGGTCCTGTACTAGCAGCTGGACATGGAGGGTCTCATTTAATTTTGCAAAAAAACCTTGAAATAGGATATCATTATTTTACCTATTGTACAGATGGGGAAACTGAGGCTAATAGGTTCATCGACTTCCCTAAGGCCACCTAGCATGTCCTCCGGTGTCCCTGAACTGGGATTCAGCCTTCCTCAAACTCCACCTGCCTCAACACACACACACACACACACACACACACACACACACACACACGCAACTGGAGTCCTGACTGTCCCAGCCTTGTCTCTTCTCATGGGAATGAAGAAGAGACGGGTGAGGAAAGAACATTAAGTACCTACTGTATTACAGGTATCCTCCATAATTCACAACCACCTGGTGACGGGACTTTTATTCCATTTAACAACTGAGGAAACGGAGACTCCAGGAGTGGAAAAGGGCAGAGCTGGGCCCAGACCAGGGCTGTCTGATCCCCTCCACCACCACTTCTGAGCTCTCCTTGGGGTTGTGCCTGTGCCCGTTGCTCATCTCTCTTCCAGAGTCTGAGATTCCCTGCTAGATGGGACCAGGATGTTCCCATCTGGTTCCCAACCGGGTCGAGAGAAAGCCACTGGGTAGAGTTGGATTCCTAGTGCTGTGTGTGTGTGTGTGTGTGTGTGTGTGTGTAGGAGCCGCCATGCTCCCATACCCCTCCCAGCATCCCCAGCGGGGCTCCCCTACTCTGGCAGTGTGATGGTCTGGAAGCAAGGCTGATCACATCCCCCTCTCACCACTCATGGGGGCCCTCTGTCCTCTCAATAGCCCCAGGTCGGGTCTCTATGCTCCAACTGGCTGTGTGGCCTGGGGCGGCTGTCCTCCCGCCCCCCCCCCCCCCCTCGCCCTCCGCCCCCTAGGAATCTGCACTCCCTAAGACAGCCATCTTCCACTGGGGATGATGTCCAGGTCAGGCTTGTATTCAGAGCCTCTTCTTCAGGTTTTTATATCTCCAGAACCTCTACCTGTCGCCCTAGCTCACTCCCCCTAGAGCAGCGGTCGCCAACCTTTTGGACCTCACAGACCACCAGTGGTCGGCGGACCACCGGTTGGCAACCGTTGCCCTAGACATAGTCTGGGGGCAACCTCAGCAGCACCACAAGCTTGTCTTGGCTCAGGGATCCGATTCAGACTTGGCCTCCATGGCAACCACAGCCCACCAGGCCCCAGTCCAATGTCCCCACCCTCTTTTCTGCCCCCTCCACACCCGGCCCATTTTCCAGGCCGCACCTGTGCCCAGGCTGCTCCTCTTACCTGGGCTGCCCTCCCCACGGCTCCCACCCAGTCAAGGAAAGCAGCACCGTGTAATGGAGAAGAGGGCAGGCCCTGCGTCCAGGCAGGCAGCCGTGGACAGGAATCTGACCTGGCCACTTCCTAGCAGCGGGACGTGGAGCACATGCCTTAATCTGCCCATAAATAGGAATGGTAACACCGCCCTCCCTGGGTTCCCAGGAGGATTAAATACCCGAACCTCTGAGAAGCAGAGCCCGATGCCTGGTGAGTGATCGATGAACATAGTTATTATTATCATTAGCACAGTGCGGGGCACAAGTGGGCATTCGGGAATGGTAGCCCTTATATCACAGCCAAAGCTCTGGAACTGCGAGTCCTCTCTCCTCCCTGGGCTCCTGACTGTCCGCAAATGAGGTTCCGAATCCTCCATCCAGCATCTTCCCTGTCAGCACAGCCTCAACCTCCTGCCCTCCGGGAGCCCCTGCTCCAGCCACTCTGAACCCCACTCAGTTCCTGCATCCTTACCTCTGAGCCTGTGTTCCCTCTCCCTCCTGCCAAGGGCACCCTCCCCTTCCTGTGGGGGATCCCTGAGCTCCTATGCCACCTCCCCTGTGACCCTCCTTCACTTTTCCACCTGCCGGTGAGACCCGCACCGCAGCCTCTGGTAACTCTCCGACCCGCGCACACAGGAAGCCATGCTGTCATTCGGCAACGCGGTCTGTCGTCCACTAGGCTGTGTACTCCACCAGGCAGGGACCAGGCCTGATTGTCTTTGTGTCCCCAGAACCCACCTGGCATGGAGTCCAGCCCACAGTGGTATCAGCAGAGGCTGGTCCCAGCCTGCCGCCGCCTGGAACTCCGTCAGGGGCTGGGGCACTGCACACATGCGGGACACGTGGGGTTGGTGGGGGCAGCTGAGCAGCAAGGTTTACAGAATCCCACGGCAGCAGCAGGGGGAATAGCTGAAGCTGGGTCAGCAGGCTCCGGGCACAGCCAGCCTAAACTGGGGGTCAGGGGCCCAGGGCCCTTTCACTCCCCCAGCGGCACAGTGTAGGCGGCGTGATGTGAGACACCCCAGGAGGGGCCAGGGATGGTGGTGGGCTTTCTCCCATCAGGCCAGGACAGAGCTGGTGCTGAGGACCCCGTCATCCCTGCTGGAGTACGGGCCTCAGGAACACCTCTGGGTTAAAAGGGGAGGGGCACAGCCCATCCGATGCGTCCACGTGGTGTGGCGAGGTGCCAGCAGGTAGAGTCCCACATGCAGAGCTCCCTCTAGGCTGCAGGAGGTGGGGGACCTGGGTGGGCAGGTGGGCGAGGCAGCAGGGGGTCCTGGGAGCCTAGTCCAGCGGTCCCTGGAAAATGAGGCGGACACAGCCATGCTCGCCGGTGAGCCAGGCCCCACAGAAGGGGCAGGCGGCATGGAAAGCGTGCGTGCCATGGGGCAGCGGTGTCTGGGCCCAGTAGCGGGCAGTCTTCTCAGAGCAGACATGGCCGCAGGGTGCAAAGGCGTGGCTGGGTGGTCCGGGGTCCAGACAGAGGCCGGCCTCCTGGCCGAGCCACAGGGGCACATAGGGCCCCACGAGACGGCAGAGAGGACACTCGCGCTCCTGGGGACCCCGCTCTTGCCGACAGCCCCAGCCGTGATAGCCGTGGACATGGCCGCAACGAACGTAGACCCAAGGCTGCTGCTTGTCAGGCGCCGTGCGGCCCCGGGCGGGGCTGGGGAAGGCCAGGGTGCTGAGGCCCACGGGGCACTGGGGCCGCGCGGCGTTGGCTTCCTGCCGCTGGGCCTCCAGCTGCTTCAGCGTGGGCGCCCGCAGCAGCCCCGCCGGCGTGCGCCACAGCAGCGTGGCCCCACACAGGTCGATGAGGGAGCCGTCCTGCAGCACATTGGACTCGTTCTCCACCTGCCAGGGGAGCAGAAGGGCCTGACTGCCCAAGAGGCCCCCACGCCCCTACCATCAGGCAGCCATCTCCCCGGACTAGCCACCCATCCATCCCACAGAACCTCCCTGGAGAGGGCACCCTGGACTGTCAGAGCAGGCTGGGGGAGGGGGTGTGGCTGGGACAGAGAAGGGGAGGGTTGGGGCAGAGGAGGGGGGAGGACCAAGAAACAGGCAGCACCATCTCAGAAGGAGGGCTGGCAGGTGCTCCCAGGCACACAGGATCCCTCACTCAACAGAGTGTGGGCCTTGGTTACCTCATCCGTCAAATCAGGTCTGGACCCAGAGTTTTCCCAGGCTCCCCCCTAGTGGCAGAGGCAGGAAACTCTTCTATTACTGGGGACTGAGCCCACAGCAGCTGTCCCAAAGGCTGGGTTAAAGCCCGGACTCTAGAGCTAGACTGCCTGGGTGTGATTTCTGGCCTCACCAGTTACTAAATCTGTGTGCCTGGTGGAGTGACTCGACCTTTCTGTGTCTTCACTTCCTTACCCTCCAGATGGATTCCACTTTCCTGTATGTCAAGTGGTTCTCATGAGTCAATCAATGTAAACTGGAGCGTGCCTGGAACTCAGCGAATGGTAGTGACACATTCGCGTGCGTAATTTTTAAAAATAATGTTTCCCCAAACCTCCCAGTAGAATTTAGGCTCTGGAAAGATAAGCCACGTTTTCCCTTGAGGTTTTGCATTTCCTTGCCCGACACGTTCATACCCAGAAAGAGCTCTGCATTGGCCATTGAGGAACTTGGCCACATGACCTCTCCCAGCTTCCTATCTGGACCACATAGAGCATTCGCTGTCACCTGCGTCAGAACTACTTACTCCATAGGCCCTCCCGCTGGGAGAGGATAGTAAAGCTAAACCCGTCTGAATGTGACAGACACGTTACAAACTGCCAACACTTTAGGCTGTAAACTGCTCACACATGGGCCAAGTGTCACTCTCATAAGAGCGTGTGATTTTGTTCCGCTGCTGGCATCCTCTAAGGCAGCGGTTCTCAACCTGTGGGTCACGACCCCTTTGGGGGTCGAACGACCCTTTCACAGGGGTCGCCTAAGACCATCCTGCATGTCAGATATTTACATTACGATTCATCACAGCAGCAACATCACAGTTATGAAGTAGCAACGAAAATAATTTTATGGTTGGGTCACAACATAAGGAACTGTATTTAAAGGGCCAGAAGGTTGAGAACCACTGCAAGCCATTTGGTACTGCATGGCGTGCCTGTGTGTGCTCCACTTCCTTGACCGCCAACAAGGGTGGTACTTGGGGACGTTAGCCTGGTCCCCTCTGTGCAGCAAGCGGCACCTGGAGCCTGTTGGGGCTCCCTCGTGCAGGAGGACTGGAGACCACCTCCTGGCTTGGGCAGGGGGACGGGCAGATTTGGAGATCCCAGGAAGGATGACTGCGCGGGGAGGGAGGGAGGGGACAGACCACCTACCAGCTTCCCCCGCTGCTGTGCCGAGCGGCTGTCCCTCAGAGTATAGACGTTCCCACAGACTGAGATCTCCCGCCAGACACCTGGGGCCGAGTCCTCAGAGAAGCCGCCCGCTGGGTGCATCACCAGGACCCCATTGGTGGTTAAGCCGTCCATCAGGCCATCGGGGGTCCGCCATTTGGCTGCCCGCTCCTGGGACCACACGTGGGATCAGACCACGCCCTCAAGTGGCCCCCCAGCAGGTCATGAGCCAGGGGGGCTGTCCCTCTATCCTCAAGGTCACAGGTAGCCCAGAGGGGACTAACGTTGGCACTGCCTGGCCTTGGACATCATCTGACCTCTCTGAACCTCACTTTGCTCATTGGTTAAGTGGGGTGCTAAGCCCTGCACAGGTCATAGTTATGATTACTGAGGGCTGGTCCATCACCCCAGGATGCTGCCCCTCCCCAGCCTACCCCACAGCTCACTCTCAGATGAAGCGCTGGGCCCTGCCTGGGGCTCACTCACTCCAAGGAAGATGTTGCTGGAGGCATCGAAGCCGGCGGCATAGATGCGGGCAGTATAGGGCGGCCGGCGGTCACACAGGATGCGGCAGGCATAGCGGGAGATGGTGCTCTGGGGAGAGGGGCCCTCGGCCACCCCTCCTCCAGGAGACGTGTCTGTTACCACAAAGTCGATCATGTTCTCTGTGGAGCGGCCGATCTGTGAGGAAAGGGAAGGCAAGCACAGGGATGCCGTGTGTGCAGGTCAATCCCCCGGCTTCCCACCCCCAGGGTTCCTGGTAGCTGCTCTGCATGCAGAGTCACCAAATAATGAGGGGCAGCACCATCTCAAGTCCCCGGGGAGCTCCAAGTCCAGTTGCTAAGGTCCAGGGCTTCGCCCTCACCTCCCCCAAAGCTCTGGGGAGCATCCCCCTCAATAAAAACTAGCCGATTTGCTGACTGCACAGTGAAAGGGTGATAGCCATGGTCTGGAAGTGCTCACATATTAGCAGAACTAATGAATCTGTAGTGTTTATTATATGCCAGGCTCCTTCCTAAGCATTTTCTGTGCCGTATCTCAGTTAATCTTCCCAATAACTCCTCGGGCGGGTACTATTCTGGGCCCCACCTGAGCGATGAGGTAAGCAAGGCCTGGAGAGCTTAGGGGACTCTTTCTCAAAGCCACCAAGCTAGTAAGCAACGGAGCTGGGATCCGAGCCAGGCGGTGTGACTCTCACACGGCACTCTGAACCCCTAAACTGTACGTCCTCCCACAGCTGGGGCGTCCGGTCTGGGGTTTGAATCTTGATACAGCGACTACCTGCTGTGTGACCCTTGCTGGGATGTCCTGCTTCCTCATCTGAAGAGAGGCCAACTGCACTAAGGCCCCCAAAGCACCTTCCCCAGGGCCTTCGGTCCCCCAGCCTCCCCCTGGAAGGTGTGTAGAGCCGACCATTGAGGCTGGTGGCCAGGAGGCGTGCGGAAGGGCCCGAGCATACCTGGAACATGTCTGTGTCACTGTCATGTGTGTATTCGACTATGACCGAATGGCTCCGGGACAGTGTGTACGAGATGCTGTGCTGGCCCCGGTTACTCAGTGCCTGGCGGGGGAACGAAGAGTGAGCGGCCATGAGAAGGGTGAACCTCTGAACTAGAAGCTGGGGCCCAAGGCCAGCGGCCACTCCCAGGGAATGGTGATTCTACCCTTTGCAGAGGCGTGCGGCCCAGCCAGCACTCACACAGGTTACCTTCTTTGCTCGCTCCAGCCACCCCAACAAGAAGACATGGTTATCATTCCCATTGTACAGCTGAGGGAACAGCAGCTCAGAGAGAAGAAATTGGCCTAGTCATGGAGCAGGAAACAACAGAGCCCCGATTCTAACCCAAAGGCTTTTCCTTTGTCATTGCTGTGTGACTCTCATGTCCCCTCTCTGACCCTGGGCTGCCTCTAAAATTAGCCCTCGCTGGTTTGGCTCAGTGGATAGAGCGTCAGCCTGTGGACTGAAGGATCCCTGTTTCAATTCCAGTCAAGGGCACATGCCCAGGTTGCAGGCTCGATCCCCAGTGGGAGGCATGCAGGAGGCAGCCAATCAATGATTCTCTCTCATCATTGATGTTTCTGTCTCTCTCTCCCTCTCCCTTCCTCTCTGAAATCAATAAAAAATTTATTTAAAATAAAATAAAATAATGCTGCCCGGCTGGCGTGGCTCTGGGGTTGAGTGTTGACCTATGAACTAGGAAGTCACGGTTCGATTCCCAGTCAGGGCACATGCCCAGGTTGCGGGGTAGATCCCCAGTGTGGGGCGTGCAGGAGGCACCTGATCAATGATTCTCTCTCATTGTTGATGTTTCTATCTCTCTCTCCCTCTCTCTGAAATCAATACAAATATTAAATAAATAAATACATAATGCTGCTAACTGTCCAGTGGATGGCGTCTGGTGGTGAAGGAAATGCTTCGCAAACTGGAAAGGACGGTGCACCCTGCAAAGGCTCCCCCACCAGCACCATTTCTCTGGCAGCCCAGGAGGCAATGAGTAAAGACACAGTGAGCTCCGGGCTCCAGTGGGGTGTGGGCAGCAAGGGCAGGACCGTGACCCGGGTCTGCTGGGAGAAGCTGCTTGCCTTGGAGACGAGCGGCGTGGAGATATGGTGCATGACGTCTGGCTTCACTCCGTTGGCATGTGGCCTGCGGTTCAGTGCCAGGCGGCTTCGCCGGCGGCCCTTGTCCCCACTGGATAGACAACCATTGTAGCTGTGGATATGGGGAGGTAAGCAAAGGTTGCAGGGAGAGAGATACAAGTGAGCCTTTGAGAGGCTAGTAGGAACTGCCAACTTCTGGGCGGATCCTACCTTAATAAACAAGCCCTAGGACCACCTGAAACCAGAAGACCCTACTGATCAAAGTGGGGCCTTTCGGGAGCAGACTGGGTCAGAACACCTTGAAAGGATTTTTCATTCAATTAACCAGTGATTCCTGGCCCCCTGAGCCGTGCCCGGCCAGGTGCTGGGCACTGGGGTGGCATAAGTGATGAAGCACAGGTCAGTTCTATGCCCTAGTGGTGGCAGAAGGGGATCCTCAGCTTTTCAAGGAACCTGGGTGCCACCTGCCATGACCCAAGCACAAGTCAAGTGCATTACAAGCCCAGAGGCCGGAGAAGGGAATTCTGGCCCCAGGATCAAGTTTCTAGGAGAGAGCACACCTCTACTGGGCCTTGAAGAACTGGAAAGGTGTCACCTTTAGCAAACTGCCATTTATGACACCACAGTACTACTGGAAACCAGAATGAAAGAAAAAAATAGACCCACAATGCCACGCCTTCCATACAGCCATTCACATCAAATTTCTACCTTCCTTTCCAGCTCTTGTCCGGAGGGAATGATGTGGAAAGCAAGGATGGGGTGAGTCACAGACTTGATTGCTGCCACGTACTGGAGCCTCCCATGTTCCTGGTGCTTCAGTAATTACCTAATGGAACCTGCGTGATGTCCTGCCAAGCAAGTGTCTTTCTTCCCATTTTACAAATGAGGAAAATTGAGGCTCAGGGAGGTAAAATGACTTGCCCGAGGTCCCAGGCCAATAAGTGAAAAAGTCTAGATTTGAACTCGGGTCTGTCTGACTCCAGCCTCTCCTGCAGAAGCCCTTTTCGAGGTAAGGCTCATCGTAAGCAATGGCCCTGAGGCTGGCAGAGCTTGATGAGATCAGGGCATGGTGACTCAGGTGGTGAAGTGCAACAGGAGAAGATGAGGTTCGTGGAAGGGCCCAGAAAACCAGGCTGAGGAGTCTGGCCTTTAGTCTGTAAGCAGTGGGGAGCAGTGGATGGTTTGACAGGATGAAGAGCTGCCAAATACAGCCAAGGACCACCTGATCAGAACCTTCTAGGACAGGGGTGGGCAAACTTTTTGACTCGAGGGCCACAATGGGTTCTTAAACTGGACCGGAGGGCCGGAACAAAAGCATGGATGGAGTGTTTGTGTGAACTAATATAAATTCAAAGTAAACATCATTACATAAAAGGGTACGGTCTTTTTTTTTTTTTTTTTTTTTTTTTTTAGTTTTATTCATTTCAAACGGGCTGGATCCAGCCCTCGGGCCGTAGTTTGCCCACGGCTGTTCTAGGAGCTTGTTAAAATACAGATTCCCTGGCCCTACCCATGGAGATGGTGATTCTGTAGGTTTGGGATGGGCCTGTCCCTGGCCACTTTCCATGTGTTCTCCAGGTGGCTCAGATGTACAGCCAGTGTGGGCTTCAATGCTCGGCATTGAACCACCAGCTGTCAAGAGGACCTGACCCTAGGGCTGCACTCTCCCCCATCACTGGTCTCACCTCCATCTGCAAAGGCAGCCCTGACTTTGGAATACCAGGCAGCTGCTATTCTAAGGCAAGCACCCCTGAGAGGGGCATCACTCTTACCCTTGTAAGCTCCTTCCACCTATGGGGTGGGGCAGTTCAGGACACAGGCTGGGGCTCAGAAGGGCCTAGCTGAAATCCTGGCTTGTCCATTTATCACATGACCTCTGTAAAACGGGGCTAATTTATCAGGGGCTACCTGTGGGTTCATTGTGAGAACTAAACGAGATAAAGCCTTTAAAAATGCTTGGCACAGAGTCTGACATATATATAGCAGACCCTTAATAAATGTTAGCTATTATTATTTTTAAAAGCACATGGGCCTGGCCGGTGTGGCTCAGTGGTTGAGTGTTGACCTATGAACCAGGAGGTCACGGTTTGATTTCATGCCCAAGTTTCGGGGTCCATCCTCAGGAGGGGGCATGCAGGAGGCAGCTGATCAGTGATTCTCTCTCATCATTGATGTTTCTATCTCTCTCTTCCTCTCCCTTCCTCTCTGAAATCAATAAAAAAAAAAATTTTTAAAGCACATGGCATGTGTATGTCAACAAACAGTAGCCAGTATTATTTCTACAAAATTATCATAATGATAACATAGCTTCTCGGATATTTTCTTCAGGGCAGATGGCAGAGAGAAAGGCCAGAAGGAAGTATTCATGGGGGAGAAGGAGGGGTCTGTGTCTGGGGGGAAAGCAAAGTGGTTGTTGCAGGGATCCTGACCAGACAGAGACCAAGAAGTCTACCCAGCCACCAACTCACATCACTTCCTCTCTTCTGGCCTCAGTTTTCTCATCTGTAGCATGAAAATCAGCCGTGGCTTAGTGAAAGTGCACTAGACCTAGAGTAAGAAACCTGGATCCAAATCCCAGCCCTGCCACTTACCAGCTGTGTGCCCTTGGACCAGTCACTTCCCCTCTCTGAGCCTCGGTTTCCTCACCTCCTTCCTCACAGCATCTTTGTGAAGATTGAAATGAAATAATGTCCATGAAAGGGCTTGGCACAGGCCTGCCTCCCAGAACACTTGATACGTGCCAGGCACTGTTCTACGTGCTTTACAGCAATCACCTTATTCCTTCCTTCCAACAACCCTCTGAGGTATTATCATCATCCCTATTTGTAAAAGGGGAAAACGGAGGCAGAGGGAAGTTAAACAACTTGCAGAGGCAGGATTTGAACCAAGCAATTTTGATAGAGAACCAGAGTTCTTCACCTCAAACTACACACTCACGAGGTGGTTCATGAAAGGCAGCTGTGTTACTTTTTTTCTGATCAGAAACAGGTGGGTAGTTAAGAGTTGTCTTCGTAATTTATGAAAAATGGGAAGATAAAATAACAATTATGAATTGAGTGGGTTTGATCAACTCTGTCTCTCAGCTGGGAAGGTGAGGAAGGACAAAGAGCAGAAGGTCATAGACGGGGAGGACTGGGCCCTTGGTTTGGTTGCCCTGCAGGGAGCTTGGTGCCCCACCCCACCTGGGCCAGGGATGCTCACCCCAGGACGATGAGTTCGCCATACTTGATGGGCTCCTCGCCTGGCTGCACATCTTCACCAGAAGAGAGGATGCAGGAGCCCTGGCTCCCAGGGTGCTGGAGATCTGAGGTTCGGGGGGACCCCACGTCGGGGTTTCCTTCCAGCACCATTCTGGGCAGAATGGGAGAGGAGAAAAAGAATTTTGTAGCCTCCCATCCCATCCCCCCTCAATGCCAGCTCTGGCCTGCTGCTGGGCCACCTAGGCTAATGCCAGAATGACCTTTCACCGCCTCTGTTGCTATGGCAACCACTTCACCTCTGCCTCTCCTAAACTGCCCTGGGTTGCTGGGATACCAGGGAAGGGAGTTGATAGGTGGAATGGAACCAAGAGGGAGAAGCCCACAGAGGATGGGAAAATGTGGTGGGGTTGGAGGGATGAACTAACTTGGGATGGCCAGAGGCTTCTTTTTGGCCAGGACCCCAGTCTGGGATGTTTTTGGAAGAAGGGTACCCCAGGAGTTGGGGGTCCTTAACTCCTCATCTCAGACTCAGCTCCTGGGTTTAGCTCTCAGCCCCAGGACCTTCCTTCTGGCAGGTTATTGGAATCTGTCCTTTTTCATCTTTCCGCCTCTTCGCGGGTCTGGCCTCTGTCTGTCTGCTTTCTCAATGACTCTCCGTCCTCCCCGCCTCTGTCCTTTTCACCACCTCCCTTCCCACCTCCTTCCCCATCTCCGCCCGTTTGTCCACCTCCACTTCCCTATCCATCTGCCTCAGTCTGTCCATCTTGGCCTCGCCCTTCGGCCAGGCCTCTGGACCCATCCCGGGTGCGCGCCCCCTTCCTCCCTCAGGTGTCTGTCTGCAGTCCCCGGGCTGTCTGGGTCTCTGGAGGCCTGTGGGGGCGGCGCTCCCCCCTCCAGCTACGGCTGCAGCAGAGCCCATCTCCGCAGGAAGCCTGTTTGGAAAACACCCGCGCAGGAGGGGCTGCGCCGGGCAGGCCCGCGCCCCGCACCCGGGCCAGGCACAATGACGGCCTAGCGCATACGCAGATACACACCCGGGGCCCCTCCACACAAACACGCGCGTGCACGCACAGTCCCGCACACCCCGAGCCCCGCGAGCAGAACCAGGACCGGCGCAGAGCCAACCCTGGTCCTGCGACAGCAGGCGCGAGCGCCCAAACAGCCACAGGCGCTCGCCCTCGGACCCACTCCCCCTGCCGCCCCCAGACATGCAAACACGCCCCCTGCACCCGCCAGGGCCCGCCCGGCGCAGCCCCCGCCCCCTCCGCCCAGGCGGCCTCACCTGGCCGCGCTCGGGGGTCCGCTCTGCGCCGATCCCTCCGCACCTCGACTCTGCTCGGCCCCGGGGCCGCTGCGGCGGGATGGGCCCGGCCCGTGGCGGCTCCGCGCTGCCTCGTCACGTGGACACCCGGGTCCGAGGGAGGGGGACCAGCGCGCACCTCCACGCTCCACCTCCCGTCCAGATGCCCCGCCCCTGGCCCGCCTCCAGGAAAGCCCCGCCCACTCTAGACTCCGCCCCTTGCGGCGAAGTTTAGCCCTAATGACCTGAGCACCGCCCCTTCCTGGAAGACCACGCCCCTATGACCCCGCCCCCTGCACTGGAAGTCCCAGTCGCCGCTGTCTCAGGAACTCCGTGGACTATCGTTGCGGGTTCGGCGACTCCCTGGCAGCCTAGTTCGGGCTACCCAGATCCCGCCCTTATTTCTGGGGATTTCCCGGGTCCCCCCAAAGACCTGGGCGCCCCCTCCTCCCCCACAGTCTGGGCAGGAGGCCCCTCTCCCCACATTAGTACAGGGGCTCTCTTTCCCCCGCCCCCCCACACCCACCTTCTACTTGGGGAAGCCGCAGAATTAGAGGAGAGAGCTGGGGCGGGAAGGAGAGGAGGCGGACGGGGGCGAGAGGGTTGTGCGTCTGCAGGGAGGCCGCGGAAAGCCGCTACGTCGCAGACCTTTTCTTCCAGCCCAGCCCGGCCCCTCTCTTCTCCCTGGGTGACTTCTGGCCCCTCTGGACCCCCTGGTGCCCAGGAACACCTCCCTCCCGCCGGCCGGCACGCCCACACCAGGCGAAATGCCACAAAAGGGATGGAGGGCCCACAACCCCTTGCGGGCCTTGGCGTGAAAGATACCTATCTCATCTATGGGCCTGCACAGGTAGCTATCCACTGTACTTTGAGCAAAACAAGCCTTTAATTGCTGGAAGGCAGGCACAATAATCACCTGTTTTATGGATGAGAAAACAGATTTACAAACTTGGTCACGGTTATTCTGCTAGAAAGGAGCCAGGAGTGGATTTCAGCTGTGTGATTCCAAAGTCTGGACTCCTAACTTCCTTACCTGTGATAACTGGGAGAGGCAGGTGGGCCAGAGCAGGAGAGGCCCAGAGACGCATCAGATGAGATCCCTTTAGGACATTATCTCTCAGTATGTTTGGAGCCATAATCAAGAAATGGGGGACGCTTAGAGGATGGATTCTTAACCTGCATCTTTGGAGTGAGTGTGTGCTCCATTGCGGAAATCAAACAAGGTTGCACAGAGGAAATGGCCTTTGGCCCTATTGTGAAAGGTACGTGAATTTGCCCACAAAATCCTGGAGGGAGCATCCTTCCCCCACCCCACACTTGTTGCTTGTGAAGCTCCCAGTGTCTGAGACCACCTGGGCCCCACCATGTTCACATCTCACTAACTCCCCCACCAAAAATAGCCTAGGATACCAACTGCTTTGCCATCTGTTCTGGGGCCCTCTGTCAGATGAGACAAGAAAGCCGCAGACAGCAAGTCCTTTAGGGACAAAGGTACTCATTGATCAGAAGGAAACACCACTGAGCAAGCTGGACTGCTGGGCTGCCAGCAGCAGGTCATGCAAATCCTGCACCACAAGACAGCCTCCATCCCTGAATGCCTACAGTATGCCCTCTCCCATGCCAGGTAGGCACAGCTCCATTAGGACATAGGGACAGCCTCACTCCCCTTTGCACTCCCAGCTTCTAGCACATTGTCTGCCAGAGCAGGCCCAGTGAACGTGTGCTTGGGTTACTATTAGATACCTCAGTTTACAACTGAGAAAAGTGAGACTCTTTTTTTTTTTCTTTTTTGGCAGTGGGGAGATACTTATCCCGGATCACACAGCAAGGTAAGTATAGAGCTGAGGTTTGTCCAGAGCCCAGTGCTACCACCCAACACCAGGAAGACAGTGATTTCTCCTGCCGTAGAGTGCTGGAATCAACGAGGATCAGAGCTGCATGGTGGGCACAGCCAGACCTGAAGGGGCCTCCAGAAGCCTGCAATGGGACTGATCCCAGCACTGTCCACATAGGGGAGAAGAAGGGACAGCTGGATACCACCAGCAGACACAGATGCCCAAGTTCAGCCTTGGTTTCTGGCTCTAACTCCCATGTTCTATGCTAAGAACTCCAGTTTCTTAATCTCTCTATCCTCAGTATCCTTATTTATAAAATGGAAATAATTTAATATCTACCCGTAGTGGGATAAAAACTTGCAGTATTCAAAAGGGGAAGGCTGGGGAACATCTGTAATACCAACAATTTAAAAAAATGCAGTAGCCCTGGCTAGTTTGGCTCAGTGGATAAAGCATCGGCCTGTGGACTGAAAGGTCCCAGGTTCCATTCCGGTCAAGGGCACATGCCCGGGTTGCAGGCTTGATCCCCAGTGGGGGGCATGCAGGAGGCAGCCGATTGATGATTCTCATCATTGGTGTTTCTATCTCCCTCTCCCTTTCCCTTCCTCTCTGAAATCAATGAAAATATATATATTTTTAAATGCAGTATTGTTCTGAAATCCCTTTGTTCAGCCCCTCCCTTCTCTCCCTTCAATCTAGATCTTAACCCTATTGCTTCAAAAAAGGGGGGGAGACAAAGAGAGAAACAAGATACAAGTTTATTCCTTTTTTTAACTAAAATTGTTTATTTTTTAAAAATATATTTTATTGATTTTTTACAGAGAGGAAGGGAGAGGGATAGAGAGTCAGAAACATCGATCAGCTGCCTCCTGTACACCCCCTACTGGGGATGTGCCTGCAACCAAGGTACATGCCCTCAACCGGAATCGAACCTGGGACCCTTTAGTCCCCAGGCCAACGCTCTATCCACTGAGTCAAACCGGCTAGGGCTGTTTATTTACTGATTTTTAGAGAGAGAAAAGGAGAGAAGAACAGAGAGAGAAAAATAGAGACTCTGAGGCTAGGCCGGGCTCTGGCCGCCGGACCTCGCTCGGAGAGCCGAGCTTGGACAGAGCCCTGTGAGGCCAGCCTGGCCTTGTGGGCCTCTCTCGCAGTCTGAGCAGAGTCCGAGCACTGCTTTCACACTATAAGAAGAGACTTGGAATTCCAACAGAGATCGTAAGCCATTTACTCTCTGGCTGTTACAGAAAAAAATCTTGCTAAGCTCTCTCTGATCTAGGATTTTTAATTCCCTTTATAGTCTTGCACAGCTGTTTAAGAACTTTGGAGAGGTCTCTTTCACTAAAGGCAGTCTTTTCCAAGCCAATTAGCCACTCATTAGGAAGGTGGGGGAAGCCAGAAGAGTAGGCTGCACAGACTGCATACGAGTCCCCGACTTGGTAACAGGCAAACGGATTCCCACTGGAAAGTGAGAGTCAGAGATTGGAGGTGGGTGGGGGAAAGATGAGGTCTTTTTTCCCATCTTCCCTGTTTCTGACCTGGCAGAGAAAATGTACAAGCACAAGGGTGGGGCTAGAGAAAGGGTATTTGAGGTCTTTCGTGTGGGTGTGCCACCTCCTGTGTGGCAGTACTAGCCCCTATAGGCTGGCAGCTGTAATCTGGACCCCAGCCTCCCCACATCAGACACAAGCAACACAGCTTTGGAATCAGGAAGCCACAAGAAACAGTGATAGTGGGAATAGCATAAGAGCAAAAAGCAAGCTTGGAACCCTAGAATATTCCAGCAAGAAGTGGTGGACAGGTGACCTGTTTCCACCCCTGCTTTGAACCATTGGGAGCCTGAGATCCAGGCAGCCATGAAAAAACCTGAGCCACAGCCAGAGCGGGGATTGAAATGCAGGGCCTCCAACTCCCAGGCCACATGCTATCTGGGGATCAGAACTTGCCAGGCCCACAGTCCAGTAACCAATATCCAGGAAGGTCATTGGGTGCCACTGTCTTACAGAAGGAATCCTGGGCCTCAGGGAAGGGGGTGACCCCCGTATACTCCTGGCAGGGTAGCCACCGGAGGACCGTTTTTCTGCCTCTGGATTCCAACAGCCATGTCTACACTAGTGCTCAAGGCCGTGGACAGGCCTTCCAGGAGCCTCGTTTTCTGAACATGCGGGGCAGGATAGCATGCTTCAGAGGGCAGCCTCACCTACACAGCCCTTTGCTGGTGGCCGTTAGGTGATGTCCACCTGCCGTCCTGGTTGGCAGACCTTCCCTGCATGCTCTTCAGTTTCCGTGGCATGACCAGTTTGTGTTTTATTCTGTATTTGCCTCCCACGCCTTGCTCCTCCTCTGAAGAAGCCCATCTTTTGCCATCTTGAATTGAGAACCGAGACTGTTTTTTCAGAACTGCCTGGCCGGCACCCACAAGCAATACTTGTCCTTCCAGCAGGACCAAGGGAGCCAGTTTCAGTGCACGGGAGTGACTTGCACAGCCACCTTTCCCTCGAGAGCCAGGAACCCTTTCAGCCTCTGGCTCTGAGCCAAAGTGGGGTGCTGTTAGCAGGCTGTAGTCATCCAGGTGAAAGATGTTGGTGCTGAGACTAGGGTTACAGCAGTGGAAGCACAGGAACTAATACATGCAAGGATCATTATATTTGTTCCATCAATAATTCCAAAAGGCCTACTGTGTGCCAGGTCCAAGGTTAGGCCTTGGACATACAGGAATGAGCAAGATGTAACATCACTTTTTAGGGTCACACAGGCCACTGCACTGCTTTCTATTTTGGGGGGAGGCTGGGCCATGAGCATTAGTAAGAGATCATTTTTATTGTGATCCAATACATACACACAGACACACAAGGGAAACACAGGTTTTATGAGAACACTTATAATTTTTTTTAATCCTCACGTGAGTATATGTTTTTATTGATTCTAGAGAGGAAGGGAGAGAGAGAAACACTGATGTGAGAGAGAAATGTAGATTGGTTGCCTCCTGTGTGTGCCCTGACCGGGGATCAAACCTGTGCCCTAACCTGCAATGAAACCCAAAACCCTTTGGTGCATGAGGCAACACTCAAACCAACTGAGCCACCCAGCCAGGGCAAAAACACTTATCTTTATTCCATGTGATATACTTCATTTTCTATTCTATTTCATTACAAATGCTGGTCAAACTCATGAAATCAATTTCATAACCCACTGATAGGTCACAATTCTAATTTGAAAAAAATCCCTATAATCAACCAATGTGTGGGCAAATCTGTTTTCTTCTGAGACCTCTCTCCTTGTGTTCTCACATGGTCTTTCCTCTGTGCTTGTCTGTGTCCTGATCTGCTCTTATAAGGACAACTGTCAGATTGGATGAGGGCCCAACCTAATAGCCTCATTTTAACTAGTCACCTTTCTTTAAAGGCCCTATCACATTTGGAGGCACTATAAGTTAGGGCTTCAATATATTACTTTTGGGTGGAGATAATTCAACCTATAAGAGAAAAACCTTATAATTTTCCTGAAGGGTATGGAGGCAGAGGGAGCCGGGGAGAAAAGGCGAGAAAGAGTGTCCAGGTCTATATGCACAGACGGAGGCCCAGGAGAGCGAAAAGTGGCAGGAAAGTGCACACTCTGGTGTGGCTGAGAGTATGGTGTGAGGTACGGAGTAGCAGGATGGAGAAGTTGGCTAGCTCCAGGGTCTTGAATCCCATACCAACAAGTGTAGACTTTAGTTTACAAAGCAATGAGTCTCAGGAGGGTCCCCTGGGACTGGAGGAGGATCCCAGAGAACTGAATTTTAATAAGTGTCTCAGATGGACCAAGACCCACACTCTGGGAAAAGAAGCTGCATTGACATTGACAAGTTTTAGGGAACTGACACTCGCTGAGTTGGAGAGGATAGATTGATGGGGCAAGAATGGAGGCAGAGAGACCATAAAGGGGGCTGTCCTGAGTGTTCAGCCAAGGACAGATAAAGTCTGAAGTGACAATAATAATAGCTACCCCTTAGAGAGTGCTTACCATACATCCCATGCCAGACCTGAGCTAAGCACCTTACCTGGGTAATCTCATTAGATTCTCTCAACAGTTCTGGTGGTAGATATTATTATTATTATTATTATTATTTCACAGTTGAGAAAAGTGAGGCCTACAGATGTGATGGGACTTGCCCCAAGTCACACAATGAGGGAGAAGTGTATGTTGGGAGAGACAGAAAGTGGATGTCACCACTTCTCTCTGGGAAGTCACAGAGGGGATGGCAGGATTGGAGAGAACTGTGGGGGCTGAGGGAGAGGGGTGAACTGTAAGTGGGCAGTTCTAGGTCCCTAACTCTCCGTGTCTTCAATCAAAGGCTGAAGGAAGCTCAGCCCACTCCTCCCCCTGCCTTCCTCCATCTCTGCTGTCCTGCTGCTACAGGGGGCCTCCAGGGGACCGGACTGAGCACTGTGTGTGACAAGTACACATCTCAGCAGAATGTATCTGGCACCCAATGTCGTCCATTCACACAGGTCCCCATGGAGATGGCCTGACTGGACCTTCACCCTGAGAGGCCTCTAGCTGGTCAGCCATGCCCTTCAGGGCTGGAAGCTTCTCTGTTCTCTCCATGTCACCCTTCAAAGCACAGTCATTTCTGCCCAGCCTTCAGCTGTTCCCCCCACCTTCCCCCCCAGGGTCTTTTTTTTTTCTTTTAATATTGATTTCAGAGAGGGAGAGGGAGAAAGATAGAAACGTCAAGGATGAGAGAGAATTATCAATCGGCTGCCTCCTGCACGCCCCCTACTGGGAATGGAGCCTGCAACCCGGGGAATGTGCCCTTGGCTGGAATCGAACCCGGGACCCTTCAGTCCGCAGGACTACGCTCTATCCACTGAGCCACCCAGCTAGGGCCCTCACCAGGGTCTTGCTGCCTCCTTGTGGAGTGGGATTAGCCACCCACAGACCTCTGGCCTGAACCACTTTTCTGGGCTCCATTAACCCACTGGGAAGCAGGCTACTGGCCTTTCCAGCTGGGATTCCTACATCTCTCATCACTCCACTCCCCTCTTTCTTCTTTCTCCTTGTAGCCCAGTGAATCTTTTTTTTTTTAAAATATATCTTATTGGTTTTTTTACAGAGAGGAAGGGAGAGGGGATAGAGAGTTAGAAACATCACCCCCTACTGGGGATGTGCCCGCAACCAAGGTACATGCCCTTGACCGGAATCGAACCTGGGACCCTTGGGTCCGCAGGCCAACGCTCTATCCATTGAGCCAAACCGGTTAGGACCCTGTAAATCTTTTTATCCTGTGTACATTGATGATCCAAACTTCATCAAGTTCACAGGCAACAAGAGGAGCCACCGGGCAGTTTGCTTCCAGAGTCTGTACTCTTAGCCATACCGCCTTTGGACAACAGGTGAGGAAATGAGCTCTAGGTTCATTTCAAACCCATGTCCAGCCGCCAGCGCCCCAGCGCACAGCCATCTGCGGGATTTGCAAAGCCGTCAAAACTACCATACCCACAATGCTGTGCGGACAGTAAGGGCCTTCTCTAGTTTAGCTGTCCGAAGTACTGCCTGCGTGCTCTTCGGGAGAAATATGTGTACCCGAACCGTTCGGGTCCTTCCTCTATCTCCAGAGGGCAAAGTAAAAGTTTTTTTCTTTATATCACCCTCTTTGTTTTACTCGTTGGAGGATCGAAACAACTCTGCTCTTCTTGGGCTTCACCAGCCCTAACCTAAAGAGAGGACCCGTGACCTCTGACACAAGATGGCGGCGCCCAGAGCCGTCGGTGTTGCTGTTGACCTGCGTGAACGAAGGCAGTGAACCCCGCATCATGTCGAAGCTCATCCGGGCCACTCGGGCGGCCAAGAAACCCGAGGTCGGCGGCGTGATCCGGACCATCGTGCGAGCGGGCCAGGCCATGCCGGGGCCCCCTCTAGGCCCCGTCCTGGGTCAGGTGCAGCGTGCGGGATCTCGGCGTGGGAGGCGCCGGAGGGTGGGAGCTGGTGCTGGGGCGGAGGGGGCGGGCTCGGGAGCCGGGGAGGCCTCGGTTCCAAGCGCGGCTCTGCCACCCACTCGCTAAGGTGCCTCCTGGAGGCCCCGCCTCCTCAGCCCGTCCCCAGCGGACTGTGGTGAGGATGGAGAGGGCTGCTGCCTGCAGAGCACCGGCTCTCAGTGGTCGTTGGATCTGGGTGGAGGGAAGAGGAAGGGGACAGGGAGACTTGGAGATGGAAGCGGGAGGGAGGGAGCCTCCTTGCTCCCTGTACGAGCCCCTGTGCTTCCGCCACAGCGAGGCGTCTCCATCAACCAGTTCTGCAAGGAGTTCAACGAGAAGACGAAGGACATCAAAGAAGGCATCCCTTTGCCCACCAAGATCTTCGTGAAGGTGCCGATCGATCGGGACTGCGAGCCTGGCTCCTCTTCATCTCCCCCCGCGCCCGCAGGCTCGGGACGGGTCGCCGGGGGTTGCCACCCCGTTCCTCGCTCGGGGCGGGTCTCCTCCTGTTCCTGGGCCCCGCGTTCCCCGTCCACGCAGGGGAGACGACGGCCTCTTTTCCGAGCCCGCCCGCCGGTCGCAGGCCTTCCATTGTCCTTTCACTTCCTTGGGGCTTCCTGAGCAGAGCTGGGCCTGGACCCGAGGGGACGCGGCTGTTTGCTACAGATTTATTTCTCTTGTGGTTTTGTGGTCTTTTGGAGGGACACCATCAGAAAGGGACTCAAGGGTAGGGGAGACGGGAAGTTAGAAGTCCCCTCGGTTGGGGAAGCAGGGGTTGGGAGAGGCAGGAAGAGATATTCTCACATTTCTTCTTTTTTTTTTTCATTAAGCCCGACAGGACGTTTGAAATCAAGATAGGACAACCCACTGTCACCTACTTCCTGAAGGCAGCTGCTGGGATTGAAAAAGGGGCCCGGCAGACAGGTAAGGGTTGGGGTAGGCCCCTGGGATTTGGGGGGAGGGGGGATCTGAAGGAGGCAGTGACACCCAAAGGGCTATTTGTTTCTTCCGTCCAGGGAAGGAGGTGGCAGGCCTGGTGACCTTGAAGCACGTGTATGAGATTGCTTGTGTCAAAGCTCAGGACGATGCCTTCGCCCTGCGGGACATGCCCCTGTCCTCTGTTGTCCGCTCCATCATCGGCTCTGCCCGCTCCCTGGGCATTCGTGTGGTGAAGAAGTGAGTGTTCTGGGGAAGCACAGTGCCAGGGGAGGACCTGAACAGCTCTTGACTTTGGGGCAAGACAGAGCGTGCGCATTAGTGGGAGCGTCCGCTTCTGAGTCAGAGGACCTTAGAGTCTTGGGAGCCCCATTCATTCATTTGAATGCACTTGTTAAGAACCCTCTATGTGTTAGAGGGAACTAGATAGCCATGCTTGGCCCCACTTTTAAGGAACTCACAGTCCAGAGCTGGAGGCAGATGCACAGCTGGAGCATTAGACTGCAGACAGGCAGTGTTGAACGACAGCTGTCTTGAGAACAAGGTGTAGGACTCCTGATTTGCCTGGCGTGTCGATGGGAACTTTGTAGGAGAGGTGACGAGACCTGGAAAAGGAAGTCAAGGACTGGGGGCAAGCATTCCAAAAAGTGGAGATTGCTGTGAAGGATAGAAGGTGAAAGAGTGCAGCAAGAAGTTCAGTGTAATCTGGTATACAATCCGGCATTACAGGCAGAATAGGAAATAGTGTGAGAGAGGCCAGGCCAACAGGGGCCCCCACCTTGGGCTTCAGATGACCTCAGCAATTGTGTCTTTGAAGTGAGATGTTAGGTGAGAGGGCGTCTAGCCCCGACAACAGCAGGGTCAGCTCTCAACCCTTTACTGGTCTTTTGCTGCCGGTCGTTTCCCAAAAGAAGTGGGGTTAAGCAGGGAACAAGAATGGGCTTCATTTTTCTCAAATATTTACTTTTGCTGAGAGTACAGAAATGAGTACGTTTGGTTCCTGTTCACGGGGAGACACGCATGCCCAAAGACTTTATTGCACAAAGTGTTGTGGGTCACCGAGGAAGAGCCAGTTCATCTGGGCTGAGTTGTAGCCGGGGCCTCAAAGGACCGTAGGGCTTAAAGAAGGGAACAAAAGGCAGAGATGGTGAGGGTGGTGGGGTGACATTCCTGGCAGAGGAAACAGATGAGCAAAGGTAGGAGAAGTCCAGGAGGGGAGAAAGGATTCTGAGACAATGACATGGGCCACTCACTTACCATCTGTGTTTTTGTACCCACAGCCTCAGTTCGGAAGAGCTGGCAGCTTTCCAGAAGGAGCGAGCCATATTCTTGGAGGCTCAGAAAGAGGCCGATTTAGCAGCTCAGGCAGAAGCTGCCGCTGCCAAAAAGTGACCCCTGTCCTGCGCACTCCAGAATTTTGAAAGGAGCAGCTGGGAAGGCTGTGCCGAAGGGGAGAAGGGGAGATGACACCAACCTGATTATTATTGCCCTGACTTAGATTATATATTTTTACACGTATGGATGTATCAGGAGATTCAGCCTAAATAAACACCTTTTGTCACTCTCTATTGAGTTCTGTCTTAGGGCCCTAGGGGAAAGGGACCAGTACTGATGGTGGCAACACAGACAGTAGGGCTCTTCCTGCTGCTTCTCAGATACATGATCCGAGGCTCAGCCAAGCCGAGCAACTTGTCCAGGTTGAATCGGTGGCAGAGGTCGGAGTAGTAGCCCTCCTCCCCACCGATGACAAAGCAAGCAGGGTAGGTGGGGGCTGCGAACGCCGGGGCTCGTGTGTACAGAAGCAGCAGATGTTGCTTGTGCTGTAATCAGAAACATTTCTTAACTCTTAGGAACTTGCCAGTTCAACAGAAACAGACCCCTGTGGTGACTTCAGGTCACAGCCCCAGCAGTGTTGCTGCACAAGTGCCTCAGGTCCCTCTACGAAGCTGGTCCTGGCACGGGATCAGGTGTTAGCTGAATGTGAACCATTGGGCTCGTGGCTACAGACCCATGGAAGAAGCAAAGCTTCAGGAGGTCCCTGCCCGAGGCAGGAGAAGACCTGAGGAAGCCCTGGCCTTTTGTTTTCCCCCATTCCCCAGAACATCAAGGACTTGTCCTTGCAGAGAAGAGAGGAGGAGTTGGGGCAGAAATGGATTCACGTTTACTGAACACCTGTTACATGCTAGTCTCTTTGTTTTGCACCAAGATTTGGAAAATAACACACTCCAGTTTGGGTAATCCCACCACCCAGATGAGACTCCTAACAGTATTTAGGTATATATCTTTTCTACTCTTCTTTGTGCATGTATTTATATGTAACTTTAAAAAATAAATAAATAAAGTGGTGTCATACTCTAGATACTGTTCTATTTTACTTTTAGCTTGGCAATTATTTAAAACATTTTTCATTATCTTCTTTAAGCAATTTTTGATGACTGCTTAGTATTTTGTCTTGTGGGTGGACCGTAATTCATTTAACCAAGTCCTCAGAAGCAACAATAAAATAACTGTTGGCTATTTTGTTTGTATTAAAATATATATACAGCCCCGCTGGGTATGGTTGAGTGGTTGAGCATGACCCAAGAGGTCACGGTTTGATTCCCAGTAAGGGCACATGCCCAGGTTGCAGGCTCGATCCCCAGTGGAGGTGTGCAGGAGGCAGTCAATTGATGATGTTTCTGTCTGTACCTTTCCCTTCCTCTCTAAAAATCAATAAACATTTAATATATATCACACATACACAAACTTAGGATGAACATCATTTGCAAAACAGTTTTTGAGTGGCTTATTATCAGGTACTGGGCTCAGTGCTCCTACTACAGAATAAATGTGAGAGACACAGTTCCTGCCGTCAGAGAACTGGTTCTTTCCCTTACTGAACGACATACTGTGCACTTCTTGCAGACTGTTCACTTAGTTTTTGTTATGTCTCTCACAGCTAGAATGCACCAAGGGAAGCTGTTTCCCTGCAGGACCAGGCTGAAGAAAGAAACTCATGTCCTGAGACTTCCAACCCACCCCCAGGGACCTTGGGCCTTGTTCGCTGTTGCATTGCCAGCACCCAGAACACTGCCACATGTAGGTATTGTAAATACTATTTATCACATGAAGAAATGAGGCTGCAGAGCCAGCACTTGCACTCAGCCTTCATGACCTCAAAACTTGAGCTCTTTCTCCTCCATTCTGCTCCCAGGGCAGAGTCTGGTATCCGTAGGAAGAGAACTGGCCGAGAGTCAGATGTGAGAATGCCGTTAGGCGAGTCCTTTCCTCTCCCTGGGCATCAGTATAACCATTCATCTGGTCTAAGCTATAAAGCTCTGAGAGGAACAGAAGCAGATACTTCTTTGTCCAGCAGGTGGAGCTATTGGCTCTTCTAATTTTTTCTCTCCAACTAACTTGGTGGCCAGGGTCTCTTTCTGAAGTCACCTGCCTTCTCAACAAAACGCACACTCTCTCCTATCACCCACCACCTCCACCAATCACCAGTGAAGTGCTTTTTTCTCTCATATATTTTTGTTTATTGATTTCAGAGAAGAAGGGCGAGGGAGAGAGAAATAGAAACATCAATGATGACATAGAATCATTGATCAGCTGCCTCTTGCACATCCTCTACTGGGGATCCAGCCCACAATCTGGGCCTCCTGGTTCATAAGTGGACATTCAACCACTGAGCCACACCGGCTGGACTCCATCCCCAATTTACCTGAGAAGAAACTGAGGCTCAGGTTCCACTCAGCAAAACGTTGGTGAATTTAAATCCAGGCCTTTTTGTCTCCTAATTTTCCCCCCTGCCATGCCCTGTGGCTGTTGGGCCCTCAAGCTCAGAGGAAAACAGTATTTTTGAAAGCTTTAGTATGCAGACCTGGAGGGAAGAGGCTCCCTGCTCCAGTTCAAGCCGGCCCTCTCGGGTAACTGGGACGGGATGATTTGAGATGGTGGTTCATGGGCTTTGGGGCAGAGGACCCGGCCCAGGGCTCGGATGCAGATGATGTGTCGCCCACTTATGGCTCTCACCAACTGTGGGGGAAATCACTTTTTCCCTATGACACTCCGTTTCTTCATTAGTGAAATGGCGCCAATAGGCCTGTTCAGAGGCTTCTCGGCAGTGAATGAGGGATATAAAAGTGTGTGTCAGCTGAGAGACCCATGCAAGGTGGTTATCATTCCAACAGGCCACCAAGGGAAGCTGTTTCCCTGCAGGACCAGGCTGAAGAAAGAAACTCATGTCCTGAGACTTCCAACCCACCCCCAGGAAAATGCCAAGCGGAATCCGCTACCCATCCCCAGGCCCTTCTGCTGCTCCCACACTGTGAGCACTTCAAGCCTGAACACGGAGGAGATGCCAATACCCGCTGGCATTTTGAAGGCAAGTTGTGGCATCTGCTGTTTCAGCTCCAGACTCTCCAGCTTCCAGCACAGGGTGGACAGCACACTGTGCACTCAGATGTTGCATGAACAAAGGAATGAGCGAATAAGTGAATCAAGAATCAAGACAGCCAGGCTGTCTGCAGGTCCAGGCTTTACTTCCAGACCCCCACACTCCCATCTGGGCCTTCCAACCTTCTCAGGTCACCCCCCCGCTTCCCTCTTTACAGCATGACACCAGAGGTACCAAAAAGGCAAACTGGACTTTATTATAAAGTTGGCTACAAAGTCACCACAGCACCACGAGGTGGCCACCTGGGCAGGCCCAGGCAGTCTGGCAGCCGGGTGAGTCCTGCACCAGGTACACGCACTCGTGCAAGCACACGTGTGACAGCGGCAGGTCTGCCTTCCTCCATCGGAAAGAAACGTAGCGTCTCTTCACGCCCCCCACCCCAGGTGCGGGGCGCAAAAGTCACAAGAAGGGCCGCCAGGGCGGCAGAGTCCATCGGAATTGAAATCCCGTTACTGGTGTGTAGAGAATTCTACGTGGGTGTCAAGAGCCCCTTGGGGCACAGGCTGGCCCGAATGGGTGCTGCCTTTCCCCCACCAAGGCCCAGGGGTGGCTTGGCCCCCAGGCGTGGAGAACTGGCCCAAGCCCATGGGGCAGTGCAGGGGGTAAGTGAGACTCCCCCATTCTCCACTTGAAATCCCATTCAAGGAAACTCACTACGAGTGAATACAGATTGAAATGGAAACTGGGATTGCTGGAAGTCTCTAAATATTAAAAAGAAGCTCCCCTCCCTAGCCCTCCCTCCTCCCCCCACCCAATCCTGCAGGGCCTGGGGAATCAGATATATCCCCCTCCAGCCCCTAGAATCCCCCCAACAGTCCCGGGGGGGTGGAGAGCAGCTCCACGTCTTGATGACAATATGCCATACTTGACGACGTTAAGTCACAGACTTATTCAAAACGTTGGTTCCCCTCCACTTCCATCTGCAGAGAGAGAGAGAGAGAGAGAGAGAGAGAGAGGACAATCAGTAGGCCTGTTAGGAAAGATAGGCTGAGGATGTGGCACATAGTATATGGGCTTCAAATATGTTGGCCCAATGACTGAATGATCACCAGCGGTTCAGCAGAAAAGGGAGCAACTTGGACAGATGAAGTGAAACCATGGCTATAGTTTTGGAATGGATGGAGCCATAGCAGGCAGCCTCTCTTACTTTTCCAAATGCCTATAAACGCTTAGTCTGTATCCCCTTTAGGGGGGTAAGAATACTGAGATGGGGCTCTGATGCCTCCTCCATCAGTTTGTGTGTGGCCTTAGGTAAGTTTCTTTAACCCTGGGACCTTGATTGTGTTCATCTGTAAAATAGGGTGATGATGGCTGATCTAGGTCCTTCACAGAGTTAAGGAGGAGAAACCATTAGTGAAGGATCCTCTTGCATTTATCCCACACCCCTAACCCCTGCCCTTCAAGCCTACTTGTCAGGAATTTCCAGAATATTTTTCATTAGTTCTTATTCTCACTGCTACCCTAGGCAGCAGACAATATTATCCCATTAATAAAGTTGAGGTCCAGAGAGGGGAATTTACTCATTCCACCCAGTATCTCGCTGGCAGGACAGGGACTTAAGTTCTTGAACTTTTGGGCTGGACTCACCTTCATGGAAGCTGTCTTGAACTTGGCTCTGGAGTTGATGCAACTCATCAGGAAACCCATCATAGGGGAATGCTGAGACACCTGTCTCAAAGGCGGTTTCATATGTGGCCAGGTCCTCCAGGAAGCTGTGGTCTTCTGGGGACAGGTTGTTGCAAGGCGACAGGGCCCCTCCTGGGACCGCTGCCTCAGTATCCTCTGAACTCCATTCCCCATTGGGGTCTGGGGTAGAGAGATCCATGAAGATGTCTTCCACGGGCACCTCTTCCAGGAATATGTTCCCAGGGTCAACCAGGAAGTCCAGCTCCTGGCATTTCCAGGGTTTCAGATCCAGGCTGAGCACAGGAGGGCCAGACCCTGACAGGGACAGGTTGGAGTCCAGGGGCTCCAGCCCCCCAAGTGGCTCCAGCCCGCCTGCGCAAGCATCAGCTGAAAAGGGCCTGTCCATGCCCTGAGCCAACTGGCTGATCTGCTGGATGAGACGGTCTATCTCATTCTGCTGCTTCTCGGAGTAGTGGAAGAAACTCTGCTTGACTGGAGAGGCCTCGGGTGTAAGCAGGCCTTCGGGCACCAGGGGGACATCCACAGAGAGGGAGCCCCGGAGCTGGGCGAGGGCCAGGAGTGTGCAGTCCCCATTACCAGGGCTGCTGGGGCTTGGAGGCAACTTCTCATAGAGAAAACTGCATCCCTCCTGGGCGAAGTAAGTCTTGCTGGGATTGGGACTCAGTTGTTCTGGGAAAGTTTGGCTGGGGCTGTTCAGATGTGCCGGGAATGCTGTGCTGGGAGGAGTCAGCTGCTCATGGGCAGGGCTGCCCAGAGGCTCGGGGAAGGGAGCAGTGCTGGGAAGCAGCTGGTCTGGAAAGTTGGTGGTGCAGGGAGTCAACTGATCTTCGTAGCTTCTGGCTGAGGTTTTGGTCAGCTGGCCTTGTAGTGGGCTAGTCAGTGGATCTGAGAAGGTGGCACTACTGGGCGTCAGTTGATCGGAGAAGGTCACGGCGCTTGGAGTCAGCTGTTCTTGGAGAGAGCTGGATGGAGTGGACAAGTGGGCTTGGAAGGGCTCGTGGAGGCTGAAGAGGAAGGCACAGCCTCCTGGCTGGTGGGGTGTATAGGGTGGGGTGCACACAAGATCCTTGCTCAGGTCGGCTGGAAGAGAAGGCTCAGGGCGAGGTGGGAACGTCAGGTAACTGAAGCCCAGCTCTTTGGGAGGTCGGGGAAGCTCTTCTGGTGTTGAGACAGCACCCATTTCAGGAGCAGGGGGGAAACTGGTGCTTCTGGGAGCCCCCAGGGCTGGGGTAAAGAGTGGGTTACGGCTGGAGCACTGTCCCTGGGAGAGGATGTTCTCAGGGAATGAGGGCAATATGGTTGGGGTACCCAGGACATAGGTTGCCTGAGTGTCTTCAGAGTTCAGCTGCTGGCGGAGGCTCCAGGCCTCTGTGTTACTGGAGAGGAGAGAAGAGATAGCCAGTAAGGATTTGGTGCCCATTCCCAGAGCAGTTCCCAGGTTTGTATCTCCTCCATGCCCCCCTCAGCTGCCCGCCCCCCCCCCCCCCCGCCCCCGCTCAGGCTCCTGCCTCGCAACTCACCTGATTGGGTAGTTATTGGCAGTAATGGGGCCCTCTGGACCTTCTGAATATAACAGGCAATAAATCCATGCCCAGCCTCCAGGCTTGGCCTGCAGTCTCACTACCATCTCTGCCTGAATATCTCCACTCTCAGCCACTGAAGGGAAAGAAAAAAATGCAGAGTTAGGACACATATCACATAACATCACCTAAACTATCACCCCACTGACCTCTCCACTGAGTTTGGGATCCATAACATCCTCTTCTGACTACCCTAACCTGTACCACTCAGCTCCCCACCTTGACCTCACCATTGGGAGTCCTCCAGTTCTGTTTTCACCTTTACTCCTCACCTAATGTGCACCCTATAGCATCCAAAACTGCTGGCCTCTGGTGCCTCCCCAGCATCAGCCTCGACCAGACCTTCCTGGTAGGGTCTCCCATTCCCTTTCCCAGCTCCCTGTCTTGTCCCCAGCTTTTCTGGACACTCACACAGGCGGTAGTGTTGAACAGAAGCGTGGCCCAGGTCCTCAGGGTGCAGCAGTCCATACCATGATTTACAGAGCAGTTCACTGCGCTCAAAGCCCAGGTAGATTAGGACACTGGGAAAGCGGAAAGGGTGAGGTCAGCTTTCTGTTTTCCCTGCTTACCATGGCCTCTCACTCCCTCCCAGATCCTCTGGTCCCTTAGATCCCATCCTCCCTGCCCCTGACTCCAGAATCTAGGGTCCCCTCATCTTGGCCTGCTTTCCTCCTGGGGTCTACACACTGTGGGCTTACCTCTCAGAGATGTCCAGTAGGGCCAGGTCCTTAGCATGACGGCTCTGGAACATGGCCAAGAAGAGTGAAGCAGGCCCAGGCCCAGGACCAGGGCGGGGTCTTGACTCCAGTGGAGCACAGAAGGCTGTGAACACAGGGTTTCCTGCCCAGTAGGCTCCCGGTGGGTGAGCATGGAACCGGCCTCGAATAAGCACCAGCTTGTTGCCTGCACTCTGGCGCCTAAGGGACTTGGAGGTGTTGAAGCGACAGCGGAAGAGGCGATCTAGGTGAGTGAAGAGGAAAACTGATAAGAAGGCAAATGGCTGAGAGAGATGGCAGATGGGGAGGGGCAAGGCAGCAGAAGGGAGATTGGATTGAGGAAGCAAGAAAGAAGTGCTCACCGGTGTCTAGGGCAGAGGGCAGGGCGAGTTGCTGGCGCACAGTTAGGTGGTCCGCTGGGTCAATGATGTCGTAGATGCTGTCGCCCTGGGCAACCAGGTCCACCTGGAGAAAGGTGAAGAGGAGATGATCATTAGTGAAGGTGTCAAGGGCCAATCTTTGACAAATAGCATCTTGCAGGGTATAAACCCTTGCTCCCAAGTAAATCTCAGAAGTAGAAAGCTCATTGTGTCCCACCTGTGCCCTGGCCCTCAGCACTCACCATGGAGTGGCCCAGATGCTCGCTCACACTCTCAGACAGATACAGCAGCTTCCCCTCCGCTGTGAATACAAGCAGAAAGCCAGGTAGCGCGGCCACTATGTCTTCAAGCTCTTGAGTGGAGAGAATCCCTGTGGGGCCCCCCAGAGGAGCACCTGTGGGGTGAGAAGACATGGTGAGTCAGGAGTGAGACCAGGAGGCATGGAGTGAACTTCAGAAAACCCAGGGGAATTTCTCATGGCCCTGCCTCTGCACACACCCCTGGACCCACTGCCCGCGGTTCTTGCCTAGGGAACCTGTTGCTGGACTTCCAAGTCGGGGCCGGGCTTTCCTGCATCTCTGAATGTCAGGACCGCGGACAGCGCTACAGAGAAGCGCGGGCATTCAGCACCGCGGACAGCGCATCGCCACCCGGCGGTGCTGTCTGCACCGTGGACAGCGCTACTCTATCTCTGCAACTTCCCGGGCTTTCCTCTCGGGCTCCGGGAGCGCCTCTGCGCGGGTGGGAACGGGGGCCATTGTGTCCTGGCTCTCTTCCTTGCATAAGTCTGGCGCTAGGGACACCGTCCGGGCTCTCTATTCCCCACCCAGAACTAAGCTGAAGTCTGGACAGAGCTCGGAAGGAAAAGTGGGAGTTCCTTAGTCCCCAATCCCTTCTCTCCCAGCTCACCAACATACCACCCTATGCATGCGGCAGCCCCAGAGCGTTCCCTTAGCTCCACGGTCCCCAGTGTCCGCCAGCTCGGGTCTCCGAAAGCCCCAGTCTGCTCACCTCCGGCGAAGAAGACGCCCTTGCGAGTGTAGATGCAGGCAAGACTCATGATGTGCAGGTAGGACAGCCGGACCTTGTCCGCTTCGGCCAGCGGCAGCAGCTCCTTGAGGTTCCGGATCTCCGCGTTGATCTGGTCGCGGCGCGCCTTGGAGGCGCCCTTGGTGGAGCGGTACATGCCTGGCGGCTGCGGGGCTCCCGCTCCGGCGCTCCGAGCACCTGCGGTCCTGTCCCGAAGCCGGCGGCTTCTTCCTCCTCGCTTCCCCGGCTCTCGCTCCGGCTCTCGCTCCAGCTCGCTCTCTCCTCTCCTCTCCTGGGCTCCGCTCCGCTGCGCTGCCTCCCTCGCCTGCCTCGTTCCGCCTTATATAGCTCCTGCTAGGCGTGGGGGGGCACGATTTAGAGAAAGGGGGGCGGGAAAGCGGGAGGCTGGGCTCAGCAAACTGCAGCAGGAGCCACTGGCAGGCGCTCCTCCTCCCTCCCCGGCTTCCTACGTCATCCCGTGACGTAGAACGAGAGCAGGAGGGGTGCCGGCGGGAGGGGGAGAGAGGAGGCTGCGGAGGGGGCCGGGGCTGGCGGCAGCTGAGCGGAGGGGCAGGTGCTGCGTTAGGAAGGCCTGAAGGGGGTGCAGGGGCCCAGGCGTCCGAGTGTGCTCAGCCCAGGGAAGCGACAGGGCAAGGGTGGAGGCGGCCAGAAGCCTCTGGCAGGAGAGGCTGCGGAGGGCCAGGAGGGGTTGGTTCCGACGTCGATTTTTAAAGGAGATAAGAAAAGGGAGGGCATGGTTGTCCACAAACCCCCCTTCCTAGCTGCGAGCCAAAAGTCACCTTCACACGAGGGGAAGAAGGGCCTTGTTAGCCTCCGCGGGATAGGTCGCGGCTAGGGTTTCTCTCCAGGGATTCCTGGGTCTGGGATTGCCTTAGTCACTTTCAAAGAACAAGCCTCCTCCCCCCACCCCGTCCCCAAGCCAGGCCTTGGTGGTTTAGCAGGGGAGTGACGCGGGGGTGGGGGTCTCAGCCCCTCGGGTGGGGTGGAAAGGGGTCCTGAGGAAGAGGGATCCGCCGAGTCTGGCCTTGGTCCTATTTTCCCACCGCCAAGCATGGAAATAGCAGCACCTACGCTGCGGTCTGCAGGGATTCCAACGAATTAACCTCAGCCCGTGGCGGGGGAAACTGAGGCAGGGTCCAGGGCATGGTGAGGATCTGAGTCTGCACCGAGGTATCCCTCCCCCCTATGCGCCCCTGTCGCCAGCCCCCAAAGTGAGCGCCCCGCCCCGCCCCCCGCACCCACGCCCGACCGCAGGCTGGTGTCTCCCCGGGCTGGGGGCGGGGGCGGGGCCGGGGAATCCCAGCTCCTTATTTGGAGAGGAATCCTCCAGCGTTTGCCGCGGCGCAGCGGCGGGCGGAGCCTCGCAGCCTCCGCAACGCTCCCGAGGCCCCCCCTCCGCCTCCGGCCGGGAGGATGGGGGAGCAGCGGAGAAGCGAGGGGGCCGAGCTGGACCTATTTGGAGAGATCCTTGCACCGACACGGACCCCTTTGCTCGTCGGGCTGCCCTCCACACCCCCTGCAGACCCCTCTCCGTCTTCGGTGCTGGGACTCCTCTCTCGGCCTCTCCACCTTCCACTCTCCACATGCCCCTCCCTCGGCCTCAACTAGTTTCTTTATCTCACTGCCTGGCGTGGTGGTTTGTCTCAGCTTCCTGCGCCCTCTACTCCCAAAACAGTCCCCTTCTGCTCTCTCGAAGGTCCTTTGTCAGTTTGTTTCCTTGGCCCTATCTCCTCCCTCTTCCTTTTTTTCTCTTTTCAGCACAGATGATTGCTCTCTACGGGGTCTGAGGGGTTCCTTTCTTTTCCCCAGGATCCTATAAAAGAAGAAAGGGTGGGCTAGGGGGTAGTTTAGCGAAGTCTCGCTAGGAAGACGGAGGGGGTTGTGTGAAATCCCTTGAGGGGCTGGAAATGAGGTCACTTTAAAATGGGAGAGTGGGACTGGCCTGATTGTAGGAAGTCACATAGGAAGGGTAGACATAAACGTTGAGAGCAAGAAGTGAAATTTGGGGTCAAGGAACTCCTCGCTCCTTGTGGGAAAGGGCAGTGGCGAGAGAGGCAGCCTGGGAGGAGGAGACCGCCAAGCAGAAGGGTGGCCGACCGCTCGTGCCGTTTTGGCAGATGTTGGGGACATTCCTATCAACCATCCTGTGTTCAGTGGCACAACCGAAATGGAGGAAAAGGATGTGTGTGTCTGCACACTCTCTAACCCTGTTCATCTGGGTGACAGAGCAATAGTTCCACTTTCATCTCTATCTGACCCCTGACGTACTCACCCACCCCTCCCTTAGGCTTCCTGGTGGACAAGCCCTTGATCTTTGGATGTCCTTCTTGTATGACAATCCAGGGCAGCATTCCTGTTTTCTTCACGCTCGGATGAAGCTCTAGCCCTGGCTGGGACACATTCGTAGTGCCCCTCTCCATGGTAAGTGTCTATTGGTGGGGCCCAGCTGGTCTTCAGTGAGCAGAACGTTCACAGTGAAAGAATGGAACTCTGATCGCTGTCCATGGTCCTGAAAAGTCACCAGGGACATCATATTGGCCATGGTCTGCCTGGGACATCAAAGTAAGAGCTTGAGACCACACAGGCCTCAGAATGAGGTCCCAATGGGATGTCCCCTCTTCCTCTGAGGATGAATATGGGAGAGGGTACCAGGGGCCAAGATTTCTGAGCTCTAGGAGTGAAGGAAGCATGGGGGGAGAACGGGGTTCAAGGGAAGAGCCTCTGGATTTTTCCAAGAGAATAGACTGGGGGAAAGAGAGACACTCGAAGGGAAGAAGGGTCTAGAAATGGACAAAAGAGGGAGTAAAAAAAGGTTCATCCTAGTTCGCCCACTCCAATTCAAGTTGAGAAGCTCTGAATGCCCCAATGTCTCCTCTCTCTAGGCTAACTCCCACTCCCTTTTCCTCCCACCTCCATGGAGCTATTTTTAACAGCGAAGAACCAAAAATAGCTTGGCAGAAGCTTCAGGCCGTGGGAGAGGAGCTATTTATATCACCAGTGACAGTTCCAAAATAGCAAGCAGAAGGAGGGGGGCGGCTGGCACACTAGAGAGCTCCTGGCTGCTGCTAAAAATACTGGCAGTGTGAGTCATCCTGGCCTGGCTGAGTCACCCCACTCCTCCCCCCCCCTCCATGCCCCAAGCAGCAGCAGCAGCAGAATAGGCTACAGCAGCAGCAGAACAGGCTAAGAATTGGAAGCCCGAGGTGGGGGTGGTGTCAGAGCCCATAAACTATAGGAAAGTGGGCAAGAGAGTGAATTGAGAGAGGGGCTTTAGAGTGAGTATGTAGAAGAAATACAGAGAGCAGGAGTACTCCAGCCAAATCCACTGGGTGAGCCTGTAGCATTCCCAGCTATGCACTGCTGTTCGGCTATGCTCGAGCCGTTAAAGGGAGGGAGCTAGACTGTGAGAGTGTGCGTGTATGTGTGTCTGTCCATTGAACCATGACTGCATTTGTATGTTTTTGTCTGTCTGCACATGTCTTTGTAGTGGTGTGTCTGTATCCCTATGTATCTATGCCTGTCTTTATAAAAAATGTCTATGACTTCTTGTGCTGTATGTAGTTCTATGTTTGTGCCTGTCTGTATGTATTTTTATTTTTTGCAGCTTTCTATGTGCCACCTTGTCCATGTGTGTGTTTGTCTCCACATCTGAGTCTGCCCTGGGCCTTTCTCAGCATCCCATGCGGTATGGATTTGCATGTATCCCCAGCCTCAATGCACCTTCTGTTGCTGTCCTCTCTGATGTCACTTGTTGGGCTCTTGCAGCACCTCTCCTCACCTAACTAACCTCTCTCCACCCAGCATCTTTTCTTTCCAGCCCTTGGACCCCAATCATTTGTGAAGTTCTCTCTGCTGCATGCAGTCTCCAGTAAAAGGATGGAAGACAGGAACCCCATATGACCTCTCCCTTTTCCCTGAACAGTCCCGAAGCTTCCCTGGCCTGCAGGAGAAGTGGTTTTTCTTCACTCCATATTTGGGGAGCTGAGGGAAGAGGACTTTCTTTAGTTCTAAAAAAATTCCCTGGTGTGGGCACAGGCATGTATGGCATATGCACGCGCGCGCGCGCACACACACACACAGCTAAGAGAGAGAATGGGAGAAAAAAATATCAAGGTCCCTTCTTTACTGAGAGGAGCTCGCATCTGTTGCCATAGCAACCCGCCCACTCCTTCCCCGAAAAATCACCAAGAAGAGGTGATGGCATTGAGGAGGGATTGGCTGATTTCTTTCTTTATTATTTTTTCCGAAAAAGGACTTTTTATAGCAAGAACAGGCCGTGAGAACCCTTGCCCATATCTTTCCATAGCTTTATTGGGATATAGAAGGACATCACCCCTCAACATCTATCAGAGAAGAGGAGGTGTATCTTTTCCATAGATTTGGGGGACAATGATCTCCTGGGAGAGAGCTGGAGGGTAAGTAGAGAGTCTGTTCCTTTAGAACAGCCCTGATTAGGGCTGCTTTTCTGGAGACGTGGGGCAAGGAATTGGACAAAGGGCTGTCAAGGTATATCCTGTCTTGGCCAGGACAGATGTATCTATGAGAAGGAGAAAGAGGGAGGAAGAGAATGACACACACACACACACACACACACACACACACACACACACACAGAGAATGAGTGAATATCACATGAGTATCACTGGCTGGGTCTTCAGAGCTCATGACAAGATGCCAAGGAATGCAAACTCTCAGTGGTGGTCAGACAATTGGACAAGACGACTCAAGAAAGATCCACTAATGCAGTTGGTGGTGCTGCAGTCGCCTGTGGTGAGGTCACAGGTGTGGCTACTTGATTTGCACCCCTGGGAACTGGGGCCATGGGCGAAGAATTTGGGGAGCATGGAAGCTTACCTTTCTTCACATTAGTCCCAGCCTGAATCTCAAAGGCTCCTTCTAAAGCCTGGCCACCAGTGCCTGCAGCCATGTGACTTTCTCAAGTGAACTGTAGCCTCTTGCCAAAGGACAGGATCGGGGAGAGGAAGGGATTCCATGCTTCCACCTGCACTCAGCTGGCTACAGACATGGGGCTGAAGGCTGGAAAGCCAGACCAAGAATCCGACTCTAGAGAGAAGCATCTCCCACTTCCAGCGGGCTGCTGCCATCCTCAGCTGTCAAGGGCGTGGCCTGGGGTGGGGGGTTAGCTCTGAAGTGATGGAACAGAGGGATGAAAGGACGTCAGATTTGCTCTGATCTGTTAGACTATTCTCATGACAAATCAGACTCACATTATTATGCCTATTTGATGGATGGTGAACCTGAGGCTCAGAAACAGGCAAGTACTGCCTAGTCGGGTGTGGCTCAGTGGTTGAACATCGGCCCAGGAACCAAGAGGTCACCAGGTTCAATTCCCGGTGAGGACACATACTCAGGTTTCAGGCTTGATCCCAGTGTGGGGCGTGCAGGAGGAAGCTAATCAATGATTCTCTCTAATCATTGATGTTTCTATCTCTCTCCCCTCTCCCTTCCTCTCTCTGAAGTTAATTTTAAAAAAAAGAAACAGGCAATTATTTACTCCATGTTACACAGCAAGTCGGCTCTTTTTCTTGCATTATGGGGTACAGCTGTGGTCTACAAAAGCTGCCTGCATGCCAAATATGGCCCACTGAGTGATTTTGTAAATAAAGTTTTATTGACACACAGCTACATCCCTACCCTCTACGGCTGTTCTCACCCCACAATGGCAGAGCTGAGCAGTTGAGACTGTATGTCCTGGAAAGCTAAATTATTTACTAACGGGCCCTTTACAGAAAAAGTTTTCCATCTTTTAGAGCTGAGGATGAGTTCAAACTAGGACTATCTTTGCATGTCTCTACTTTTCTCACCCAGAAGCTCTCTGGGCCCAGGGCACACTAAGCTATCATTTCATCTCTTTACTCTTCCAGTGCCATGGAGCAATAGTGTCCTGCACTCCTTAAGAGTGGAGAAATGGCCCTGGCCGGTTTGGCTCAGTGGATAGAGTGTCGGCCTGTGGACTCAAGGGTCCCAGGTTCGATTCCGGTCAAGGGCATGTACCTTGGTTGCGGGCACATCCCCAGTGGGGAGTGTGCAGGAGGCGGCTGATCAATGTTTCTCTCTCATCGATGTTTCTAACTCTCTATCCCTCTCCCTTCCTCTCTGTAAAAAATCAATAAAATATATCTAAAAAAAAAAAGAGTGGAGAGATGGGGAAGCCCTCTGGAATAGGCTCCTCACTAGCTCCCAGCCTTTTGTAGCTGTGTAGATATAGCCTCCCCATACAAGAGTGATGCTCCACATTCTGTTTCCATGGCAACATAAGTTGGAGTTGGCAATGGAGAGTCAGGGGAGTCCATTCTATCCCTATAACCCCAGCCTCAGGACTGCATTTCAGGAAGGCGGGGAGGGTGTCCCACAGTCAGTGATAAAGGTACTATCAGGGCAAAAAGTCCCAGTGGGAGGAAAATGACAGCACTGTGGGGCCTCAGGCCTCCTGGAGCCTCCGGTTTAACCCAGGGGAAGACTCTCTATGTGCTTTCTCAGAAAGGTTTAGCAACTTGCCCAGGGTCACATGGCTAGAAGGAGAGGAATCCAGAATTAGAATTCAGGTTTCCTGATTTCTACTTCTTTCTATTTTTTACTAGATTGTTCGTTTGAAATTATGGGTGTAAAGGTTTTCTAACAGATTCCCAAGCGTTCCCCCCCACCCCCCATCCCAGTTCAGGGCCTAGGGCTCAGCAGTCCATGCGTGAAAGTGTCACCCTCAGAGAGCTGGTCTGTGCAATGGCTATCTTGTCTTCATCTGCATCATAGCAGGCGGTTTTTCTTTCTCCTACGGCCCTTTCATTATGTTTTCACTTCCCCAGTTCTCCTTGCACCGAGAAGTATTCAGAACATTTTATCTATTTATGGTTATGAAATCAACAAATCTCATGTGAAGAGGGTACACGTTGGCACCCATGTGTTGAGACAGTCAGAGCCCGGTGAATGGGCTGAGCAGAGAAGGTGAGGGGCATGGAACCATGGAGGGGACGGGACGGGGAGAGAGTAGCTCAGGTGGGAAAAGATGAAGCTTTTCTGGGCAAGAACCTGAAGGCAGGGCTGAGAAACGGGGGCACAAGAAATGCCGTGAGGAGCGAGTCAACCCAGCCATATATCCCCCATGGGAGAGAAAAAGCCATCAGCTGAAAACTCTCCGAATGCAGAGCAGAGCCCAACGCTCCTCGGCACCGTGGGAGAGACAGGAGTGCAGGGCATTGGCCGTGACCCACAGGAGCGGGAGGTCGGGAGGAGGAGACAGACCTTCTACCATTCATCTATTAGATCGGCCCAGTGCTCCCCCCACCGCTCTCCAGTTGGTGTAGTCCTACTTGCCCTGCTTGTCCTCCATTTGTGCCTGGGGCTCCTCCTCAATGCCCCCCCACCCCCACGGCCCCTTGTGCTTCCTCGTCCTGCATCGTCACGGCTTGTCTACTTGTCTGTCTCCTCCACCTGCATCTCTGTCTGGTCTCCAGGGTCTTGGGGTCAGCATAGGGCCCGTCCACCTGGGCCTCAGTATGGAATTCCCTCATGCACACATGCCCGAGGGCTGAGTCTGTGCCAGGCTCTGGCAATACAATGGTTGGGTCACACACACCTGGTCTTAACCTCATGGAGCATCCGGGCTGGTGAGAAGTGGGAACTGGATCGAGCCATGTACGCAGCAGGAGGTCTGCAGGGTGTCTGGGGAGAGCAAAGGAGGAGGTGTGGAGCGATGGGGAAGCTGCGTGTCAAGGGATCGTTTGACGGGGCGAGGCTGTGCTGGGCCGGGTGTTTGTGGGGGGTGGACAGTGGAGGGCAGCCCTGGAAATGAGACTGCACGGGCTCAGGTGGCCACAAAGGAGGCCGCAGCAGCCTGTTAGCAGATGTGCGGTGCCAAGGCCAAGAGGGCCGATGCAGCTGACGGCGGCTGAGGCCCCAGCTCGACCAGGCGGTTTGGCTCCGGTGCTACAGGCAGGACGGAGATGAGACGGCTCAGTCTGAGCACAGGGGTCTGTGGGGAAAAGACTAAGTACTTTGTGGACAGGCAGGCGGGCAGGAGGCAGAGAGGGCGGAGGTCAGGGGGAGGCTCTGGGGTGAGACGCCCACGCAGAGTCCTGGCTCCTCACATTGGGCGAGTGGCTTGACCTCTCGTGCCTCAGTTTATCTACCTGCTAAACAGGCGTGCAAAGAGAGAAACAGTGGCTACATCAGAGGATGAATGAGAAAACGAAGTCAAAGCTCTTGGAACAGTGCCTGGCACGCAAAGGAGCACAATAAACATTGAAGGATGAAATGTTAGTCATTATTTTCACTTTATGAAAAATATAATTTCAAACAAGGCTCTGAAGAGATGGCCTGGGCTGCTTCAGGAGGCAGTGCTTGCCCTGTCACTGTAAGTGTGGGAACAGGGCCTGGGCACCCACTGGCTCTTTGCAGCCTTGGCCCAGTTTGGTCTGCGAGCACCAGATGGGCTGGGCCAGGCCGGAGCTGCAGAGGTTTTGTCCACAACACCACCCTGAGGGGCCAGCCTGGTCCCCGTGTGCTCCTTCCGTGGACGGCATTGGCTCATGCACGGCTCAGCAAGTCCAGGGAAGGAAGCCCCACACGCCCCTCCGGTCTCAGCCGCCGAGTTCCCCTGAAGCAAACCTGACCGTGTTCTTCCCCAGCTTAAAACCTGCACGGTTCCCATCGCTCCCCATTACCTAACGTCCTCATAGCCCTGCTCTCCCCTCCTACTCACAGGTGCCCAGGCCACCATAGGCTCCAGGTTCAAGGGTCTCCTTGCTACCACCTGAATCCACCTGGTAACATGAGCGCTTACAGATGCAGCCCTTCCCTGGACCTTATATCCCTAATGCGCACATTCACTTCATCCAGACCTCACAGCATCCCTGGGACGTCTGGGCTGTTCTTACTCCCACAAGCCCTGGGCCCGGTGGAGAGGAAGTCTGTAGGGAATGGTCCACGGGATCTCAGGAAAGATGGACAGGATTAAAGGCTGTGGTGATCATGGGAAAGCAGTAGGCCTGGGACCAGGCCAGTGATAGAAGGGAAGTCCTAGAAGCAACCCAGAGACTCCCAAGCTCAGGGGGAAGAGGCTCCCCACTAATGGGAATGCTAGAACTCAGGGAAAGGGCTGGACCACAGCAAGAAGAGGGTAGTGGCGATGATGGCCTATTGATGGCGCAGCTTCTGGAAGCAGAAAAAGATGGGCCTTCCGCGCAGATGGGGAGGGGAGACCAGGAAGCTTTAAGAGGAAAGACCACCCGGCTGAAGGAAACGCTCCTGAATCCTCCAGCACATAAAGGAGGCGGGCTGGAGGGGCCTCTGTCAGGACTCAAAGACCCGGGAAGATTTGGAGGTAGGCTCAGGCCAGATGCTGGCGGATTGTGTTTGGGTGGGAGGATCAGGAGACATGGAAATTTCCCTAGCTCTGCCATCAGCCTACTGGCGTGTTATGCAAGTCCCTTCCCTCTCTGGGCCTCAGTATCCTTATTTGCAAAGGGACAGTGGGTTGGACCACTTGGCCTGGAAGGGCCCTCCCACCTCTGGCAGTCTGAGCATCTCTGGGGCCCAGGGCCACTCGGCCGGTGCCTCTCAGTCTGTGGACCAAGTTTCAGGTGGGGATGAGCCCGTGTGCCCAGTGCTAGGGTCTGAGTGGGCCTGACGTCCCAGAGCGCCCTCGATGAGCAGGGCCACTTTGGGTCCTAGGGACCTGGCCTGTGTGGAGGGAGGGAGAACAGGTATCGGTGCTGACCCTGTGGTTTTCCTTCTTCAAACCCAACCTACCAGGGGCTGTTCTCACAGGTCTGTGCCAGGTGCATCAGGGACTCACCATTGGAGAGATGCGATGGGTTTTACGGGGTATAAAACAGGTCATCCTCAGAGAGACCTGCCCTGCTGTGGCTGAAGTAACTCCGGCCTGCGTGTTCCGTGGCTTCAGTCCGGTGGGAGGAGCAAACAGCACAGAAGTGTCCCACAGACCGTCACAGAGAGACTCCACAGCCTGGCAAGACACCCCATTTCAGAGAATCCCAGGTGCACAGTTGGAGCGGGGACCCCCAGAGATCATCCTCTTGGAGTGACAGCCTAGCGCAGAGATGGAGTCGCTCAGGCAACACGGCCAACACTTGCACAGGTGGACCCTGCGCCAGGTCCCTCTCATGGTGTGGGGGCCTTTGTGCACCTCTCAAGGCTGGCCTCTGGGAGGAGGTGAAGAGAAAGAGCCTGGGCCGAGAGGCAGAGCTCGGGGTCCCAGTCTCAACAACGCACCGAATCGCTGTGCGACCTCGGTAAATAACGTCTCTTGGAAGGCTGCCTCAGTTTCCCCTTCTGTGCATTGAAGGACCAGCCCTGGCCATGGATGCCCCTTGGAAAAGCCATTCAAGGCTCAGGGCTAACTGCCCCAGAGCATGAGTCTCTGTCCTTTGCCAGACTTGGTCCCCACCGCTGGGCTGGATCCGATCCACCTCTAGTCCTCAGCCCTGGTCCAGAGGAAGGGCCCAGAGATGTCTAGCGCCCACGCAGCTCCTTGAGCCTGGTCACGTACTTCACAGCTGTCTTCCAGAGTCCTGGTCAAATGCCCCCGAGGGTGCGGCAGGAAGAGTACAGGCGTTATCAGGCTTGGGCAGGGAAGTCCAAGGAGTTGGGCCCACATGGCCCTGGGAGCCCGGCCAGAGCCTGCAGGCCACACCTCCATTCGGAGGCCAACTGGCACTTGTAAGCAGCCTGGAAAAGGTCTGGCTCAGGAAAGTTCCAGAGAGTGGTGGGCTGCAGGAAGCCTTTGATGGAAGCAGATGTTCACAAGCAGCAACCTGGTTGGTCGGTCATAGAGTCCATGGTGATCCAGAAGCTCCTCCAGAGTGAGATGGATCCAGAAAGCCCACCTGGGTCTGGACTCTGCTGGGGAAGAAACAGCAGCGGGTGCCGCCGTGGGTAGGGGAGCCTCCACTGCGTGCAGGGCAGGGACCGGAGACTGGCATTGAGTGCCGGCTATTTTTAATGTCAAGGAACAGGAGAATGACCTCCGTCTGGGAAGTCAGCATCCTTGGGCTCCGGCCCATGCTCTCCAGGAACAAGCATGCCACCTGAGCCTGGTTAAGTCACCACTTTTCTCTGGGCCTCAGTTTCCCTTTCAGTTTAATGAGAGGGTTGGGGAACCTGCTAAGGGCCTTCTAGCTAAATCCTAACCTGACCTCAGGCTGAGCCCAAGGAGAAAAGGGAAGGCAGAAGGCTGGAGGGGGCGCGGGTCTCCAGGGGCCCACGGTGGCCTCCCGGGCAGTGAAATCCTCACCTGGTCACCCTGCGGCCTTGTCCAGAGAGGATCCCCACACGCTAGGCCTGGCATCCTGTTTCCTTCCAAGATTCCTATGGAACAGGAGTTTCCCCTGTTGAGAGAGTGGGGAGTGGGGTGGGCGAGGGACAAGGGCAGGACCTCCTTTCTCCATGGCTGAAATTTCCCTAAAGTGAGTGGAGGGCGCTATGGTGGTGGGGGGGGGGGGGGAGGGCGGGGGAGCTATGGTGCAAGGGGCTTCCCGAGCCCAGGTCCCGAGCTGGTCTCGCTGCTCGCGGGCGGGGGCAGCTCCCTGGCTCTGGCGGAGCCGCCACTCCGCCAGTTGCCTTTAAAGGCGCCAGCGCGCGCGCATCAGCAGAAGAGCTGCGGCTCTCTTCCAAAATAGGCAAGAACTGGGAAGCCACGGGAGACCGACTGCGAGCAGCGCCGACGTCACCCGGGGCCTCCCTCCCCACCGCCTGCATCAGGTCTCCATGGCAACGGCGTACCACGACTGCAGATGAATGAGCTGCACGAGAGGTGGAGCGCGCGCTCCCTCTGTCTGGCGTCTCGGCCCGAGGTTGCACTGGGGAAGGGAATGCCGACCCGGCGCTAGGAGGAAGGGAGCGCCCTCATATTTAAAAAAAACTCCAATACCTTTTGGTGTCCCAGGAACCCAAGAGCTGCTCGGTCCAGGGACCCCCAAGCCTTTGGTTCAGGGCTCCTCAGCTCCCAGGGTTCGCCTTTATCCCCATCTCCCCTCTCACTTCATTAGCTCTCTGTTCCCCAAACTCTGCGGAAAAGCAGACATCGTGGGCTTAAGGCGCCACCGCGTGGCCGCTGGTGGCGCTGTGAGGGATGCTTGTGGCTGGGGTCCCTTCGTCTATGTCGCCCTCTGGTGTTTGCGAGAGGGAAGAGCATAAAATATCTCAGTCTTCACATTAGGACCCTAATTAACAAAGACCTGTTGACTTTCGTTAATGTTTATAGTGAATGTTCCCCAGGTGCCAGGCACTGCTGAGTGCTTTCTGGTATCACTTCATTTCGTTCTCACAGCAACCCTGCAATGTAGATGATGATGATGATGGGGAGGAGGAGGAGGAGGAGGAGGAGGAGGAGGAGGAGGAGGAGGAGGGGGAGGGTGGTGATTACTACTATGACTGCGGCCATTTTACAGGTGAGAAAAGCAAGCTGAGAGAAGTTGTGGCTTCCCTAAGGTCCCACAACTGTAAGGGGCAGAATTGCCACCTGAACTCATGATTGTGTGCACAATGCTTGACCCCTCCCTTCCAAACCCATGGTCTCCGCTGATTCACTTCAGAGTCTCTTGCGATAAGCAGGACAGCACTTATTACAATTATTCCCATTTTACAGATAAGGAGACAAGGCTCATAGAAGTGAAATGTTTCGCTGGAAGTTTCCGCAGCCATGGATAGAGTGCAGGTCTCTAGGCCTGATCTGGGGATTTTTAGGATGAGGTGGCAGGATAACGGGGCGTATAGAGCACTCCCCTGTGAGACCTTACTCCTTAGCAGGGCAGACGGAGGAGCTAGCCCATCCAGAGGCAAATGCAGCAGCCAAGGCCAGGCGAGGGCAGGGACCCTTCCCCCATCCCCAGGGCTTTGAGAGCTCACGGCAGCTACTTGCTCCATTTCCTCCCCGTATGTGAGGATAAACACTTCCTGGCCTCAGCTTGCCCTGCTTTCCAGTGAATAACTGCCCTCAGGTCTGTTGCCTCATTGTATTCCTGCACAGATGCTGACTCCATGCCAGTCTCTGGGCGTTGTTGGGGTTCATTCTTACCGGCTTGTATTTTGGGATGAACGGGAACACCTTGTCCTCTAGGTTTGTTGTAAACTTTGACCAGGTGATTGGGTTTATTAGCTAGTTCCTCTGATTTTAAGTGGTGATTTATGGAGATTTAAAATCTGTCCCTGCTGCCGCTGCTGTCCTCCCCATTACTCTCAGCTAACCCACTTGGAGATGCTAAGGATTTGCGTGTAAACCATTAAAAGGAACGCAAAGGACCAGTGTTTGCAATGTCTAAATCTCCAGTTAAAGGCACTGCTGCCAGCGTGATTTAGGTTTATCAGGAATTTATAGCAACCCAATAGCTACAAGGCATGTTGTCCCCACGTGGGTGACAGCAACTCCACTTATTAGACCTGGACTTCCAAGCCTGCAATGGCCATTTTTGTTCCATTCAAAGGGCACCAGGTCAGTCAACATCTTTCCTTCACCCTGGGTGGCTCTGCTGTTTTCCCACGAGCTCGTTAACAGAATCTGCTGCCATTCCGGCAACCCTGAGAGGGTGGCAGGGATCCATCCAGAAGTCACCTTTATCCAGACTTCCCCAGATGTGTCCCCAAGTAGCTTCTCCTAAATGCTTTCCTACTGCTTCCTCCAGCTGCTGACTGGTATTGGGGTGCCCTGCGAAGCCACGGCCCGCGTGGCCTGGGTTCAGAGGCCTGGAGAAAGGGCTGACGTGCAAATTAATACTCAAGACAAGAAATATAAATTTGGGAATTATGGGGGAAGCCAGGTGTGAACTTAGTTCCAGTGACCAAGCCCCACTGAATCTCCGCACCCATCCCCTTCTCATTGACTGGAATACACAATTGCCTTTTAGGAATGCAAACAGGCATGTCAAAGGTAATGTTTAGTAAACAGTGAAAGATGATCAGGTCAGGGGGGTTGCCTTCAGCCATTAAGTCAGCAGGAGGTAATAACATGGAGATATTCAGCCTTCTGAATATCAAAGCCCTATTCAGCCTTCTGACTGGACTTCTCCCATTTGTATTAATTACTGTTGATCTTGGCTTCCAGAAGTGCCCCTCTTTCTGACTCCAAGGTTTCTCTTACAAGGGTTGTGTTTAGTTATCCACATAGACTCTCCCTGTCTCCTGACACGAATGTCCTGTTGAGCAGCCAGTGGCTCCCAGTGCAACAGTTGGGATCTGTTGGTAAATTCCCTATCCACTCACCATTCCACCGCTGGGTTATGAGCACCCATGTGTAATCTCCCACCCACCCCATCTCTAAACCCATGGTGTCTGGGGCTGTGTTCCACACCCAGGGTTTTAGCTTGTCACGGCAGCGGGAGTGGAGATGGGCAGAGATGTGGCCTCTCAGCTGTGGTTTTCCATGGCTATTCAGTTCTGATCTCATCCAGGCAGGGCCAAGAACTGTCCTGTGGGTATTTTCAATTGGAGCCATTGCTAGTAAATTCTTATAAACCAGCCACACTCCCCGTGCACATAGGCTACTGGTTGAGGATAAATTTTCCACGTTCTATCTATAGTCAGTGAGGCCAATCTTTGTGGCATTGTACCCATTTCGATCTGTTCATCCTTTAGGTTCTGTATCAGTTGGCTATTGTTTTGTAACAAGCCTACAACCTGGGCATGTGCCCTGACCAGCAATCGATCTCCTAGTTCATAGGTTGACGCTCAACCACTGAGCCACACCGGCTGGGCTGTTTTTATTGGCTTTAGAGAGAGAGGAAGGAAGAGGGAGAGAGAGAGAAACATCGACGTGAGAAACATCTACTGGGTGTGTTCGGTTACCTCCTGTGTGCACCCTGTACTCTTCCCGACCAGGAACTGAACTTGCAACCTGGGCATGTGCCCTGACCAGGAATCAAACCGGTGACCTTTAGGTGCATGGGATGACACTCAACCAGCTGAGCCACACCGGCCAGGGCTATAGTTTTGTTTTTATCATATATGTGTGTACCCTTGAGTGACATATTGCCTAATTTTGCCTGCTTTTGAATTTTATATAATTACAGACACACTGTATGTGTTTTTCTACAACTTGCTTTTTTAAAAAAATATATTTTATTGATTTTTTACAGAGAGGAAGGGAGAGATATAGAGAGTTAGAAACATCGATGAGAGAGAAACATCGATCAGCTGCCTCCTGCACATCTCCTACTGGGGATGTGCCCGCAACCCAGGTACATGCCCTTAACCGGAACCGAACCTGGGACCTTTCAGTCCGCAGGCCGAAGCTCTATCCACTGAGCCAAACCGGTTTCGGTACAACTTGCTTTTTAAAAAAATTCAATATATTTTGGGGGGGTGTATCAATCAGGAGATAGAAACCAGACCAGTAATTTATATAGAAAATTTTAATATAGAGAATTGTTCATAAGTAAACAGGCTTAAGTACTAAGAGGGCTAGTAGAGAACTTAAAGTCCTTAGGACTAGTCAATGAATAAGTAGCTACTACCTCTAGCGCTGAGGAGAGCATACAAAGACGGAATAACTGGGAAGAGCCCTCCCCCAACCAAGGCTGAAATCCAGCCCTCATTGTGGAGAGGGGGGGAGGCGGGGAACGGGGTCTGCTGAGTGTTAGAGGAGGTCGCTGAGCTGCACCAGCTGGGCTGGAAAGCAGAAACCAGCTGCTGGGTGCTGGCACGCCTCCCTGGGAAGACAGCTGCTGGCTGCATGTGGGAGAAGAAAGAATAAAAGCACCAGGACCAGGAAGACAAGCCTTTTCCTCTTGCAGGGTCCAGCCAGTGTCTACCAGTCGGTCCAACCTGCCAGCTGGCGGAAACGAGGCATTCACAGCGCCCAGCTCCTGCATCGCGACGCAGGGCAGATGGGTTGATGGGAGCCGAGAGGCGACCAGTGAGTAACTGGCACCAGGCCTCATCTGTATGCTGCTTGTGGCTGTGCCTCATGCGTCTGCACTGCATGGCCTCCAGATGTGAATATACCACTTGGTTGGTATATCCTCCTGTTGCTAGACACCTGGGTAGTGTCCCTTTCTCCGCCAGTGTGAACATGGCCACCCTGGTCGTTCTTGCCCATGTCTTCCGATGCCCATGTGCAAGGGCTGCCGGGACGGTGCTACCGACAGGTGTACCGATGGGCGTCCTGGGATAGTGTTCTTGTCAGCCCTTGGGGTGGCTGGGTGGCGGCCCGCTGCGTCCAGGCCCCTGACCAGTCATCGCTATCTCTGGGCCACCTCCTCGTTGGACTCCGTGTGCGATGACATCTTGTGGTTTCTCTCTGTGTGTCGTGTCTAAGGAAGGCGGGGAGATGCTGCCTCAGGGCTACTTAGAGTGAAGCTTCCGGTTGTCGGGCATAAAAGTCCTGTTTTTGTAATGACTCCAAAGTGTCCCTAAGCGGTTGAATTCGTGTCCTTCCAACACCGTGTGAAAGCTGCTTTGTACCCTCACCAGCACTTGGCATTGAAGACTGTGGGTCTGCTGGGTGTGGAGGGGTATCTCTCCTGGTCACCCCAGCTGTTTCCCCGAATGCTGACGAGGTCGAACAACTTTCCATGTTTATAGACTGTATGTTTTTCTTCTGCGATGCTTGTTCACGGTTTCTGCTTAGTTTTTAATTTTCCTTATTGATAAGTATTATGGATACAATTTACAGTTGTGTCTGTCCGGGTTCCAATGCAGAAACTACTCTTGCTTTTTGGAGCATTGAGGGATCCCATGTAGGGATTTTGTGTTTATAGAACAAGTGGAAGGAGCGGAGGCACGGGCTCTCAGAAATGACATTCAAAGCCCCCCTGCAGAATTGCCCCTCCCGGGACCTGCTGAGCCGGCCACACTCAGGAGGGCAGCGAATCCTGTTCCAACTGCTGCCTCTGGAATGACACCGCTTTGGCTCAGCATTGGGAAGCTGCCGCTGAGCGTCGGTCCTGGGAATCCTTGTCTGGCATCTGTGGATAGGAAGTCAGTATCAGGACTGCTGGCTCCAGAGCCCAGGTACCTGGCACGCTGCCCACGACCCTGGTCCAGCGGTGCCATCAGGGCTCACATGCTGTACCTGGCGGGCTGGATCGGAACCACACCCAAAACCCGAGCTATGAGCCAGCCTGGGGAATGGGTGCTTCTCTGTCCAGCCTCTGAAGTGCAGAAAGCACACGCGGGCAGGAGGTTGGGTGAGGCTGAGGGAGCTAGTTTACCACGTCAGCCAGGTTCCTCCCTGTCACTCAACATTCACGTGCCCTCTTCTCATCCTCAGACATCCCAGCAACAAATCACCGCCCCCCCCCCCCCCACCCCGTAGGTAATGTTACTCTCCCGCACACAGATGTCAAAGCACACACTCCCTTCTTAAAAGGGCAGTGAGAACTCAGTGTTCATTCTGTCTTCACACCCATTCCTGGGTGTTGTTCATCTTCCTCTGGTTCGGTCCCAATTCCACCTTGATATCCTGTCCTTTATGGACGAAATATGAGCCACCAAGACTCTATCAGGAGTTCTCAACCTGACACTATTGACATTTTGGGGCCAGATAGCTCTTTGTTGGGGACTTCCCGAGCCTCGCCCGGAAGAGCCCCGCCTAGTTCCTAAGGGCCCAGTCTAGTCCCTCTGAGCTGAGCCCTTCCTCTCTGACATCAATAAAAATATCTATATTAAGAACAAAACAAAACATGCTGGCCTCACAAATATAGAAAACTTGGAGTGTCCTGGGAAGGGGCCTGGTGAGCTGAGGGGAGGAGCCATCTGAGCACAGTGGGAAACCATTCAAAACATGCAGGAAGTTGATTTAACCCGATTTTCATTTTTAAAAGGCCACCTTGGTTCCCAGTGCCCAGTTCTTGGTCTGTAACTACCGTTCTCTGTTCTCCAGTAAAAGCCACGGGGGCTCATTGGGGAATGGCTGCGTCAGGGCTCGGGCGGGGAGAACACCAGCTGAGCCTGAGATAGTAACTTTATGACTGTCCTACAGTCAATTTCATTGCAGGCTGGCAATAAATATTTGTTATTAAAAGGGTGACTGATTCTGATTGAGTTGAACTGAGAACCTCTCCTTTGAGGGGCAGTACTCAAAACAAAAGGATGGGGACTTGTCACTTGACAGAATTCCAGGGGCCAATGCTGGAACAATCTGAGCAACAAGTAAATAAGTTGGTACTGGATTAGAACTCAAAGTATAATCCTAACTAATAAAGAGGGAATATGCTAATTGAGCCTCATACTGTCACAAAGATGGTGGCACCCACAGCCAATAAGGAGGGAATATGCTAATTGACTGCCCTGCCCTCAAGGATGGCAATGCCCACAGCCACAAGATGGCTGTAGGGCAGGGCAGTTGGGGGGACCAGGCCTGCAGGGGAAGGCAGTTAGAGATGACCATGCCTGCAGGGGAGTGGTTAGGGGGCAATCAGGCTGGCAGGCAGGCGAGTGGTTGGGAACCAGCAGTCCCAGATAGATGGGATCTGGCCTAAATCAGCATCCAGACATCCCCAGAGGGGTCCCAGATTGGAGAGGGTGCAGACTGGGCTGAGGGACACCTCCCCCCCCCAGTGCACAAATTTTGTGCACCAGGCCTCTAGAGTGTGTGTGTGTGTGTGTGTGTGTGTATTCAGCCATACTGATTAAATAAATGAGGGAGAAGAGATAAGCATGCATCACAGAAGAAATCCAAATGTATGTGTAGCTCCTCTCCCTCCCCCACCCCCACCCGGTAGTTAGTGCTTAGCCACGCCCACCTTTGACTTTGACTGGAGACTGGACTCAGTGGCTAACTTCCAGAGAATAGAGTATGAAAAGGGGGAAATGGTAGCTTTATAGCGGATAAACCTGGCAACAAGACCTTAACCAAGTGATCAAAGTTAACATCGCCAATGATGTCATGCTAATATCAGGTACTCTGATGTGTGATCAGAAGGGCACTTACCCCAGTGGTATTTCCCCCCCATAATACCAGGCTAGTCAAAGTAAAAACAGAAAACCCCGATTTGGGGGGCATTCTACAAAATTCCTGATCAATACTGCTCAAAAGTATCTGTCTTTTTTTTTTTTTTTTTTTTTTTATCTTACTTACCCTTAGAAGTAAAATGGCTTTGCAAAGGAATTCTTTAAAAATATTTTTTTGCCAAAACCAGTTTGGCTCAGTGGATAGAGCGTCGGCCTGCAGACTGAAGGGTCCCAGGTTTGATTTCGTCAAGGGCATGTACCTTGGTTGCGAGCACATCCCCAGTGGGAGGTGTGCAGGGGGCAGCTGATCGATGTTTCTCTCTCATCAATGTTTCTAACTCTCTTTCCCTCTCCCTTCCTCTCTGTAAAAAAATCAATAAAGATATAAAAAAGAAATCTATAATATGAAAATTGCATATTGTAATTATTTACTTATTTTGCATTACCTAGGTTTAAAAAAGAAATCTTACTCATATACTTTTCCCAGAAACATACCCAACCAACCACAATCTCATATTACTGCTTATTCTTTGCAATCCACTCTATACTCTATTATTGTACCAAAATATATTATGATTCCCAGCTTCTTGAGTATTAGGGACTCTCTCTATGCCTTCACATGAAGCGAGATTTCAAAAACAGGAGACATGTCTTGTGACACAATCCCACGTCATTATATCAGGAATTAATTTGACAGAAAACATAAATAAAGCTCAGATCATTTACAAAAATATCATAACTTCTTATTTCCTCTACTTCAGCGGGAATGTATTCTGGCATGACATATAGATTTCAATGAAGGTTATGTATGCCTTTCTCTTATCACACACAAGTAGGACTGGTCTGTTGTTACTTATCCTTCCTGTGCTCTTATTCTGGTGTTCACCTGTATCACTGCGCTTTCATTTTCCTGTTCTTCTTGAATTACCTTCTGATCCTCTAACTCCTCTTAAATCTAAGCATATTTATTAGAAGTACAAGCCTCAAACTCTATTTTATAGTTGTGCCCAAAGATTTACCTATTGAGATACTTATTCTTTTATTTTAATATATTTTATTGATTTTTTTTACAGAGAGGAAGGGAGAGGGATAGAGAGTTAGAAACATCGATCAGCTGCCTTCTGCACACCCCCTACTGGGGATGTGCCCACAACCAAGGTACATGCCCTTGACCGGAATCGAACCTGGGACCCTTGAGTCTGCAGGCTGATGCTCTATCCACTGAGCCAAACCGGTTAGGGTGAGATACTCACTCTTTTATTATAAATTATTCATTTCAGCTTTCCTTTGCCTTACACTTAGGGCATTGGCATTGCTTTTACATTGTGTGGATGGGTTATGTTACTTGTAAATAGCTTTCAGGATTATCAAAGTGGTGTTACAAAAGGTGCTATAAAAAAAGGGTGTTGGGTTGGGCTCTCAGGGAGGGGAGAGGCGGAGCTCCGAGGCCCCAGCTGAGAACAAGTGCCCCAGAACAGGTTTCTCAACCAGGGGCAATTTTGCCCCCGGGGCCATTTGGCAATCTGTGGAGACACTGTTTAACACGCCTGGGGAAGGTGCTCCTGGCATGTAGGGGGTGTGGTCTAGGAGGCACAGGACAGCCCCACAACACAGAATTATCTGACAAAATGACAACAGGACTGAAGTCGGCAAACCCTGATCCATAAAACTCTCCCATGTGCGGTTTGCGGCTACCGCAGAAACATCATTATGCAGCCCATGGCTGTCATTTAGGGAAACAGAATGGGGTGGGAGGGAGAGTATATGGACTCTATGTACTTTGCTCAACTATTCTGGGAATTTAAAACTGTACTAAAAAATAAGATATATTAGTATATTTTTTAAACGACGTTGGCATTGTATGAGCCCGGGGTGGGCAAACTTTTTGACTCGAGGGCCACCATGGGTTCTTAAACTGGACCGGAGGGCCGGAACAAAAGCATGGATGGAGTGTTTGTGTGAACTAACATAAATTCAAAGTAAACATCATTACATAAAAGGGTACGGTCTTTTTTTTTTTTTTAGTTTTATTCATTTCAAACGGGCCGGATCCGGCCTGCGGGCCGTAGTTTGCCCACGGCTGGCTAGCCCCTAACCCCATTTTACACATGGACACAATGTATTGTTTTAAGGTTTGAGTACCCACCCCACTTTCCAGCCACGCAGCTACTATCTGTGTAGGGGGACAGCTGCACTGCTTTGTTTGGAAGTTTGCCAAGACTTGGTCACCATTTCAGGAAAGCACATCTCCCACCTCGTGGTCTTTCAGCGGCCGGTCTGCCAGGCGCCTGGACACGACGCCTTTGCAGCCGTTGCATCCACTGAGGTTCTATACAGACTGCTTCCCTGTGCCTGAGCGTTCCCACGCTCAAACACACTTTATTTATTACTAGATACTTCTCTTTCTCCTGAGTCGTACAAGAAGGATTTTATATTGACATTAACTTCTTGTGTATAGGTGGGTTTTATTATCTATTCATTTCATTGGAGGACAGTAATAAAATATTTGTTATTACAGGGCGGCTGATTCTGATGGAATTGAGGACGTCTCCTTTAAAATGAAATCCAAACTCCTTACTCAGCCCTCAGGCCTGTCATAACCAGCCCGCCTGTCGCCGAGCCCTGCCAGGTCCTTCCACCGTGCCTGCCAAAGGGATCTATTTGTATGTCCCAGAATGTGTCGACATTCTCACGTCCCTGGTCTTGGTACAGGCTGTTCTCTCCCTGAAAGGCCCTCAATCCTCTTCAAACAGGTCTCAGACAATGCTGTGTTCCCCCGCCTCAGCTCCTCACATCCTTCCTTTGAAACTGGTGCCTCGGCTGTGCACCACCTGCACTGCCATTTACCAAAGTTCCTTGACATGACCCATTTTTTCAGAGACAAACTGTAATTTATATTAAGTTTATAAACAGATTTATTTTTAAATTAAAATAAATTCTTAAACGTTGTTTAAACAAATTTATATTTTTAATTTATCTACATTTGTTTTTTAATTCTAGGAAGTGTATTTTTAAATTTTATTATACTTAGTTAATTTAAATAAGTTTATTCATTAAACTACACATACTTTTATTCTTCAAAGGGTATACAATTACCATAAATAGGAAACCAGCATGAATAGCCCTAAAAATAAAGCAATTATAAAAATAGAAGAAACAGAAAAGTTATTCATTTCTATTTAGATAACACGGTCAACAGAAGCCCTTGTTAGAGAAGGAGAGATTAACAGGGAGAGATTAGAAACGTGTTAGCACTGAATTGAGACGTTCCCCCTTTCCGAAGGCTTGGAAGCAAACTGAAAAGACAGTAAGTTTCTTTTTCAGTGTAATTTAATGCCGCCTCTGTTCTCCCTAAACTCTCTTGCTATCACTGCGATCCCGTTACTCACCATTTATCAAGCAGCTGCTACGGGCCAGGCTGTGGCGCCAGATGTTTGCAATAATGAAATACCCAGAAAAGCAGTCCCCGCGGACACAGAGGCTGGAGAAACACACGCGCGCGCGCGCACACACACACACACACACACACACACACACACAAACACGGAACCTGGGCGTGGCCATACAACTTCATTACTTAAGGAAGTAATTTGTGATTCAGAGCCTCTCACTTCAGCATCCTCTGTATGCACGGTGATTGCAGAGAAAACAAACCACCGCAAATTGTATGAGTTAGAGCAAATTAATTTCAAAATTACAATGCTCTACAATCTTTCAAAGTTTTTCACAAAAAACTTTGTTTGATGTGATGTGATCTGGGACCGCAGAAAGTTTTGCAGCAGCGGTAGGCGAGCACAAGCCGAGGCTGAGGAAGGAGCCCGGGCTGCCCTCCCGGACACCCTTTCCGCGGAGCCTTCGCTTACAGTGGTTCTCAACCTTCTGGCCCTTTAAACACAGTTCCTCATGTTGTGACCCAACCATAAAGTTATTTTCGTTGCTACTTCATAACTGTAATGTTGCTACTGTTATGAATTGTAATGTAAATATCTGATATGCAGGATGGTCTTAGGCGACCCCTGGGAAAGGGTCGTTCGACCGCCAAAGGGGTCGCGACCCACAGGTTGAGAACCGCTGGTTAAGCTCTCGCTGCTCCGTCACAGCTCAGCCTCCCCGCCAGCGAGAAGTCCGCCAGGACGCCCCACGGGGGCCCAAGCCTGTGCTGTGCGCCCCGCAGACCCGGCGGTTCCCAGGCGCCCGCTGGAGGGGAAGCGGCCGTCTGTCCGTCTGCCGTGCGGGCCGGCCTGGGAGCTCCGCCTGCACCGGCCGCTGCCCTCGCCTCGGCCCCCGCAGCGCCCAGACCGCGGGCGACTCGCGGTCTCCAGCCTCCGGGCGCAGCCCCGCTCGGGTTACACCCTCCGCCCGGGCTGGGCGAGCGGGCCCCTCCGTGGGCTCCCACGTTAGGGGGCGCTAGCGCGAATCTGGCAGCACAGGGAGTCGGGGGGCAGGACACCGCGCCAGGGCAGCTCTGGGTCTCGGCGAGGGGCAAGGGGTACCTGCCCTCACCCCGCCCGCAGGGGCCCGCACAGCCGCCTGCTGAAGGGGAGGCGCCGGGGGCCTTCCCGGACCCACCGCCTCCAAGCCGCACTGGGCCGCGCGGGAAGCCGCAGGGTCCGGGGACCCCGAGGCAGGGCCAGGGTCCGAACCCCGGGTCCCGAGTCCAGGCCGGGAGGTGGAGAGGGGCGGTGCGACGCTCAGTCCCGCCCCGGGGGCGGAGCCGAGCCGGAGCCTGCGGAAGGTTAGAACCGGGGAAATTGGCCTGCGACTCCCTCCCGCCCTCACGCCTCTCCCCCTGCCTTCCGAGGAGACCCGATCCCCTCCCTCTGCGCACCGCCGGCCAGAACGAGCCTCCCGGGCGCCCTGGTCCTCGGCCCCGCGCAGGGGCAGGTGCGGCACCCCACCTCTCTCCCCCCGGGCGCATCGCGCGGGGCGGCCATGGCGCGAGGAGACATCCCGCAGGACAGGCAAGTTGGGGACCAGGGGGGTGAGCACGGAAATCCGGTGGCCGTGGGCAGCGCAGACCCGCTTCCTTGGGCGCGCTAAGGCGCAAAGCTGAGCGAATGGAACTACAATTCCCATTAGCCGCCTCCTCCGCGGCCTGCGCCAGGGTGATGGGGGCTGTAGTCCGCTCTGCAGCGAGGATGGGGGAGGCGTGGGGGACGGGAGGGGCGACCGAGGAGCTGCGTCCTCGGGGTGACCTTCTGACGGATCCCCACAGCTACCACCTGGTCGGGGTCAGCTTCTTTATCCTTGGGCTGGGCACGCTCCTTCCCTGGAACTTCTTCATCACGGCCATCCCGGTGAGACTCGCGGCGGAGTGACAGCCCCACGGCCACAACCGCCCTCTGTCCCTGCGACGCCGCCTTTGACGCCTCATTGTGCCCGGGTGCCCGCTGAAGCATGGAGCCCCTGAGAGAGGAGGTGCCCCTGTGGCTAGGAAGGTCTAGCTTTCGGGGCTGCCCGATCCTAGAGGGGCAAGGCCACCGGCTCAGGGGGTCCGGTGCTAGTCACTCCAAAACTGGGCACCCACAGTACGAGTTCCATTCATTCATCCAACAGAGAGTAAATGTGCACCTACTGTGGGCCACGCCCTGGTCTTGGCACTGGGGGCGCTGGAGGAAACATAACAGGAAGGCTGCATCCTCACAGAGCTGAGTTCTCGCCAGGGAAGGCAGGAACATAGCGCTGTTCTCTCTGGGACTGGGTTGTTCATATACATTCAGTATAGCTTTCTAGACGCTCCTCGGTGCCTGGCTCTGTGCTGGGCCCTGCAGACCCCAAACTGAATTAGCCCCTGGTCTAGAAAGCAAGGCGGGTGCCAGGGAGCTATTAATAATGTAACGAAACGTGACCCGTGGCCTCCCAGGCTTGGGTCTGGTCTCCAGGGGAGGGAACAGAGCAAGAGATGGGGCACAAAGGGAGGCTGGGCTCTGGCTCTGAAGGCCCCAAATGCTGTTTCCAAACCTTGAGGCTTTGCCCTGCAGGCCATAGGGAGCCACGGGCACTGGGAGGGGGGGCTAAGCAGGGTGTGCGTTGCAGAGAGAATGTGGTTGGTCAGCACGTAGGCCAGAGCCTGGCTTACTGTAGCGCTCAGCGAGTACTCAGGAACCTAGAAGCTGCTGCTGGAGCGGCGGTGGGGGCTGGAGCCAGGACACCGGTGGAGAGGGGTGATCTGGAGATGAAGCGAGGCCCCGTTGGGGGTTCTTAGGGCTCGGCTCTGTTTCAGATCGCAGCCGTTCGATTCAGTGCACATTCACTGAGCTCCAACTGTGCCAGGTTCTGGGAACAGTACAAGGACAGACAGACAGTCCCCACAGAAATTAACCGAACCATCCCAAGGCGGGGCCGACAGCGGGAGGCGGGGCGGTTCCTGAGGCTGTGCTGTAGGGTGACCCTGTCCCCCCTCTCCCGGACCCCTGGCAGTACTTCCAGGGGCGGCTGGCGGGGGCCAACAGCACAATTGTGACCTTGAGCACCAACCACACCGGCCCTGCAGACACCTTTAACTTCAACAACTGGGTGACGCTGCTGTCCCAGCTGCCCCTGCTGCTCTTCACACTCCTCAACTCCTTCCTGTACCAGTGGTGAGCAGCCGGCCTCCGGACTCCCTCCCAGGCCATCCTCTGTTGTCCCTGCCCCACCCCTGCTGAGGCAGCTCCATCTGGGCCCAGGGAAGACCTCCCTTCCTTCCTCCACACTCCCCGAATCTTCCCCCACCCCCTGCCCAGCCCTGGGCTGAGCCTCCTGCCACCTCCCTCGGCCTGACCTGGGTCCAGCTGATGCCCACTCCGCCCCCCTTATGAGCAGCATCCCTGAGACGGTGCGGATCCTGGGCAGCCTGCTGGTCATCCTGCTGCTCTTTGCCCTGACGGCGGCGTTGGTCAAGGTGGACATGACGCCCGGACCCTTCTTCTCCATCACCATGGCCTCTGTCTGGTTCATCAACTGTGAGGACCACTGCCCCTACCCACCTCCCTGCCCAGCACCCCCAGGACTTCAGCCCAGCCTTCTTTTTGTAACTAAAAGGGCCCAATGTACCCAAAAAGGGAAGGCGGCAGCAGCAGCAGCACCCAGATCCCTGATGAGAAACGGAGGCCCAGAGGGAGAGGAAAAGTCACTGTGACAGGCCCCCATTGCTCGAAGAGCTGGCCTCCTGACCCCTAGACCTGCAAGTGTATGGATGCTCCTCCGAAGAGGAGTGAATGGGGGTTGTTACCCCAGAGGATGCCTACCAACCTCATCCAGAGTCCACAGTGTGTCCTGCTGACACCCCTCCAGGGAGCCCCTGAAGCCTACCTAGTTGAGCGGCAGTCCCCATTCTTGTCCCTCCACAGCCTTCTGTGCAGTTCTGCAGGGCAGCCTCTTTGGACAGCTGGGCACCATGCCCTCCACCTACAGCACCCTCTTCCTCAGCGGCCAGGGCCTGGCTGGGATCTTTGCTGCTCTTGCCATGCTCATGTCCATGGCCAGTGAGTAGACGGGTGACTGGAGGCGGGGGTGGGGTGGGGGGGAGGGTGGCCTCTGGGATTCTGGGGGGTTGGGAGAGTGTGCCAGGAGTGAGATGCTCTGGGATGTGGGTAGAGACAGAGGTGATGGGGAGCTGGGGTTGGGTTTGGGTTCTACAGTGAGAGAGTGACTGGGTGAGGATTGGGTTAACTTGGAGCCAGGGGCAGGATTCCTGAGGCCAACAGTGACATGTCGCTGCAGGTGAGGTTGAGGCAAGGAGGAACAGGTTTGGGATTCACATAGATTTGTGTTCAAATCACAGTTCCTCTGCCCCCTAGTGGCGGGGCATTGGACAAAGCACCTACCTGTGTCAGTTTCCTCACCAACATGGTTATTATGGTTCCATCATCAGATTGTAAGGAGCATGCAGTAATAATGAGCACATAGTAGGTGCTCAAAAAAAAACACAAACAAACAGTACAGTGCGAGTGGGAGAGGTGAAGGGCTGGGCTGGGGCCCTGACCGGATTCCCGAGTTGTTTCTGGGAGGAGTGGGAGAGGCCGGGAGGTGAATCTGAGACGGTCATAATAGGAAGTGGGACCTGAGTTGTTATCCCTGTGGGAGCAAGTGGGACCAGCCACCTCCCCACTGCAGCTGGAGTTTCCTCACAGGTGGCGTGGATGCCCAGACCTCGGCCCTGGGGTACTTCATCACACCCTGCGTGGGCATCTTCGTGTCCATCGTGTGTTACCTGAGCCTGCCCTACATGGTGAGCCTGGCATTGAAGTCAAGGCTGCCCTTCAGAGCATCTCAGATACAGCCCTGATCTGAGCCTGACGTCCCAAGGGAGGTGGAGGGGACCTAGCCCCAGTCCTGATCCCCAAAGGAGTCAGTCACTAGGGGACCCCAGCCTATGGCGAGCCGGCACAGCCATAGCATACTCAGCCCCAGGGTGCCTTATGTGCCATGCCAGCTTAGCCTGGTTCAGTGACCCTGAGTGGGGGCGGTGAAGGATTAAGAACAGACAGACAGACAAGAGAATGAGCTGGGTCTCGGTGGGACGCTGCCCCTCTGATGGAGAGACAGCGCCAACACCCACAAGCCGTGTCTTTATTTTATAGCAGATGCCGAGAGGCAAAGTAGGGGCATGATCAAGATGTTTACAACATTCCCGTGGGTTTCAATCCTACTCAACTACATGCACCTGAACTCTATCAAGCCCCCATCACTCAGGCACGTGGGGCCACGTGTTCAGACCATAGGTTCAAGCTTACTACAGCTGTTGGCTATAATTGTGCTGGGAGGGCTCTGCCCTCCAAGCTGGGACTTGCACGTGGCAATGAGAGGACTGTGCCCTCTCCTCAGTCCAAGGCTTGAACCTGTTCAAACACTGTAGCCGCGCCCCACACAGCCTCTAAGCCAACAGGGTGTGGAGGGATCCAGACACCTCAACCAAGCCCGGCAGGACCAACGCTTGCCTTCTGCAGGAGCTGGCCCGCTACTACCTGGCCAGGAAACCATCGCTGGCACAAGGTCAGGAGCTGGAGACCAAAGCTGAGCTCCTCCGGTCTGGTGAGCCCTGGGCCCTGCTGGGGAGGGGGAGGCCCAGAGGAAGCTAGAGGCACCTCCCCGGGGAAAGACGTGCTTTCTGTCTCCAACTAGAGCCCTCCCCGCTAGTAGTAGCCTTGTATGAGCAGAGGCAGAAAAAAAAATCATGAATGAAGTCCTCCCTTTGCCCTTTGGGCCTCAGAGTCCTCCTCCGTAAGGGGGAGGCAGTAGCACTTCGGGCATGCAAGTTCTGGATCTGAACGCATCTGAGTTTGAGTTCCAGCTTCACAACATCCAAGCTGTGTGGCCTCAGGCAAGTCACTGACCCCCCCTGAGCCTCCATGTCCTTCCTTATAGAGCAGTGGCAGTGAGACAGTCCCTTCAAGGTGCTTAATCTACCCAGCACATGCATGTGCTTAATAAACAGTAGCTAAGCCTATTTCTGTTGTTAATTCTCTTTGCCTGAACCCTGGGCTGAAGGAGGGTCACTTGTTTTAATTGCTGGGAATCTCCCCTCATAGGTAAGGTTCACAGGCGTGACCCTGCCGTCCCTCTTGCCCCAGATGAGAAGAACGGGATTCCCAACAGCCCTCAGAAGGCAGCCCTGACTCTGGAACTTGACCCTGAGAAGGAGCCAGAGCTGGAGCCAGAGGAACCCCAGAAGCCAGGAAAACCTTCAGTTTTCATTGTCTTCCGAAAGGTTTGCCTTGGATATAACCCCCAACCACCACCCCTGGGGAAGAGACGCCGCTCTCTCTGGCCCTCCCCAGAGACTCAGAATGGAACGGGGCCTTAGTATTCACCTGGTCCACCCCAGGTGGCAGGGTCAGTGGGTCGCGGACACAGCGGAGCCAGGCCCCAGGTGTCCTGCTCCCGGGCCAGGGCTTTGGCAGGAGGGTGGGGGCTGAGTGTTAGGCCCCAGGCCTGCCCCCCTGCTCACACCCCTGCCTCCGGCTCCCAGATCTGGCTGACGGCGCTGTGCCTTGTGTTGGTCTTCACAGTCACCCTGTCTGTCTTCCCTGCCATCACAGCCATGGTGACCAGCTCCACCAGTCCTGGGAAGTGGAGTGAGTGCTGGGAAGCGGGAGAGGGCTGGGCAGGGGAGCGAAGGGAGAGCAGGAAGAAGGGAGTGGGGACCAGGATGAGCCTCTCTCTCTCCCAGGTCAGTTCTTCAACCCCATCTGCTGCTTCCTGCTCTTCAACATCATGGACTGCCTGGGCCGGAGCCTGACCTCGTACTTCATGTGGGTGAGCACACCTGGGCGGGGGCCTGAGGGTTCTAGGCAGCAGCTGGATAGCAGAGGGTATGAAAGAGCACAGAACGGGCATTTCCCAACAGTCCAACCGTCTGGGCCTGGAATGGACAGACACCAGTGGCAGTGAGCAGCGGCTCCGAGAGGTATGCAAGCCCGGGCTTGCACTGGGAGCTCCTTGGAAGCGGACACTCTGTCCAGTGGACCCGTGTCCTCAGCATCCAGCCCAGGGCCAGCCCTCTGTGCTTGGAGACGTGCGTGGAGGTTTCTGTGCCACGTGAGAGGGGCCACAACAGTCCTAGTGTTTGCATAGCTTTGAGCCAAGGTGCTGTGTCATTAAATGAAATCTTTCAAGGAGACACAATAAAGACAGTAGATCCAAGAGGAGCTGCTCTGATCTGAGCAGGATGGGGCTTGGATCCCCAGCTTCCAGTCCCATTCAGCAGCCCCATCCGCCCCAAAGGGGTCTGTGGAACCCCCAGGGATGTTCGGAGGAACCAAGTTTGAAAACCAAAGATGCTGTCTAAGGCCTCTTCCGATCCTGCCATGGACAGACCACAAGCTGGGGATGGGCAGAGGCAGAGGCCGGTCCTTGTGCGCTGGGTGGCCTTGGCCCACCCCCTCGCCCTCCACAGGCCCGAGAGCTGGGCCCTGACCAGCTCATGTCGGGCGGCTCAGGGGAAGTGAGGCAGGAGTCTATCGGGGTGCCCCTGGAGCAGAGGCCCTGCTCGCAGGGACTGCCCTGACCCCAGCTTCTGCCGCAGCCGGACCAGGACAGCCGGCTGCTGCCCCTGCTGGTCTGCCTGCGCGTCCTGTTCATTCCGCTCTTCATGCTGTGCCACGTGCCCCAGAGGTCCCGGCTGCCCACCCTCTTCCCCCAGGACGCCTACTTCATCACCTTCATGATGGTCTTCGCTGTTTCCAATGGTTACCTGGTGTCCCTCACCATGTGCCTGGCGCCCAGGTCTGGGGAAGGCCCGGGAGGGCCTGGGGGTGGGAGGTGGGTTAATGCTTTGAGGGGGGACAGTCTGCAAGGGGGGGGCTTATTCTGCTCTGGCCAGCCCTGCCCCAGCTGCCTCCAGGCCTCGCTGATGCCACCCTGTCGGCCCAAGAGCTAGGTAGACGGTGACTCCACTAGGGAGGTTCCTGCCTGTGAAAGTCACCCAGGCACTGGTTCTGGGGCCTCCTCGCTGGGCCTCAGTTTCCCCATCTGTGAGATAAACGGGTTGGACTATTATTTCTTGGGGCCCAGATACTCCCCAATTCTCAGTTGAAGGGGAGCTAAAGTTTTGCTCAAAAGCAGGGTTCATAGGCTATTAGTGTCCGGACAATGGAGTTGAGAATCCAGAGGTGATGGGGCCGGGCAGTGTGGGGACGTTTTATCAAGAGGGACAGCAGAATCTAGAATCCTAGAATACTGGACCCCAGGGGCCTAGAGATGTTCTTGTCCAGGGTCCCCGTTTCACCGATCGGGAAACAAGTCCGGAGAGAAGGGCCTCATTCCCGTGACTGGAGGTTGGGTCAGCACAGACCAGAACTCAGTGTCCCCTAAGGAGGGCTGGGCCACTGGGGCTGGGTCCAGGCTGGGCAGGGCATTGTCTAAGAGCTCTCGCCCCTGTGTGTTCTAGGCAGGTGCTGCCACACGAGAGAGAGGTGGCCGGCGCCCTCATGACCTTCTTCCTGGCCCTGGGGCTGTCCTGTGGAGCCTCCCTCTCCTTCCTCTTCAAGGCGCTGCTCTGAAGGCTCCGTGGAGGGCTCTCCCAGCAGCTCTCTTCTCGCCATCCCTTCGGAGCCGAGACCCAGGGCAGAGGAGTGGCGAGCCGGCTCAGGCTCTGCTGGGCTGGGGCCCCTTGGTCTGGAGGTGCCCGGAGGAGGCAGGTGCCGTTTCCTTCCCGGGCTTCCTCGGGGTGCTGCGAGGAAGACTTCACCACCGGTCATGCCAACCCTCCCCCAGGGTGGAGGCGACGCTCAGAGACGGACACTATCCAGAAGCACAGAAGCCCTCCCTGAACAGGTGGCTGTCGGGCCGAGGGCCGTGGCCCTGCCCAGCATCGGGAGCGCATGTATCGTTGGTCACAGAACACAACCTTGGCCATCGAGGGAGATCCGAGGCCACCGCGGGGCCTCGCCGAGGGTGCGGCTGGTGTGGCCCCAGCCTCAGGTTCCGAGTGGGAGTGTGGGCCGGCCCAGGCCAGGAACTCTTCTTCTCCCCAGGCCTCAGCGACCCCGTGGTCAGGTCTCTCGGGCCCCAGGACAGAGGATGCCAGGGAAGTGGAGGGGAGCAGGGAGAGAGAGCAGAAGTGAGGGATCTGAGGGTGCTCAAAGGACCGTCTGGGCCTCGACAGTGTTTTTGTTGCCAACACTTACTGTCTCCACCCCCAGAGCCCAGCAGGGCGGGGCCCCAGGCCTGTAGTTAGCCTGCATGTGTGCACTGCGCTTCAGTGTGCAAAGCTCTTCTGCGCCTGCTCTCTCACAGCCGGCCCTTGGAGGGAGCCGGGCAGGGACTGTGCTCCCCCTTTGTACAGGTGAGGGAACCGAGTAAGTGGCCGATTCACAGCAGAGCTGGGCCCCCTCCTCCCTGTAGGTGCTGTTCTTCCAGCCCAGTCCCTGCTTCTCTCCCTCAAGGGGCTCAAAGCACAGCGCTGAGCACTCCCCCTTTCTGCTGTTTCTCTCTGATCCTGCTCCTGGGTCCAATAACAATCTTCTTCATTTGTATAATGAGGTCTCTGAGTCTTTCTTTCCAAAGTGCTTTCAGCTCTATTGGATTTGATGAGTTGGGTGGGGTGGGGATGGTTGTACCCATTTGGCAGTTGGGATGACTGAGGCCCGAGAGGGGCAAGGATTTGTGAGCATTCCTGCAATGGCCAAGGGATATTGACCTGCAAGGAGCCCTGTACTCCTGGGCCAAGCACTGGGCTGCATGGACGACTACCACTCTTCCAGGGTCCTCTGCATCGCAGGCTTCCCTTTCTCAGAAATGGAGCTTTGCAGAGGCAGCCAGCTGGTTCTGAGGGACGGAGGAGAGGCCTGCTTCACCCACCCCTGTCCTACCGTGCCCAACCCAGAGAAAAGCACGGTGGGTTTTTTGCCATTTTAGGCACTGACTTTGCTGCCCACTTGCCCCCCTCCCTTCTGTGAACAGTCACTGAGGAGCTATTTTATACCGGGAGCTGAGCCAGGCCCCCTGCTCAGAAGCCAGAGGCGGTTTTGATATCAAAGAGGAAAGTGAAGCAATATATGGCCTTGACAGCTGACATAGAAGCCACAGGAAGATCCCCAGTGAGGATTCATTCTTTTGACCACAATTCATGGTGCCAGGCCCTGGTTGGTCTGTGTTCCCAAGGCCATAGGAGACAATGCAACTTGTCCTGGGGTTTGTGAAGGCCCTGGGCCTTCTGGGAAGTCAGGGCAGGCATCCCAAAGGAAGCATTCCCCCAGCTGGGTCTTGAGGGATGAATATGAGTTTGCTGGGCTGGAGTGGGGGAAGGGCACCCCAGGCAGAGGTACCAGAGGGTGGGTGTGGAAGGCATGGACATGGAATATTCAGGGAACAGTGGGGACTTCTGGCAGGGGGTGGGGTGAGGAAGCCCCTAGGATGTGAGGGAGGGAGAAGAGAGGTTGAGGCTGGAGCAGTGGGTTGGGGACAAATGATAAAGAACCTTAGCAATGAGGACTAAATGGGAGTAGAGAGAGGAGGAGGGATACGGGAGAGAAGAGGGCATTTGTCTCTACAGAGGCTGCTTAACTTAGAGGTTAAGTGCCTGTTAAGAGTTCTAAAACCAAAGCCAGGCCTTTCAGAATGCAAGGTGGTTCAACATACAGAAACACATCGGTGTAAACACCACACGGCACATAAATAGAATGAAGGGGGAAACCACACGATCATCTCAATTGATGCAGAAAAGGCATCTGACAAAATCCAACACTTCAAGATGAAAACACCCAACAAACGAGGAATAGATGGGAACTTCCTCAGCCTGATAAAGGGCATTTATGGAAAATCCATCGCTAATGTCATACTCAATGTGAAGGACTGAAAGCCTCCCCCCACCCTCGAACGTCAGGAACAAGAAGAGGATCCCCACTTTTACCATTGCATCTCTTCACCTTTGTACTGGAAGTTCTAGCCTGAGCAATTTGGCAAGAAAGCGAAATAGACATCCAAATTGGAAATGAAGAAGTAAAACTACCCAGATTCACAAATGATATAATATATACATATACAGAAAATCCTAAAGAATACACACACACACAACTATTAGAGGTAATAAGTGAATTTAGTAAAGTTTCAGGATTCAAGATCAAATACAGTAGTATTTCTACGCATTGTTTTTTTCTTTTTTTTAAAGAATATTGTATATTTATTATTTGTACACTCTGTTATATATCCTTTATTTTTTTAAATACTTTTTCATTGATTTTAGAGAGGAAGGGAGAGAGAGAGATAGAAACATCAATGATGAGAGAGAATCATTGATTGGCCAGCCTCCTGCATGACCCCTACTGGGGATCAAGCCTGCAACCCCAGGCATGTTTCCTTGACTGGAATCGAACATGGGACCCTTCAGCCCACAGGCCAACACTCTATCCACTGAACCAAACCAGCTAGGGCTGATGAGTGGGTTTTCCTCTCTCGCCAGGCCATACTCTGACACACGCTGAGTGTCCTACCATGTAACTCCATCCGCTGGGGAGAGCATCAGATTCCACAAGTTAAGGACTGTCCCGTGAGACTGCCCCACTGCAGATGCCAATGGCAAGTCCAGGTTGTAACCTGTACTTCTGACCAACTGGCTATAAATCAGACCCAGCACCCCTGCCCTGGGGTTCAATTAATTTGCTAGAGCAGCTCAGAGCACTCAGAGAAACATGTTCTTGCTGGATTACAGATTTATTATAAAAGCTAGAAATCAGGACCAGCCAGATGGGAGAGCTGCAGAGGGCAAGGTCTGTGGGAAGCAGACCTCTTGGTAATGGTTTTTAACTGCTCTTCGAATGTCTCATGCCCTCTCCATCACAGCCAGCCCCTGACCCTGGCCAGGCCCCACAATAGGGGCTTTCGGCCTTCCTCTGGCCCCTTCCACGTGGCTTTCCTTGATAATGGCCAAGCCCAGTCACTACTTTTCAGTCCCCCTTAGACTAGAGCCCCTGGGACACTTCAGAAGCCTCTGATTTACTGGTTCAAAAAACGGGAATCGGTGCCTGCTGTGGGCTAGCATTGCCGTGGGTGAGGGCAGGTACTGTGGGCAGATGCCCCTGCCAATTGAGGCAGAAAATAGGTGTTGGATGAGTACCGTAGATGAAACACAAATGCTCAAAGGGCCGAGTGGGCAGGAAGGTGCAGGGTTGAGACTTTGGCAAAGAAAAGACTGTTTGCAAAGGGGGAGTCACTCTTACACTCTGGCCAGTTGTCACCCTGAGGGAACGAAGGCTGGTATTGCCAGATCTTCCAGAATTCAAAACAGAAGCTGGAAATGTGGGTTTTATGTCCAATCTCCTGATTCACCAAAGTTAACAACTAATGTAATTTAAATTGTGTTGTTGTTGTTGTTTTTAACACTGAGCAGGTCGAAGAAAGCCCAAATGGCATCAGATCTGGCTTCTGTGCCTCCAGTTTCTGAGGCCTTCGCACCATTTTCTCCTCTGGCGCAGGTCACCAACGAACACCTTCAGGAACATGCCTGTCCCCTGCGAGGCCTCCTTCCCGGTGCCGGACACAGTTCCCAGGCTGAGCAGCTCCGGAGGTGTTATTGCTGGGGGCTGTGGAATACAGGGCTACTGGCCACTTTTCAGCTCAACAGCCTTGACTCCCACTGCCCGTGGAGCAGTGGAGAAACGCCTTGCCCTGTCCCAGAGCACCTTCCCAAGATTCACAGCGCCAAATAGTTATTACCTATAACTGATGTATCAGTCCCAGTACCTGCCCTTCCCCCCAGACTCTCCTCTTCTAAAGAACCCACGGTTCAATTATTCACAAACACTCACTAACCACCTTTGTATAAGGCTGGTGTTAGAATACTCAAGACCTTCTGCGTCTGTGTGTTCAGGAAGAAGGTGTGCGGATACAAGGTCTCCCTCGTGGGAGGGTTGCTGTGGGGAAGAAAATCACTGGGCTGAATAGAGTAGTAATTAAGGATCAAATACCACCCTCACCACCACCACCACCACCACCACCACCACCACCACCACCCCTGCTTGAATTCCACTACTGTAGTCAGGGAAAGGGTGATTCTAGGAGGTGCTTCTCTGATTAATAAACAGGCCACTAATTTGGCATTGGCCAGAATTTTGGTTCTGGTCTTCAAGGTGCCACCGAGCCCCAGGCCTTCTAAGGCAGTGGTTCTCAACCTTCCTCATGCCGCGACCCTTTCATACAGTTCCTCATGTTCTGGGGACCCCCAACCATAAAATTATTTTCGTTGCTACTTCATAACTGTAATTTTGCTACTGTTATGAATCATCATGTAAATATCTTATATGCAGGATGTATTTTCATTGTTACAAATTGAACATAATTAAAGCATAGTGATTAATCACAAGAACAATATGTAATTATATAGTCAATATGTGTTTTCCGATGGTCTTAGGCGACCCCTGTGAAAGGGGCGTTCGACCCCCAAAGGGGCCGCGACCCACAGGTTGAGAACCGCTGCCTAAGGAGAAAGAAAAGTACTCCTCTAACGCCGCCCAGAGGGTCCGATACAGGGTATGGGAAGAGCCTGAAGAGGGAGGAGACGCGTGGTGAACTGGGGCTCTGGCTGGATCCCATTGTCCCCACCGCGCTGCTCCAGACCCGCGGCATATAGAAAATAAAGAGCCATCTCCTGTGTAAAACGCGACCGACGAGGATGGGATTCGAACCCACGCGTGCAAAGCACAATGGATTAGCAGTCCATCGCCTTAACCACTCGGCCACCTCGTCCCACGCAAAAGCCTACCTTTCTAAATTCCCTTATCTCCTCCGCACCATCTGAGCCCCTCCTACACCCCCTGTTCAGCGCAGCCCTGGTAGGATCTCCTGGAGGGAGAAACCGCAGAAAGAAAGGGTTTGTGCGTGTTCCTTTCCTCCCGCCGCAGCCGCTGCCGCGAACCCGCACCATCCGTCACCCAGCTGTAGCTGAGCTCTGCCGCGGTTTCCCTCCCTGAGCCCGGGGCGAGCGCGTCAAGGTTTCGGGACGCGGTCAGTCCGGGGGGCGGGGATCACGGACTGACCCGGAGGGAGCGGGTGCTTGTTTCTGGGAACCCAGCGGTGCCGCCTCGGGCAGAGCCAGCGTTTGCAAAGCGCGCGGCGCGGGCGGCGAGTGCAGTCGCTCCTCCAGGCGTGCAGGGGGCGCCCTGGCACTCCCGGGGGCCCGAGCGGGCGGGAGGGGCTGTGCCCGGAGCTCGGCTCGGCTCGGCTCGCCTCGGCTGCGCTCGGCAGGCTGCGGTAAATCCGGGCTTGCGGCGGTTGGCGAGGCTGTGGCCCGGTGGTCCCTGCTGTGCGCCACGAGCCCCGAGAGCCATGCAGATGTCCTACGCCATCCGGTGCGCCTTCTACCAGCTGTTGCTGGCCGCGCTGATGCTGGTGGCGATGCTGCAGCTACTCTACCTGTCGCTGCTGTCCGGGCTCCACGGACAGGAGGAGCAAGAGCAGTATTTGGAGTTCTTCCCCCCGTCCCCGCGGTCTGTGGACCAGGTCAAGGCGCAGCTCCGCGCCGCGCTGGCCTCCGGAGGCGTCCTGGACACCAGCGGCGACTACCGCGTCTACAGGGGCCTACTGAAGACCACCATGGACCCCGATGATGTGGTCCTGGCCACGCACGCCAGCGTGGACAACCTGCCGCATCTGTCGGGCCTGTTGGAACGCTGGGAGGGCCCGCTATCCGTGTCGGTGTTCGCCGCCACCAAGGAGGAGGCGCAGCTGGCCACGGTGCTGACCTACGCGCTGAGCAGCCACTGCCCCGATATTCGCGCCAGAGTTGCCATGCACCTGGTGTGCCCCTCGCGCTATGAGGCCGCTGTGCCCGATCCCCGGGAGCCGGGGGAGTTTGCCCTGCTGCGGTCCTGCCAGCAGGTCTTCGACAAGCTAGCCAGAGTGGCCCAGCCCGGGGTCAATTACGCACTAGGTACCAACGTCTCCTACCCCAATAACCTGCTGAGGAATCTGGCTCGCGAGGGGGCCAACTATGCCCTGGTGATCGATGTGGACATGGTGCCCAGCGAGGGACTGTGGAGAGGCCTGCGGGAAATGCTGGGTCAGAGCAAGCAGTGGGCAGGGACAGCGCTCGTGGTGCCTGCCTTTGAGATCCGCCGAGCCCGCCGCATACCCGCAAATAAGAACGAGCTGCTGAAGCTCTACCAGGTGGACGAGGTGCAGCCGTTCTATTATGGGCTGTGCACGCCCTGCCAGGCGCCCACCAACTACTCCCGCTGGGTCAACCTTCCTGACGAGACCTTGCTGAGGCCTGCCTACGTGGTGCCTTGGCAGGACCCCTGGGAGCCATTCTACGTGGCTGGAGGCAAGGTTCCCGCCTTCGACGAACGCTTTCGGCAGTACGGCTTCAATCGCATCAGCCAGGTGCCTATAAGGGAGAGGGCAGGGGAAATGGGGCAGGAGGGGTGCTGGGGTCTGGGAGCCATGAGTGGCCCAGGATGGGAAGTGGGCATTGAGGCAGGAGAAATGATAGTTCAGTGGTGGTTGTGGGAGATCCAGGGTGCCCCGGAGGAGTGGGGATGCTGGAGTTGGCTTTAGGATGTCAGTCTTGGCCCTAGAATCATCAGGCTTTGCTGACCTCTCTCCCCCCCTACAGGCCTGTGAGCTGCACGTGGCAGGATTTGACTTCGAGGTGCTGAACGAAGGTTTCCTGATTCATAAGGGCTTCAAAGACACCTTGGATTTCCACCCCCAAAAGGAAGCTGAAAATCAGCACAATAAGATTCTCTACCGCCAGTTCAAACAGGAGTTGAAGGCCAAGTACCCCGACTCCACCCGTCACTGCTGAGTCCTTCCCTGCCCTAGTTTGAGAAGTCTCAGCCTCCTGTCTTCTGAGGCTGCCCCTCACGCCTGGTAGGGGTAAGAAATGTCACTCCACTCGACAATGGGAGCTGTGGTGTTGGAACACTGGACTTTGAATATGGGGTGCTGGGATCAAGTCCTAGCTTTACCACTAATTAGCTGTGTGGCCTTGAGCAAATCCTATTCCCTCTCTGAGCCTCAGCTATGCCGTCTGTAAAAAGGGAGGTGAGAAAATCTACCTCACAGAACTGTTGGGAGGCTCAGATGAGATGCTATCTGTGAAAACACTCTGTAAGCTTCGTAAAAATGTGAAGTGTTATTAATATTATTACAGTATTGTTGTCTTTGTTATTGTTATTATTAACGATCTTGCGTGGGTAGGCAGTAGGAGAGTGAAAAGTATGAATGGTGCAGAGGGAGAGGTCTGAGTTCTTAACAAAATGGGCTTTTTGTAAAGAAATCAGATAAAGGCTTTGAATTTAGTTCGCAGCTTTGGGGCTGAAGCCTAAACTTGCTGGTTCTCCCAGGCCTCGGGAGTTCTGGAGAAGGGAAGGGTCTGCGAGTCCTGTACCCTAGAATAGACTGAGCTGGGTTGTTTGCCTACCAATGACAATGTAAATAAATGCGTGTTCACAACTACAGTTGGCTCCGTTTCTCTCCTGAACCCGGCAGGCGGAGGGGACGCGGGTTCTCCTCTTTCTCGCCGCGGGGGGTTGGAGGAAGGTGACCGCGGACCCAGGGGCACCACCTGTAAAGCAAGGAAGCCGCCAGGGTTTCTTCCGCAGGCAGACGGCCAGGGTGAATGTCGGCTGGTTGCTATGGAAACCAGAGCGCGGTATCCCAGCATGCCTCGCCCCAGCTGTCCAATTGGGAGCTTCCCAACGGGCACCTCTTGATGACGAATACGGAAGCGCGGACAGGCCCCGCCTCCCAGTACACAGAGACCGGCGCTGCGGTTCCGGGAGCCGGGTGGCGGCGGCCAGCACCCGCAGCAGCGGCCACCGGGCACCTGTCGGAGGGTCTCGGACTTGAGGCCGGAGGCTCCACTCCCTGCGGTGCGTAACGCCACCCGTGGCGCCCGGTTCGGTCTCTCCAGCGAGTCGGTCGGAGCCCGCCCCATCTCCAGGGCCAAAGCGGAGACCTAACGGGCCGGACGCGTGCGGGGCCGCGGGCCCCAAGCTGGCCGCGGAAGAGCCAGGGATCCCCTGCCCGTGCCGCGCGTACTGGGGCGGCTGGAGCGGGGCGGGAGGCTCCGGGCGCGCCGCGAGGGGCTGAGTCGTCCCCTTCCAGGGTGGGGACCATGGAGGCCGCCGTGGAGACGCTCACTTTCTGGAAAGATCATTTGCATGTGCACAACGCCTGCCATCCCTTACCCCAGCGATCTTTACAAGCTCCGAGTAGCAATGGCTACTCTCTCTCTTTGCACCTGGGGTAAGGAAGGAGGTTGTGGTTCAATTGAGCTCCTCAATTAGAATAAGAGGCACCTGGTGTAAACGACACTCCCCCCCCCCCCCCCCCCCCCCCCGCCCCGCTCCCGCTCCCGCTCTTTCTGGTCCGGATTACGTTGCGTTTTACCAAGTAAATATGTTTAACAGTGAAGGGGATTTGCAACCTTTGGGAACTGCTGGAACCGAGGCTTGAGAATGGAAATGATGAGACTGGTTTGGAGAACCGAGATTTTCAGATGAGGTTCAGATTATTTGTGAAATCACTGAGGAATGTGACTAACCTCTCCTCGAGTCCAGTTCTCTTACAAAACTCGGAATGCTGTCAGGGAAGGTTAGCCGAACACTGTGGGTTTGCTACCACTACGTGGGCCTGGGGGCTACCAAGAGTGAAAGCCAACTCCTGCCTCACAAAAGTTGAGTTTGTATTTGCACACCCTCCAGTCCTCAGGTGAGTCAGTACTGTGCTGGGTGAATAAGGGCATGTGCAGCCATGCCTGCTGAGGCTCGGCGTCTGGTTGTGGAGACAGACATGAGATGGGCAAATAGAGAGGAATGTCAGCAACTGGGCTTCCTGGAGGAGCGGCTGCAGACCAGTGTCCAGAGAAGTGGGAAGAACTTCGCAGTGAAACAGAACCCCTAGTCGCAGAGAGATGATCTGTTGAGAGTCCTAGGTAGTCTTCTGATTAGGTGATCTCTGGGCAGCATTTGGCACTGTCACTGCTCCTTCCTTCTAAAATTCTCTTCATGACTTTGAGTTTTCCCTGTTCCACCTCTTGGTAATGTCCTTTTCCTTTGCAGGGTTCTCACCCTCTTCCCCTTTGGTGACCCTGAGTTCCATCATGAATGTCTTCTCACGCCACACATCCCGCCTTGCTGCTTGCACCCTCACGGGGTCTGAAGAACTCACTAGATAACATTGCCCAGATTCCTTTCTGAGGCTTAGATCCCGGTGCCCCCACCCTGTCCCTGCTCTCATTTTGAGGCCTTTGCACATGCTGCTCTACTTGGAATGTTCCCTCCCTCGGCCAGATCAGCTCATCGGTCTGGCCTGTCTTCGTCTGCAAGCCCTCATGCTGCAGCAACTCCAGGCCCCAGTTAGATGCCTCTCCCATGTGCCCCTGCTCGCAGCTCTTCTCGCATCACAGGAATGGTCTGCTTCCCTGCCCTTTTCTCCCAGGAACTTGTAAACAGCTCGAGGTCAGAGACTATCTATCACAGTTGTGCCCAGCACCTACCTGAGTGTCTGAGGGTACCTAGCATATATTAGGGTTTCAATAAGTACTAGACGAGCGAATATAAGAAGGAACGCATAACAGTATTCATGTTGCTGAGAAGGCAACTATGATAAGCATTAAAAATATTGGCGTTAGTCACAAGGAGATCGTGAGCTAACTCTGCAGAATTAGTTCCAGCTGACAGCGATGATACAGAAACCAATCGGGACAAGTGGGAGGTGAAAGGAAGAGCAAGTGTGCGCAGGACTTGAAAGGTGTAGCTGTGAGGGGAATATGTGGAGCAGCTATTGGGATCGGGTGAGGTTGTGCGTTCCTGCTTTTCCTAAATGGTAGGGAATACAGGAGGGAATGCTGCGGACATGAAGTCCCAGAGGAAGCAGGAGATGGGACTGGACCCAGGGCACAGTGAGAAGACAAGAGGTTGCAGCATGTTCTCAGGAAGAGACGAGAAGGAACAACACGAGGCGGGTGGGGGAGGAAAGAGGTGCCTGGTGTATTTGAGAATTGGCCGTTAGATGGTGGGGTGAAGGAGCTGGACCAGTAGTTCAAGTCTAGTCGGTGCAGGGCCTTGAAAGGCCGGGTCCCATAGGCAGTGGGGAGCCCACCGTTGGCCTTTCCCATCGATGGAGACGTGCAGACCGGGCCACGTGCAGCTTCTCCACCCAGTGTGCGCTCAGGTTGTGGCGCGTCCAGTCACTTCCCAGCTGCGGCCAGGCTTTGCTTGACTCCCTGAGTGGCCACTTACCTGCTTGGAGCTGTGGGTGGTGGTGAGTGATGGCTCTACCCCTCCTCCCAGAGCCCAGATGCCGCTCCAGCCTTCAAGCAAAGACACAGAAGAGATGGAAGCAGAGGGTGATTCAGCTGCCGAGATGAACGGAGAGGAGGAAGAGAGTGAGGAGGAACGAAGTGGCAGCCAGACCGAGTCCGAGGAGGAGAGCTCAGGTGACACGCACATACACGCACACACACGCACACACACGCACACACATGCACACACGCACACACACGCACACACATGCACACACGCCTGCCCACTCCTCAGCCGACCTTGACTGCCCTCTTGTCCCAGAGATGGACGATGAGGACTACGAGCGGCGCCGCAGCGAGTGCGTCAATGAGATGCTGGACCTGGAGAAGCAGTTCTCGGAGCTAAAGGAGAAGTGAGCGGGGACACCTGGGGCTGGGTCTCCAGGCACTTGGGGTGAGGCGGGCCCGGTGCTGGGCAGAGGGCCGAGGCCAAGGTGAGTACCTGTCGTGGGCCAGGTACTCCATATGTGTTTGACGGACGAGCACATGTTTCCTCCCAGGTTGTTCAGGGAACGACTGAGTCAGCTGCAGGTGCGGCTGGAGGAAGTGGGGGCTGAGAGAGCGCCCGAGTACACAGAGCCCCTGGGGGGGCTGCAGCGGAGCCTCAAGATTCGCATTCAGGTGGCAGGTCTGTGGGCTGCCCTGTGCCCTGGAGTGGCCCCCAGTCTCCCTCCCTGTTCCCCTACCCACCCATGGTCCCTTCCTCTCATCCCTGTCCTGCCCTTGTTCCCAGCACCCTTTTGGGGCACTGGAGTCCCTGGCCAAGCTGGGCCTCTCGAACCCCTCCCTCTCTCTGCAGGGATCTACAAGGGCTTCTGTCTGGACGTGATCAGGAATAAGTATGAGTGTGAGCTGCAGGGAGCTAAGCAGCACCTGGAGGTGACTGATGGGCGCCAAGGGAGGGGGATGTAAGTGCCCACCTGTCCCTCCTGACTGAGCTGCTCCCGCCTCTTCCAGAGTGAGAAGCTGCTGCTGTATGACACGCTGCAGGGGGAGCTGCAGGAGCGGATCCAGAGGCTGGAGGAGGACCGCCAGAGCCTGGACATCAGCTCGGGTGAGGCAAGGGGCCGGCCCTGAGCACCCTGCCCCCGGCCCGGCTCTGTCAGTGCCCACTCCTGCCCGGACCTGAGCTTCCCCGCCTGCTCCAGGGGATAGGAAGAGGGGTGTTTGTGGAGCCTGAATGACGCCAGGCATGGAGGGCCTGGCCCCGTGCCTGGCACACAGTGGGGGTTCAGGAAGAGTGGGTCCCCCTGCTCTCCTCTGCCCTTGCTCTCTTTCCAGAATGGGAGGTGACATTCTGACACTCCCACACATAAGTAGCCACAGTCCCCGCCATGTCCATAGTGCCTGCATCACACGGGGCTCTGGGGAGGCAGGGGTTGTCCTCATCCCGCTGTCCACTAAACAGGTGAAGAAACAGCCCCATAGCTGTGCAGTGACCTCTTTCCCGGGTTGTACTTCTGTGCAGTTGGGACCTGAACTCAGCTTCTAACCCCCAAGCCCAGGGTTCTCTCCCCTGTCCTGGGAGGTGGTTGATGGGGAAGGGCAGGCTACGGGGGTGGGGGTGTCCTGGGAGGGCCAGCACCACGATCCTGACTCTGGGTCTGGGTCACAGAGTGGTGGGATGACAAACTGCACACCAGAGGCAGCTCGAGGACCTGGGACTCCCTGCCGCCCAGCAAGAGGAAGAAGGCACCCCTCGTTTCTGGTATCCTTCCACCCGCAGGGCCTGAGCGGGCAAAGGCGGCGTGTGAGCTGGCAGCGATGCTGGGAGCCTCAGAAGGGAGCCTGCTCACACACCTCGCCTGGTCTTCCCCCAACAGCCATGGCTTCTCTCTCCTGCCTCCCTGTGGGACCCTCGCATGAGGGAGGCGTTGCCTCTGCCCCACCCTAGCCTTGATCCCTCTGGCGTAGCCCAGCACAGAGATGAACTGAATTCGCACCCCTGCTCCCCACCCCCTGCCCTGATTCCTGCAGTAACCAGTCTAAGGGCACCGGCCGCCTGGCTTAGGAATCAGGTTCAGGAAGGAAGGGAGGGAGGAGCCTGGACTGCACGGACTTGAGGGCGTGGGGACATCAGGTATAGATTATGGGAGGACAGAGTGGACGGACCCCAGGGGCCCTGGGAAACCAGAGTGTTTTCAGAATGGGTTCTGTGTGTAGATGGGGAAAGGGGCCATGGGGGGACCAGGAATAGAAGGAGCAAGGTCCCTGAGTGGTGGATGGGCCTTGGCCTTCTGACCTTGAAGCTGGGGAGAGGGCATGAGTGGGAGCCAAGGTAGGGGAAGTAGGGGTGAGGCTTGGGGCCCACCCCCGCCCTCTTGGACTCGTTGAAATAGGCCATAGCCACACACACCCCGCCCTCCCCCCAGAGAACCTGGGGGCCAAGAGGTAGGGGTGGAGCCCGCTCTCTAGCCCGTGCCCTTAGCACTACCTCTCCCGAGCGTTCGCACGCCGGCCGAGGCCTCCTGCCCCTCCTCGGGCATTGCTTCCTTGACCCTGTTGCAGGCCCTTACATCGTGTACATGCTGCAGGAGATCGACATCCTGGAAGACTGGACGGCTATCAAAAAGGTGGGTCTCGTGCAGGGCCCTACCCCAGACGCCACGTCTGCTCTGCAGGCTCCCACCCTAGCCTTTCTGGGGTTCCCTGGCATCACTGCCAGCTCACACGCCCCCTTTTGCCCAGGGCTGCCCTGGAGGAGGGAGCTTCTAGTCTTGTTGGCCTCTTTCTTGTTCCAGGGCAGGTTTTAATGGGATGGGAGAAAGGGAAGGTGGGAGAGCAGCCAGGCCTCTGACGGGGGTCACATCAGAGCTTTGTCTAGAAAGTGTCTTATGCTTCCCATGCCCTCCCCACCCCCAACTCCTAGGCGGTACTGGCCCAACAGCCCCCGCCCCAGAGAGGCTGATGGGGAGGGGACTTGCCAAGCCAGAGGCAGGCTCTCAGGGGGCTTTTCTTCTCTCCACCCCAGGCTAGGGCGGCTGTGTCCCCTCAGAAGAGAAAATCAGATGGTAAGAGCCACAGGGCTTCCCACCTCCACCCCTTCCCCCAGCCCAGCCTCCAGAGAGGAGCCCAGGGAGAGGCAGTGGCCGTGTCAGATCTGTGGCCAAGAGTTGGGACAGTCTGGGCTTGAGGGCACTGGGAGTTTGGGAGCAGGAGCCCGGGTGGGGTGGGAAGGCGAAGCTCTAAGCTGATGGGGCAGGACAGGGAGTTCCCACCGGTACCGAGGGGCCCACAGATGAGGGACGGACCAGGGCCGTTCCTCTCATTTCCGCAGACAAGTGGCGACTCCCTCTTATTGGCTTTCTCTCACCTGCAGTGATGTCTCCCTTCCCACATCCCCCAGGACCCTGACCCTGCGATTCACAGCCAGCGGGGCCCCTCGGAGCAACAGGCACCAAAACCCGGATTGACATTTTCCTACTGCAGCCAGGCAGACAGACAAGCCCTCGGGGTCTTTCCAGCCGGCTCTCCAGTGCTGCTCTGCGCACTCCCCTCAGCCCTCACTGGTCTGGACTCCTGCTCAGGGCTTGTACAGCTGTGGCCCAAGCTGTCCTAGCCGGGCAAGACTGAGTCCCTCATCCCCAACAGCCCCTCCCTTCCCCTGCCGTCGGCCCCCTAGGTCCCTCCCTGACAAAGAAGACCTGCCTCGTCTTAGGCCAAAGCACATCCTCCTGCTGACCTTGGACCTGGCTCCCCACTCACCGAGCCAGCGTGTTGGCCCACTTCGTGGGAACTCTGAACCAGAAGCTCTGTTGGGGGTCAGCGGGGGCTGTCCTGGCTCTTGCCGTGCTGAGAAGGCGGGCTCCCCAGGTCTTCTCAAGGCAGTCCTTGGTGCCTGCCTCCCACACTGCGGGGACGGGAATTAAAGCATTTCCTGGGTCTCTGCTGTGACCCAACGTGTGTCTGATTTACCTTGCGAGGCAGTCGGGGCTCCCAAGAGGAGTGTCTCAAACAGGCAGTCTCTTCTGGGGTCCCTGGTGCCTCTCACTACCCAGCAGGAGCCTACCCACTCTGACTTGGGGTGTAGACTGCGGAAAAGGGGGACTGGGTGGGGGGCTGGGCCCTGGACTGCCTGGTGCTGGTGACAGAGTCTGAAGCAGCATGTGGCCCAGGCGGAACACGTGGCCTCAGATGGGGAAGGGGGCTGAGTGCTCTGTGCTGGGAGGCTGGGTCATGTCTGCACCTGCCCATCGCCTGGCAGATTGGCAGGGCCTGTGCGTGGGAGGCAGCCGGCAGCAGTGCCATGTGCTGACGCCTCACAGCCAGACTCCCTGTTTAGTGCTGATTATTAGAACCACCCCCAGAACCTCAGTTAAGCAAAGGGGTTTGTTTCCATGGAGACAGGCATCCTTTCTCCATGGCAACCTGAAATCCCAAAACCCCAGTAAGGCTCAGGAATGAGTCATCTGTGACCAGTAGGAGGCGCTCTTTCACAAGGTTGACCCCAAGGTGGACAGTGGAGCAACTGAGCACAGACTTTAAAGGCGTCCCAAGGGCAGGAGGCTTGGGCCGAGGGAGGAGACAGGCCCTACTTAACCCCTCCTTTCCCACCCGTGGTCTGAGACGGCTGCTTCGGGAAGCTCTGTACAGAGGCGGCAGCCCAGCAGCTGGGGCCCTCAGAGTGGCACTTGCATGGGCAGGATCCCTGTCCCCCAAGACTGGGCCCGGAACACAGGAAGTGGCGCTGCCCAGGCCGAGTGGACACCGAAGAGTTAACTGGCGGGCGTGACAGGGCGCACCGCCCTCAGGAAGTGTTACTCACCAGCGGGAATGCTCCTGCCTTGGGGGCTGGACTGTCTTCCTGAGTCCCAGAAGTACCCAAGGAGCTCCCGCCATGGACACCCCTGGGGAGCCAGGAGCAGGGCCTCTCGGAGCCCCCAGCCCTTCGAACGCCTCCGCGCCTGGGCACCTGGAGAGAGAAAAGTTGGTGAAGTTGGAGGGGCAGCCTGGAGGGGCAGGGAGGGACCGCGGAGCCCGTCTGTCCCAGGGCAGAGGAGGGGGAAAGGGCTGGGCAAGGGGCCCGGCCGCTGGCCGCCTGCTCAGATCTGGTGCCTGCCTCCAGGCCAGCCCAGGACCCCATGTACGACGTGCCCGATGCCAGCGGGGGGCGGACAGGTGGGCCCCAGCGGCCAGGGCGCACTGTGAGCCTGCGGGAGCGCCTGCTGCTCACGCGGCCCGTGTGGCTGCAGCTGCGGGCCAACGCAGCCGCCGCGCTGCACGTGCTGAGGACCCAGCCCCCGGGGGTGAGTCTTGCCCCTGCCCCCGGAGCCTGGCCGGCGGAGGGTGGGAGGGAGAGGAGCAGGACACGAAGGTCCTGAGCCTCCAGCCCACCCCTTCTCAGACGTTCCTGGTGCGGAAATCAAACACTCGCCAGTGCCAAGCCCTGTGCGTCAGGCTGCCTGAGGCCAGTGGCCCTTCCTTCGTGTCCAGCCACTACATCCAGGAGAGGCCTGCGGGTGAGAGGGACTGGCCTGGAGGGACGGGGCTGGAAGCAGAGGCTGGGCCGGGGGGATTCCGGAGAACAGCCTCGCTTCCCATCTCTCAGGCATCTCGTTGGAGGGATCTGAGCTCGTCTTCCCGGACCTCGTCCAGCTCATCTGCGCCTACTGCCACGCCCGGTGAGCCTGCCCTCGGGTGCTGGTGTCCGTGGGCCACCCTGTCCTCCCACCCCTACAGCCCCAAGCAGCCCTCACTTACCTGCCCCCTCTCTGGCCCCAGGGACATCCTGCTGCTCCAGCTCCAGCTCCCTAGAGCCATCCGACAGGCAGCCACCCACAAGGAGCTGGAAGCCATCTCCCATTTAGGCGTCGGTAAGGGCTCCGCTGCTGCCCATTGCATAGGTGGACAAACTGAGGCCAAGGGGAAAGGGAAGGCAGGTGGGCACACAGCCTGAGCCTGCACCTTGCCCTCCTCCGGGCACATCCCCTTCCTCTCCCTGAGGCCCCAGTTGGTTTCTCTTCTCTAGAGTTCTGGAGCTCCTCCCTCAACACCAAGGCTCAGCTAGGCCCCTCCGAAGGCCCGCTGCTGCCCCGGCTGAAGCCCCGGTCCCCACAAGAGCTGGACCAGGGCACCGGGGCCGCCCTGTGCTTCTTCAACCCCCTGTTCCCAGGGGATCTGGGCCCCACCAAGCGGGAGAAATTCAAGAGGAGTTTCAAAGTGCGGGTATCCACAGAGACCTCCAGCCCCCTGTCTCCACCTGCTGTGCCACCTCCCCCGGTGCCAGTGCCGCCAGGGGCAGCCCCCAGCCAGACAGAAAGGATGCCCCCTCGACAGCTGCTGAGGAGGGAGAGCTCAGTGGGGTACCGTGTGCCCGGGGGAGCCAGCCCCAGCCTCCCTCCCCTGCCCTCCCTCCAGGAGGTGGACTGTGGCTCCCCCAGCAGCTCCGAGGAGGAGGAGGGCATGCAGGGGTGTCAGGGGAGTCCAGCAACCTCACCCCGCCTGAGTCTCAGGAATCGCAGGCGGCCTTTGCTTCGTTCCATGAGCTCTGCCTTCTGCTCTCTGCTGGCACCTGAGCGGCAGGTGGGCCGGGCGGCCTTGGCACTGATGCAGGACCGCCACACAGCTGTGGGCCAGCTGGTCCAGGACCTACTGACCCAGGTGCGGGCCGGCCCGGAGCCCCAGGAGCTGCAGGGCATCCGTGAAGCACTGAGCAGGGCCCAGGCCATGCTGAGCGCCGAGCTGGGCCCTGAGAAGCTGCTGCCGCCTAATAGACTGGGTGAGACTCCAGCCCCGGCTCAGCCTCGTCTCTCCATAATCTCAGCTCTTACCCATGCCACTCTCTCCCCTCTGCAGTGCCACCTGGCTCACCCCTTCACTTGCATTTCATTCCCCACTTCTCTCCTCCCCCCACTCTCCTGTCTCACAAGATCCCTCCTCCTCTTCATCCCTGTCTCGCTGGACTCTGCCCCTACCCTGCCCTGGCTCCCCTGACCCCTCGCCTGCCTCTGCTCCACAGAACGCGTCCTGGAGAAGTCCCTGCATCGCTCGGTGCTCAAGCCTCTCCGGCCCATCCTGGTGGCCCGACTGCGGCGCAGGCTTTCCGCCGATGGCTCCCTGGGCCACCTGGCTGAAGGCTTCCGCCTGGCCCGGGCCCAGGGCCCTGCAGCCTTCGGGTCCCGCCTGAGCCTGCCCTCCCCGGTGGAGACGGAGCAGGTGCGCCAGAAGCTGCTGCAGTTACTCCGCACCTACTCACCCAACGCCCAGGTCAAGCGGCTCCTGCAGGCCTGCAAGCTGCTCTACACGGTCCTGAGGACCCACCTGGGTACACCCCCTCCTCCCCCACTGGCTCCTTGCTGTCAGAGGCAGGCCCCTCCAGGCACATTCCAGGAAAGGCACAGCTGGGGGAAGATGGGTCCAACCCTCCCATCTCACAGGTGGTCTAACTGAGGCCCAGATTGTGGAGCATCCTCTCCCAGCCCCTGCTTGTGGTTGCCATAGAGACCACACTGCCCAAGGCCTGGCAGGCGGAGAGGAGGGTCACTGTCTAAGACAAGGAGGGGACTCTGACCGCGGGGCCTCAGAGGAGCCTGAAGCTTCCCTCTCCGCCACCCACAGGAGAGGGCGCGGGGGCCGACGAGTTCCTCCCGCTGCTGAGCCTGGTCCTGGCCCATTGCGACCTTCCTGAGCTGCTGCTGGAGGCCGAGTACATGTCAGAGCTGCTGGAGCCCACCCTGCTCACCGGCGAGGGTGAGGGACCTCACACACATGCCACTTCCTGTCGGGGTGTGGCTGGAGCACCTCAGCGCCTGCATGGCCCGAGCAAGCAGGGCGGGGAGGGAACGTGTCACCCAACCCCATCCTCCGTTCTCCCCGTGTCCCAGGCGGCTACTACCTGACCAGCCTCTCCGCCAGCCTGGCCCTGCTGAGCGGCCTGGGCCAGGCCCACACGCTGCCCCTGAGCCCCTCCCAGGAGCTGCAGCGCTCCCTCAGCCTCTGGGAACAGCGCCGCCTGCCCGCCACCCACAGCTTCCAGGTAACAGGGCCCCCTTACCATCCGCCCAAACTGTGAGTCCCAGTAGGGAAAGGCTGGTCCTGCGCCCCCTGCAATAGAAACAGCACCCCACGCAGAACAACGTCAAGACAGCCTTTCTGGAGAGAGTATGTCCCACTGTGCCCAGTGCTCTAGGCGCTCAGCCCTGAATCTTCACAGAAATAGGGCCATCACTACCCCATTTTGCAGATGAGGAAACTGAGAGGTGACAGGGAAAGGGAATGGGACACAGGTAGCAGGCTGAAGCCTCAAATTCTGGCTTCCAGCCCCAACTGGGGCTCTGCCCACCCCTGGACTTCAAGCTTCTAGCCCAAGCTGCCCTCACCAGACACCATCCCTGCCCTTTACCATCCTCACCGCCCTTCTCAGACTTGGTTAAGAGTCCAGACTGTAGGCAGATCCTGGGCTCAAATCTGGGCTCTGCTATTTTCTGGTTGTGGGAGTTTGAGCAAGTTAGGTAACTAATTTGAGCCTCAATTTTCTCATCTATAAAATGGGATAACAGTACCTACCTCCTGGGACTGATATGAGGATTAAATGAGTTAAAACCAGGACACATGCTCAGGACACAGAGTTAGCTCCATCTGAGCATGATGGTCAGGCCCTCCCTGCAGCCTGCAGTGTAACCCACCAGCCTAAGCCTATCTCTCCCTTCCTCAGGGCCCCCAGGACCTCACCTTGTCCAAAAAGCTTTTTCCAGTTGGTTCTGCAGAGACCTCAAGCTTTGCAGCCAGATGTGAACCAAGCAAGGTTGAGTTTCTGTGTTTGTTTCTCCTCCTGCACAGCATCTCCTCCGAGTAGCCTACCAGGACCCCAGCAGTGGCTGTACCTCCAAGACCCTGGCCGTGCCCCCAGGGGCCTCGATTGCCACCCTGAACCAGCTCTGTGCCACCAAGTTCCGAGTGACCCAGCCTGACGCTTTCGGCCTCTTCCTGTACAAGGAGCAGGACTACCACCGCCTGCCCCCCGGAGCCCTGGCCCACAGGCTGCCCACAACTGGCTACCTCGTCTACCGCCGCCAGGCAGAGAGGCCCGAGACACTGGGGGCCTCACTTGGGGGTGCCACGGAGGAGGGCAGCGGGGAGCCAGAGGCAGGAGGCAGGGAGGAGAAAGGGGGCAGGGAGATGGGGATACTGAGGTCAAAGCCAGTCCCTGTGGCACCTGCTAAGCAGGAGGAGAGCCAGGCCAGGGGAGGCCCTGCTCAGCCAAGTGCGCTGGAGGCTGAGGGGGGGCCGGGCAGCAGAGGAGTAGCTGGGAGTGACCAGAGGGGCATTTGGAGCTGAAAACTCTGAGCCTGCTGGGAAGGCCTTTCAGAGCCCTCACGCTCCCCCTGAGCCCTCACAGGAGCTGCAGCCTCCCTCAGCCTCTGGGAATAGCACAGCCTCTGATAATCATCTCTGACCATACCTGCTGGGGGAGTGCCTGGACTGGCTACATCTGTGCCTCTGATAATCATCTCTGACCATACCTGCTGGGGGAGTGCCTGGACTGGCTACATCTGCAGCATTGGAATAAAGTTGAGGGGCATGGGGGGCCCCAGACCAAGGGCCCAAGGGCCTCTGCCTCTTACGCTTCTGCCCAGCTGGAGGCTGGCAGCCCCTCCAAGCTGGGGGCTTCAAGGCCGTGAACGGCTCCACCTACCCCCGGTGTCTGGATGATTCAAGGAGGCGGCCAGGCGCTCGGGCAAGTCCTGCTCCAGGCCACCTGGAGACCTGTACCTCCAAACCGCAGTGCCCTCACCTGTAAAGTGGGGGTGCAGTGCCATCCTGTCTTCTCCCAGAAACCTTCCAGGCATCCAGATGGATGGTTTTCCTGCAGAGCAGAACTCAGACCATGGGAAAGGGAGGGAAGGAGGTGGGATGTCAGCTCCCCCACCCCTCCAAGGGTCAAGGGTCGTTCGCTGCACTTGCCAAGGCTGACGTCCTCCCGTCAGCCCGTGGAGACCCCGGAGGGCAGGTCCCGCTGGAGCAGCTCCCAAGTTCCAGTCTTTCCCCGAGATGGGCCATGGGCTGTCCTCCCGGGCCCTCTGGCATCCCAGGGGACTTGGACAGGGAGACGGCTTTTAAATGGATGGGGGAGGGGGAGCTTGGAAACCATTTTCTCTGCACTTAATCCTTTTGGACCTCACAAGAGCTTTACGGGCTCCTAAGATATCACACAGCAGGCCATTAGGGGTGCCCCCACCCAAACCAGGGCATCAGGTTCCAACTACACCCTCTCGCCTTCTAAGCCACCAATAAATTAACCCTCAAGGCCCAGCAGAGCAGGCAGCAAATCTGAGCAAAGAAAATGCCGGCAACAGCCACCAGGGGGTGTGTGTGGCCCAGGAAGCTGCGGAGTGGGTGACACCAAGAGGCGAGGGTGGCTCCAAGGCCTCAGCAGCATAAGCAGTCACAGGCTTTGCACTCGCAGCCAGCCAGCCACCGGGCAGCTGGGGGACAGCAGGGGCTGAGGCTGCGGGCCCTCGGCTCCCTCGGGGCCAGGGGTGTGGATGCGGCCAGCCTCGCCGGGACCACGACCTGGGAAGGAACTGTGCCCTGGTTGAAGGAGGACCCCCAGCCAGCCTCGGAGGCGCTGCACACTGAGGGACACCCACCTGCTCATCCGGTGACAGCTGGAAGGTGGAAGTCCCGGACACGGGGCTTCAGACAAACCAGATGCAGCCCGGGTGCCGGGCTCCCGAATTTCCCGCTCGGCCACCGGCAGCATTTCCCACTTCCACCCTCTCCCCCAGCTTCTCGCAGGTTAGGGAGTCTCCCCTTCGGGCTTTTGTATGTCCTCCCTCCCGACCCCTTGCCCACCCCCAGTGCCTGGCACAGTGTCGGACACTCCACGGGCGCTCAATAAACACTGTCCACTGACGGGAGTTTGATAACAGTGACGGGCAGTGAGGCGGGAAGCTGGGAGGTTCAGGGAGGGCTGGGTCTGGGAACCAAACACGGGAGAGGAAGGGCCTGGAAGGTTGCAGCGGGGACTCGGAGAACCCCGGGCTGGATGGGGAGCAGAAACTGGGACTGGCTGAGGCTTCCGGGCCCCTGTCTCGGAGGCCACTGCACGCTGCTCTCATCCCCTTCCCCTGCGGAGTCCTGATTTCTGGCTAGGAATTCAGCGCTCCCACTCCCACCCCCCACCCCCGCAGTGGCTCAGCAGAGCACTGCCAGGCCCTGCCTGCTGCCTGGGTCTTTTATCTTCTGATTGGTCAGGTCCAGGCCAAGTAAATCAGCATAAACAAGGTCATTATACAGGTGTTAGAGCTCCAGGCAGGGAAGGCAATGATAGGCTAGTTTAATACTGATCTCGTTATCCCCATTTTACAGGTGAGCAAACTGAGGCTTGCTCGGGGAAAGGGGCTTGTTACAGGGCTCAAACACCAGGGTCTGTGGAGCTTCTGATTCTACAATCTGCCCAAACAGAAGGACTATTTACTCATCCACTCAGCAATAATCTATGGAGTGTCTGGACCAAGCACCCCCAGCCCCGGCCAGAGGGAAACGGATGTGATCTGGGGAGTAATCAGAATCGGCGCTGCCCGGCCCGAACCCCAGCTTCCCACCTTTGGCCTCTGGAAGAGGAAGCCGGGCTCCGAGAGGCGCCACGCCTTGCCAGAGTCCACTGCCGCGCTGGAACCCAGCGAGCCGCTGGGACCTCTTAGGAGCACAGGTCATTTCCTCCCTGGGCAGTGCTGCCCCGATCACTCCCACAGTCCCCATAGGTCCATGTGTGTCTGTTTATTGTCGTCTGGCCCGCCCGCTAGCAGGCCACAGCCAGGTTGTCCCGGTTCCCGCCTACCCTCGGGGCCTAGAACAATGCCTGGCGGAAACTGGCACTCGGTTCCCGCCTACCCTCGGGGCCTAGAACAATGCCTGGCGGAAACTGGCACTCGGTGAATACTTGCGGAGTGACGGATTCGGGAAGCCTCTGCCTAGACGAGACAGTCATCGGAGTCCTGGGCGTGGGCAGTGCATTCTCTACAGCCACCGCCAGGCGGCGAGCACGCACAGTTCCCAGCCTCCAGCCCTGTCCCCTTCTCACCTGGGGTCACCCAGGGACCCAGGGCACTCGGAGGGCCACGCCCAGCCTGATGCCAGGAGGGAAGCAGCCCTGCAGTGGGGCCCGGGACAGGGACGGCCGGCAAACGGGGATCCTGACCCCAGAGGTCGGGACGTGCTGAGGGAGGGGCCAGGCAGGCCCAGGAGTCAGAGCAGGGCGTGTGGGCTGGCCGGAGGGCAGACTGGGGAGGGGTGGGCAGGAAGGCAGCCCACAGCCGCACCCTGACCCACCTTCAACACAGAGTGCCTAACACCCTGCCCTGGCTTCCAGGCCCATGTTCACAGCCAGAAACACCCTGACTCACATTTGCAGTGGGTGACAGACACCCTGCCTGCCAACCTTAACAGGAACACGCAGTGTTGGGAACACTCTGACAGGTTCACCATTTGTGCCCTGGGGGGGGCGGGGGGCGCCACAGGGGCACATAGGCCCTCCTCCGATCCACAAACACCCCTGGATCTTCAAACTCACAGATACCCCCTCAGCTACTTCCTCTGCGGTTCAGAATGTGACTCCCTGACACACACACAGGGCCAGGCTGACAGATATGTGGTGACCTACTACACAGAAACCTCCGGACACACACCTAGCCGTGCAGGACTGCCTGACACACCCGGTGCCCGCTCAGACACGGCACACAGGCACGGACACACACGTGCAAATTCAGACACAGACACCAAGACCCATGCAGGCACAAACTCAGAGACACACACATACTTTGTATACTTTTGATTGTGCGGAAGATAGCCAAGCCCTTCTGACTAACCTCACTCCCAGCCCGACCTTATCTCAGCCACCACTGAGCCACCCTGCCCCATGGGGAACTCTGACGAGGGCTGGGAGCTGCTGGAAAGACCCCTGTTGGGGTGGGGGTGGCGACCCCACTGGCCAGGCGGAGCAGAAGCAGCCAGGCTGGGTGGGGAGGCCTGAGCTCATCAGATTCCAGCCCGAGTGATTCACCGGAAGGGCCTGGGGAGGATGGAGGATGGAGTAGGGGGTGGGGACTGGCCCAGGGACTGGGACTTGGGGGCCTAGGCCCTTCAGACCAGAGGGTCCTGGGTCCAGAGCAAGCCCCTAGTCTGGGGGAGGGCTTCCTGAGGGGCAGCACAGCCCACAGGGCCTGGCTCCTGGGAAGGCGGAGGACACAGAGCAGAGCCCCAGGATGAGACAATTGGCCGCTCCCGCCCGCCCGGGCCTGGGCCCCTGACCCCACGCCTTCCTAGTCCAGCAGCTGGGTGTCTTTAGCAGGGGTTAGGCCAAGGGTGGGGGCAGGGGTGGGGTGACCTTCACGGCCATTTGGCCCCTTGGGCTCTCAGCCCGAGCGGACCCCAAGGCCCTGAGGGGCTGGGCCCGCTTGGCCCTGTCAGGCCCCGGGTTAACGACCCTCCGTCCTGCTAGGAGAGGCTTCTGCCAGAGCTGAGAAGACAGGCGGCCGCACGGGGATGTTTTCCTGCTGAGGTGGAGCCACCGGCTCTGACCCCAGCCCCGCCTGCCAGGCCCACGATGCTCAGAGGACCGAGCTGCTCCTGCGGGGGTGACAGGAAGAAAGGATGGGGCTGAGGGCAGAGCCGGGGCACAGGAAGTGCCTTTCTTGGAACTCTGCACCAAAATAGCCGTCTGTCCCTACTCTGGGTCTCAGTGTCCCATGCGGGAGGTATGTGTCACCAAGGAGACCTTCCCCAGAGAGGGGCCGGAGCTGACCTTCGTCTGGCTTCTGCCGCCACCCTCCCACTGCCTCCCACCCCGCCAGCCCCCGCCATCCCTGCCTCAGGCTCTGCTCCACTTTGAAGTCCTAACATAAATATCATGTCTGCTTGGGTTCCCTTCCCTGCCGGTCACAGCCCCCAGACCTGGCTCCCACCCCAGCCAGCCAGCTCCGGGGGTGCGTGCCAGGGGCGAGGAGGGAGGCCTGGACCACCCAGGGAAGGTGGTGAGCCGGAGACCCGGTTAGGATCGGGGAGACAGAGTGGGCAGGACACCAGATGGAGAGGGGAGACGCGGAAGTGGGCAGAGAACGGAGACAGACTCCAGAAATCAACAAGGTGACAATCCCGGGGACAGGACAACAGAGAGACCGAGGCAGACGGGACACCGAGAGGGAAGGGAGAGGAGCAGGGAGGAAGGGGCTCTGCAGGCTGAGCCCCAGCGAAGTGAGGGCAGGAAAAGGGCCTGGACAGGAAGAGAAGGGGCAGTTCCAGGGCTATGGGCTGAGACGGGGCAGCAGCGGGCAGGACCTGATGGAAAGAAACGTCCCTGGCAACAGAGCAACTGACCTTCGTCATTTGCCGTGGGCTGAGGGGCTGCCCGGACGGGGGCTTCCCGCTGAGGCCAGGACAGTCCTCAGCAAACCGAGATGAGCTGGGCACCTGGCGACAGGCCTCTGCAGGGACCACAGAGCCCACTCCCAGAGGTGCCCGCGCACAGGGGAGGAAGGTGTGGCCGAGAAGGGCGAGCTGGGACTTCCCTGGAGGAGCACACAGCAAGGCCAGGGCAGGGCCAGCCTCGAGGACCCTCCATGCAGCTTCGATGGCAGTGGGCACCAGAGGGAGGACAGGAACAGGGAGGACCAGGAGGGCCTCTGTCCTGGCCTAGGCTCTGCAGCCTCAGGGATGGTCCCTGCTCTGCCTCCATCTGCCATGTGACCCGGCGCAAGCCTTGTCCCTCTCTGGGCCGTGTGCACGGAGTGGGAGGGCTGGACCCTTCTAGCTCTGATGTTGGTTCCAAGACTCCCTTTCTTATGGGCAGATGTGGCCAGATGTTCAGGTCAGGCCTCTGCCAGGGGAGGGCCTGGGGCCCCAGCTGGGCCCAGGTTGGGCAATCTGCGAGCAGCCATGCTTCTCCGCTCACAGCTGTGGGCACAGGTGTGGGCCCATGGGGACTCACACACAACGCCCAGCTGTGCACACCACAGCAAGCCCGGGCTGTGCAGGCACGCACAGGGTCATGCACAGACACCAGGCACACGCGCCAACACACACAGCCTCCTCCATGGCAAACACCTCCCGCCCGCCCCTCCAGCTGTCAGAATCTTCTACCTCTGCAGGGACCACCGCCTGGGTAACCCCCTTCCTCCTGAGCCCACCTTCCCCAAGCCTGTCTCTTCCCACCCTGTGCAGTCCTTGCACCACCCCCTTCCCACGGGGCTCTCCCATCCAGAAGCACATGGGGTGCGGCCCCGCCCAGCGTGTGTGTGCGGGGGGGGGGGCGGGGGGCAAAATCGCTTCCCTCCCTCCCAGACTCTCATCCCTCCCCACTTCTGCCCTGGGATCTCTCCCACCTTCTTTCCTGTGGCTCCCGCCCAACAGGCGCCTCCCGCCCACCCCCGTAGGCCCTTATTCCGAAGGCTGGGGTGGTTTGGGAAGAATTTAGAAATAGAAGGAGATAGGGGGATGGGGACAAAAGAAAAAGGAGGGAAGGAGGTGATTTGTACACAAAGCAATGTGCTGGCTCAGCAGCGGGGCGCGCCAAGGCTCTCTAGGATGCCTGCCCAGGGGGCGCCCCCTCATCACACTCGACCCCCCCATCCTGGTTGTTCCACTGGGCCCTCTGCAGGCTGCCTTCACCCCACCCACAGGCGTGCACACTGCATCCAAAACCACCATCTGGCTTGTCCCAGTAGCTGGGAGACAAGGCTCCTTCTGGGAGAGTGGGCTTCTGTTTTCATGCGCCTCTTCTTTTATATATATTATTGATCTCAGAGAGGATGGGAGAGGGAAAAAGAGAGAGAAACAGCAATGATAAGAGAGAATCATTGATCGGCTGCCTCCTGCACACCCAATAGTGGGGATCAAGCCTGCAACCTGGGCATGTGCCCTTGACTGGAATTAAACCTGGGACCCTTCAGTCCACAGGCCGACGCTCTATCCTCTGAGCCAAACCAGCTAGGGCTCATGCGCCTCTTGAGGTGAGCTCTCCCCATAAGGGCCATGATCGGAGCGGGAACCCCAGACTCTTGACCCCCTGTGTGAGCTGAGCCTGGCATCCTGAGCGTTCCCACCGCAGCCAGGGAGACACATTGGCCTCAGGCCCCAGCAGAGAAAGCAGGCTGTGTGGTGGGCATCGCACAGGAGCCCTCCCAGTGGTAGCCCAGCTGTCCCGCCCACCTGACTTCACTCCCACAGATCCATGGAGTCACATTCTGAGATTGTCGTTCATCATGGTGGCGGCTAATTATGAATTAGCACCCTGCCTGAATCCAACATCTCATCCACACACCCATCCACTTAGCCATCTATCTGTCCATCCACTTACTTATTCCTCCATCCATCTACCATCTCTCTACCACCCATCCATCCATTACTGATTCTTTTATCTAACTACCCTTCCATCCATCCATCCATCTGTCCACCCATCCATCTGTCCAACCATCCATTCACCCACCCAGTCTCCTGCTTCCACCCTTCCGTGCACCCATCCATATATCCACCTCCCCAGCCTCCAAGCCTTTGCTGCATCAATTAGCATCTTCTCTGTGCAATGGGGGGACCGAAATGAGTCAGGATGAGCAGGACCAACAGGAAGAGTAAGACTACAATCAGTCCCTCTCTACCCTCTCAGCCCAGATCCCTGGTGCTGTGCCCCTGCTTCCCCCACCCTGACTAGGACAGGGAGTTCTTAGACTGCCTCCACCTCACCTCTCCCAACCTGGACGGGGCAGGTGGGTGCCACCCACTCACCCAAGCTGGGCCCCCGGCTGGGCCTCCAAGTCCCATTTTCTATCTACCAAACCCTTAGTCTTCCTGGGGTTAGGTGTTCCCCACTGCTCCTCACCATGGGTCCCATTTCTTGACTCAAGCTTCCCTCCTTTTGCAAGTAGGCTCAGCCAGACCATCTGGAATTTGGCCTTTGACCCTCTTCCTCCTGCTTCCCTTGCCTGCCCCCAACCCCTCACCCCAATGAGGCTGGAGTCCTGACCTCTGATCTGACACGCCCACCAGCCAGAGCGCCTGCAGCCTCCCCTCAGACGCCCCAGCACTGGCCATTGCCCGAATCATGACTGGGCCTGCCACACCCTTGGACCAGGCTCTGGGCCGCCCCTAAGGAGCCTCCAGAGGCTGCCTCCCCCAGCCTGGCCCGCCCTGCTGCCCAGCTCTCCAGCCAGCTCCCTCCCTTCTCCCAGACTATTGCAGCAACCTCCGAGCCGGTCCCTGGCCTCCGGTCCCCTCTCCACCCATCACACACCAGGGTTCTCCTGTCATGCTTCTTCCCCTTGGCCCCCACAATAGAGGCCAGCCTTTTAGCCAGCCTCTCCACTCCTCACTGTCCCTCTAGACATCCCTCACTCCGGCACAGTGGAGTCCTTTGTGTTCTCCAAACCCCTCTTGAGCTCTTCCACCTCAGTCAAAGGGAATAGAACCTGGGACCTGTCATGCCTTCCTCCCATCTTCATTCCTTGATGTCATGCCCAACTCTCAGACTGTGTTCAAATGGGGCGCTGCAGCAAGAGAAGTAGAATAAGAGCCAGGAAGCCGCCCTGGCTGCGCATTCAGTGGTTAGAGCATCAGCCTGCGCACCAAAGGGTTGTGGGTTCAATTCCCAGCAAGGGCACGTACCTGGGTTGCAAGTCTGATACACAGCCCCAGTTGGGGCGTGTGCAGGAAGCAACCAATCAATGTATCTTTCTCACATCGATGTTTCTCTCTCTCCCCTCCTCCCTCTCTCCCTTCCACTCTCTCCAAAATTCAATGGAAAAAATATCCTCAGGTAAGGATTGACACAACAAAACAAAAGAGTCGGAAGGCCTGCTTCCCAGCCATGCCGCTGACTCACTCTGAGACTCCCTGGGCCTCATTCTTCCCATCTGCAGAAGGCTTGCTGATTTTCAGGGACCTCCCAGTTCTAGGATGGTCTGACTTCTGGGGAAGTTTGGGCAAATGTGGGAAACAAGTGAGCTTTTGCTCCAGGCAGAATCCCAGCTTCCCTCATGCGCTGCTGTGAGCCGGGTTCCTTACTTAACTAAGTCTCATTCATTCATTCATTCATTATTCATTCATTCATTCATTCAGCAGCATCTATGGGCCAGGAGCTTTCCGGGCTCAGTGAATACAATAGGGAACAAGGCAGTGACCCTGCCCTCTTGGGGTACACAGTCTCCCAGGGCAGGTGTTCTCCACTGAGGGCAATGTTGCCCCCAGGAGAAATGACAGCTGACAAACGTGTGGAGACATTCTTGATTGTCCCACTGGAGGGATGCTACTGGCAACTAGGTGGAAGCTAGGGATGATGCTAAACATCCTACAAAGCACATTAAAAGAAACAATTACCCAGCCCTGAGCATGAATAGCGCCAAGGTTGAAAGAAAATCCCTGACTATTGAGGGATTCAGGCCAACAAGTAAATACCAGTATATACCATTTTAGATAGTGATAAGGGCAAAGGAGAAACATGGAACAAGTCGGGGCCAGGGAGCCCTGGGGTGGGGGAGGGGAAGGTGGTCAGGAACTCTGCCACTGGAACTGAGACCCAAAGGGAGTGAGGAGGCAGAGCATTGTAATAACTGCAGGAAGCCCTAGCTGGTTTGGCTCAGTGGATAGAGCTTAGGCCTGCGGACTGAAGGGTCCCAGGTTCGATTCCAGCCAAGGGCACATGCCTGGGTTGCAGGCTTGATCCCCAGTGGGGGGCGTGCAGGAGGCAGTCTATCAATGGTTTTCTCTCATCATTGATGTTTCTATCTCTCTCTCCCTCTCCCTTCCTCTCTGAAATCAATTAAAAAATATATTAAACACGACAACAAACACCAAATAACTGCAAGGAGAGTGTTCTAGGTGGGGAACCGCCAAGGCCGAGGTACTGAGGGAGAAATGAACCTGGTGAGTTTCCGGAACAGCCAGGAGTTCCAGAGCGGCTGAGAAGAGGGGGTGGAGGGGTTGGGATGAGAAGTTTGGGGGTAGATCACCTTGGGCTGGAGGCTGTGGTTGAGAATTTGGCCTTTCCTCTGAGTGAGATGGGGACCTCGAAGGTTCTGAGCAGGACCTGACTGAACGTGACTTAGATTTTAAAAGGATCCCTCTGGCCGGATGCAGAGGGCAAAGGGGCTTGGGAGAGGCTGTTGTGAGAAGCTAGATGACAGGCGATAGTAGGGGCCAGAGGAGGATGTCGAAGAAGGTGGTGAGAAGCAGATTCTGGTCTGTTTTGAGGGTGAAGCCCACAGGACCTGCTGAGAGACTGGACATGGGGTGTGGGAGAAAAAGGAGTCAAGGATGATCTCCAGGCTTTGGGCCTGAGCCAGTGAAAGGCTGAACTGCCCATATTGCTGTTCCTCTCACGGGAAGGGGGTAGACATTCTTCGTGCTTCACACATGTAGACCTTGACAGAACCACCTTGCTCTGGGCACAGAGCAAGCACTTCCAAAGCCCTGGTTCTCAAGGGGCCTGGCTGTGTCTGCAGGGCCGGCCCTGGCACTGTAAGGTGGTGAGCAAAGCGGCCCTGGGCCCCACCCCCACCCAGATTCGCTCGGAAGACTAAGGAACACTTGCCTCATGCTTTGCAGCTGACAAAGCACATTTGCAAACACTGAGTGCTGTGATACAATAGCCCTGCTGAGCAGAAAGGCCCTGGCACATTACCCCCTTTTGTAGATAAAAATGGAGACCCAGAGAGGGTTAGTGACTGCCCTGCAGGCACACAGCAGACCAGTGGCAGAGTGAAAAACTGGACCAGGGCAGCACATGGAGGGGCAGGGCCTCTCCTTCATGTCCCCACTCCCAGATCAAACTTCTGCCAAGACTGCAGCAGGTGTGCAAGGGTTAAACTGACCATCAGCTCCCCAGGGACCATCCTGGACCGTGGGCTCAGTGCACAAGCCTCCAGAGGCCTCCAAGAGGGGCAGGAAGAGGACCCTGGCCAGGCTTGCGCAGCAGGCCCTGAGGACAGGGAGGGCTCCACACATGGGATGCCTGTGTCATACACACACGTGTGTCACTGTGTGCCCCATGCCCATACATGGTCTCTCACCAGTTCCCCTGCGGCTAGCCCTGCTCACCCGGCATGCAGCCCGGCCCCCTCCCCCCGCACCCTGCCCTCCTGCAGCAGGAGCCCAGAGAAGCATTTCCTGTTTGGGGGTGGCCTCCTTTCCCTCTAAGCCCAGGTTCCCAGGACCCCAGGCTGAGCAGAGGTTCAGGGAGAGCAGCTCCCTGTCCCTCCTCCTCCCCCACACACCCCCAGTCCAGCTGGAGCCAGGGAGCTTGGGGTGAGGGGGAGGTTGAGGCAGGAGCTTAGTACATAAGTGAGGGACTGAAGATGTCTGTGCCTGGCCCTGGCCGGGTAGCTCAGTTGGTTAGAGTGTCATCCTGACCAAGGTTGCAGGCTGGATCTCCCCACGGACACATACAAGAATCAACCAATTAAAGCACAAACAAGTGGAGCAACAAATTGATGTTTTCTCTCCCCCAACCCCTTTCCTCTCTCTCTCTCCAAACAACAACAACAACAAGATTTTTTTTTTAAAGAAGTCTGTGCGTGCTGTGATCAAGGGGCTCCCATGTGTTAGGGCATGTAGAATGTGTGTGCACCTAGGGGTGGCATGTCAGAGCACATGAATGTGTGAGGGCCGCAGGCCTGTGTGGGTCTATAGTGAGGGGAAGGGCTTAGCATGTCAGACTGTGCAAATCTGGTCCACGGAGAAAGCTTTTGTGTGGGAGGAACATACACACGTGTGACGTGAAGGGCATGCGTCAGAGCATGTTTCCACATGTATGACATGGCAAGCTGTTGGGCTGTCAGGGGTGTGATGAGACTGGTGTGTCCAGATTCGGGTCACGGTCGGTCTCTGGGAAGTGACCTCACCCCACGCGGAGAGCCCCAGGCTGTGCTGGTTTCCAGAGGGTCGTCCAGCCTCTCCAGGCAGGCTGGTCCCCCCCCTGACTCCCAGCCCCTGAGTGCTCCTCCCCGCCTCCCGCCCCAGCCCCAGCCCCCCTACCCCTGCCCCCGCCCGACTGCTTCCTGCTCGGGCAGCCCCCCGGGAGCGGGAGGGGGAGCTGGCGGCGGCCCCAGCCCACTCCTTACAAGGCTTCAGTCCGGCGGGGCCCGCCCCCGGCCCGCCCCCCGGTCCCTCCCCCTGTCAAGAGCGGCCGCGGCCCCGGCCTGGGCCAGTCGGGGGGCGTCGCGATGCTGCTGCGCCTGCTGCTGGCCTGGGCCGCCGCGGCGCCCGCGCTGGGCCAGGTCCCCTGGGCCACGGAGCCCCGCGCCGCCTGCAGCCCCGACAGCTGCTACGCGCTCTTCCCGCGGCGCTGCACCTTCCTGGAAGCCTGGCGGGCCTGCCGAGAGCTGGGGGGCGACCTGGCCACCCCGCGAACCCCCGAGGAGGCCCGGCGCGTGGACAGCCTGGTGGGGGCCGGCCCCGCCAGCCGGCTGCTGTGGATCGGGTTGCAGCGGCAGGCCCGGCAATGCCAGCCGCAGCGCCCACTGCGCGGCTTCACGTGGACCACGGGGGACCAGGACACGGCCTTCACCAACTGGGCGCAGTCGCCCACTGGCGGGCCCTGCCGGGCCCAGCGCTGCGTGGCCCTGGAGGCGGCCGGCGAGCACCGCTGGCTGGAGGGCTCGTGCACGCTGGCTGTCGATGGCTACCTGTGTCAGTTCGGCTTTGAGGGCTCCTGCCCAGCTTTGCCAGAGGAGGCTGGCCAGGCCGGCCCCGCCATCTACACCACACCCTTCCACCTGGTCTCCACCGAGTTTGAGTGGCTGCCCTTCGGCTCCGTGGCCGCTGTGCCGTGCCAGACGGGCAGTCAGGCCTCTGTGCTGTGCGTGAAGCAGCCCCAGGGCGGTGTGAGCTGGTCGCGGGCTGGGTCCCTGTGCCCAGGGACCGACGGCGGCTGCAACCCGGGCGATGGGGGCTGCGAACCAGAGTGCGTGGAGGAGGCGGACGGTCATGTGTCCTGTCGCTGCAATGACGGCTTCCGGCTGGCCGCGGACGGGCGCAGCTGCGAGGACCCCTGTGCCCAGGGCCCGTGTGAACATCAGTGTGAGCCCGGCGGGCCACAGGGCTACAGCTGCCACTGTCGCCTGGGTTTCCGGCCCGTGGAGGATGAGCCCCACCGCTGCGTAGACACAGACGAGTGCCAGATCGCCGGCGTGTGCCAGCAGATGTGTGTCAACTACGTCGGTGGCTTTGAGTGCTACTGCAGCGAGGGCCACGAGCTCGAGGCTGACGGCATCAGCTGCAGCCCTGCTGGGGACGTGGGTGCTCGGGCTTCCCAGGACCTTGGGGAGGAGTTGCTGGATGACAGAGAGGATGAAGAGGACGAAGGTGAGGCCTGGGAGGACTTCGATGATGGCTGGACAGAGATGCCTGGGATGCCGTGGATGGAGGCCACACAGCCGCCTGACTTTGGCCTGGCCTATGGGCCTAGCTTCCCAGAGGACCGAGAGCCACAGATGCTCTACCTGGACCCGACCTGGCCTCCCCCCCTCAGTGCTCCCAGGGCCCCCTATCACTCCTCAGTGCTCCCCGTCACCCGGCCCGTGGTGGTCTCTGCCACACGTCCAACACTGCCTTCTGCCCACCAGCCTTCTATCATTTCTGCCACACACCCACCCCTGGCCCCTGCCCCGGAGCCCCCCAGGATCCCTGCCATGCACCCAGCTTTGCGCCCTGACCACCAGTTCCCTATGATCTCAGCCAACTATCCAGATCTGCCCTCTGTCCACCAGCCTCCCATCATCTCTGCCACTAGCCCAGCACGGCCCCCTGCCCCTCAGCCCCCAGTTATCTCAGCCAAATACCCTGAACTGTCCACTGCCCATCAGTCCCCCTTGTTTCCAGACACCCAGGTGGCTGATTCCCAGGCCACCACTCATTGGTCTGGAATCCCAGCTAACCACACCCCTCTGGCCACCACCTCCAGTGCTCATCAGTCCCCTGTGGCCCCAGATGTCCCGGTTCTCAAAGCCCAGGCCACCCGCCTTCCCAGGACCTTGACTGTCCAGCCGTCTCGGACCACTACCTCCAGGTCCCCTGCCCATCAAGTCCCTGTGCCTGCTGCCACCCAGCCCCCAGTCCTTCACACTCCCCTGCCCCCTCAGAGTCCCACTAACCAGAATGCTCCCTCCAGCCCTACACACACTTACTCCAAAACCCCACAGGTCCCAAGAGGAGGTGCCTCGGATCCCAAGCTGACCCCAATGCCTTCAGCAACCCCCACAGCAGGCCCCACAGCCCTGGGGGAGGCCAGTCCTGCAGGCCGAAGCCGGAGGGATGACCGGTGGCTGCTGGTGGCACTCCTAGTGCCAACCTGCGTCTTCTTGGTGGTCCTACTCGCACTGGGCATTGTGTACTGCACCCGCTGTGGCCCCCATGTGCCCAACAAGCGCATCACGGACTGCTATCGCTGGGTCACCCACTCTGGGAACAAGGGCCCAACAGAACCCATGCCCCACCGGGGCAGCCTCACAGGAGTGCAGACCTGCAGAACCAGCGTGTGATGGGGCACAGCACCCCACTCTGTGGGGGAAGGGGCATGCACTGGACATGTGGCCCAGACTGCACCAGTGACCCATGGGGGCTGCCCAGATGGACAGAGGGCTTCCTGCTCCCCGCGGCACAGCCAGGCTCCTCTCAGTCAGCCACTAGACTTGACTCGTGACAACTCTGCTCCTGGGTCTGGCACTTACGACAGAGGGGATGCCAAGGCCCCCAGGACCTCAGGGGGTGGGTGCTGGGGTCTCCTCCAATAAACCGGGTGCCAACCTCATCCAAAGCTTCCAACCCCATTGATGCCTGAGGGGTGGGTCTGGGAGGATTCAGAAAAAAAGAAGGGGAACTGCTTTCAGCTTGTCTGGGTCCCCAAGGAAAAAAGGTAAGACCCCTTAAGGCAGTGGTTCTCAACCTTCCTCATGCCTTGACCCTTTCATACAGTTCCTCATGTTGTGGTGACCCCCAACCATAAAATTATTTTTGTTGCTACTTCATAACTGTAATTTTGCTACTGTTATGAATCGTCATGTAAATATCTGATATGCAGGATGTATTTTCATTGTTACAAATTGAACATAATTAAAGCATAGTGATTAATCACAAAAACAATATGTAATTATATATGTGTTTTCCGATGGTCTTAGGTGACCCCTGTGAAAGGATCGTTCGACCCCCAAAGGGGTCGCCACCCACAGGTTGAGAACCGCTGCCTTAAGGGAAGGTATGCTTCAGAGATTCTCAGGGAAGTAGGAGCCCAGAGGGGGCAGAGCCTTGCCCAAGGTTACACAGAAATCCAGGGAATGGGAGGTTTGGGATGGGGAATTCCATATTTGTTCTTTATACAAAACTCCAAGAAGGTAGGGCTGAATCTGGGGGAGGGTTCTGGAATGAGGGCTTCTGCTGAACTGGAGCCAAACTGGGGTTTGAAGGTTAAAGGTAAGCCTGGGGCCTGGTGATCCTGGGAGTGAAGAGGGTCTAGTGGGTGAGCTTCTCCTAACTTTCTTCTGGTACTTCCCTTCCTGCCCCTGCAGGCTGCCCAGAAGTTGGTGGCTGGGCTCAGGGTCACTCGAGGGTGCTGGCACTCCTCCTGCTCTAGGAAGGAGGTGGGAGTCCGAGCCTAGAAGGCTAGGCTGGGGAGAGCGCTAACTAACCCGGGAGAGAGAGTCCACATCCAGCTCCCTGGGCAGCCTCCGGAGCAAGGCCCTCCCATCTTGGGCACATTTTGCCCTTCTCTATGGTGTGGGCCAGAAAGAACGTTCAGGCTGTTCAAGGCTAAATTCCCATAAACTGGAGGAGGGAATAGTCAGACATCACAGCCTGGGAAAACCATGCAACCTCCAGCATCTTGGGCTCACTGCCTTGGGCACAGGGCGAGGAGGAACCTGGGCCGGGGAGGTACCGGTTCCCACTGCCTCTGTAATTTTTCAGTTGCGGCCTCTAAGGAGCCTCTAATTAGGACGGAGCAGAACCACCACGACCACCCGGGCAGGCGAGGAGGGGTGGCCAGAGGCCCCTTCCCTACCAGGTACCCTATGCCACTGCCTGGCCCCAGGGCCTGGGCCTGGGCTGGAAGGGTAAACTGGGCCCCGAGGGACTAAGAGACTAGAGGCTGGAGCTGGGGACCAACCTGAGGGCGGAGGGGGGCGGAGGGGACGCTACGCACAACCCCCGCCCCCTCTCACGTTTCCCTAACTCAAACCAGACGCCCCACCAGATCCTGCCCAAGTTTTTAACCTTGGAGACGCCGCCGAAGAAGTTTGCTGCATGGGAGTGGGGGTGGCGGGGTGGCCCAAACGCCTGAGTGTGGGAAGGAGATGCGTGCGCCGCCTCCGGGGTGACAAAGCCTGCCAGGAGGAGAATGGCTGGAGCTCCCTCCTGTGACCCCGGGCTGGGGATCCAGAGCGTCTCAACGAGGGCAGGAAGGAGTTAAATGCACTGCCCTCGAAGGGAGGAGACGGGAGTGGGGAAGGGGGCCCAGAGCCGGCTCTTTGTCATACCGTAATGAGCACCAGATGCGGAGCTGCGTGCGGGCCGAAACAGACGGCCTCCCAGGGCCGAGCCCCCGCCTGCGCCCAGCCCAGCCCAGCCTCTTCCCAGGCCCCGAGCTGGCTCCGCCCACTGACTCTCACCTCCGCCTACCAGCCGGGTCCCAGGGAGCTATGAGCCACGCCCACTGACTGACGTCACGCACCCCTCGGGAGCTCTCCAGAGGCCCCGCCCATCAAAGCTACAAGCCTCGCCCCCTGCCAGCTCAGAGATTCTCAGAACTATTGCCCCGCCCCTCTGTTAGCTCCGCCCAGGCTGAGGCAGTACCAATGGCCCCGCCCACCAGGGCCGTAAGCCCCGCCTCCTCAGCGCGGTGTGCTCAGTCTAGCCGAGTTATTAGTTCCCGTTTCCAGGAGGTATGAACGGGATCCGCCCAGAGTTTACACATTCTCCTCACGCAGCCCCGAACTGAATTCCCATAAACTGGAGGAGGGAGTTTTAACAACTAAAACTCTGCCCCTTCCCAGAGCCGGGGACTCGGTCCACAGCGCAGGGAATCTCTACAGATAGTGACTGTGGCAGAGATGCAAACTCTGCCCTCCGGGGTTTACGCGGTCCCCTCAAACCCTCAAACGCCTCTGCAAACTCCGCCCCCAACCACAAGCCCCTCCCCGTCACCAAGGGATACAAGTCGAAGGGGCGGAGCCCCAGACCCGCCTTACCGGGAAAAGAACTCCGCCCACGTACGGCTCTTTCCCTTCACACGGAGGCAATGGCCCACCTACTCAGAGGCCCCGGCCCGCCCAGTAAAAATGCCCACGTACCGAACCGTGACCCCATAAGTCCCGCCCGCCCACAGCGCCCCTTGTTCGTTCAGGGCTTTTTGCACAAGCACCACCCACGCAGAGAACAAGCCCAACCTCTTCCCCCAGGCTCCGCCTCCTGCCTGCGTTAGCCCCGCCCACCTTTAGCCCCACCTTCTCGGAACTCAAGCCCCACCCGCCCTGGGCTTAGGACCTTTGAAGTCTCTCACCACCCGATGCTCGGACTAGTGGGTCGGAACCCTCGTCCCGGACCAAGTTACCCCTGAATCCAGCCAGGCGCCCTCTCTCCTTCCCCACCCACGGCTTCTGTGCGTCTAGATTGCAGGTTCTCTGGAGGGAGCTCTGACACGGTGTAGAGCCCAGTGCACGGCATCGATGAACGGGCCTTTGGTGCCACCTGCCTTCCGCACCGCAGCTTGCAGCCAGCGGGAGGCCTCAGCCCGGGCCCCTCTCCCAAAGTACACTAGTGATCAATAAATAGTTGCTTAATTTGTGTCTGTTACTCAGATATCTGCCAACTCCTTCCCTCCACCCCCGCAAAGCAGCAGATCGGTTGCAGGTGCCTTCCGTTGTATTTGGAAGACCTCAAGGCTCTTCGCGCCGGCCCTCAAGCCATTCTGTGAGCTGAGGGGGCCCCTGCCAGTCTTTACAGAGGCTGGTGGGACTCCGGCTGTCCCTTCCCCACGAATTCTGTTTCCCAGGGGTGAAAGCACAGTCTCTCACCTGGGGGCCCAGAATTGTAGGCCTGGGTCCTCCCCTAACCCAACTTCAAAGTGTGGACACCTTCCCTAGGGGGTGTGTTTGGAGGGACGGAGTGAGTTTGGGCTCAGAGGCTCTCATGTGGGAGCTGAGAGTCACACTTTGGGGAGCAGGATTGATTTCAGAGCAGATCTCTACTCTATGTCAGCACTCATCACTACATTTGAAAATATTCACCTGCTCACTCTCACACGAGACTGGGGCTCCAGGAGGCCAAGGCAGTTGAGATCAGCTTTCGGAGCTCAGTAAAATGCTTTTCAAACATTGTTAGGACAGGTGGTGGTAGCTAAGGCTGAGGGGGCAGAACTAACACTTACTGAGCTCAGTTAGGTACTAGCACCGCTGGGTACCCTGCACTCCCTGCATTAAGCCCAGGGTGGAGCCACCTCCTGACAAACTCAGGCCTGGGGAGCGGGAGCCTTTCCAACTGAGGGTCCAGCTCTGATGCCCTGGCTACTATGAATGGGAGTAGCGTTTGGTGCCAAATGATAATAAAAATAACTCTGAATGCTTATTATATGCCTAGTCCTGTTCTAAGGGCTTTACATGCCTTAACCCTTTTAAGATCCATAACAACTCCCATGAAGTAAGTGCTATTCTTAGCACAATTTACAGGTGAGAAAGCTGAAGACACTAGCCTGAGTGCCTTGCTTTAGGCCACCTGCCCTATTTGGTCGAGTTAGTAAGTGAAGGTTTGAAGCCAGGTAGATTCTGTGATCTTCACCCCTAAGAGCAGGGCCAGTCCATAGCGATAGCCATGTCTCTGATCAGAAAATGCCCACTATTAACAACAACAACAACAAAAACCCTTCAAAGCCCAAAGCTTTTCTGAAAGAAAGCATTCATTGAGACACGTGCTAGCCACAGAAATGACCAGGTCCTGGCACCTGCAGTCTGAACCACCAGCAGCAGGACTAGGTGGGGAAGACAATGCGTCCGCAGTCCTGGGATTGACAGGGATCTGTTATACAATGAGTTTGGAGAAGAAAGATCTAAGTTGTTTTGAAAGAATTTACATTAGCTATAGGTAAGTGGCGTGGGAGAGGTGATGGGGACAGTGCTGAGATAAGAAAGAAGTGTTTTATGCTTCTGGATTGGTTGTGGGCAACAGTCTAGAAAGTTCATGCAAAAGCAGGATGCAGCAGTGTGTGGTGGTCGCTATCCTCTCCAGATAAGAGCTGTAATAACCACCTGGAAGCTGATTCAAAGTTTCAGCATACATTCAGGAATGTGAGCAATCCTGGCTTTGGCCAGTGGCTCTGTGAACTAATTAACCTCCTTTCTCCGCCCCCCCCCCCGCCCCCTCCGCCTCTTATTCTCCAGCCTGCCGCAATTTAATTTAGGACATCTCATAATTTTTCTCTTGTCACCACCTCCCAGGGAACTCACGTTTAGGGATGAGTCTGCAAGATGTGGACTCCCAGGCTGATCACACTGTGAATGGGGCGTGTGAAGCCCTCCCCACCCAAGGAGAGTCCGTGGTGGTTTAGGTGGATGATGCTGGTGAGGCATTCACTGCCCGTGACCTTGTGGGAGCCTGACAAGGGGTTCCCTCAGCGCAGCTTCAGGGAACCCGGTCGTGGTCATGTTCTCGTGTGATTCTGGTTAGTTCAGGGTTTTCTCACCAGGAGGCCAATTAACTGCAACTAAGAGCAGGCGCCCTGCACCAGACAGCCTTGCTCTGATTCTGGTTCCACTACTTGAGGGCGGGGGTCCTGAGGCAGGTTCCCTACTCACACTATGCCTGCCTCCTCATTTGGAAAAGCTGTGTACTATGAATCCACTATAGCAGTGGTTCTCAACCTTGGCTGCACATTAGAATCACCTGGGAATCTTTTTAAAATCTTGATTTTAGCCCTGACTGGTTTGGCTCAGTGGATAGAGCGTCAGCCTGCGGACTGAAAGGTCCCAGGTTCGATTCCGGTCAAGGGCATGTACCTTGGTTGCGGGCACATGTGCAGGAGGCAGCTGATCGATGTTTCTCTCTCATCGATGTTTCTAACTCTCTATCCCTCTCCCTTCCTCTCTGTAAAAAAAAAAAAATCAATAAAAAAATATATTTAAAAAAATAAATAAAATCCTGATTTCTGGGCCTCATCCTCCGGAAATTCTGCTTCTTTGTTATGGGGTGGGGGATAGAGAGTTAGAAACATCGATTAGAGAGAAACATCGATCAGCTGCCTCCTGCACACCCCACACTGGGGATGCGCCTGCAACCAAGGTACATACCCTTAACCGGAATCAAACCTGGGACCTTTCAGTCCGCAGGCTGACACTCTATCCACTGAGCCAAACCGGTCAGGGCTGAAATCAGGATTTTAAAAAGATTCCCAGGTCATTCTAATGTGCAGCCAAGGTTGAGAACCACTGGTCTATGAAGAAAGTCAAGGTTTCCTGCTGGAAGCCACTGCGGGCCTTCAGCGTGGCTGCATGAACCTGTTGCAGGAAGTGCCCTCTGCTTTCGCTGGCACTTGGGGAGCCCTGAAGACAGACTCCAGAAATTGATCATGGGAAAGTGCAATCAGAGGAAACTGACGGGCTAAGCCCGCAAGTCCCTAGGGCAGAGGTTCCCAAACGTTCCCGCCTCCTAAGTGTCTCAGTGATGTTTTTTCATGGCCCCTTTGGACTCCCAGTTCCATTGAATAAATAGTTAGGACCAAACAACATAATAAGTACTCGGTAGTCATTTGAAAAAAATTATACACATAGAAAGATACAAAAATATTTTATTTTATTCTCAATCACAGTCACTAGCTCATCGGGCATGTGTTGGGCACCGACCAACTTCCCAAAACTTGGAACGGAATTGGGCATCACCACTGCCGTTCCTGTCCCATGTTGACCTTCCCTATGGTACTTACTTTTTATCATGGCAGCTGCCCAAAACCCAGCTTCACAAAGATCATCCAAAGAAAGATAGTGCCGTCCAAAGTTGAAATTGTGAAGGGAAGCCCGGCAGGTGTGGCTCAGTGGTTGAGTGTCGAACCAGGTCACGGTTCGATTCTGGGTCAGGGCACATGCCTGGTTTCGGGCTCGATCCCCAGTAGGGGGTGTGCAGACGGCAGCTGATCAGTGATCTCTCTCTCTCTCTCCTTCTCCCTTCCTCTCTCTGAAATCAATAAAAACATATTAAAAAAAGAAAAGAAGGAATTGTGGAGTGCCTGGAGCGGGAGTTGTCTGACAGATGCTCTGTATCCTGTTTCTCTCAAAGGTTTACAGTATTTCACAGCGTCCCTGTGGGCTTCCCACCGGGCATGGGGCCTGACATCAAAGATTCTTGTCAGCCACCAGGGTCCTGACAGAGGACACTCAGAGGACTGTGAGGAAGGTACGGGTTGGTGATGCCTCTGGCCCTCCTCTTCCCCTTCTCCACTTCACTGCCAGGTTCATCTCATGGAGGCTGGTGACAGGATGGACACTGAAATCAAAATGAGCCTAGCCGGTTTGGCTCAGTGAATAGAGCGTCAGTCTGGGGACAGAAGGGTCCCAGGTTCGATTTTGGTCAAGGGCATAAGCCACTTCAAGGTCCTTAACTTTAATCACATCTGCAAAGTCCCTTTTTCCATGTAAGATAACACATTCATAGGTTCTGGGGATTAGAATGTGGACATATTTGGGGCCGTCGTTCCTCCGACGACACTGAGGGACCAGGAAAACTGTTGCAGATTGGCGTGCAATCCTGCTAGCCACAGCGAGCAGGTCCCGCGTGGAGCGCCCAGTAGGACAGAAGATAACATCTACTTATTTATTTATTTATTTATTTATTTTTTAAAATATATTTTATTGATTTTTTACAGAGAGGAAGGGAGAGAGATAGAGAGTTAGAAACATCGATGGGAGAGAAACATCGATCAGCTGCCTCCCGCACATCTCCTACTGGGGATGTGCCCGCAACCCAGGTACATGCCCTTGACCGGAATCGAACCTGGGACCTTTCAGTCCGCAGACCGACGCTCTATCCACTGAGCCAAACTGGTTTCGGCAACATCTACTTTTTATTGTTGGCTTGTTTATTAGGGAGAGAAACTGCCGTTCGAAAATTACTGGCCACTTCGTGCTGCAGTCCAAACCGCTGGGCGAGCTGCCACTGCTGCTGGTTTCACACACTGCCATGCCTGCCGTGAGGCCAGGCGGCGAAGGGGCCTGTGTTGCCACGGCTGCCACAACCACTGGGACGAGGGGCTGAGTCAGGCGGCGTTTCCAGCTTTCGTCTTCATCCTGGAACCACCGAGACCCTGGTGCTGAATTTGTGTCTAGCCATCCCTCTCCTCCGTGGCCATCCTCCCTGAGGGGCCCCTGATGTTCTTAGCTGCCGTCTGATCTCAATCTGCAGTCACTGGGGCTGTTTAATCACTTTGAACCTTGAAAGGACGGGAGGTCTCAGATGCTCTTCTCCCAGGGGCACCTTGAGCCCAGCCAGTCAGGGTCCTTTGATTACAAGCAAACGAAAGGGAATGATGTTGGGAGTTGTGGGTAACTGTGGGCTGAAAGTCACACCTGGAAACAAGCAGAACTGGGGTAGCTTAGGAAGTGGGAGCAGGGTCTCTGGACCCGCGTGATCAGGCCACTGCCAGACGCTAGTCCCCAGCCATTCTCAGAATCTTTGAGCCTTTGCCTAAAATTTACATCCCAAGGAAGGAGTATCCATCTGGCTTTCCGTGGGCCGTGTGCCTGCAATTTTGTCTCTTGAGGAGGAGGGGAAGGCTCCCAACTACAGACCCACCAGCTGGGTTTAAAGTGGCGGCAACTTTGTTTTCTTATACTCGTCCTAGGACATGCTTAGAGAGGAAGCAGGGCTGGGGAGGGAAGAGAAACGTCAATGTGAACATCGGTTGCCCTCCATGCATGCCCTGACTTGGGGGTCGAGCCCAAAAGCTAGGTATGTGCCCTGACCAGGAATTGAACCTACAACCTTTTGGTGCACAGGACAATGTTCAACCACGGAGCCCCGAGCCCCTCCGGCAGGGAGGCAGGCAGCTTTTAAGTGGCAGTTTCTCTCACTAATAAGCAAATAATAAAACAGTAGATTTTGTTTTCTGCCCTAGCAGGTGCTCCCCTGCAGAACTTGCTTACAGAGTGCAGCCTGTTTGCCTGGCTCCTGTGTGCGTCCCTTAGGACACTTTGGACACACACAGGGCCCCGTATCCCCATGAGAACAAGGGCTATGGCAGGGCAAGGGGTCAAGTGGAGGCCACTGGAAGCCCCTGCCCACTAAAATAATAGTCACTTTGCTCATTTATCCCAAGATTTATTGAGACACTATTATGCGTCAGCAACTCCACAAGGGCTGTTTCGGGTCTGTGGTTTGTAGTGTCCGGAGGTTACTCAAGTGGACTGTTCGAGAAGGTAAATGGGTGCCCAGAGCTCAAAGCAGAGGTCCAGGTTGAAGATAGAGAGGTTCCGTTGTGCCCCTGGCTGGGGATCCCAGAAACTACCAGCGTTGCCACCTTCACCCGGGGAGACCCAGCCCTCCCTGCCCCTTGCTTTCGAGTAGCAAAAGGTGCAAGAGAGGCCCCCGACTCCTCGCTTCATAAATGTCCTGTTGCTTGAATTCCCGCATGATTATATGTTGGTTTTATAAGGTTTTTCAGAGGTTTGAACTTGCTCTTTATTACTATATTAGCCTTTATACTATTGCAGTCCTTTATAACACATTGTTCCTGTCTTTTAGAACATATTGTGCTTTTGTAACACTTAAATTGAAGCTCCTCTACTGAAAGGAAGTTAGCATTTTTATTTTGGCCATTTTCATTTTATGAGGTTTTAAAACAGCGGTCAAAGAGAGGAAAAATGCGTCTGACCTGTGGAGTGTGACCTCGACTTCTGAAAGCTAGCACACTTCGGCCTCTCTGAGATTCGAGACAGAAATTCCCCCTTGGGGCAGATGTAGTCAGCCTCAGGCCCAGTGACCCTCAGCGTGAGGTGGACGTGGCTCCAGGGTCTTGCATCTGCTATGCATTATATACACAACAAATCACCCCAAACTTAGTGTGAAACAAGGATTTCTTACTTCTCACCGCCGTTCTGAACGTCAGCAAGTTGTGTAAGAATCAACATGGTGAGACCTAACCGGTTTGGCTCAGTGGATAGAGCGTTGGCCTGCGGACTGAAGGGTCCCAGGTTCGATTCCGGTCAAGGGCATGTACCTTGGTTGCAGGCACATCCCCAGTAGGGAGTGTGCAGGAGGCAGCTGATTGATATTTCTACCTCTCTATCCCTCTCCCTTCCTCTCTATAAAAAAATCAATAAAATATATATATTTAAAAAAAAATCAACGTGGTGGTTTGTCTGCTAGTTGCACCTGGGGTGGCTCCTGGGGCCCCAGTCCTCTGTGGCAAGTCCAAACGGCCTCCCTCTCATGTCTGGAAGCTGATGCTGGCTCTTGGCTGGGGGCCTCCGTTCTCCTGTGTGTGGTCTCTGGTCAGGCGGGAGGCGAGGCTGGCCATCTGCACAGCTGGTCTCAGGCGCCAGGGGAGCACAGGTGGAGGCTGCATGGCCGCTGCAGCCCAGCCTGCGGCTGCACAGCCTCACTCCCACCACATTCTGTGGGTCACAGCAAGTCTCAAGCCAGCCCAGATGTAGAGACTGAGGAAAGGGATTCCACTGCTGGAGGGAAGGCGCTGCAAAGAATTTGTGGCCCTGCCCAGCTGGTGTGGCTCAAGTAGCTGACCTATGAACCAGGAGGTCATGGATTCGATTCTCGGTCAGGGCACATGTCGGGGTGCAGGCTCAATCCCCAGTGGAGGGTGTGCCAGAGACAGCCAATCAATGATTCTGATCATTGATTTTTCTCTCTCTCTCTCTCCTTCTCCCTTCCCCTCCTTGATTTGAAATCAATAACAAATAAAAAGAATTTCTGGCCCCATGTAATCTACCACAGAGAGCTCCACCCAAAAAAATGACCAGAGCAGGTCACCCTACCCCCTGCAGTCCCCCCTCTGACACACCACCACTGTTCCCCCTCGAACAGCAACATAAAAGGTTGGCATTCATTTGCAGACCACTCTGCAGAGACTGGTCAGTTAGGAAAGGCATTTGGCCCAGCGACTGATTGCGTTGTTGAAGATGCCACTAGTGTATCTCCTATCCCACATGCCAATCTTACAATGTGATGTTGACATTGTAAGAGGTGGGGTCTTATGTTCCCTTTCCTTGGAACTACTTGGAACTTCATAACAACCTTGACCAATAGAAAGGGGCAGAGTGATGTGTGTGACTTCTGAGGCCAGATCATAAAGGGCCATACAGCCCCCACCCCATCGGTACACCTGTCCTTGGAACTCAGCCACCATGTTATGAGAAAGCTCAAGCAGGTGGAGAGGCCTCTGTGAGTGCTCCAGCCCCCAGCCCCAGAGAGGCCCTCAGCCCTCAGCCAGCATCAACCGCCAGATGTGTGAGTGAAGGAGCCTTACGTTGATCCCAGCCCTGGCTTTCCAGTCTTTCGCCAGAGACTCTAGACGTCTTGGGGTAGAGATAAGCCATCCCTGTTTGCTTTCTCTGAATTCTTGACCCACAGGAACAAGGAGAGACAATAATAATTATTAATTTTTTTTAAGCCACTACGTTTGGGGGAACATTGTTATGCTCTGCTAGCCTCAGCACTTGGCTAGAATTCTCAAGGTCATCTCCTGATCCAAGATAGCTGCTCGAGTTCCAACTGAATGCAGAATTCTTAGAAATCCCTTGTAACACATTCCGTTTATATTTCATATGCTAAAATTAAGCCACACTATATGGGCAAGGAAGGCTAGAAATGTTGGCACACATACAGCTGTGCAGGGTGCAAAGGCCCACCTTTTTAAAAAAATTTTTAAATATATATTTATTGATTTCAGAGAGGAAGGAAGAGGGAGAGAGAGATAGAAACATCCATGATGAGAGAGAATCATCGATCAGCTGCCTCCTGCAAGTCCCCCAGTGGGGATCGTGCCCACAACCCGGGCATGTGCCCTTGACCGGAATCAAACCTGGGACCTTTCAGGTTGCAGGCTGACGCTCTATCCACTGAGCCAAACCGGGTAGGACAAGGGCCCACCTTTTAGCTGGGCTCGCTGCCATCTGAAGGAGAACCGGGTTCTGTGTTTGAGGAGAGGAGAACGGGTAGTGGCTAGGTGGCTGTGGCGGGAGGGCAGGCAACGGAAGAGGGAAACCTTCCCCACGCGGGGGAGCTGAGCCAGTACGTGGACCCCTGCCCTCTCAGCCTCCTTGAATGCTTGGGTGCCATGGAGTTTCCCGTCTACATCGCTTCTTTACAAAGAGTTGACTTCCCTCCCAAAGAAGTGAGGCAGTGAGCCAATGCACAGGGCACGCTCTTGTCCAGGGGTGGGCAAACTTTTTGACTCGAGGGCCACAATGGGTTCTTAAACTGGACCGGAGGGCCGGAACAAAAGCATGGATGGAGTGTTTGTGTGAACTAATATAAATTCAAAGTAAACATCAAAGGGTACGGTCTTTTTTTTTTTTTTAGTTTTATTCATTTCAAACGGGCCAGATCCGGCCCGAGGGCCGTAGTTTGCCCACGGCTGCTCTGGTCTCTAACCCCATCCTTTCCATGTGGCCAGTGGGCAGCCAGACTTTTGCCTAAAATCCGAACATGCAGCCCTGACCTTATCACTCCCCTGCTCAGCCATCTTCATGGCTCCAGTTTGTCCCAGGTTAAGCACAAATTTCGGGATTTGGTATCAAAGGCCTCAGCCAACTCTTCCACTGTCCTTTGCTTTTACCTCCTCATCTCGCCTCGCCTCAGGGCCTGCACCCAGCCCTTTATGCAGGCGGGTCCCACTGCCCAGGACACCCCCTGCCCTGCCTGTGCCGGGAGAAGCCCTCCCATTCTAGGCACCCTTCCAGGGCCTCCACGAGTCCTTACAGGGCCTTTGCACGAGTTAGAAAAAGGTTCCCTTATCCGGGGGGATGCAGCGCCATGCCAGGTCTGGAGGAGTGGCCCACAGGGTGGATTCCACCCACACGTGCCCCTCAGCCTGGCACCCTGGCAGCGTAAACACCCCGCACAGCTGTCCGTGTGAAGATGCCACTTCCAGGGACCACGCCAGCCCCACCAGTGGGCGAAGCTCTTCCTGAGCCCCGTTCTGTCTTCAGTTCCCAAGCCCTGCTTTGGGGCTGGCTGCTTTCTGCTTTGTGTCCTCCAATCAGCTCAGTGCCCACTCCCCCAGGGCACTGAGCTCGAGCCACAGGCCATAGATCTTTCTCCCCACTCCGGGGGCCAGTCACCACTCCCTTAGTCCTTAGCACGCCCAGCAGCAGAATGGAAAGCCCCGCTGGACTGCAAGAGGGACCACTTGGACCACGCCTTAGGAGTGACCCAGATACCAGTGGACTGAGTCAGCTGCTCAGAGCCACTCAAACCTGAGTCTCAGAGGCCCCGGGCTGGGAGGGGAGATTCCCTCTCAGTTTACCCTGCTCCTGGGATCACTGGAGTTCAACCCTGCATCCCCTCCCAGAGCCCAGGCTGGCCCAGGGCCCCGGTAGTGGTGGCCTTGGACCCACTGCTCAGGAATGCACATGAGACCTTCCATTTTATACCTTTTATTTTATCTGCATCTTCGCTGTCTGCTCCCTCCCCCACCAGCCCCTGAGAGGGGGTGGAAGCCCCAGTTGGAAGGGAAGGGACTGCTCTTTCCTCCCTGGGAGAGGGGTGTCCCCTGGGCCAGGCCCCACTGATCAGGGAAGCAGAGGCCTCCACGGCAGAGCAAGGGCATCGTCCAGGAGGCTGTGTCAGGCTGAGGCCCCTCGGATGCCCTGTGGCCCTGGGCCCTGTGGATCACCAGGAAAATGAAGAGCAGAGAAGCCCAGAGGGTGTGTGCGTGGCTGACAGAGGCAGACCTGGACTTGGGGGGGGGGGGGGGCGGGCAGGGGCCAGGGAATGTGGTTCAAGGCCCTGAGAAGCCTTGGGTTATAGGGTTGCTGGATGTGGGGTGAGTACCCCAGGGAAACTGGGGGGTAGGGAGGGGCAAGGCTGTGCTCTAAGAACCAGGCTCCCGGGAGAGGGGCTGTGCTGCAGGGTCTGATCAGGGACTGGCCCCAAGAGGCCAGAGGGCAGGAGGGCGGCTGTCAGGGGTGGAGGGTGGGGACCTTGGGTGGCTGTAGGGCCAAGGCCGTGGTGCTATCGTAACCAGCTCTTCAGCTTCATGGATGTCAGCCCAGCTGGGCATGGCCCCAAACCACCAATGTGTGCTCTGGGTGGCTCTAGGGCTCCCAGTGTGGCCGCAGCCACGCAGGGAGGACCCGCAGGAGGCCCTGTGCTGCAGGCCACAGCTGTCCCCAGGACGCCTCCATTTCAGCTTTCTGGAAACTTCCTCCCCTGCCCAGACAGAACGACTCCCAAGACAGATCGTCTGCCATCGCAGGGGGTGGGACACGGTGGTGGCGGGCAGGAGCCATGCTGGGACAGTTCGTATAGACTCAGCCTCGGTGGAGCCCGTAAAGGCCCCCGGGGTCACTGCGTTCTGGTCTGTTTGGGAGTCACTCAGGCCTGGAGGCCCTCGGCGGGGCGGGGCGGGGGCGGGGCCGCTTCGGGGCCCAGGGGTCTCAGAAGGCCCCCTGCCCGTCCCCCTGGCAGCCGCTGTCCCCGTGGACGATGAGCACCGGGAGGTAGAGGGCGTCCTCATAGCACGGGGGGCTTTCCAGGGGCTCGGTGTCGTCCCCGCGGCGCCCCAGCGGCCCCCCGCTCAGGCTCCGGAAGACCCCGGGCGTGGCCCGGCCCCCGGCTCCCAGCGAGAGGCGGCTGCGGCTGAACGGCAGGCGGGGCCCGCCGGGCCGGGCCGGGGGCAGCGAGTTGCTGCTGACGGAGCGGCGGCAGCGCTGGCAGCCGCGGAGGTAGGCGCCCGCGCCGGCCCCCATGACCACGGCCTCCGAGTAGCTGGGCACCAGCTGCCGGTTGGAGCAGATGTGCCACTCGAGCTCGGTGAAGTCCACGGTGGCCACGCGGGAGAGGGGCGGCGCGCTGGGCGGGGCGCCGGGCGCGGGCGAGCCGGCGCCGAACAGCTTCTCCACCTGGTAGTGCACGTGCGCCGTCCCGCAGGCCGCCACCACGCGCAGCGGCCAGGACAGCGTGGCGGCCGACACGAGCCAGAAGACCCAGGCGCGCGCGTACCAGGGCGGGCGGCGCGGGTCGGCGAACACCAGCAGGCAGTCGCGGAAGTCCACGTCCTTCAGGTGCATGCCCTCGCGGGCCTCCAGGTAGTCGTCCAGGCCCTCGTTGGCGCCGAAGAAGCGGGCCCGCTGCGTGAGGTACGAGGCCTCGGCCTCGGCGCTGCCGAAGCTGAAGCACTTGGTGAAGCGCAGGCGGGTGGCCGCGTGCTCCGCCAGCCCCACCAGCTCCTTGGACACGTCGCGCACCCCGTGCGCCGAGTAGTCGAACTCGGCGCGCGCCGTGCGGCTGTCGGCGCGCTCGTGGTAGACCTGCGTGGTGGTGTAGGCGTCGCCGTTGCGGTAGCGGGTGATCTGGCGGGTGCGGCGCACGTAGTGGTAGCTGGTGGCCTTCCACCAGACGCAGGGCGGCGCCTGCTGCAGCCGGCGGATCAGCGCCAGCACCGTGTGCGCGTCGGTGCGCGGCGCCTGGCACGCCCGCATGTGGCAGTGCCAGCACTCGGCCAGGTAGAGGAGGTAGAGGAGGGAGACGAAGGCCAGCGGGATGTACAGGTAGCCATCCGAGCAGGGGCTGGCCGGGTAGGTGGGCGGCGGGGCCCCGGCCCCGCGGGCCAGGGCCGCCTCGGGCCCCAGGACCAGCCGCGGCACCGTAGCCAGGCGACACCAGGCCACCACGGCGCCACAGGAGTGGATGAGCAGCGTGAGGAGCAGGCACTTCCAGTGGGACTCGCGGCACAGGGAGCTTCCCAGGGACTGTTTCAGGGGCCGCTGCTGCAGGGCGGGCAGAGAGGGAGGCCAGGTCAGGGCGGCTGTCACTGGCACCTGCCACTCCACGCAGGCGCAGTGGAGGGGGTGGTGCTGTGCTGCCCACTCTACAGATGAGGAAACCGAGGCTCTGAGAGGTTGAATAACAAACTCCAGGCCGCTCACCCTTCTAGCTAACTCACAGTAGGGCTGCAGGACTCAAACCCAGGCCTATCTGCGCTGGGCAGGGTCAGTTCTCAGTCAAGGGCAGCTAGGCCAAAACGACCCATCTCTGCCAAGAGAAGGAAGCACCTCTAACTGGCCATTGAGAAAAGTGAGTTCTGGTCCCGGCTCTGCCCCAAACTTGCGGTGTGGTCACATCCCTGCCTTCTCTGGGCCTCAGTTCCCAGACCTGGTGGTGTGGGAGGCCAGGGTGGCAGGGGCCCTCTGGAGCCGACTGCCCAGGACCCCGTGCTGGCTCTACCACTCACTGTATGACTTGGGCAGGTCCCTCATGCTCTCTGCACCTCAATTTCCTCATCTGTGCACTGGGGTTGTTGAGAGGATTCAATGAGATCATACATGTGAAGAGCTCAGCACGGGGTCTGGCCGTGGGGATGAATATTATGACTGTCACCCTGAGACTCCCTCCGGTCCTTTGGTTCCACTAGGGACAGCAGGAGACTTGGGTCAGGTTTTTAAGGAAACCGGAAAGAGGAAGAGCTGGGAACGGGGAGGTGTGAGTCTGGGGGGAGCAGATGGAGTGCCGGCCTCCACTCCCCATCTGTGCTGAAGGAGGGGGTGGGACACAGCTGCTGGGCTGCAGGGGCCACTCCCCGGCCCAGAAGGTTTGGCCCACCCTTCCTGGCAGGGCTGCCAGCCTGTCATTCACCTCATCCCCAAGGTGCCTATGGAGAGAGAAAGGGGAGGCCGTCGGGAGAGGAGGGGGAAAGGGGAAAGGGGAGAGGTGGTCTGGTGGAAACAGCAGAGGTGGGGTTAATGGGCCACCTCTCCACTCCAACCCAGCAGGCCTTGAGAGGCCCAAGGGGAAAGGAACCACTCCCATCCCAGCCCAGGGCCTGCCCTCCCGCTGCATCAGCCCCCACAGGTGCACACCACCACCCTGACCCGCAGGGCCAGCGATGCACACACCCACTCATGCACACATCCCACCCCACACCCACCCACCGCAGGTGTGTATGCTGCCTGTTCATCCAAGACACACCAGATCCTCACCTGTGCCCAGGGCACCACCCCTACCCCCACACCACTACATGGTGTACAGACACACATACACCACAGGACACACGCATGCATATACATGTTACACATTCACTGCAGTCCAGGAACACACCAGGCCCTCACGTGGCCACAGTACATTCTCCACCCCCACCCCCTTCTGCAATCTGACACCCACACCCACAGACTGACTCTACAGGAGAGCTTCTCACAAAAAGACACGCACATGCACTCACACATGACCACTTTACCCAAGCCTAGCGGCCCATCACACCTCACCTGACTTTAGGGTCCCTGTGTCCCACCCAAGGTGTGGGGCGTATGGACCAGCACTCACACACCGACAAGCACACTGCATTCACCCCCACACACATAGACCCGCTCACCACTTATCCCCCCACACCCCGCCCTGGGCCCCACGCCCCTGCAGGTCCTCTTCCCAGCTCGGGCTGAAGAGGAGCCATCCTGGGGGTCCCAGCCAGCAGGATAGGCCTAGGCCCTCACAGCGGGGTGAGGAAGCAGGGGTACCAGAGGCCTCCTCCCTACCTTTTTCCCTACATCCCCCCCCCCCAAGTCCCTGCTACTGCTGCTGCATTGCAGGCTCTGCCTGGCACCTCGTGAGCCGCCAGGACAGGCTGGGGGCCTGACCCCTGGGCCCTGGGGGTGAGGGCAGCGCTGCGGAATGGGGACCTGAGGGATCAGGCGCTGACGTCACAGGAGGGGGAAGCTGGAACAGGGGACGAGGGGGCGGGAATCGCCCCCCACATCCCTTCCCAGATGCCCCACCCCTGCACCCACGCGGGTCCCTAGGCTCCGACCCCTCGCAGGGCGCAGGCTACCCCAATGACGTCATTGTCCCCAGGGGCTCAGGACTTCCCACCTCAGCCCCTGTCCCGGGATCCGCCCCTTCCCTTGCCCCCCTTTCCCCGCTCCGACCCGGCTCCGGCTCCCCACCACTCAGAGCCCATACCTCCTCCCGCAGCGGCTCGCCGTCCGTGATGAGTGCAGGCACCTCCCCGCCATCGCCACCGCCGCCCTCGGGCATGGTGTCCTGGCTGCTTGGGCGACCAGGGCCCGGGCCCCGGGCATGATAGGGGAGCACGGAGGGCTGCCGCTCGCCCCGGAGGGCGTCCGCTCGGCTCGGCGGCCGCGGAAGGAGTGCACCGAGCTCGCCCGAGCGCGCGGTGGCAGCGGCGGCGGCGGCGTTGGCGGCCTCGGTGCCCGGCGCCCCGCCCTCCGCTGACCCCGCCCCCACGGCACCGGCGGCGCCGCCAGCAGAGCCTGGTACCGCGGGTGCTGCCCCAGCCCCCAAGAAGCCCAGGCTGGGTGGACCGACGCCTGGGTCCCCCTCCTGCCGCGCTGGCGCTGGTGATCCTGGGCGAGTCTTTGCTCTCGGGGCGAGTTTCTCCCGCTCCCCGACCCCCGCTGTGAAATGAGGAAGGAGAATTGCGAAGGTGGGTGTCTACTTCTGAGGAGCAGGCGCAGGCCTGAGTCCACCCAGAACCCAGCCGGGAAGCCTCGCTTGTAGGAGGGAGGCAGTTATAGCCGAGACAGATGTAGCGCCTGATTAGCTGGACAGAGGCTTGGGTTCCACTCCGCGCAGGCTGACTCAGGGCGCTCAGCGGTGTGACCTTGGGTGGGCGCTCTCCATCCGCAGCCTCACTTTCCCCACCGGAGCGATGCAGATGGAAGAGCGCTAGATTCCATCAAAGCACAAACATCCACCACACGGTTCAGGGGGTGGCCCCTGTGCTGCGTGGGAGGACTCCTCCCAGGTCCCTGTCGCTCCAGCCCTGCTCCCTGGTCCTCAGGGGCCTCAGACCTTCACACCTGTCCCTGGATCTGGGCCAAGCCCCCAAGCTAGGCAGTCGGTGGGTGGGACATAGGGAGCTGCAAGGCAGGCAGGTTTTGTTTTGTAGTCCACCCCCCCCCCCCCCCCCGCAAAGGGCAATTCAAAGGCCATTCGGTTCAACACCCCTGCCCGTTTAAAGTTGAGGTCACTGAAATGGTAGAGAGAAGGAAGGACTGACCCTGGGTTCTATCCATTCATTATTTATTTATTGACACCGATGTTTATTGGGTGTCTTCTATATGCAAGCACTGTGCTTGGCACAGTGAAGACAAGGGCAGGAGTGGAGAAGACACCAGCCATGTCCTCATGGAAGTTACATGCAGCGCAAACTGGTGCAGCCAAAGGGAACCTAGAACTTGACCTTCAGTCTCCGCCCCAAGCCAGGTTAGGCCTCTCTTCCCTTTGTCTCTCTGAGAGACACAAGTAGACCTGACCTTAAAGGAGAGCTAGACTTTGGACAAGTGGATATGAGGGAGAAGGGCATCCCAGGTGGAGGGGACTTTTGGGCAAAGGCACTGAGATTGGACCACGTGGGCCGGAAAGTCACCTGGTGTAACTGGACACTGGGAAGCTAACTGGAGGGAAGTCACGGAGGACCCGATCTTGCTCTCTAGAAAGTGGTGCCTGAGGACTGTCTCAGGGGAGGCTGAGTGCTCAGAAACTGGGTGGGGAGAAGGAGGTCCGGGGGTCACGAGTGAGGCTTGGGGGTGGGGGGGTCTCACTTAGAGATGACCGCAGGGCCAGCAATGACTCAGGTGTTTCAACAGCAGCACATCTCCATCCCCCAACAGGCTGTACCACAGAACAGTCCTGGTCAGGATCCTGTCCCAACTATACCATCCAATCTCGGGACCTCAGTTTTTCAATCTGTGTAATGGTGTTGGTGTGGATCGAGAGCCCAGGACCTTCCAGCAGCAGGCCCCCGGCCGGCCGGGGTCTGCAGGATGGCGTCAGTGGCGGTAGACCATTTCAGCACCCGACGACGGACAGCACCCGCGCAGAAAAAGGGGTGGGAGGCTGGAGGAGGAGTCAGCATCTCCGACTCGCTGGGCTGTGCTGTCACTGCCCGGTCCGGCCTTCTACCAACACCTCCCAGGCAGCCCGGGCTCCACGCCAGGACTCGGGGTGTGGGGGACGGGGGAGGAAAGGAGTATGAGAGCGAGGGGCAAAAGGCCAGAGGGCGGGGCTTGGCCAGAGCCCCAGAGCCCTTCCCTCCTGGAGTAGGTGCGGCGAGTGGAACTCCGTCCCCGGACCCCGGCCGCAGCCGGTCTACGCCGGGTGTCCGCCAGGTGTAGTCGTGGCAGGACTAGCATCAAGTGCCCACTGCGCAAGCGCGGAAGTAACTCTCAACACCCTTCTACAGCAACTTGCCTATTGGCTGCTCCGGCCGAACCAGCAAATCCACTATCCAATCCGAGAGCACCTCGAATTGCTCCGCTTTCCGCCCCTCCCGGAAGTCGACCGCTGCCGAATCCGCTTCGGCGACGGATTGGCAGCAGCCAATTGGGAGAGCGGAGGGACGGGCCGCCATCGCCGAAGGGCCAATGGCAGGTGGCTCACGATGACGCTGCGGACATGGCGGCTGCGGTCGCACAGCCCGGGGACGTGTCGGGCTGCTCTGTAACTCTGGTCGGGGCTCCGGGAGCGGAGCAGCTGCCTCATTAGTATTCGTGCCCACGAGGCAGCGCAGCGGGCCCTCCGGGAGAGCGAGCGTCGCGGCCATGGCTTATCACTCCGGCTACGGAGCTCACGGTGCGTGGGGCGGGCGGGGCGCGGCCCGACCTGCCTCCGGAGGGTCGGCGGCACGGCCCTCTCACCCCGAGGGAAGGGGGCGGCCTGACCGCTGCCCGGGGTGGCGGGTGTCATTAGGGTTCCTGCCCAGCTCCACTCGACAACGCGTCCTGGACTTCGCCCTCTCGGCCGATCTTGCGATGGGGCAGTGACGGCACAGCTGGGATCCCCGTGCCGGACCCGGGCACGAACGGGGCCGCCTCCGGAACTGCCTTTCCCTGTCATGACCCTGCTGGGTCCCCCACCATTGCCCAGGGTCTTCGGGTGCCCAGCCGTCGCCTTTCCCACCTTTTTCATTTGGAGATGCCCTTGCCATTGTCTTCTCCGCCTAGCAAGCTTCTCACTGTCCAAGGCTGTTCGGAGATCACTTCCCTGGAGAAGGCCCCCGGGAACCCCGAGGTGGGCAGCCGCGTCCAGGCACTGCCCCAGCTCTTTCTTTGCCTACATTTAGCGCCTCTGAGAAGAACCCCTGGGGAAGGGATGGCGGTTTGGGCTCATGCTGGGTATTCCTGACACCTCCTCTGCTACCTACAAACCCACAGGCTCCAAGCACCGGACCCGGGCAGCTCCGGACCCCCCTCCCCTCTTCGATGACACAAGCGGTGGTTACTCCATCCAGCCAGGGGGATACCCAGCCCCAGGAGCCGACGTGGCCTTCAATGTCAACCACTTGCTTGGGGACCCAGTGGCCAACGTGGCTATGGCCTATGGCAGTTCCATCGCATCCCATGGGAAGGACATTGTGCACAAGGAGGTGTGGTGCTCCCCCAGGGCAAGGGTGGCAGGATCTCTGGCCAAGGCTGGGGCATCACGGAATCCCGCCTGACCCTCCCAGCACCCCTCGGGGAAGCAGCACACGGGAAGAGTACCCTGAGGTCCGAGTGCCCTGTGCCCACAGCCTCCTCTCTCTTCCCTCCCAGCTGCACCGCTTTGTGTCTGTCAACAAACTCAAGTACTTTTTCGCTGTGGACACAGCCTATGTGGCCAAGAAGCTAGGGCTCCTGGTCTTCCCCTACACACACCAGGTGAGCTGGCAGGTCCCCTTGCCTCCCTCATCCAGCTCCGGAGTCTGGCCCCCACACCTCAACCCCTTCTTTCCTCTCTTGTCTTTTCCTCTCGACTGGGCTGCTGCTGCCATTGCCAGAATTGGGAAGTGCAGTACAGTCGTGATGTCCCTCTGCCCCCGAGACAAGACCTCAACGCCCCTGACCTCTATATTCCCAGTGAGTCTTGACCTGGGCGGGGGGATGTGAGGGGACTTGTGTCTTGCGGCACCAACGAGGAGAGAGTCATGTGTTGATTCAGCGTCTGCTCTTGGGGCTTTTGTGTGTGGCAGTCATGAAATACCAGGTAGACAGCCGAGTGGCCAGGAAGGAGCTTCCGGGGTATGCCCTCAGCGACCTCAGGGCACACCCCTGTGACACCTTCCTGCCTCCTGACTCGGACTGTGTGCCTCCCCAGCCTGGAGCCTTGGATTTAGACCTCCTCCTGGCTACTCTCACTCTCCTGTAAAACGAAAGTAACACCAGTGCCCACCACCAAGGCTTGTGGTGGAGGCTCAGTGAGGTGTGCACTCAGCACAGCACCTGGCCCGTAGGAAGCATACAGCAACTAGTAGCTGTTATCATCATTATTACTGTCCCCAAGGCCTGCCCAAAAGTCCCCTCCCTTCTCAGTTCCCAAACTTCCCGTCCACATGGCACAGGTCAGGCTGCCCACACTTGGCTGTGGCTGGCAGACTCTACATCTGACTCCTGTTCTGTGAGAGTGCCCCACCAGCCAGCCCGCCCAGGGCCCGAGAAGGGACATGGGTTCTTCTTCCGTCCTTCATTCCATTTCCCTCTCGGGACCACCGAGTAAGGCGGGAACTCCACTCTCATGTTACATGGAGAAGCCAAGCTCAGAGACTTGAGTATCTTGCAGGTGGGAGAACTGGTTTCCTGATCCCAAACACTGCCCTCTGGTGGACACATCAGTTCTGGTGCTTCAGGCGGGCAGAGGACAGGACCCATGAGTTACTAGTAAAGCTGTGAAAGCCCGGCTCCCACTGGCTCTGCGCTTTTGTGAAAACAGTTAAACGTGGAGCTCTACCTGGGCAGGGTGGCCAGAGCTGTAGCTGGCACCAATGTCCAGACTTAGAACCGGCTGCAGTGAGGTCATCCCCACGGCCTGGACCCAGGGACAGCCTGGTTAGTCCATCCAACCTGCACTTTGGTCCTATAGTTTCTCCTGAGATCAGTTTGACCCCTGCCTGTGGGTCAAGGATGAGCAATAGCCTTGACCAGTGATGTTTCTGAGACACAGCAGGAAACTTTGGTGAGTTTCCTAGCACAGGGACAGAGAGGCAGGTGGCTTGGTGGTCCTGAGAAAAGGATCAGGTGGCATTTACACGGGGGGAATGGGCTGAGCTGGGAAAGGCATCCCAAGCAGGGTACCGGGGCGCTGAGTGTGAAAGTTGTCAAGGTGGGGTGTGCAGGGAAGGAGGTATGAGGGGGAGGTAGGGGTGTCAGTGGCCTCAAATGCCTCGCTGGGGAGGGCTCTGGTTGAGGAAACCAGGCTGATGGCATCTCTCTGGCTCTTGGCAGCAATGGCCTTCATCACCTATGTACTGCTGGCTGGGATGGCACTGGGCATTCAGAAAAGGTCAGTGCCAACCCCCTCCCCATTCCTGCTCTTCTCCACAGCAGCCTAGGGGATCTGTGCCAGGTCCCAAGCCCACTCCCAGCCCCCAGTCTCACACCTTCCCCCGCCCCCCTGGCCACAGGTTCTCCCCAGAGGTGCTGGGCCTGTGCGCAAGCACAGCTCTGGTGTGGGTCGTGCTAGAGGTGCTGGCCCTGCTCCTGGGCGTCTACCTGGCCACCGTTCGCAGCGACCTGAGCACCTTCCACCTGTTGGCCTACAGCGGCTACAAATATGTCGGGTGAGCACCTGGGAGCCCAGCGGGAGGCTGGCCTTGGGGAGGGCTCTGGGCCCTGGGTTCCTGGCCTGCACAGCCGTAGCCTGGAACAGTGACCCTGGACGTGCCCCTGCCCCTCTCCGCCTCTGTCTCCTCTATTAGAGAGACTGTTTCCAGCAGTCGCTTCAGGAACGGGTAGTGTTGTCGGGGGAAATGTACAGTCAGTCACCATGGGAGCACAGGGGAGAGGGGCTGGAGCTGGGGCAGTGAAGGAGGTCTCAGATCCAGGTCCTGGGCTGAGTCCTGGGCCTTCAGGATTCATACTGAGTCTAGGTCCCTGTGGGGACAGACGGGGGGTAAAAAGTCCTGGTGGTGGTGGGTGGGGTCTACGTTGGGCTCTGGGCCCTGGCTGGTGGGGCCAGTCTCAGGCCTGGACCCTTGTGGGGTCTCCAGCCTGCTCCCCACCCTGGCCTTGCAGGATGATCCTCAGTGTGCTCACGGGGCTGCTCTTTGGCAGCGATGGCTACTACGTGGCGCTGGCCTGGACGTCGTCTGCACTCATGTACTTCATCGTGAGTCTGGCTGCCCCCGCCCCGTCTTCCCCAGGTTGGAGCTGGGGATGAGCCCTCCTCCGCCCGTCAGCTGCAGCTCTCCTTTCTTCCAGGTGCGCTCTTTGCGAACAGCAGCCCTGGGCCCCGACAGCATGGGGGCCCCGGCCCCTCGGCAGCGTCTCCAGCTCTACCTGACTCTGGGAGCTGCAGCCTTCCAGCCCCTCATCATATACTGGCTGACCTTCCACCTGGTCCGGTGACCCCTGGCCCCCACTGGCATTGATTTTTCCATACATTAAAGATTTGATTTCCTTGATTTTGTTTGACCCTTGTTTCTGGGGCCTGAGGTGGGGGGTGGTTGCTGGCACCTTTGCAGTGTCCAGGGGAACAGGTTTGGGACTGTCTAGAACAGTGGTTCTCAACCTTGGCTGCACATTAGAATCACCTGGGAATCTTTTGAAAATCCTGATTTCTGGGCCTCATCCTCCGGAAATTCTGTTTCTTTGTTATGGGGTGAGGCCACATTAGTAACAAAGAAACAGAATTTCCAGAGGATGAGGCCCAGAAATCAGGATTTTCAAAAGATTCCCAGGTGATTCTAATGTGCAGCCAAGGTTGAGAACCATTGGTCTAGAAGAAGGGGGACCCCAGGGAGGGCTTCCTGGGTTAGTGACCTTGATACTTCCTTGTAAGGCAAGTGGAAGGGTTTCATTAGGAACAGCTGTTTATGTCTGGGAACGTGATGATGGAAGGGGACAGCTGCCAGGGACACCTCAAAGGCCTCTGGTCCATCTGAGGGGGTCCCCAGAGGGGTCTGTGGGCTGGTGCACAAGCCTAGCTATGCTGAGGGTGTAGCTCATGGATGTTCCTCCTATAGTCTCTTTGCCCCATCTCTTGGAGCCTTTCAGGAGCAGAACTGGGGCCCAGGTGTTTGCAGTAGTTTATTCATATTTTGTCACAAATGGCCGGGGAGGGGGTGCCGGACTCCTCCAGGCAACATAGAAAATAGGTCCAAGAGACAAATGGGCTGGGTTGGGGCAAATGGGGACAGGAAGGAGTCTGAAGAGAGAGCCTGGGGAAGGGAAGAGGGCAGGCTAGGAGTGGGACTGCCCCCCTGCTGAGCCTGCTCATTCTGGGTGTGGGTACCCCCCCACCTGCAGGGGGAGCCTCAGGGTGGGGTTGAGGGGGGTGGCCCAGAACTTCCAGGGTCAAGCCCTGCCCCTTGGCAGGGCCCCAAGTCCTTCCCAAAGTTGGACAAGGCCGGAGGTTCCGCCCCTTCCAAGACTGACCGCCATGCCCACAGGCTGGCAGAGGAGCTCCTGCCCCTATTTAGAGCTCTGCCCAGCCCTAGTCCAAGGGGAGTGGGCTCTGAAGGCGGGAGGTCCCCGCAGCAGCAGTTTGGGGGGTGGAGAGGAGGCTGGGGGCACCAGTGCCCCTTCCCTCCTCAGGGCTGAGGCCACTGCGGCCGAGGAGCAGGGCTGGGGGTGCACAGGCGTCCGGTCCGTTCTGGGCTCGCTCCCTGGCCGGCTTCCCCCTTAGAAACTCACCAGCGTATAAACCATACTGTGGGGAGACGAGGCGGTAAGCAGAGACCTGAGCAGGCCCAGCTGCTGGCTGCCCACCCTGCCACACCCTGGCTTGCTCTCAGTCCTCCAGGGCAAAGGGCAGGAACTAGGAGCCCAACCACTCCTGGGGTTGAGGGCATGGTGCCTGGAGCACCCCTTCCCTGACTTCTGTGGGCAGGGCCTCACCTGTACAGATAATAGAAGAAGGAGAGCAGGTAGAAGGCGAGTTTGCACCAGGACTCCTTCTGGCAGTAGTTGAGGATGTCGGCATTCATGATGGAGACTGCATCATACATGACCTCAGAGCCATCCGCAGGGCGGTGGAAGTACCTGGGCGAGGGAGGGCCCTGAGTGCCCACCATCCAGGCTCCCGCCCCCATCTGCCCGGCGCCCCCATCGCACCCTCCCCGGGGCAGCTGCTTCCCTCACCTCCAGAGGTGGTAGAAGAGGAGGGGGATGTTGAGGCCCAGGGTCACCCACTCGGCTGCACACAGAAACATCAGACAGAAGAGGCCGTGGATGGAGTACTCTGGGACCACCAGCTGGGGAGTGAAGGGGAGAGGTCAGTGGCCTGGTGCCAGGACAAACCCAAGCTTCAAGGGCACGGAGGGGAACTGGGGTTTGGGAACTGCCCACCCACCATGATCTCTGGGAACTAAAAGGGCCTCTAGCCTCCCATTCCCTCCCCGGTGGCTGAGCAGATCAGACAGGCTCCAGAGGAGGAAGGTCACAGAAGGGGCTGAGCTGGGCTAGGAGCCTCCTGCCTCCAGCCCTGACACTGACCTTCCTCAGGAGGCAGCAGATGCGTTCGATGTTTTTTAAACGCTCGCGCTGTAGGGGAGGAAAAAGCCGTGATGGGGATTGGGGTGGTGGAGGAGCAGGTATTGGAGGAGCCCGCCACCCTCCCGGGCTCCTGCACCGCCCTGCATGTGGCCGCCAGGGGGCACCAGAGCAGTCTCGGCAGGAAAGCAGCCACACCATCCCCATGGCAACCGTCACCATGGAGGGACTTTCACCCGCATCACCACGGCAACGGCCCAGAGCTTGGCAACGGCTGCCCCACCAGGAGGAACCCGAGCCCTGAGCCCGCGCCGGGTGTTTTCACCTGGGGTGGGGACAGACAGAAGAAGGGGCAAAGCCACGGGTCCTCCTCCCTCCGCACACACACACCCGTCTTCCCGTCCCCCACCCCACTTAGCCCACAACAGATGGAAAGACAGACGGACGGACACACCTCGGCACAGCACATGTATCACTTACTGCCCGCGCTGGGTTCCCCTGGTCGATGGGGTTCTTAAAGTCGGTCCGCAGCTCATCAAAGGCTATGATCTGGGGGAGGGGTGTGTGCCTGTCAGGGTTGGAGCAGCAGGTATGGCCCCCCACCCGTCCTTCTGTGGGACAGTAACTCATACATGGGGGCCAGACCAGATGGAGAAACAGGCTCAGGGAAGGGCAGGGTCTGGCCCAAGGTCACACGAGCCTGGAATGGAGCCCTAGTGATGCCAATACAGGCCATGTCCATGATGCTTCCCTCCAAAACACCCTGAGGTGGTGTCTTCTCTGCCGAGCCCTGTGCCAAGCACTGGGTCCCCCGAGGCCTGCGACACCCCTCCTGCCCTGGGGGAGCCCCAGGCCTGGGAGAACTGTGACTGCATTCCAGGGTAATCGGGCTGCAGGGCACAGGGAGAACCTGAAGTGGGTGCCTGACCCAGTGTGGGGGTGATGCAGGGTTCCGGCTGGACTCCAGTGTTTGTCTGGTGAACAAATGGGGTGGGGGTGGGGGGCAGTCAGAGCAGTAGGAACTGCAGGTTCAAAGGCAAAGGGCTGAAAGAATATTCTGGAAGTTGCAGATTCCATGGGGCTAGAATGAAAGTGTGAGGTGAGTGGGAAGAAGAAACTGGGGAAAGATGGGCTGGAGAGATCAGCCGTCAGCCATGGGTGCTCTGTGAGGCTGGACCAGATGTTTGGACTTGAACAAACAAGTAATGGGAGCCATTTGAGGGATATAATTCAGCAGAGGGGGGAGCCAAGTTGATGACGTAGAATTGATGGAGCAGGAGTTACAAACTGGTTAACAGTTTCAGCCAAGATGTACATGATGCTTACTCTAGGCCAGCCGGCTTTATGTTTGTGAACTCATTAATGCTTGCAACAACCCGATGATGTAGCTATTATTTCCATTTTGCAAACGAGGAAACAGAGAAGTGACCAGTGGTTCTCAACCTTCCTAATGCCGCGACCCTTTAATACAGTTCCTCATGTTGTGGTGACCCCCAACCATAAAATTATTTTTGATGCTACTTCATAACTGTAATGTTGCTACTGTTATGAATCATAATGTAAATATCTGACATGCAGGATATATTTTCAGGGGTCGCGACCCACAGGTTGAGAACCGCTGGACTAGTCCAAGACCACACAGCTAGTTAGTGGCAAGCCAGGATTCTAATTCAGACTCTAGAGTAAAATCCTTAACCACCTTATCATACTCAGAACAGACCAATGAGGGGACTGTTAAAAGAGTGTTTGGTGCTGATGGTGACCTGAGTGAAGGGAGTGCAGTGGGATGTAGAGGTGTGGATGGATCCCAGAGCTCTGTAAAAGCCAGACTCCAGAGAGCGTGAATAGCATCGGAGCAGAGGCAGAGGAGCCCAAGGTGCCTTTGTGTGTTAGGGCACCTGGTGGGGCAGTATCCTCACTGGGATGGGAAACTTGCGGGGGGGCAGGTGTTTGAGGGGATGGTGGGACAGACCTTGGGAGAATTGGCATGGGAGAAGCCTTCTGGGGTTACCACCCCCCCAGCAGCAGCCCTAAGATGAGACAGCAGGCCTACCACGCCCTACCAGCCCAGACCCCAGACGGCTGGGAGGGAGAGAACATGGGCTTCCTGTTCTCCATCTGGAGCAGCACCCCCAACTCCCTGTTGACTCTGGGCAGCCACCTGCCTGCCAGGCACAGCAACAGGGTCCAGCAGGGAGTGGAGGGTGCTGTCTGCCTGCCCCAGAGCGGGTACCATCAGCAGGAGGCGGGTGTCTCGCCTCCTACCCCCCAGACTGCCTGGCGCTGACTCAGTCCCCTGGAACAAACAATCCCCCACGGTGACAGCTGACACGCGTCACTCACCATCAGGGTTGCCTAGCAACCAAGTGGGCTTGGGCTCAGGCTGTGGGGTGGGATCTGGGGTCCTGCCCTGAAAGGTTCTAATTCTTACCAATTTGGATGTAGGACCAGACCTCTTGTCCCCACCGCACCCCCTGAGCAGGCCCTGCTCTGGGCACTGCAATGTACACACCACAAGCCCATTTTACCGACGAAGAAACAAACTCAGAATGAGGGATCTTTACTAAGATCGCCCAGCAAGATAGTTGAGCCAACACAGTGCCTGACATGTAGTAGGTGCTCAATAAATATTTGTTGAGAAAGCTTGGGCCTTTCTCCCAGCTTGGGAACCCCACAAGGGCAAAGCCTGAGTCTTATTCATCCTTGACTTTCCCAAAGCCACCCAGAGCTGGTTCTCAGGAAGCACGGACACACGTTAGTTGGATGGATGACTTCTCTGAGGACCCCCTAAGGACAGGGACTAAGGGGTGACCCCCCATAGGGACTGTGGGAGGCCTCTGGGTAGGGAGGGGCCCAGAAAGGGGCTTCTTGAATTCAAGGAGCCTTTCTCCCAGGAGCTGGTTAGCTCTGAGTTCCCAGTCTCAATTCCTTCCAGTCCTCAGGAACCAGTCCTCCTGCTCCTACCCCATAGCACTGTCCAAGGCCCAGATGAAATAGGGGACTCAGAGAGATCAAGATGGACCCCGGGGGATAGAGAGAGGGGAAGAGAACAGAGAAAGGGGGAGGGAAAGGAAAAAGCAACTGAGAGGCCCAGAGAGAAAGACAAAGCCAGGGAGAGAGAGGGCTGGAGATGGGGTGTGTGTGCGTGTGTGTGTGTGTGTGTGTGTGTGTGTGTGTGTGAAGGTGCCTAAGAGAGCTCACTCCTTACACAGCAGAGAGAGTTCGAGTCCACAGAGTCCTGATACAAAGGAGACAGGCAGTGGGGGCGGCAGGGGATGGTGAAGGGAGGCTGGTCAAGAGCTGGGGAGGACCACGGAGCAGGCAGGCAGCAAATCCCAGGAAAAGGAAGTGGGGAAACCAGGAAAAAGGCAGGTGAGACAATGCGGAAGAAGTGAGAAGGAAGGGGGGACAGGGAAGGGCTTGAGGGGGGTAAGGGTGACCCCCCAGAGGAAAAAAAGATCAGGGAGTGTGTCCTGGAAGTGCCAGCAGAGCTGAGTGGGCCAGGGCCGAGATAGGTTGGCTGTGTGATGGGGGCTGAGGAGGGACAGAGGAGGAGGGAAGGCAGCAAGGGGTGGGGGGAGCGCTAAAGGCCCCGAACAATGAGCTGAAAGGCTGGTTGATGGTTCTGTGGTGAGAGAAAGGGAGCCAGGCAGGGGCACCACCAGGAGGGCCCAGAGAGAGAACAGGGGAGAGGGAACCTCTCTAAGGCAAGGTGATCAGGATAAAGAAATGAGAAATGGAGATTCTCAAGGGCCAGGTGTGAGGCCAGGCCACAGTGACAGACAAACCAGAGGGAACAGCAGACAAAGAGGAACGCGGGGGCAGGAAGAAGAGGGAAGCTGGAAAGTGGGGAGGAGACCTGGGGGCGGGGGGTGGGGGGGGTGGGGAGGTGGGGAGGGAAGCCCTGACAGGAGGGGTAGGGAAACCCAAGGTGAGCTGGTGGTGGTGGCCAGGTCTCTGGGGCTGCTTAGAGGCAATCGCTGCTGGGTCAGGAGGGGGATGGGAAGAAAAAGGGTTAATGGGCTCTGCAATCTGTGGGTCCTGTAAACAGATGCAGTTGCCATAGCAACCGGCTCCATCACTCAGGCTGGAAAAACCCACAATGGGGTGGGGGGGGGGGGGGGGGAGCAAGCAGACCGACGGAAATGGGGGCACCTGGATGGTGATCGTAGTGGGGGGAGAAAGAAGCAAGAACCCCAGAATCTCACCCCACACTCCAAGGCTGCTTGGGACAGGGGAAGGGAGTCAGAGAGGCGGGGGCGGCGGAGGAAGGGGGGCCTCCCTGGGAAGGGAAGCCGACCAGAGGGGTATTAATGGGGGCCAACAGCAGCCGGCCGGTGGGGGAGAGCCGAGAGGAATCTCCAAGTTTCCCTGGGCCCTGAGACCATCCATCCTTCTGGTCCCCTCCCGCTCCGTGCGCCCCTTGCCCCCACCCCGCCCCCAACCCCAGCCGGGCCTTACGTGCCAGATGACAAAGAAGATGAGGGAGGCGCACAGCACCAGGGTGAGCATGTAGCAGAACGCGGCGAAGGTGAACGCCATGGCCCCCGCGCCGGGCGGCGGCCCGGGGGGCGCCAGCGCGGGGCCCGGGCGCAAGGGGACGCCCCCCGGCCCGCGCTTAGGGCCGGCCGGGCATGGCCCGCAGGGCTCGGGCACGGGCTTGGGGGATGCTGGCGGCGTGGCCGGGGCCGGGGCCGCGGGCCGGTGGGCTCGGGCGGCGCGTCCGCTGCCGACTGCCCGGGCCCCGATCGCTCATCCTGCGATCCCTCGCCCGCGGCTCCCTCTCTCCAGCCCGCGAAGCCGGCGGGGCGGAGCCGGGGGCGGGGCCGCCGTGCCAGCGGCCTCGGGCGGGGCCAGGTCTCCGTGAGCCCAGCCGCTAGTGCGACCTGGTCCGAGTGCCACCGCCCACCCCAACCTCAGTGACACGTAGGCGGGACGCCCATCTCTGGCACAGGCGCCCCTCCACCTGCCCAGGTGTCAGACAACAGACCCACCGGTCTGACTAGGTGGTTCACCGGCCCAGCACTCACCCCCTGCTCTCACCCACCGGCCAGAGGCAGTACTCAGGTCTTAAGCGGGAACCACTGCCACCGTCCAGGGCAGAAGCCTGGCTCGAAGCCAATGAAGCCAGCCAGAGAGGGGGCTGAGCCACAGGCTGGGAAGACGTGGGCCAGGCCCAGTGGGCACAATGCCTGGGGTCCCCAGCTATTGCCCATTCACAGCCTGGCTGTGTGCCGAGGGCATGTTGGCACCACCAGGTACTCGCTGATGGCCTGCCTCCTTCCCTGTTGGAATCGTGCTGGGCCCCATGGGGACAGACCACAGCACAAGCCCGCAGCTCTCCTGGCTTTGGGAAGTGGGTCAAGGACTTTGGACAGCCACCCTGGGATACAGCCCACGCCCAGCCCCCTGTGCAGCCCACCAAGCCCCGGGCTCCAGCTCCAAACCCCACCTCAAGGCGGCTCCCACCACAGACCACACACAGCCACCACAACTTCCTTGCAAAAACCCTCGGCTCACCGGAGGGCCAGTGGAAATTTATTTTTTTGTCCTTTCTGTCTTTTCCCCAAGTGGCTTTTCCTTGCAAAATGCCTGACATGACCAGAGGGGAACCTGGGAGAAGGGGGGCACCCTAAGAGGCAACCCAGGGACTTAAATACAAGCTGGAAGGCAGGGCACAGGTGGGACAGGCGAGACAGCACAAGGGACATGGCTTGTCAGGTAGAGACCAAAGGGTTTTTTTGCAGGAAGAAGCTGTGCCAGAGGGCCAGGGGCTAGGATCCTGGGTGGGAGGGGGTGAGAAGAGAGACCCCCAACCCTGGGTTGCACCCATATTCCCCAGAGAAGTAGCAACAGAGGATGAGGATCTGCCCTCGTAGGCTCCAAGGAAGGGGAGAGAAAGCCACTGCACTGCCTCAGGGAAAGGGAGGTGCTGGCAGAGTGAGGGTTAAGGCTGGTGCCGGCCTCTGGCACGGTGTGCCTTCCACCTCCGCCTGCCTTAAGGACAAAGGGGCACGGTGGGCAGGCAGCACATGGGCCTGGCTCTGGCAGGGCAGGGGGTGGCAAGAGCAGGCTCCCTCTGGGCACAAGACACAGGCCCAGCTCGGCTGCCCGCCCACCTGCACTAGATGGGCTCAGACCTCACTGTGGCTGGACGGCTGGAGCTGTGAGTGTGGGAGGGGTGGGAGGAGTGGTAGGGAGGAGGGGAAAGGGAGGCTGTTGGGCCTCTGTAACCCCCATGGCCGTCCTGAGGTCTGACCTAGGACCCTGGATCCCAGGTCTTGGTCCCCGGTCCCATTTCTGGCCCCGGGCACTGACTTCAGCCTGGGACAGTAGAGGCCAGGAGGCCCTCAGTTCGTGGGGAAGGGTTGGGCAGGGGAGAAAAGAACAAGGAGAGAAACCCACTGCAGCATACATGGGGGGCCAGGGGAGGGAGACAGACAGAGGGGCCCTCATCCCAAAGAAAAGTGTATGGTGGCGTATCTTTTAAAGTTACCTAGAGGCAGCAGCAGAGCAAGGCCCACAGTGCCCCAGCCCCAGGTCCTGGGTGTCCTCCTTTGGGGGCCCTGGTAGAACCGAGGCTCAGGGTGGCAGGCAGATGGGCCAGAGGGAGATGAGGAGCCAAGGACACCCCAAAGCCACAGACTCAAATACCCCAGGAGAGGGAGGCACCTCCTACCCCCTCCAGGAGCATCATCTGGAGAAGGTGCCCCTCCTGTCCCACCCCCACGCCCCTTCTAGCAACAGCCGCCACCAGCCGGCTTCACGGGGGTGCTGTCGATCTTGAGGTTGGGTCGCTCACCCCCGGTGGCAGCCCCCGGGCCCATCCGCTTTTTTATTTCAGCAGCCATGGTCATGAACGCCTGCTCAACGTTGGTGGCGTTCTTGGCACTCGTCTCCAGGAAGGGGATGCCCAGAGAGTCTGCAAACTCCTGACAAGGGGAGAGAAGAGGAGAGAAGCGAGGCGTGAGAGGCAGTCGCCCCAGCCCCCCTGGGAGGCCTGGCCCCGGCCGCTCACCTTGGCTGTGGTGTTGTCCACCACCTTCTTGGTGGTGAGGTCACTCTTGTTGCCCACCAGGAGCTTGTTGACATTCTCGCTGGCATAGCGGTCGATCTCCTGTAGCCACTGCTTCACGTTGGCATAGGATTCCTAGGGCAGCCAGGGCCGAAAGTTACTCCGCTCCCCACCCCTACGCCCACCCTACACTTGGGGAACAGGGGCTTTGAGGGGAAAGGGCTGCCCCGGACTCCTGAGAGAGCAAGAACCCTGGACTCAAGGGACCCACAGGAAGTGCTTTTCTCCAGGCTCCACTGTCCTCCCTGGCCTCCTCCGTCTGAGACTCCAAAAGCCAGCCCCAGCCCCGCCCCAGGCGTCTGCCGACAGCCCCGGCACCTAAACAGTGTAGGCCTAAGGGCCTGCAGCTGCTTCTCTCTCCCTGACACACAAAAAAGGTTCAACCACATGTGGGGAGCAAATGGCATCAGGAGAGAGACCAGGAAGAGAGAGAAATCGAGAGTAACAGGTTCGCAAGGATCACCAAGTTCTCACAGTGGCATTACAGTCCCTTTAAGGTTGAGGTCTTGGAGCCCATGACAGGTGAAGGGTTTGCAGCAGAAGAGACCCTGGCAATGAGGGAGACAGGTATCCTGGGAACAGAGTCTAGCGTGCATTCTACTTCTGGCCCCAACAGCCTCCTCACTCTGCTCAGGGGATCTGCCACCCCCCGCCCTCAGCCGGCATGTGGGGAGGATGGAACTTTCAGGGTTGTGCTGGAGCCAGAGAGGACAGGTATCACCGGGGTTCACACTTACACCCCCCACCATGTCCCAGGCTGGGCCCTATGCTGAGCACTGGGGATAAAGAAGGAATGAGACCTGGACCGTGCCCTAAAGCACCGGGAAAGGAAGGACTAGACCAGGACACACGGTGGCGTGACAGGGTGCTGAGTGCTGCAGGGACGGGCGCTGCGGAGCTCCGGGACTACTACTGCCTGCGGAGGCTCAGCTGACCCACACCTGCAGGGACGAACTGGCCTGCGAGAAAGCAAGTGAGGGGACGGGAAAAGGTGCAAGGGGAGTACACAGCATGCACTAGGTCAGAGTGCCAGGGGCATGGTGCCTTTGGAGAGTGGGAGAAGCTGAATGTTGCTGGGACGCAGGCTCTGAACAGGGGGAGAGGGCGAGGAGCAGGCTAGCGCCTGGAGGAGCTTAGCCTGGCTGCATCTTAGACAACCAGGAGCCAGTGGGGGGTTTTCTTAGGAAGGGAGTGGCAGGAACACACGTGTGTTCTGGGAAGACAGTCCTGGCAGGAGTGGAGGCCAGATCAGAGGAGCAAGATGGAGACCAACAGGGACGAGAAGCTGTGCCCTGAGCCAGGGAGTGAGGCAGGGAAGAGCACAGGACCCAGGCGGACTCTCCTGGGTGAAGCCCTGGCTCTGCCATTGACTGTGTGACCCTAGATATGTCGCCTGGCCTGAGCCTGTTTCCTCCTCTCTGTAAAACAGTACCTCCCAGTGGGGCTGTTGTGAGCATGGGATGATGAACGCAGGCCTGTCTCATAACAAGAGCTTAATTAGGAGCTGCTATTATCCCATCACTGCTATTATTATGAGGAGCCAGATTTGAGAGAGAGGATGGGGGAGTGCAGAGGGGGCTCAGACTGTCTGGATGGGGGAGGGAAGAGTGTTCTCGTCAGGCTAAGAGGGATGCAAGAGCTGGCTCAGGGAGAGATGGCGAGGCCAGTGCTGGACACGCTGAGTGCCGCAGATGGGGCAGAGCTCAGGAGAGGCTGTAGAGGAGCACGAAAGGGTGCGCTCGGAAGCAAAGAACCCTGGATTCAAACACTGGCTTTGCCTTTCTGGGCTGTGAAACCACGGACAAGTTACTTAACACCTCTCCCAGCGTGTCTCCTCACCAGGAAAGCGGGGACCCACCACTTAGTCCACTGGGTAATATTGTGAAGATTAGAATACAGACACAAAGTACCAGCGGAATGTCGGACAAAGAGAAGATGTACAGTGAGAGCTATTCAGACATAGGAATCCCAGAACATAAGACAGAAGCCAAACCACTAAGTGGCCAAAACCATGCAGGGAGTCAGAAGGAGGCTTGGGGCAAGGTCAGGAAGCACCAAATATGGGGTTATGGAGGTCAGTACAGGGTGAAGCAGTGAAAAGCCACTGAAAAGATAATCTAGCGCAGCAGGGGCTGGGAGAGCTGGAGTTAGGGAGGACAGAGTTAAAAGCCACGAGAGGTCAATCTGGGCGAGAACTGAAGTGAGGTCACAGGATTTGGCAGTTAGAGGTCCTTGGTGACCTTTGTCTGAGTGGAGCACAGTTCACCCATAGCTTGTCCAGGAGGCACCACCATGAGTCCCTGGTGAGCCAGACAGCTCAGCTGCCCCTAAGCGCAGGGACTCCTCCTGTAAGCAAGCATCTCCATGTCCCCAGAGCTCGGTCCCCACTAAGATACGAGATTTGGTAGAAAGAACGAAGTAGAATCAGTAGACTAGGCTTTCTGTCTCTGCCACGTGAGCAGCTGCAGGACTCTGAACAAGTCTCACCGCTCTGACCATCTCACCTGTGAAATGGGAACACCATGCAGACCTCCCGAGGGCTATGCACACCAAAGACGGACAGGCTGTCAGCCACGAGGTACGCCGTGAGGGTTTCTAGTTAACATCGTATTGCTGCCAGAGACACACGCCCAATGCTGCCGCACAGGCGCCGGGCTCCCAGACCTCTGCTCACGCTGCGCCCAGAGTGCAGGGCTCCCTCGCTTCCTTGCCTAAAGCTCTCCACTGGCTTCTCTAGTGTCTTTACACAGGAGGCCATGGGCCCAGCACAGCGACCAATCAACTGACTCAACTCCCTCAAAACACAGGTGCCTGGATGGTCTAAAATAGGGTGGCAAGTTTGGCGGGGAGGGGCGAGGCCTGGCTCTGTGAAGACCCTGCAGCAGGGCCTCTGAGGATCTATTTCTGCTCTGTTTCCCTCCGGGTGTAATGGGTCCGGTCCAGTTTCCTTTCCAGGCCACATCAGGAAGAGGATGGGAAGAGTGAAAAGAAGCCGGAGTCAAAGACCTGAGGCTGAGAAAGCAAAGCAGGGGAAGGTGAGCCCAAGAGTACCTGGTCGGTGACGTCATACACCACAATGATGCCATGAGCTCCCCGGTAGTAGCTGGAAGTGATGGTCCGGAACCGCTCCTGACCAGCCGTGTCCCACTACAAGACAGTACGGGAGAGGGCAAGTCAGCCCTGGGCTCCATGCCCAGAGCCCCTACCTTCCATGGCGGAGGCCCCTGCACCAGGGGCCTTGGAAGAGTGACACTCACGATCTGAAGTTTGATGGTTTTGCCATCCAGCTCAATGGTTCGGATCTTGAAGTCCACCCCGATGGTGCTGATGTAGCTCTCTGTGTACGTGTCATCCTGGAAGATCAGAGGCCAGTGAACTGTCCTGAGTGGACAGGCCGGAGGCCTAACTAGAAAACCTCCCTCAAGTTTCCTGCCCCAGCAAAGCTCCTAATTGCACCCAACTTGCCAGCCACCTGCCCTTGTTCAGTCAGCTATGTTGCTGGCAGGTCCTGCAACTTCATCCTTGATCCCCAGGTCTTGCAGCTACTGTGCTCTGGGTTGCCCATTCTCCCTCCAGCCCCCAGCCAGAAACCCAGAAGGATGGTATGGGAGACTTCTTACTCACAGCAAACCTAAGGAGCAGGCATGACTTGCCCACGCCCGAGTCACCAATCAAAAGCAGCTTAAACAGGTAGTCACTGGAGAGAGAGGATGGGAAAGTGTGAAGGCAGGTAGGGAGCCCACCCGCCATCCTCCTGGAGCCACAGCTACAGCGTTCTCCCACACTGAGGCCTGCCTGCGGTGTTCACAAGATCCTCCCACAAGTCCCAGGGAGGGAGAGCTGACCACCCCCATCACACAGCTGGCCCAAAGGCATGAGTACAGAGAGGGAGACTGAGGTCCAGAGAGGGACATGACAAAAGTCAGGTGCCAGAGCTGGGTATCCCACCCTGACTCCGGACACACTCCATGGTCTGGAGCCCAGCAGGGACTGTCCAGGGAACTGCCTGGACTGCCCGGGGGGTACCCATCTTGGCAGGGGAGGCCCCAAAGTGGAAGCCAGGGCCCAGCCTGGAGCTTGTAGAGGGAACATCTGTGTGAAGAGCAGGGAATGAAGCCTCTCAGAAGAGGTGGCAGTAACAACAGTCAGCAGGTAAGAGGTACTGAGTTCCTACCTGTGCCTGACCCAGTGCTAAGTATTTCGGATGCCCCCTCTCATTTAGGCCTCGCAACCGTTCAACCAAGTGGGTTGTTGTTATTCCCAATAAATGAGGAAACCAGAGTTGGGAGAGGGAAGTGACTTGCCCTAAGTCACACTGCTGTTAACTTTAAGACTGGACACCAGGTTCGGACCCCAAGTCTCCGGTCAGTTCCCTCCTCTAAGCCCTGACCATCCCGCTCAGAGCCCCGCTCCCCAGGAGACATGAGGCCTGGATCTGGAGGAGAAACAGGAAGAGGCAGAGCGGGGTGAGAGCCGACTCTCCAGGGCACTGTCAGCGAGAGGCCGGGCAGATGTGGGCCCCCCACCCCCAGGGGGAGTGACCCGGGGCCTGGAGGAAAGAGAATCCCTGGAAGGGGAGCAACCGCCCCGTTCATCTGCACATCGGCGGTGACAGCGAGGGAAGGGGTGTGACGGCGGCGCTGGGGCTGCGCCGGGGAGGAGCGGGCAGGAAGGGACCGGGAGCGGCGAGGCAGCCAGACCCACCGGGGCAGGACCTGCGGCGGGAGGACCTGCGGGAGAGCCACCCCGAGCGAGCAGCGCCTCGGAGCCTCCGCGTCTAACCAGCCCCGGGAACCTGATTCCGGGAGAACGGGAAGAGCAGAAGGATCGACTGCCCGACCTCAAGGGCCGGAGTCTGGACCGAGACCGGGAACCGTCTGGTGAGAGACCATAACGCTGAGGCCACTGTCAGCACCCAGATCGCCACGTTCAGCCAAGTGGGGAAACTGAGGCCCGGAGAGGCCAGGGCTGCGGGGTCACCTGACCTATGAGGCCTGTTAGGGTCAGTCCCTCGGGCTCCAAGTAGTGTCCCTCGGGGTCGCAGTCTCTGGGCCCCGGGTGCAAGAACTAGGGGTGTGGAGCCGGGGTCCTGGGGGCCCCGGGGGAGGGGCAGGACCCGGATGTGGGGGGGGGTCAGCGGAAGAAGGACCCGGATGTGGGGGCGCCGCACAGTCCTGACCCGGGCCGGACAACCCGGTAAGCGCACAGCCCCGTACTCGGGATCGAGGCTACGCCGGACGGCGCAGGCGGGGCTCACTCACTATTCGGGGTTCATGGCGGCAGCGGCGGCCCGCTCGGTCGCTCCCAGTCGGCTCTGCTCCGCCTCCTGTTCCAAGATGGTGGCCGCTCCGCCCCAGAGGCCCCGCCCGCGACGCGCAGCCGCACATTCCTGACTGGGACCTCGCTGCTTTGCTTCTCGGGACTTGTAGTCTCCTTACGTTGTCCAACACACTCCGTGGCGCAGGCGTAAACTGGGGAGCCCGAGCCTTTAGCTCACCACTGCGCATTGCCTTCTGGGGCTTGTAGTTCACTCTCTAGACACACCTGGGCTTTTGGACAGCGCTTGGGAGCCTGGAGTTGGAAGCTCTATTGGAGGCTGGGGTTGACACTCTTCACCCTCCCGCCTCCCGGAGTTGTATTAGTACAAGTTCATTTCTCCAGGGTTCTTCGTGTCCTGGCGTTCCTAACTCACAGCCACAGGCCCGGGAGAAGGTGTCCTCATCCACATTTTATAGATGGAAAAATCAAATTCCAGTAACTCGAGCAAGGTCTAACAGCTTACTAAGGGGCAGAGCTCAATCAAAGCCCACAATTCTCTAGAACCTCAAAGATGAAAACTGTTAGATCTTGACCCTTGGGACCCCCAATTATGGGAAAAGAGAATATCTGGGCTCCAGTTGGAGGAACCGGATGTGAGCGACACACACACACACACACACCCTTCATTCGCAGCCTTTCCCAACCCCAACCCCAACCCCAACCTAGACCCTGGGAGCCCTGGACTTCAGCCCCAAAACAAGCCCGGCTCAGATTCAAACCATCTTTATTTCTACAGCAACATTTGAAAATAGAGAACGATCACCTCACCCCACAACTGGAGCAGCCCCTCCTGCCACAGCAAGGACATCACTGTCCCTCGAGAGAAGCTGCAGGCGTGGGAGAAGGCGTGGCTAGATGGCTCGACAGGCAATGCCTGGGCGGGGGCGGGAGGGGCAGTGCATAAGGCCGGGATGCAGGGCAGGGCCCGGCATTGAGGGGGCTGGTAAGGGGAGGACTCTCCATCCTGGGGCATGGATCGATGGCGGGGCAGGACGCACCCCTCAGAGTCGGAAGGAGCGCGACAAGGCCCAGGGAACCCTTTGGGGAGATCCCCAGATGTGTTGTGGAGCCTGGGAGATACCACCGCGTGGAATGGGAGTGATTAAGGCCTGGGCGGTACCACTAGAGAAGGGCGGGGTGAGGGGAAGCCCAGGCAGTACGGTAGACTGAGGAGAGGGGGGCGGCCAATAACTTATTTCTCTATATACAGAAGCAACGGCCGGGGGCAGGGCAGGGTGCTGATGGGAGGGCAGTTACTTAGTGTTCTTGACTCCAGGGTCAGGGGATGGCAGGCCACTGAGTCTCTACCTGGGACCCCAGCCAGCCTCTTTCACTGGCTCTGAACCTAGGGAGAGGGGGCCCTGCTGGAAGGAATAAATAAGGGGTAGAGCTGGGGCCAGACAGGCCCAGCCTCCAGGGCTCAGGCTGAGATGACAAGGAAGGAGGTTACCCTGAGATTGAACAGAAAAGACAGGGGTCCTTGGGAGAGACAGGCAAGACAAGCAGCAGGCCCATGCGCAGGGCTGGGGGTGAGGGCAGTGCCGGGCGGAGGCTGTGGCGACTGGCTGCCCTTCAGGATTAGCCCACCAGGGAGCTTCGTCGGGAGAGGTCCATGGAGCTGGAGCTGAGGGCGCGGCTGTCAGAGAGGCCTGTGCCTCCAGGCTGTGGGCAGAGGGGCAAGTGGCTCAGCTTGTGCTGCTGCCAGTCTGTGCTTCCCTGGCCAGAAGGGAGAGGGGCCTGACCAGCCAGAACCCCTGAGCCCCACCCATGCCCCACCTGGTACTCTGACACCCCGTCCACCTCCACAGTGCCTGTGTGGTACTGGCCACTGGCATGTCCACCCAAGCAGCGGCTGGGTTTCCCTAATTTGTCTCCCCAGTGTCCAGCCCAAAGCCAGAGACAGAGACAGGTAATGTTGCTGGATGAAGACATGCTTGAGAAGCTCGTTAGGTACAGAGGGCATGCAGGCCTCCAGCCCTGGGGCCTGGGCCTCCACCCACCATACCTGGGCTGGCTCTTCCACACTCTTGTTGAGGAAGTTGAGAGAACTGGCCCGCTTCATCCTGAGGGGAAAGGAAGGCCAGGATGTGCCCATGGTGGAACTGGGGAAGGTCGGGAAGGGGATCGGGTTGGGGTTGGGGAGGGAGGCTGATGGGAAAGGCACAGATTGGGTGGGTAGTGCAGCTTGAGAGAGATGAGGAGCGCACCCTGAGTCAGGAGCTCATTTGGGTTGTTGGGTGGGGTCTTGAGGCTCACCCTGGGTGGTAAACTTATCAGGGCAGAGGCTGACCTTGGGTTTGGGGGCTCCTGGGGGCCACCACCTTGCAGCTTCTTCACCAGCATTTCACTGCTGCGCCTCAGAGCATCTCGGAGCTTCCCAAAGGAGCCGCTGCGCCGCAAGGAGCCACTGCCATCCTGTGGTGTGGACATGCTTGTCTATGTCATGCTGGCTAACAGCCTCCTGGCCCACCCCAACCCCTAGACTCACCCCGCTCCACTCGGCTGCAGGCCCTGCCTCCTCAACATCAGACTCAGACCGAGCCCCAGCACCCCCGGCCACATCTCGGCTGCCACGGCGGTCTCCCCGCCCACCACTGCCATCTTTCAGCAGTTCCACCACCTTGGTTTGGCTTGCAGGGTCCAGGCCCTAAGGAAGCGGAGGGCATATTAGATGAAAAACAGGGTCAAGTAGGTCCCTGCCCAGTCCTCAGGTCTGTTGCCCACCTGCTTGCGGCTGCGGCTGGCACAGTCCTCCAGTGTGTGTGCAGCTTCTAGCTTGCCCTGGCGCCGGTACAGGGCCCCCAAGCTGCGCAGGGTAGTGTTGACTGTGGGGCTGTGGACAGGACAGCGGGACAGTCTCAAATTCTGTGTTCCCCAGGAACCAGGGCCTATCCTGGCATCCAGCCCATACTGAGCTCTAAGGAACCAGCCGGCCAACCAGGATCTCAACCCTCCTAGGTGTCAAGCCCTGTGATAGGAGACCCAACTGCACTCTCCGTCTTGGAATCACCCCAGGGCTTGGAACCTGGCCCCAGGGACCTAAGTGGGATATTGCCACTAGGACTGAAAGCTGGGAGACTCAAGCCCTGGCTGAGTAGCTCAGTTGGTTAGAGCATCATCCTGATACACCAAGGTGTATTTCGATCCTTGGTCAGGGCACATACAAGAATCAACCAATGAATGCATAGTAAGTGGAACAGATTGATGTTTCTGTTTCTCTTTCCCTTCATCTCTCTAAAAATCAATAAGTAAAAATTAAAAAAAAAAAAAAAAGAAAGAAAAGCTGGAAGACCCACGAATGAGATTATCAAGCTTTCCCAGTACAGAAAGCCGTTTTGGGGTGGCCTGTGAGCCAGGCCTTGGAAGAGAAGCTGATAGAGAAGGCGTAAGCAGTATGAATTGTGCAGCCGGCCACAGCCCTCACCCAGGATACTGTTTCCCTGCGACCTGCTCTACCACCAGCCCTGCCCCACCGTCCTCACCTGTCCACTTTACAGGCCTTGTACCAGCTGCCATATTCCCCATAGGCAGTGCTATCCCGGCGCTTATCCTGGGGGAAGAATGGTCAGGGGTGGTGGGAAGAGAAGACCCTCCCCTCCACACCCCCAACTTTACCTTCCCTCCCTGGACACCCACTCCAGCCGTCCCACAGTGCTTACTACCTTGGTCTCCTCCCGTTCCTCTGCGTGCATCCAGATGGGCTTGTTGTCCCCTGGGGAGAAAAAGGGGGCTGTCACCAGCCTCCCATCTAGGCCTCTCCTGGTTGGGCTCAACATAAAACTGGGGTCTGGGGAGGGGGTCAGGGGAAGCCAGGAAGAATCAGGGTTGGGCTTTGTTGAATGAATGAACAAGAATCAGACCTAAAACATTAGTGATCCTCCTCTGAAACAGATGACTGTGGCACAGGCTTGTGCTTGAGGGGTTTGGGGGAGCAGACCCTTAGTCACGGGCCCACAACTGAGCCTGAATGATGAGCCAGGCTGAAGGACCCAGAGCAGGAAAGGATTGACCATCAGGGGCCAGCAGGTAGCTTCCCAGAGAGGGAGACATCTGGGCTGGGCCTTCATGGTGAGCAGAAGTTGCCCAGTAGAGAAAGGGGAAAGACTCTGGGCCAAGGGCATGGGGTATACAAAGGGTGTGCATGGCACAGACAGGGCCCAGGAGGTGTGTGTACATGCTCACATGTGCACATGACACCCCAGACATGAGGGCCTGCCTGCCTGGCCACTGTGGATGTTGATAGTAGAATGAGCCTGTGCTAGGTGAGCTGGGGGCACATGGCAGTCATGGACTCACCATTGACAGAGCCAAACTCCTTCTCGTGAGCACGGGTGAGGATCTCCTTGTACAGGGTCTCTGCATCCTGGTACTTGCCCTGCTTCAGGTAGCAGGAGGCCTGCAGAGGCAGGGCCAGAGGAAAAGCAGGATGCAGGGACCTGAGCCTTTTCCTTTCCTCCTCCCTCCCTCCTTCCCTCCCTGCCGCAGCTCCTCCTGGCCCAGGGTACCAGGTTGTTCTTGGTCTTGGCCACGTTGGGATCATCAGGCCCGAGGCGTGTGGCGTAGATTTCCAGTGCCCGCCGGTAGTAGTATTCTACCTCCTCAGCTTTGCCCTGGTTCTGGCAGAGCAGTGCCAGGTTGCTCAGCTGCTTGGCCACATCTGGATGAAATTTGCCCAGGACCTGGGATGGGAGCAAAAGCCAGTGGCTAGGCTCAGAGCTGGCCTAGCCCCCCTGCCTGGCCTTCCCAGCCCTGCCTGCTCCCACCTTCTCCCGGATCTCCAGTGCCCGCTTGCACAGAGGCTCGGCCTCCTTGTACTTGCCCCGCTTGCCGTACAGAACTGCCAGGTTGTTTAATGTTGCAGCCACCTGGGGGGTTTGGAGAATAAATGGAGGCTCTGTGACCCGGGGCCCTGCTGGCCAAGGGTTCTGAGACCTGGGAGCTGCAGAGAGCAGCAGCAGCCCCAACCTCCACCCACCCTCACTCACAGCTGGGTGGTCCTTGCCCAGTGTCTTCTCGCGAATGGCCAGGGCATCATTGAGCAGGTGAGCAGCCTCCTTGTACTTGTTCTGGTCCCTGGGGAGGTGGAAGTATGGTGAGATTATCCTCCAGCCTGGACCCTGCCCTTAGTGGTCTGAGATCCTTTGCTCACTCCTGTATTTACTGAGCGGGCATGAGTATGACCCAGAGCATGGGGAAACCTGGTCAGCCCGTCCTCCTGGAGCTCAGGGGCTTTGGGTAATTCACTCACAACTCACCAGGGCATACAGTGCTGGGGTATGAAACAGGCTCACCAGATCCCACCCGCTCCGCCTCGTGCCCAATGCACGTTGTTCTGTATTCTCCAGTGCCCTTGCTCATTCTGCTCTTCCTGTTGGGAAACCTTTGCTAATCCTCTCATGTTCTGGGAAGATTCACCTTTTACCAAAGACCCTACTCTAGCCACAGTGCCTAGAGAAGCTGTGCCGACTCCCTGGTGCCCTGGGAGTCCTCATGTGCTGCCCCTTTGCTGGTTATTTCCAAACCTTTCTCCTCCACTAGCCTGAGGCTTATTCACATCTTATTCAGCCCCCTTGGCACAAGCTCCTCTCTCTGCTGCCCAAGTGCCTGGAGAAACCCAAGTCCTGGCCCATGGCAGGCACTGAGGGTTTGTGCCCCAGGGAGGGAGCCTTTAGGAAAAGCACAGGCCCTGCCATGGATGCCTGTGGCCAGAGCAGCCTCACCGATAGACCAGCGCCAGGATATTCAGCATGGTGGCCACGTCGGGGTGGTCATGGCCGGACGTTTTCTCCAGGTCTTCCAGTGCCTGCTTGCAGAGGGGCACGGCCACCTCATAGCGGCCCTGGGAGGCATACTGGATCACCAAGTTGTGCAGGGTACGGAGCCGTGCTGGGATTTCATAGCCTCCATGCTGGGCAGCCACATCCCCTCCTCCAGGGCTGGGGGCTGCAAGGCCAAGGGTAGAAACTCAGATGTACCTAATTGCCCCCTGGGCTGGACTGGTACATGCCAACCATGCCTCTAACTCACCTGACATGTGGCCCTAGGCAAGTTACTAACTATTCTGCCTCAATTTCTTCATCTACAGAGTCACCCCCCAGAAAGAGTGGGCAATGTCCCAGTTCCAGTATTTCAAGCTGTGTCCTAGCAAACTACCTGCCCTCGGAGTCTCAGCCTCCTCAGCTGCCGGAGGAGGCTCTGAAATGCACAGGGCACTAAGCACGGTGAGCACTGGCCCAGGACTCACACTGCACTGGAACCCTCCTGGAACCCTCAGAGGAGGCTGAGAGGAAACAAAACTCTACCAGTGGTCACAGAGCAACGAGTGGCACAGTGGGACTTGAACCCAGGCTGGGCTGTGGTACCAGCTCCGCACAGAGCTTGGGGTGGGGGGAGGTGGTAGGGAAACATGGAACACTTATCAGTTAAGCTCTAACATGCTGGGATGTGATGATCAGAAATGAGGCAGGAAGGAATATGGCAACCATTTGACTCCTGTTTCTGGTGATCTCTGAGGACCAAGGACCAAGAATTTGTTCAGCCCTTCCAACCCCACCCCCAGAACCAGCTGCCCCTCCGCACCTGAGCTCTGTTCCTCCTCGTTGGGGAACAGGTCATCCAGAGAGTCTTTGGGGACCTCCCCCTTCTCCTCCTGGGCAGGAAGACAGGGTGAGATCAGGGAAGAGAGGGCGAGGTGCCCAGGTGTCAGTGGCTGGGTGGGAGCTGAGTGTGCTCTGGGCTGCCCCCTCCCTGCTCCCAGGCCCCTCTGCCTGCTGGCCTTTCAGTGGCTGTGGCAGGACTCACGTTGGGGGAGGTGTCCTCATCCAGCTTTCGGATCTGGCTCATGAACAGCAAGTGCTGCTTCTCCTCCTCGAGCTGGGCCACAGCCTGCTCGCTGCGCTGCAGCTTCTGCTGCGTCCCCGCCAGCTCCTCTCGTAGCCACTGGTTCTCCTGCACCAGGCGCCGCACCTGAGCCCGCAGCTTCTGCTTCTCTGACTCTACGGCGCCCAGGTGGCTCGACAGCGCCAGGATCACCTATGGCAGCCAGCGGGATGTGGGTCAGAGCCCTCACCACCCATCGCCCAGACCTCCTGGGGCCCAGGAAGGGCTGAGCCTGGCCCTGTCTGAGAGAAGCTGCAGGGCTGAGTGACTTGAAGTTCTCCTCTCATCAAGGGAGTTTTCTCTCAAGGCCCCAAATAAACCATAGTCCAAGACTGAACCCAGGAGGCTTGGGGATCCCCAACTCCTTCCCTCTGGGGTCAGAAGTCCTGGCTCCCAGACTGGACTCTAAGAAAGTCCATCCCTTTTCCTGGGCCTCCAGCTAGTCTTCTGCAGTGATGGTCCAGCTCCCACTCATTGGCAGAGGGTGAACAGGGGGAGCTGGGGTGCTGTGCTTTCCCCGAGCCAGCCATTTTCTTCCTTTGTCTCTCTTGGGGGTTGTACTCAAGGCCCTGCAGCCACAGCCACTACACCACTGCCCCCTGCCCCAGAAACCTGGACAGATGACTGGAAGACCCCATCCTGACTTCTGCCAAGGCCAGACCCTGCCCTTCTGCAGCCCCCAGGGAGGGATGGGGTACATATACCAGCAGATGGTCTGCGAACCACAGGGCCGGTGAGGAGACCCAGAAGCCTACTCTTAGCCCTACCCTCCCCAACCTGATTCCTTTCCTGAGCTTCCAGGCTCTTCCTGCCTTGAGGCCTTGCACATGCTCCACCCTTGTTTCCATCATTCAATTTCAGAGGCATTTCTGCAGTGAAGCTTCTTCTCTCTCATGCCCCTGGGCCCAGGAAAGCAGGGCACCTTCCACCCCCTCCCCCCAGCATCCTGTTGCCCGTCTGTGCCAGTGCCTGTACACACCGGGGCGGGGTGGGGGAGACACACACGATGGGACTGTGTGTTCATCTCTGTATCTGGCAGCCAACCATTGCCCTTCCAGAGGGCCAGGCAGTCTCGGACCCTGCACTTTCTAGTTGATTAGCAAACACCTAAATGACAAGTGTTTTCACAACCACTAGCTTTATAAAAAACTCCCCTAAACAGCCTGGAAGTGTATACAGCAGATGGCACGATCCCTATTTTAAAGACAAGGAAACCAAGAGGATACCACCTGCTCAGGATTCAGAGCCAGCCAGTCTCTCAGCCAAGATTCGAGGGGGCCAAGACTCTTCCCCCCAGAGCCTGACTCCTCCATCTGCATATTGTCCTAGCACAGTGGTCGGCAAACTGCGGGCCCCGAGTGTGGCTCTTCCACAAAATACCACATTCGGGTGCGCACATACAGTGCGATTGAAACGTCATGGCCATACTCAAGGGGCCAAAGAGCCGCATGTGGCTCGCGAGCCGCAGTTTGCCGACCACTGTCCTAGCAGCCCAAATGAAGAGGGCCAAAACAGAACTCTAATCATGCGGGCTCTCATCCCCTTAACTCGCTCCAACCACGAACCTGGGAGTGACCCTGTGCCCCTCACACCGTTCCCAAGTCCTCCTGGACCTCCCTCCTGAACATCTACAACTGGCCCCCTTCTCTCCACCCTCATGGCCAACCCTTTAGTCCAAGCCACCATTTCTCATTTGAATTCCAAAAGTGGTTTCCAACTACCTCCTACCTGCCTCCATCCTTGACCCATATAGTTCATTCTCCATACCTCAGCCCCACGGAGACTTTAAAACCTAAGCCATTCTGTGTCCCTTGACTGCTTCAAGCCCTCCACTGTCCCAATGTCCTGAGACTGAAACCCAAACGAGTAAGGCACAGCATGACCTGGCCCTGCCTTCCCCATAGGCCTTTTCTGACCCTCTCTCTCCTGCCCCATGAAGCTCCAGTCACATAGGTCTTTTCTCAAGTCTCCCACTGCAAGATTTTTCCTACCCCAGGACCTTTGCACATGCAACCTCGCCCTCCTCCCTTTTCTGGAGACTAGTCCATTTCTTCCTTCGGGTCTTGGTTTAAATGCCATTCCTCAGAAGTCTTAACCGACTAATAGATAAGACTTCCCATTTAAAGCTACTACAAGATTTTGTTCTTTTCTTTGGAGGATTTATCACCACGTGTTCCTGTCTTCCAAATGGCCTAGAGCAGGAATCTAGTCTGCATCCCTGGCACCTAACACATTGCCTGGCACATAGTAGGTATTTGAAAACTTACCTGTTAATGAGTAAATAAAAGAATGACTGGGGGAGGGAGTAAGGTTTTCCTATGCCATTCTGTCTTTGCTACCTAGCAGAGAAGCTAGGAACAGGGTTCTACGCGGGGGCTAAAGGATGGCTGTCAGGCTTCTCCCGGGGCGAGGCCCCGTGGAGTCTCCAAAGCCCATTCATGTATCCAGCGGCTCTTTACTGGGGCCCTGCATGGAGCTCCAGGGGACAGACGGCGTCCTGCTCGGATTCGGTTCCTACGTCGCCAGAATTCCCCCGGCACCTCCAACCCTCCCTCCTGTCCCCTCCCCGCTTGCACGCCACACAGGCCTACCTGGGCCTCCCCCAGCCCCAGCTCTATGGCTTCCAGGGAGCGGCGCAGGAGGACACAGCGTTCCTGCGAGCCGGGCTCCGCCTCGCCGGCTTCGGGGGCGACCAAGGGGGCGAGAAGGGCGCGATGCTCCCCGCGCAGGGTCTCCAGCCCCTGGATGACGGCTTTGGTGCCCAGCACAATCTCATCCTGGCTCAGCTTCTCCTCTCGCGGGAGCACCATCGTGGCCATGGCCTCGCCGCCTGTGAGGGCGAGGAGGGGGCGGGCAGGCGGGTGCGGAGCCCCAGCGCCCGCAGCCCCGGGTTCGGTAAACACCTCCGTCCCCGGACACCCAGGTCCCCGGGGCGCCCCGCTGCCTGGCCGGCAGCCCCCGCCGCGCCTGCGCTGGGCCTCCAGGGGGCGCGCGCGGCTCGTCTGGGCCGGGGAGACGCAATGCGGTGAGACCGGTGAGGCTGGACCCAGATTCGGCCCAGACCACCGGGTCCGCGGGCGTGGGCGGCCCAGTCTCGGGGGAACCCCTCAGGCAGGGCGGGGCGCGTCGGAGGAGGGTCCTGCGGGGATCGTGGGGTCCCACTCCCAGGCGGGAGACCCCGGCCCCTCCGGGAGCGCCAGCCCCAGCCCGGACCGGCGGGCCGGCCACGGAGCCCCTCCTCCCGTCAGGGCGAGCCCGGGAGACCCTTCCCCGGGGAGCCCGGACCCCGGGTCTCCGTCACCCCAGCCCCGCCCACGGCGACCCTCCCCATAGGCCGGCGCCACCCGACCAGGCCCAGCTCCCGCCCCCGGCCCCCCAGGCCGCGCCCCCTCCACGAGGGTGGGCCCGCGACGACCCTGCCCCCGGCCGGCCCGGAGCCCGGTCTCCCGGCCCCACCGGCCCCACCGGCCCCCGCGGACCTGCGCCTCCCGCTCGGGCCGGCTCCCGCTCCGACTCCGGCTCCCGCCCCGTTTCACTCGGACAGGCCGCCGTGAACGGATCCCACCGCCTCCATCCCGCCGCCCTTCCCAACAGTCTCCGCGCCGCCTTAAAGGTGAAGCCGCTACCTCGGGCGTCGGAGGGGGCGAAACACGCTCTCCGCCCGCCGGCCACCTTAAAGGAGCACGAGCCGGGCCTGCTCCGGGCCGGGGCGGGGCCACCGGGCGAGCGGGGCGGGGCCGGGGCGCCGGGTCCCGGGAGCCGCCCCCACGTCCCCGCGGCCTCGGCTTCCTCCTCTATCAGCCGCGGGAGCGCGGGGCTTGGGAGACGGTGAGCCTCGGCCACCCGGTACCGCGGCCCGAGGACGGCGAGAGAAACGGAGGCACAGGGGCCCGATCCACAGCGAGAACGGCATCTGTTGGCGTTTATCGAGGGCGCTGCCGCTTTCTAGTCGCGGCGTCAGACGCTTCGGTGCCTTAGAGGGGGAAGCCCCTCGGCGCTCGCGAGGACCCGACGGAGCGGGCACTGCTGTCCCCGCATCTCTCAGCGCAGACCCCCAACCCGACCCCTTCGGAGCTGTTTCTTTCCCTGCGGATTCACTGCACCTTAGGGCTGCTTCGTGGGTTCGGGGAGAAAAGGGTGGCCAAGGGCAGCCGGGCACCTGCCAAACCGAAGACTCGTGGCCTGTGTGTGGACACAGCAGATGCCGTTGACCGGATGAACAGGACCAGGCGATGACGTCATCCGGGGCTCAGCTGAAATATGCCTCTTCGGAGAGCCCTTCCCTGTCTCCCTGCCCGCTCCCCCCACGTGGAGCAGCCCTGCAGTCCACCCCGTGCACCCATGTCCTTCTCTCTCCAGCATGTATCCCTCCCGACATTTTTCCTGTCGGTGTCCTGTCTCCTCCCCAGAATGCAGCCCTGCCGTCGTGTTCACTCCCAGAACAGCCCCCGGCCAGCCACACAGCAGCTCGTTAAGTGTCCGTGTTTAAAAAGGGCAGAAGGGCGCACCTGTTGGCCAGACCCAGGTTTTGGTCTGGTGCTCTGCAGCCCTGGATTGGTGGCCACCCTGGCCCTGCCCTCGGTCGATGTCATTCGTGGGTGCCAGCAGCATAACCACCGGACAGAAGATGCGAGGCAAGGCCTGGTGTCAGTACCAGGGATCTGGGTGTTCCTCCGGTCAGGGGGGCTCAGACTCAGATTCCATGAGCTTCGTATGAGAATTTCCTTGGCATCATCTCTGACAGAGACCTGGCCCGGTGCCCCCAGCTTAAGTATGCTACGTCCTGTGGCAGGGAGCTCACCGCCTTCTGCTGTGAGGCTTCCCTAACGGTTAAAAAGGTTTCCCTTAGACAGCCGTCACAGTGCCTTCCTGCAGCGCTCCCCCACCACACCGCAGCTTTCTTCTGGGGGAGCCACCTGCTCTCTTTTGCCAATGAAGATGTTGGGAGACAGCGATGTTCTCCTCACCCATTCCTGCCCCTTCTCATCCTGAATTCTCTTTTCTGAGTGTAGTTTAGCGTTTCTGTCCAGACACTGCTTACAATGTGGTGCTCAGTCCAGGGCCCAGGGATCCAGCAGGGAGTGAACTGCACAGATCACAGAAGGATGGTCCCCTCTTTTTCTTTTCTTTTATATATATGTATATATTGGTTCCAGAGAGGGAGAGAGAGAGAGAAACATCAATGATGAGAGAGAGTCTTTGACCAGCTGCCTCCTGCAGGCCCCCTACTAAGGATCAAGCCCGCAAACCCGGGCATGTGCCTTGACTGGAATTGGACCCGGGACTCTTCAGTCCGCAGGCCGACACTCTATCCACTGAGCCAGACCAGCTAGGGCTGGTCCCCTCTTAATGAACCTGTCCACTGTGAAGCTACGAGTCAGGCTGACCTTGACAACCACCACACCATGTCTGCCGAGGGTAAGCTTGTCAGCTAAAACCCTAGATTGTGTGTGTCCCAGCTCTATCCAGTTTCTTCTCCCCAGTCCTGTGCTTCTGCCAATGATTTTTCCCCCAGTGATTTTGTTGTTGTTAATTCTCACCCGAGGATGCTCTTTTCATTGATTTTTTTTTTTTTAATAGAGTGGAAGGGACAGGAAGACAGAGAGAAACATCAGTGTGAGAGACACACATCAATAGGTTGTCTTCCACATGTGTCCCGACCGGGGACCAGGGATTGAGCCTGCAACTAATGTAGGTGCCCTTGACCAGAATTGAACCCGAGATCCTTTTGTCTGAGGCAAACACTCTAACCACTAAACAACACAGGTCAGGGCCTCAGTTATTTTTAAAGCTAGTAATTAATATAGTCATATAATGAAAAACTCAAAAGGCAGACACAAGTTACGATGAAATTAAGTTCTCTTTTTTTTAATCCTCACCTGAGGGTATTTTTTCCATTGATTTTCAGAGAGAGTGGAAGAGAGAGGGAAAGACAGAGAGAAACGCATCAATTAGTTGCCTCTTGCACTCGCCCTGACCAGGGCGCCGGGCCAGGGAGGAGCCTGCAACCTAGGTACGTGCCCTTGACCTTGACCGGAATCAAACCCAGGACCCTTCAGTCTGCAGGCCGACACTCTATCCACCGAGCCAAACTGGCTAGAGCTAAAGTTCTTTATTTTGACCACTGTCCTCAGCCATGCAGCTTGTCTGCCCAGAAGCACCTGCTGTTACCAGTTTGTGCATCCATCAGTTGTGTGTGCAGAATTGTGTTTATCCTTGTCAGTTTCCTTTGGTCAGTTCCTTCAGCGCTCTGAAGACAGGAGTCTTTCGCATTTGGGGTCTGCGGTCTTTCAGCCCTCACACTGGCCCCTCTCCCAGAGGCGCTCTGGCTGCAGTGTGATAAGCCTGCCTCTGTTACGGAGGCCCCACAAGCCATGGCTGCACTCCCAGTTTGCCTACATGTTCACAGGGAGGAAACGGAATCCGAAACCCAGGCCATCTTTGGTTCAGAATCTCGTGAAGAAACTGATAGAAGGCTCTCCTTCTTGAGATGGGGATTTGGTGGTGCCAGGCCCTATTTTAAAACTTCAGCGGTGCCTGTGATGTGTACCCTAGGTCAAAAGCCTCTGCTTCATGTTATAAGGAAACAGGCCCAGAGAGGGGAAAGCAGCTGCATGAGGTGAGAGAGTGTGATGTTCCCGGGAAGCTCCGTGATCACTGTCCTTCCCTAATCTAGAGTCCAGGTCATTTTGTACCAGCGTGTGAGAGACAACACTGACCGCACGAGTAGAGGTCCAGAGAACCGAGGTCAAGGTGCTTGTTCACACCTGCACACAGCCTCAGGCAGTTTCACCCAGAGGCACTGCGCCTGCGTGCCACACGCACACCTCCACGTTTGTGGGTTTCTAGGCACTCAAGGTGTCAACTACACATGGCCGAGTACAAACACATACCCACAAACCCTGCTTTCTTCCCTTGTGGGTTCTCTCTAATAAAGAAGCACTTTTTCTTTAATCATCTTTTTCCAGGTGGATGGAAAGAGCATTTTCTTTTTTTAAATATATTTTTATTGATTTCAGAGAGGGAAGGAGAGGGACAGAGAGATAGAAACATCAATGATGAGAGAGAACCATTGATTGGAACCCGCAACCTGGGCATGTGCCCTTGACGAGGATCGAACCTGAGACTCTTCAGTCCGCAGGCCAACACTCTATCCACTGAGCCAAACCAGCTAGGGCTGGAAATGACGTTTGCTGGGCTCTTGTTCTGGCCTCTCCGCTAATTCCCTGCAGGCTTTGTGGTTTCTCTGAGATTCTCTCTGGGCACCTGGCCTTGCTCCTCCCTGCCTGCCGGGTGGAGGAAGGCTGGGCCAGCCCTGCTGCTTCTCAGCCTCTTATCTTGCTTTCAGTGCTTGACCTTGCATGTGTCCACGCCTTTTCAACTCTCGGCTTTTTATCTTGTCCCTGAGGATTATACTGTGAATCTCGCACAGGAAGGGACTGTAACTTCATCTGCTCTGTTCTGCACACCCTTTCCTGCCTCCCCACGCCCCCCCGCCCCCCCCCAGGCTGGTCCCCTGCCAGGCTGCTGGTAGGTGCTCCGTTAGGGAGAGGAAAGGAAGGAGCCTATAGTCAGCGGTGATTCAGCTCCTTATGCCATTTTCCACAGAGCTCATCGGCTCACCCCACCAGTCCCAAGCCTGGGGAAGTCGTTCTTGCTACTTTTAATATTGTTTCCTTCCTGAAAATCCCTCCCTCTGCTTCCCCAGGGGAAGCCTTGGATTCTCAGAAGCACACACTTCACTGAAGTCTGCTTTCTTTTCTTTTTTTTTTTAAATATATTTTATTGATTTTTTACAGAGAAGAAGGGAGAGGGATAGAAAGCCAGAAACATCGATGAGAGAGATCGATCAGCTGCCTCCTGCATGCCCCCCACTGGGGATGTGCCCGCAACCAAGGCACATGCCCTTGACCGGAATCGAACCTGGGACCCCTGAGTCCGCAGGCCGATGCTCTATCCACTGAGCCAAACCGGTTCGGCGAAGTCTGCTTTCTTAAATGATTCTTTTCCCCTTGGCTAGCTTCATGCCTTTATGTATTTATTTTTTTAAAATCCTCACCCAAGGATATTTTTTAGAGAGAGGAGGAGGAGGAGGAGGAGAGAGAGAAACATTGACACATCAATTGGTTGCCTCCTGCACATGCCCTGACAGGGGCTGGGGACGAACCTGAAACTGAGGTATGTCCCCTTGGCAGGAATCGAAACCCTAGCCCCTTCTGTCCATGAACTGACGCTCTAACCGCTGAGCAAAACTGGCCAGGCCACTCCTTTTTTTGAAGTGGCTGGGGTCATCCCCACCCTGAAACATCCGGGAGGTCACTCATAAATGATCAAGACTGGATTCTCCTTAAAGTTCATGTGTCCCCACGGATTGCACATCTCACTGCTTCCTGAGGGGCCTGTGCCACTGTGAACACCTCTGGTTGTGTTTTTTCTGCTATTGAGTCTGCTCAGAGCTCCCCTGAGAGGCTCCTGGCTCCTGTCCTGGCAGCCACATGGCAAAGCTGCACCTCTCCTCCCAGCTGGACTAGAAGGGTCCCGCCTGCTCAGTGGGGTCAGATGAGCTAAGTTCAAAGCCATGTTTCTCCACTTGCTGGCTGTGCAGATTTACCCATATTATTACTTTATCTGTTTCCTCATCTGTAGAATGAGGTTCTTAATACCCTGTCTACCTTGTTGGGTCCTCAAGAGAACAGTGGCTCAGTGGTTGAGCATCAACCAATGGACCAGGAAGTCACAGTTCAATTCCCAGTCGGGGCACATGCCCAAGTTGCAGGTCCGATCCCCAGTGTGGGGCATGCAGGAGGCAGCTGATCGATGATTCTGCCATCACTGATGTTTCTGTGTCTCTCCCTCTCCCTTCCTCTCTGAAGTCATAGAAATATATTTTAAAAAATAAAATTAAAAAAAGAATGGAATAAGTAGCAGAGTCCAGATACTAATTTTATGCTTTGTACCTATCAGACACTATTCCTCATAGTTATTATCACCATCTGTTCAAGCTCACTACTGAACAGATCCGGTGCTAGTGAGTGGACAGTGGGGAGAAAAATATGAAATGGAAGGCAATCTCTGTGTACGGTGGTGTTGGAGAGAAAACACATTCAGAACGAAAGTGAGCAGCAGAGAGAAAACAAGTCTGAATATAACAAGTTTGGTGCTGGATGTAGGTGCCCTACATGGTCAAGATGGCGGGAGCTCAGCCTGGCGGGGGGCGATCTCACCTCTGCCCAAGGTCGGCTCTCCCACATGCCAAGGAAGCCCAGCTCTCCATCCAGCCCCGATCACTCCCTTGAGCTCCATCCAGACCTGGATATTCAACTCCAGTTGGATGCCCACCTGTGAATAGCACATCACCTCACCCCAAACCTCTCACCTCCCAGGATGTCCCACCATCTGCCCATTTGCCCGCGGCAGATGGTCAGTCCCCATCCTCAGCTCTTTCTCCTGTGATTCTATTTCTTAACCAGCCTGTTGATTCCACCTCTTAAATAAGGCTCAAGTCTCCATTTTCCCACCTCTTCTACCCTGCCTTAGCCTATGTCTTGGCCACATCTTTTCTGAATTGCTGTCACTCCCTTCCAACTCTTCTGGTCTCCAGTCTCATTTCCTTCCACTGTTGTAGCAGGTGATCTTTCTAAAGTCCATCGCCTTACCTTTCTGCCTAAAACCCTTCTTGGCCCTGCACTGGTCTCAGGGTAAAGTGCACAGTCTATGCCACGCACAGAGCAGTAATGATCACAGCTACAAGGCTCCTCAGTGCCCTGGCTGCTTCCTGTCCCTCTGCCCTCTCACTATCCCCACTGCTTTTCAGCCACACTAACCACCCGTGGGTCTCAGAATGGGCCAGACTCTCTTATCTCTGGTTGCTGCAAATTTTATACCCAGAACATCCATCATGTTGGGCATCTTTTGCTCAGATGTCATTTCCTTTGAGACATCTTCCCGGACACCCCCTCCCAGGCTGCATTAGATGCCCCCCCCCCCCCCCCCCCCCCCGCCGTGGGCTGCCGTGCAACCTGCTGGCTGTGTGGCAATTGTCTATTTGTCTGTCTCCCCTGCTAGCCTCGGAGTTCTCCTAAAGGTAAGGACTCAACCCTGTGTCCATCCTGGTACCATCACACCTAGGACAGGAGTGGCCCACAGTAGGACTTCATACACATAGGACACAGGGATGGGTGGGAAGTTGGGATCTGAGTTGAGTCTTGAGAGGTGGTCTGGAGTCTGATGAGCCGTGTTAGAAACCTGGCTCCCTCTCCCCCAGTCTGTGTGCCTTGGACAAGTGACAGAACCCCGACTCATTCTTTTAGCTAGCCGAGTGTTTGCCAGATCCAGAGTGATGGGTGCTGGAGACGCAGCAAGAGTCAGCCCAGTCCCTCCCCGCCTGGAACCCTCGTTCTAATGTGCTACAAAGACATTATGGCAGGTGACAGCTTTGGGCTGGGTGGTCGGGAAAGCCTTTCTGAGGTGATGAGTAGGTGAAGGGGGTAAGTGTGGGGCAGTGAGAGCACGTTAAGGCCCGTGTGCAGGGAGGGGAGATCTGATTATTGAAATGTCAGCGTTGGCTGAAGGATGAAACGTGCAACCCAGGGACATGCCCCTGACCAGGAATTGAGCCCGTGCACGCTGCTGACACTCTACCACTGAGCCATACCAGCCAGGGCTGATTAATATTTTAAAAGGCTCTTGTGTGTAGAACAGACTCCTGGAAGAGCAGCTGGAAGCCAAGATAATGCGGAGCCTTTGCAGTTTCTGGACAAGAGGAAACAGCCACAGTGAAAGCAGTGAGGACCCGCTGGTTTCTGGATCTGCCTTAAGGGAAGGCCGATAGGATCTGCTTGGGGACTGGCTGTTGGGTATGAGAACAAGAGGAGTCAAGGACAATTTCAAAGTTTCTGGCCTCAGCAACTGAAGAACGGAGGGAGAAGCCTGTGCAGAGGGAGCCTTTCACACCGCAGGGCTGGGAGGCCAGAGGTGGGAGCCCCGAGTTGTCCAGGGTTTCGAGGCCACTGGACAGAGCACCCTGCTAAGGGAGGCCGAGAGAGCAGCTGGCAAGTGGGAGGAGAGCAGTGCTGGCCAGAGGTCAAGGAGAAAGTGATTCTATTCTAGCAGGGAGTGTGCACGTGGAATGCTACTGATGGGCCACACAAGAAAACAGACCCTTGGATTTGGCAGCCCAGGCCATCGGTGACCTTGGTAAGAGGACTTTTAGAAAACAGCCAGAAGGAGTGGGGGGTGGGGGGGTGGGGAGGGGAATGTGGAGAAAGGGAGAGCGAACAAACTCTAGGGGAGCAGCCATGGTGTGACAAACTGAAGGGTATCAAGAATCAGGGATGTAGCTCTGGCTAGTGTGGCTCAGTTGGAGCGTGCACCAAAAAGGTTTCGGGTTTGGTTCCCGGTCAGGGTACATACCCAAGTTGTGGGTTCGATCCCTAGTCGGGGTGCATATGGGAGGCAACCAATCAATGCTTCTCTCTCACATTGATGTTTCTCTCTCTCTCTCCCTCTCCCTCTCCCTTCCTCTCTCTAAAATCAATGAAATCAAGCCCTAGCCAGGTAGCTCAGTTGGTTAGAACATCGTCCCAATATGCCCAGGTTGTGGGTTCAATCCCTGGCCAGGGCACATAGAAGAAGCAACCTAATAGATGCATAAATAAGTGGAACAACAAAACCATGTTTCTCTCCAGGCAGAGTTTCCCTAGAATGAACAAATAAAAATAAAAAATAAAATAAAATCAGTAAAAACATATCCTCAGGTAAAGATTAAAAAAAAAGAAGAAGAAGAAGAATCAGGGAAGTGGTTGCTGCCGTGTAAAGACACAGAACACGGTCATCTGTGACCGGAGAGAGCTGTCACCAGAACCCAACCTGCTGGCACCCTGATCTCAGACTTCCAGCCTTCTGAACTGTAAGAAATAAATACTTGTTTTTATAAGAAAAAAGAAAAAAAATCAGAGAAGTTGTTTGTAACACGGGAGCTATTACTTTGTGTTTGTGAAAGAGCCACAGAGAATGGGAAGGGCTGGTGCATGAGTGAAGCCCTGGAGGTGGGAGGGGCCATGAGTGGGAGCAGCAGAGGTTGATGGTCACAGGCAGAGGCGGAGGCCCTGGAGTAGATGCAGGTAGGCTGCAGAAGTTCCTGCTTCCTCCTTCCTCTCATCTCCCCATCACCCTCTTCTCAGTTCTGTGCTGGAACCTGAGAGGGTGAGGAGCTGGGACCCCAGTCCACCTGCCCCACACTCCTCCAGCATGGGACTCCCACAGGGCTCCCAGGTGCCCACCACCTCCGCCCTGCCTGCGCCCTCCGCTGCCTGCTCCCAGGAAGGCCTCCGGTAGGCCTGTTCACGCTGCCTGAGGAACACTCATGTTCTCTCGTCACCTCAGACACATCTGGGGTGTTCCTCTCACCGACCAGGTTGTACACCTTGTTTGACAACTAATGTGCAGGCTGCATTCTGGGACACTTCATAGACCTCACTTGATTGTCCCCCTGGGGAGGCAGGACTAGTTCCATTTTTTTTCTTTTCTTAAAATATATTTTTATTGATTTCAGAGAGGAAGGGAGAGGGAAAGAGAGAAACACTTATTGGCTGCCTCCTGCACACCTGCCACTGGGGATGGAGCCTACAACCCGGGCATGTGCCCTGACCGGGAATCGAACCGTGACCTCCTGGTTCATAGGTCGATGCTGAACTGCTGAGCCATGCCAGTCGGGCCTAGTTCCATTTTCTAGGCTGAGTTTGCATAGGGCCAAACCCCTATTACGTCATCTGGCCACAGGAGCTTGGGGAGCCAGTGACAGCCTGCCCCATTTGGCCGCCCACCCCTCTGTGGTTGTGCTGCAGGGTGTGGATGCCAAGCCCCCAATCTGGACACTTGTTCACAAGAGGAAGCTTGGCATGCAGGCCTGTCCTGGGAGCAGGGGGTAGGGCTGTCTGCCATGCTAAGGTTAAGGATGGCAAGAGGGCCTCAGTGATGGACCCCAGCCCCACCCCTCCCCTGCAGAGGCAGAGCCCTTTGACCTCAGACTTCACCAACAGCCAGAAACTAGGAGTCAGCCTGGTAGAGGAAGAAGCCAAGTGCCAATCTTCAATCAGAAGAGAACCCGCAACATGTTGCTATCTTGGGAGGTGGGTTTGGGAATGCTGAATCCCAGGGGAAAAGGGGACTTCAGTGGGAATGGTGTTATTTCTGTTTCTGATTTCTGTTCGCCCCCTACTGACAAGACACCTTCCTGCCTGTTTTACAATGAAGAACATGAGATTTGCTTCTTTCCAAAGCCAGTTCCTGGTTGATTTTGAGCCAAGTTGGCTGAACTGTGCAGAGGGGTGGGGGTTGGACAGACTCTGTCTCACAGCGAGAAGCAAATAAGTCCAAGGCTTGCTAGTTGGTAAGAAATCAATTTATTGAATGAAAAAGGCAGCATCCACTCAGTCCCTCCCACTCCACCCTCTCGGGGCAGGACAGTGGCACAGCCCAGGAGATGCTCTGGGTAGCGGGGCTGAGCCGTGGGTCAGGGCTGGAGGAGTCTGAGGGTGGTATGGAGAATGAGAAAGACAGTTTTCAAAAGGAAGTTATGTGCAAACTTCTGGAAGGGGTGAGGGCAACAGTAAAGTTCTGGAGGTGCTGGTGGGGGATGGAGGGACTCAGTGTGCCTCAGCCTCTTTGGAGAAGGCTGATGGTCGAGGCTGAGGGGCTCAGACCCTGAGTCCCCGGTGAGGGAAGGAATGGAGCCTGCTGGAGGGACCCCGGGCTGGGAGGCTGGGGTCTCAGCCCAAACCAGAGGCCCAGGAGCGAGGCGGGAAGTACAGGACCAGAGAAAGGGAGAAAAATGGACATGAGTGGGAACAGGGGGTGAAGGGGCTGGGGGCCACAGACAGTACACTGTGGGGGTCTGTCTCCCAGCTCTGCAGAGTCCAGCGTTTCAGGAAGAGGCAGAGCTGTGCTGGGTGAAGGGGCGGGAGCAAAGGGAGAGTCATCAACAAGGGAAGCCACGGGGCAGGGACCAGAGCCCAGGTGCGTCACATGCACTACCGAGACCGGCCGTGCAGAGGACCAAAGAAATGCTCAGGACACAGGCCACAGCTACAGGGGACTTGGGGGTGGTGAGGCAATGTGTGTGGGCAGACCAGGAAGGCCACTCCGTCGTAGAAATACACAGCATCGCCACAGAAATGCTGTCCGGGGTGAGGGAGGGGTGGGAGCTGCCCGTGACTGGAGGGGAGGGATCCCGGCGGCTCAGACTGAGCAGCAACTGACAGCTCGGCTGTAGAAAACAGGGGGACTGGACTCCCTGCTCAGGATTCCAGGTAGCCTATTTCCAGGAAGGGGACCAGTGCCACTGGGGAAAAGAGGTTGGAAGTCAGGCGAAGGCAGGCCAGGAGGACTCAATTCCAGGGACTGGCACCAGAAAGCAAAATCAACATGCCTCGGGCCAGCGGGAGGAAGGAAGAGGTGGAAAAAAGGAGGGAGGGCTCTGCCCAGGATGAGCCTGAGCAGTGGGATGGGGGCAGCATCCCCAGTGGTAGTGTCCTTCAGGACTAGGCAAGGGAGATGCAGGCCCCAGGGCCAGGAAAGGGGGTGCTGGACCTGGGCCTGCTGCCCCTCTTGCCCGCAGGCAGTGAGGCAGTGCCAGGAAACAGTGCCCTTAGGTGGTCTTGCTGCCACTGAACAGTCCCACTGGAAAGTGCTTGACATGGGTGGGCCACTGGGCCGCCAGCTGGAAGAACTTGATGTCACTCCACTCGACTCCGTCGATGGACACTGGGGTGACAGAAGGGAGGAGTGACCAGGACCACTAAGCCATCTTCCTAGGGTCCCTGGGGGGGAGGGCAGCACCTCCCTGCCCCACAGTCCCTTGTCCCCCTGTCCCGGCTGCACCCACCTCTCAGCATGGTCTGCTGCTGCTTGGCAGAGCAAATGAGGCGACTGATGCCTTCGATGACCTGGCTCTTAGAATCTACCTCCTTTTCTCGAGGTTTCTTGCTCAGGAAGATGGTGGGAACTGGAAAGCAAGCAGGAACCCATCTGTCACAGCCCCTGGTAAAGAAGCCAATCCTCTCCTCCCCCACTACTTCCCTTTCTTCTGTGGGAAGGGGAAGTGATTTGCAAAAAGCCAATCCTTCGTCCCAGGTTCCCAGGATCTTGGAGTTCCTGCCCTGTCCCAGCACGGGCCTCTCCCACACCCCAGGCTACATCGTCATGTGTAATGAGGAACTGGGCCCAGATGGCCTCTGAAGTCCCTTCCAGCTCCACATCCTAGGCAGCCTGGGGGGAGCTCGCAGGCCGTGCAGGGCTGGGCTTTCTACCAGTTCTGCCTGTGTTTGTACCAGCTCTGCCTGGGCTGTGGGCCTTGTTCCATTCCTGCTTGAGGAGTGGCAAGAACCGGAGGGCACTGCTGGGCCAACAGGCCTCCCGCCTCAGGCCAGTCTCAGGGGCGCAGATGCAGGTTTTGGCACAGCCCCTACCTACCGCCCCCTCAGGGATCTCTGTGGAACAGAGGTATGAACAGGCCCAGCTGCTTTGGGGTGCTGGAGGGAGGGTCCAGCAGATGAAGGAAGCCTCTGTCCTGGCAGCTGGGGAGGTGGGGTGCTAGGAGGGCCCTAGAGTCACCTGGGCCACTGCAGGTACACAGCCAGACCTGCAGGTTTACAACCAAAACTGACAGCAGTGAGTGCTGCCCAGCACTGGCCTGGTTGTGTGGATTCCTGCCTGAGTCTCCCAGAGTGCAGGACCCAGGCCACTCCAACTCTTCCTCTGGTGCCTTAAGCCACCCCTCTTACTTGGAATGGGCTGTATTCTCCATAAGTCTCTCCACGCCCGCCCCGCGACGGACATGTTTTTATTTATTTTAGAGAGGGAGGGGAAGGGAGAGAGAGAAAGAAACATCAATGTGAGAGAGAACCCAGGGATCGAACCCACAACCCTTTGGTGTATGGGATGATGTTCCAACCAACTGGGCCACCTGGCCAGGGCTCCCCTTTACTTTAAGGCTTGAGCAGCCTCCAGGGTGTGGTGGGAATGTGCTGCTCCAAGGGGTCACGTGATCTTGGGGCTGTGGCATGGAGGTATCCTCCTCTGTCACCCCGTCTATCCCTGAGGGCAGTGGCCGAAAGGCTCCCTTCCTATGGCAGCACTAGCTGCCTTGGTCCCAGAGGTGTTGATGCTCAGTAGACAGGGACCAATGACTCACTGGGGACCATTCCTTCGTTACACAGGAATGGTCTTGTCCCACAAGGTGAGGCAGGACCCCTGGGGACCACATGATACTCGCACTGCTTCACCCTCATCCCAGGTCTCCCAGAAGCAGATTCCGGTCCAGACCCTGAGCGAGGAGACGAGTAGGTCTGGTGGCCCTGATCGTCCCTGGCCTCAGATGTCACTTGCCTTTCTTGTTCTTCTCTTTGGTGACCACGGTCATGGCCATGGTGCTGGAGAGCTGGGCCTCCCCACCATGGGGAAGGCGGGAGACCTGCACTGAGCGGAAGACACTCTTGAGGGTGTTCTTGGAGCTGGCATCTCTCTTGTCACCTTCCCTCCTCCGCTCGCCGGGGTGGCCGAGCCAGTAGTCCACCTGGAGGCCAATCACGTCCCCATACGGGCTGCTGGGGCTCCTGGAGAAGGGAGCAATAATGGAGAGTAGGTTCTGCCCTCAATTCCCAACTACATGGCCAGGTGGGGGTGGGGGGCTGAGTGGGGACCGCCAGGCTGTGGGAGGGGTGAGAGGTGGCTGACCAAGTGGCTCCAGGGTCCCTCTAGTCTCACAGAAGTGGCTCATGAGGGAGTGAGAGGCTGATCTGAGGAGAAAGCCAGGAGAAGGCGAAGACTGGGATCACTGTGAGGGAAGCAATGAGGGAGGAGGAAACAGAAGATGCTTTATGGAGGAAAACGGTGTGTGCATACACACACACCAAGCAAAACTGGCCAGAGGTCAGAGGTTAGGTGGGGCAGAGGCGGCAGCACGGCTGTAGCAGCCCTGGGAAGCAGATGGAGGCTGACCTGCAGCTCTCTTGCTCCTGGCACTTCTAGCACAGGGATAATTTTAGCTCCAAGGAGAAAAAGAGCTGATGTTTTCTTGAAAGGAGGCGTCAGACACAATAGGAACATAGGCTACAAAGTCATCTGACATTTCTCTTTCTGCCTGGTTTCAGCGGTGCTCGGAAGTATAAGCTTAAACTGGCAGGGGCTGATCCCAGGCCCCCCAGGAAGCCTGGAACCCAGATCACTGGGACCACATGTGGGATTTCCTCCTTTTCCTGCTCTGGCCCTTCACGGGGGGAAATGAAAAGGGGGAGAGGGTGGAGAACGGGGTCAGGCAGGCTTCTCGCCATCTAAGAGCACTTCAGACTCCTCAGGGGCCACTGTCACTAGTGGTTCTGGAAAAGCCGCTGGCCAGGCCTACCCTCTCTGTTGCTACAAGGACCATCATCAGAGGGAAGAGAAAGAGGCGGAGGCTGCAGGAAGGGAAACGGAGGGAGGAACAGCAGGAGCACCTTTCTGTTCCTGACCCAGGCCAGCTCCTCTCCCACCTCAGAGCCTGTCCCCTTGCTCCCCCGACAGAGCGCCCGCTCCTCTGCCCCGAGGCTCAGCGGGACAGCTGCCTGCAGAAGCCTCCCTGACCATGGGCTCTAAATTTTGGATCCTAAAGAAATTTCTTCTCCTTCCTAACCAATCCCCCTCACCCAACACACTTCCCACGGCACCCCCTGCAATCCATGCAGTTTGAATTTCTGTGTTGCTTTGACCTTGCCGGGGCCCAGGAGCCTGAGCTCCAGGACAGGGGACTGCCTGTCTCAGTCACAGCGACAGCTCCATTGCGCTGATGGACAGACTGTAAACATGAAAGACAGCAGCACTTCCCCTGTGCCAGGCACACACTGTGACCCGACTACTTCACTTCTCTCACAGGTCGGAAATGAAGCTTAGCAACTTGTCCAAGGCACAAAGATTCTTTGCTTGACCCAACTTCAGTCAGGCTCCCGAATCTTCTCTAGATCCACCTGTGCACTTCCTTATAAAATCCAGTTTTAGCAAAAACCTTGCTAAGTCACCTAGCAAGAACCTCCACCATCCATATCTGATCAGGTTCCACGCCCCCGCCCCCTACCCTAGGAGATGTCAGATGCCTTGACTTGTCTTCATCAAGAGTCCTATGAGGTCAATTTAGCCAGAATCTCCCACCCCTGATGCTTCCTCTAGTAACTTTCCACTCACTGACCCCCACCGTTTCTTGGCTACAAATCCGCACTTGTTTATGCTGTATTTGAGATGAGCCCCATCCCTCTCCCCATCATAGTGATTCCTATCCCTATCAAGACAGCCCCCCTTTGAATAAAGTCATAAAGGCTCCCTTACGGTGCTGTAAGTGTCACTGACTATAACACGGAACCGCAGCTCAAACCCAGGTGGGTCCGACTCTCATGCTCACTCTTTCCACCACGCTGGGCAGAATCAAGACAAGACGTGCGGGCAGCACTTTACAGGCTACAAAGGGCCCCTCAGTCAACCCTGCAACTGCGAGGCAGACAGAGCTGTGTGATGAGTTGCCCAGCCAGTGACCTAAGTCTCTGAATTCTAATTAGTGTTCTCACCACCATACTACCCTCTAAACTCAGTGTGCTGCCACTGTGCCACGATGCCGCAGGATAGGGAAGTCCTGGACCCTGAGGGAGGGACATGCAGGAAAGACAGGTGCAGGTGAGAGCCTTACCCCACAACGGCGAGGGCACTGCTCATGGACGGGGAGGAAGGAGGGGTGGCCGTGGCATCTCGACTCAGGCCTGAGCTGGAGGGCGGGGATGTGGAGGGCACAGTAAGGCTGACCACAGGTGCGTCGTCCCCTTCGCCTGTTGGGTGACAAACACAGTTGGCCAGAGGAAGCCACTCCTGACCAGTTGGTGGCAATGGTTGAGGTAGCCCCCATCTCAGTGGCAGCCTGCTCTCCTTTGGGCCTTAGATACCTGCCCTCCATCCCCTGCCACCGCTTCACTGGGGAGTGAGGGTACCAGCGCTCCTGCTCAAACTCTACACCCAAAGTCTTCACCTCTGGCCTGCTGGCCTCACTCCGTAGAAGCAGAGGGGTCCCAGCTCACCTGTAGCAGGAGAGTCTTCCACCAGCCCCACCTTCACCACCTGGGAGAAAAGGAGACACCAAAGCTGCACCCAACTAGAAGCAGATGGTTGAGAACAACAGCCATTACTATACACTATTTCCATGGTTGGCAAACAGTGGCTCTCGAGCCACATGCGGCTCTTTGGCCCCTTGAGTGTGGCTCTTCTACAAAATACCACGTGCGGGTGCGCACGTACAGTGCGATTGAAACTTTGTGGCCCATGTGCAGAAGTCAGTATTTTGTAGAAGAGCCAGACTCAAGGGGCCAAAGAGCCGCATGTGGCTTGCGAGCCATGGTTTGCCGAGCCGCAGTTTGCCGACCACTGCACTATTTGATTGTGGGCTTTTAAAATCTTTGCAAATCCAGAGCAGCCCAGAACTGTGAGATGTGAAAATACCAGTTCCAAAAAACGAGGTGGGGCCCCAGGAGACCTCACGCTCTTCACTAGGGATAAGGGCCAGCAGGAACCATTTCCATGTCCTGATCTCCTTTTGTCTAAGAAAGATCACAAGGGTGGGAGGACATCTTCTCAAATCAGAGAGAGAAATGAAGAGCCACGCTGAGAAAGCGGGGAGACAGTGTGGCAGGGGAGGAGCTCTCTGCACCTGCCTGTTGCAGCAAGCCAAGGGAAGACGCAGCCATGTGACACCTGCTCCCTCCTTTCCAGACTTCCTGGAATCTGGAGGAATACTAGTGAGGCGGGGGGGGGGGGGGGGGGGGGGGGGGTGTCCCAGCTTCAACCCCCGGGAGGCAGTGGGGTCCACTCCAGCTTCCCAAATAATTTTAGATGGCGCATAGTGAATTCTGGGAAGGATAGAGGGCGCCCTCCAGTGGCCAGAAAAGAGCATAGCTAGAGACAGACCATTTGTCACAGCTATGATATCAAGGGACTCAAGTCCTGTGTACTGGCAGGCGGGGGGGCCTACCACCTGGCAGAGGCTCAGCAGAACTGGGAGGCCACAGAAGGTGGACCCTGAGGACTGGCGTGAAGTGGAGATCATGCCCAGATGGTCCCCTTGAGGCTGGCTGCTTAGAACATAATGCTGCCATTCTTAGAATTTTCTATGCATTTAGACCCAGTAAGTAACACATCGATACTCAGAGCTTCCTGGATATGACTCCTTTTGCTTCCCTGGCATTGAAAGATGCTGTCACCAACTTTGTTTGTTTGAAATTTAGATTTTTTTTATATCCCTCTCTTGGCTGTGAGGCCAGAGTGGGCAGCGATCGGCAGCTCCATGATGATGTGAGTCATACCGTCACCCAGGCTACAGGCCACGGTCTGGGGCCTCCAACACGATTATTGGAGCAGCTCCAGTGGCAAATGGGGACTGACTGGACCAGCCAGAAGGGAGGCTGTGTAAGGTATGAGAAAGGGCCAGTGAATATGCCTAGGGTCAGCCATCCCCCAAGATCCCTCAAGACATCTAGAATCTGGGCCGAGCAGAGAAGAGGGACAGTGGGAGCTGGCCCTCACCTGCCCCTTCGCCCAGAAGCTAGGAGAGTCCTCAAGGAGACTATGCAAAAAGATACGAGCTGATCTGGAAGGGAAATGTGAACATCCCGTACATGGAAACCTGAGTTTCAGCCATGCTTCTGTGGTATGGCCTGGCCCCGGCAGATCAGCTCTGTCCCCTCGGGGCTCCCTCTCTTGGCAAGTCTGTCTTGTGGCCCAGTCACACCAAATGAACCAAAGATCAGTACCACTGACACCAAAGAAGTCCATGACGTGTTCCGTGTGTTTTCAAAATCCACTGGTATAGAGATTCTCCCTTGACTACACAGGAGGGGACAGAAGAGACCCTTATTCTCAGTGGTCTGTCTGACCCTAAAGATGGAAACAAGCTACTTCTTAGACTTCTCTTCAGAATATCATTTCTCATTCCTTGTATGGGGCTGTCCTGTGCACTGTGGGATGTCAGCAGCATCCTGGTCTCTACCCACTAAATGCCAGGAGCACCCCCACTCCCAGCTGTGAGAACCTAAAATGCCTCAGACACTGCCAGATGTCTGGGGGAGAACGCCCCCGGATGAGAACCACTGTCTAGATGAGTCTGCTGTGTGCGTGTGCGCACGCGTGCATGCGTGTGGCGAGGACAGGCAGGTGGGGGGAATGGGTGGGGTAGAGAGGAGAGACAGTCAGTACTCACGCCAATGAAGGGGATAAACTTCTGATACGAGTCTTCATCAGGGCTGTTGGGAGAGACAAGAGAGCTCCACAGTTACTGTGTGGAGAGCTTTTCACGTCTTATGGCAGCGTTCAGGGATCCAAACATGACTACATGACATCTTCCCATCAGGTTCCAGGATGGCACGAGGAGCCACAAAATGGAGGCAAAAGACCCGATTCTGCACACTAGACCGCCTGCTCCCACTTCTGAGTGTCAGTCCCTGGGATGGGCTTCTCTGTACTGAGGACGCCCAGATGGGTGTGGAGGCCCAGGGCAAGGGAGCACGGGCCTGAATGGGAGGCAGCAAAAACACTGACTCTCTCTATCTTTCACATTTTCCTGGGTTCCTACACCGGGAAATGGTAGGAAGGAAAATGTGAAAAAGCAAAGAAGATTCAAGATTGACCTAAGCCACCCCAGCTGTAAGAAATGCCCCAAAGAGAAACTTACAACTTATGCCTGCAGGTCAGCATGGCTTCAGCCACAGGAAGCTGGTGTGTCACACCCGCGCTGTTGATGTACTGCATCACTCGCCCCACTACGTCCAGTTGCTCTGCAGAAAAGCCAGGAGATAACACCGATGGAGTTTAGTAGGCAGCCCCGACAACCCGCTTAGAGAGACCCACGGGAAGACCTGGGAGTAGAGGAAGAAAAAGGGTTCCAAAGACCTGATGTTTTGTTTTGTTTGTAAATCTATATATATAAAAGGCTACTATGTAAAGTGTCCCTTTGGGAATTCAACCGGGAGACTGTGAATTAGATAGCTCTCTATGACATGTGCTGACCACCAGGGGGTGGTGCAGAATGAAGGAAGGCCCCAATCGGCCCTGATCACCCACCAGGCCTAGGGACCCTACAGGTGCAAGATTTCGTGCACTGGGCCTCTACTTAAATATATTTTAATTGATTTCAGAGAGGAAGAGAGAGGGAGAGGTAAAACATCAATGATGAAAGAGAATCATTGATGAGCTGCCTCCTGTACGCCCTCTACTGGGGATCGAGCCTGCAACCCAGGCATGTGCCCTTGACCAGAATCAAACCCAGGACACTTCAGTCCATAGGCTGACATTCTATCTGCTGAGCCAAACCGGCCAGGGCTGATGGTTCTGACTAAATGCACAATAGACCAAAGCACTGTCCTTTCTCTTCCAACCCGTCTTGCTCTTGCTCTTTCCCAGGCTAACCATGCTCCAGCCTCCATCTTTGCTCATACCAACCTCGTAACCCAAAGAATCCCCTCTTCTCTAGTAATCTGTGCCCATCACTTCCTTCAAGGTCTGAGGAAGCATTTGCCATCTCAGCCTCGCAGACCTCCACCTCGCTCCAATCCCTGCCACCTTACTCTGCATTTCAGGATAATATGACTGGTGTGTTATTCATGTATCAACAGATAGCTCAGGAGCTATTTTCTGCTTATATCTCATCTGTACAATTAGCATGCTCCCCCTCCCCCCAGTACCCCATGGCCCTCCTTATTTTTAGATGTACAGGAGCAGAACAAATGGCAAGAGACTAAAATCATCCAGGGTGGAAGGGCTGCACTTAACAGGCCTCCTCTTAATATAACTAAAAAGACAAACCTGAAGCGAGTGAGAGTTAGAGCCACAGGGGTAGTAAAGCATACTCTCCAGCCTCCGTCAGCCAAGACCGGCCCTCTCTGAACCAGGCGGCATTCCGTCTCAATTCCTTACAGGGGGTTGTTACCTGACACTGGGGGCTCCGAGCGACTGAACAGGTCTCTCCAGCCAGAATCAAGGAAGGTGCTGCTATATCTACTGTCGACTGAGCCCAAGTATTTGGCCACAGGGTGAGAACCTGGTGGGTGGAGAGAAGGTGAGCTGATTAGCGGACAGGATGTCGGCATGGCCTTTGGTCCCCGATTGTCCCTCCCTTGACCCAACCCACCACCCTGCTTCATGAGTGGGATCTGGCCTCTTTACCGAGGGGAATGATGAGAAAGCGCATGTAGCCAAGCCAATCGGAGGTCTTGTTGGCCAATGACTTGACGAAGAACCGGAGGATGGAGCTCAGGTAGGTCTGGCTGCCCAGTGCTGCCACCTTCACCGGCCGCGGCATGGAGGAGTTGCAGTTGCAGCTGGGGAGCAAGGGGACAGTCACCACCACTTTCCGGAGGTTTGCAGCAGCCTGCTCAGAGGAAGGCTCCAAGCTCAGACTTGACTGATCTCAACAACCCACAGGGGAGAAACAAACCAACAAACAAAATAGTACAGAGAGAGGCAATAAACCAGTGCTTTTGAAATTAGGGAGACGTCCCGGATCAGAGAGGACGGGCCACAGTGGACATGACCCCAGATGTCGGATGCCCGAAGTCTCCTTCCCCCAGCAGGGACCCTGAGCCCCTGGGAGGTCCTAGGAGGGAAAGCTCTGACTCTGAATGCCAAGCAGCTCGGCACAGTTAGGGGTTGGAGTAAAGGGTCTCTGTAAAACCCTGGGTTCTCTCTTCCTGGCTTCTTCACCCTGGGCTTAAGAGGATGAGGCAGGTCAAGTGTGGCAGGCATCCAGGATGGGAGACAGGGAAGGCAGGAGAATGACATTTCCCTCTGGGGCCAGTAGGGACATCAGAGCACCACGCCTGCCACTGCCTGACCATGCACCAACGTGAACTCTCGGTCTGACAAGGCCAGGAGGTACTGTCACCACTTGGGAGTCGGGGTGGGAGGATGAGGTCAGAGGAACCCCAAAGGCAGGAGAGGAGCCATGCCCTTACTAGCGCTGGATACGGGTGAGCAGGGCAGACAGTACAGCCTGGACCTCCACGGTGGAGCAGGTGCACACGACAGGCTTCCGCTGGTCCTGGAGCAGCTCCGCCACATACTGGGGTGGAGGAAAGGCGCAGAGACACTGGTAAGGCCACAGGGCAGAGACTCTGCTCCCCCACAGGCGCCAAGCTGCAGGGTCCTGTCCTCTGTCCTTCAGACCACTGAGGAAGAGGGATTTGGGCATTGGGGCCTAACTGGGTGGGCAGTGGTGAGTGGGAACAGGCAGGGTTGGGGGGTGTCACTTTGCCCCTTCTGAACCACCTTCACGGACTATGGCCAACCACTGGATTTTACAACACTTTGCACTCCTCAAGGTACCTTCCTTCGCGATGCTCTCTGACACACACAACCCCCCTGGAAGAAGGTAGGACAGGTGATATTGTTGCCTTTTTTACAGATGAGGAAGCTGAGGTACCGAAAGTTAGTACTTAAGGTCCCATAGGCTGGAAACGGACAGAAATAGGACTAGAACCCAGAGCCTGGGCTTGGTTCAGGGTAGGAGGAGCCTGAGGTATGGGGTTATTTTCCTATTCTTCCAAGCCCTGCCTCTCATACACACCCCTGGGTGTCTCTTGCTCTCCAGAACCTTCCCTCCCCAGCCCTGTGGTCTTCAGTGCTGTACCTGGCCCTGCCAATCAGTGGTGTTCACAAGGATGACATTTTCTGGGAGGGCTGGGTCTGACACCAGGATCTGGTTCAGTTGGTCATATACCACCTTTCTTGGAATCTGCAGAGACAAAAGTGTCTGTGAGGCAGTCCCCAGGGAGCTTGAGAGTGGCGCTGGGTGGGCTAGTGAGAATTCGTGGAGCAGGGGTATTTGGAGACACTAGGACTTTATGGAGGAGACACAGTATCACACTGGCCAGACCAAAAAGGAGAGGAGGACAAAGAATAAGCAGAGTCCTCAGAGAACACTCGCATCCACAGGCACAGACCACAGCAGCCTCCTGTCAGGGAGGGCAGACCGCGAGATGCAGCAGGCATCCCACCACGGGAGCAGGACAGGCAGTGGAAGGACCAGGAGAGGAGGGGGGATGGGGAGCAGGTGCTCAACAGAAGCGAATGAGGGCACCGGGGAGAGGATTAATGAGTGGCAGTGAGTGCTGTGCGGGGAGCCCTGCTGCCACAGGAATGAGGCATCTCAGGACCAGTGATTAACCAGAAAGACAACACGGCGCCCCAGGCGCTGGGCTATTCTGGTCTCTGGTTCATTTCCAGCTAGGTAAAACGCCAAACGCAGGAAGCCTCACTGACATAACTTCCAATATTTATCAGGTAAATAAGCAGGCTTGCTGCTAACTCCAGAACAGGAGCTGCGTGAGGGGTCAGTTTAGAGCAAGTCCTTCCCAACCCCTGGAACCACTGGCCTTCCAAAGGAAAGCATGGTCCCCAAGGCCCAGTTCCTGTGTGCTTCCCAGTTTCGCTTAGGCCTTTCAATCAAAATGCTTTACTCCCGTTGATTTGGCAGCTTGAAATTAGAATAAAGGGCCCACAACAGGACTGAAGGTATCAGAGCTCAGGCTGGTGATGTCCAGTGAGATTCTGATGGCTGCCATCTTCTAGAATGAGTCACCGCACAAGCTAACGTCTGACGGAGGCAGAGGAGGCCAAACAAACCAGAGGGGTGGGACTGCCACCTGGGCCGAAGGCAGGCTGGGTCAATGCTGACTCTTCTTGCCCCCTCCCCTGCTCCCTGAAAACAGCCTGGAAGCCAATTCCACACTAGCAGTAATACAAGTGTGCTGGACTTCTCTAGTTAGGTCTGTTTTCAAGACTTTTATTTAGAACATTTCTAAGTAGTCCTCCTTTCCTCTCAGCTAACTGCCCAGGAAGACGACAAAACAGAAACCATGGCCCAGCGGTGCTCGGGGGTACCTGCGTGCTGTGGCCCAGGTCAGGGGACCGCTCGCTGTCGGAGCTGTTGGTCCTCTCACTCAGGGGCTTGGAGAGCTGCCGCTCCTTCAGGGGTGTGCTCCTCTTCTGCCGGGGAGTGTGCCCCCCTTCCACTTTGCTGCCAGACATGTGACAAGGAGGAGGTGAGACAGCCCCTCTGACCCCAAGCCAATGCCAGCCCACTCTTCCCGGGCCCCGAGCCTCTGCTAAGTGTGGTCGCAGCCTTGTACCATCTGTTTGGCCTCCTTTATTCTGCACCCTCCGACCCCCCGTTTTCAGAGTTTCTTCCCCTCATGAGTACCTGGGCGAGGCAGAGCCTTGGAGATCCGTTTTGCTGGACTTCATGGGAGTTTTGACTTTCTCTGGCACAATCAGACTTGTACTCCCATCTCCAAACATGTCCTGGTCAGTGATCTCCTGCCATGGAGGAAAGGAAGCAGCGAGGGTTACTGCTCACTAGGAGCCTCTCGGGGTCCTGCCAGGGCCCATCACCACCATGAGGACAGTCAGTCATTCCCTCTTTTTCTTTTTCTTTTTTTTTTTTTTGAGATGGAGTTACATTTATTATTACGCGCGGGTGCTGGGGTCCATCCCCAGCAGGTCCAGGGCTCCCCAAAGGTGTGGACGGAGTCAGCGAAGAAGGAATGACATGGAGGCTGCGTTCAGTTGATCAGCATAGCAAGGTTCTCCCGCCAGATTCTGTAGCCATATTCTCTCGCTAGGTTCTCTTGAATTGTTCTGTCTAGGTTCTTCAGCCAGGTTCTTTCACTAGGTTCTGTTGCTAGGTTCTGTTTCTAGGTTCTCTCCATTCCCTCTTTTTCTAAAACCCCCACCTCAGCTGGTGAGAACACTGTGGCTGTATGACTGAGTGCACCCACTGTGCTGGACAGCCCTGCTATGCAGTCTGTCCCCTATAGTTATGAACTATTTGTCAACACACAAACCTGAACTGAGGTTCTAGCTTCTCTAGGTGGGAAGGAGAGAGTTTTAATCAGGAAGTAACATTATTAAATTTCATTTTTAAATGACCACTGTGCAGTATGGGCCAAAGTGGACAACAGTGAAAGCTGGGTTATTCAGATTACTGGTCAATACAAAGTGCATGTTGTATAGTAAGTTTTAAATTAATCCTGAATCAAGCCTAATGTTTCACACACCAGGATCTTGAATGCAGTTTTAGTTACAAAAGGAAGTGTAGCCTAAAACAATTCCTTCTTAGCCTCCACTAAACTACCAGGTCTCACTGTGAGGCTGATGCAAAGCACCCCCAGATGGTACTTGGTAAAGTGCTCTGCTCCCTCCCACCAGGTCCAGCCTCCATCCCTCCCTGGATGAACTGCAGCTTATCCTGCGAGGCCTAGCTCAGATGTCCTCCCCTAGCCGGAGTCACTCTGTCCCTCAGCCTCTACATGGGGTATGCACGGGTTGGCTTTTCTCCTGCAGGGCTGCATCTCGAAGGCAGAGACGTGTTCTCATATTTGCATCTTCAGTAGATGCTAAGCCCAGATACCCAGTATATGTGTGTGGAATTCAATGTTTAATTGAATTGTGTACCCCAGTCAGATCATTCCATTTCATTAGGGCTTGGTCTGCTCTCCTGGGCAGCTTTAGCATCTCTCAGAGCAAGGAGTTGACCAGAATTCTTTGGAGATTTAATGGCATGGCTGCCTAGCCATACATAGTAAGAGCAACAGGGGAGGAAGGTATTTTTTTTTTAGGGGAAGATACTGGTCATCATCTCTCAGAAATAAATGAGGGCGACAGTGAGAAATTATCCAAATTAGCATTTGCTCAGCTATAATTAAAGGGCAAAATGGGGATATTTCTGGTCCACTAATTGGTGAAATAACCTGGTCTCCTGGTTACAATCCATGGGTAAGGATTTCAGGAGGAAGAAAACACAGGACATTCACAAGTCCACAGATTTAGGTAAAATTCCCATGGTGTTCCTAAGGGTCTTTTTGCCTTTGTTTCTAAAGATACAAAAACTATTTTAAACAGCTGAAATGGGAGGCTGAACCATACATACCAGGGTGTCTGTTTCAGTCAAGCTGTCATCTTGATTTTTAATCCAAGCAGATTTGACTTTTTCTAGAGCAGCCAATTCCATCTGTAAAAAAATATGATGATTAGTCATCACCAATCCAAATGATCACCACCAACTTGTTTCCTAGGTACCTTAGAAACGTAAACATTTCACTTAATCTAAAGATCTAATGCAACCTTTGGGATCTTCATCTTATAACCATTTTATGAAGAGGTTATTTTGGTGAGAACTAAGCCAGAGGTCATTTTTGTATCACTAAATCAACACAGTGAGACATGGAACCCAGAGTTTCTGACTCTCACAAGATGTCACCAAGGAAGAGAAGCTCGAAGTTAGGGGGCTTTGCTGTGGGGCCCATAAAGTCTTTCCCTGGACTCAGTAAAGCCCCTCGCCCAGGAGGAACATATGGGGCCCCTTCTGCTTGTCCGAAATTGCGAGAAGAAAGGAGGATCTTATAGTTCAGGTCCTTGATTTTGAGAGTGAAGACATCCATAGTAGCCAAATGCTTTTGCTTGGTGTTAAACATCTAGAAAACCCTCAAACAGAACATACCAAACAAAGACAACCAATGGTAAGCCTTTTAGGTGTGAACTAATTATCCCTTTGTTCCCAACTCTTAGCATTTCTCATAAATACTAAAAATTTATTTTGCCAATACAGATATGCAGCAGGATTTTCATATTTGCTAGTATTGCTTCTGGTTATGCATGTACCAATGTCAACGTCATGAGCAGTTAAGAGTTATGGGACACAGAAAAGGTATTTAAAAAACAAAAAACAAAAACAACTGTTATAAGAGTTATTTGAGGCAAACTGACGACAATGCTGGCAGCAAGATCTCAAATGCTCCAGAAAAAAGGTATTGGCCTCAGTGAATCTCCAATTCTTGTGGGTAAGCAGGAAGTCAGAAAAGATCAAGGATATCCTACTTCCTCCTAATCACCTCAAGTCCTTCCTCTGAGTAAATTAGAATATTGATAAATACCAGATTAATAGGCTCAAGGGGTCATTTGTCAAACTAATGAACAAGGATCACAGAAGTAGGCCCCTGTGCCCTGGCTGGAAGGCTCGCTTGGTTGGAGCATCATCCTGTACACCAAAAAGTTTGTGGGTTCGATTTCTAGTCAGGGCACATACCTACATTGTGGGTTTGATCCCGTCGGGGTGGGTTGGGAGGAAACCTATTGATGTTTCTCTCTCACATCAATGTTTCTCTCTTTCCCTTTCTATCTAAAAGAAAAAAAAATCAATAAAAACATCCTCAGGTGAGAATTAAAAAATAAGAAGAAGGCGCCTGAGTCATACTCTGAACCAGGGTTTCTCCATCTGGGTACTGCTGACATTGGGGCAGGTCTTCCCTGAGGTTGGGCTGTCCTGGGTACTGCAGGCTGTTTAGCAGCACCTTTGGCCCCTGCCCACTAGACCCCAGTAGCAGCCCCTTATCCCCACCCTGCCTCCTGCTGTGACAACCAAAAATGTCTGCAGTCATTGCCAAATGTCCCTTGGGAGATCAAAGTCATCCCTGGTTGAGAACCACTGCACTAAGCCATCTGCAAGACTAACCCAACATACTTTAAACAGACCCTGCGACCCCAGATTTTGAGATGGTTTGGTTCAGAGCCATACACAATCAGCTGCCTCCAGATTGCACAGCTAGGTCATTTACACACTGTGTAATAACCAATGTTAACAGAGTAGAATCATGGCAAAGTTCTGGTCAGACTTAAGAATGAAGAGGATTTCACTCAATTTTGGGTCTCAGTGTGACAAATGATGGGTGATAACACCATTCTGCTGGAAGGTTCTTTTTGTTTAATATATTTTTTAAAAATTGATTTCAGAAAGGAAGGGAGAGGGAGAGAGAGATGGAAACAACAATGATGAGAGAGAATCATTGATCAGTTGTCTCCTGTATGCCCCCACCAGGGATCGAGCACACAACCCGGGCATGTGCCCCTGACAAGAATCAAACCCAGGACCCTTCAGTCCGCAGGCTGATGCTCTATCCATTGAGCCAAACCAGACAGGGCTGCTGGAAGGTTTTAAAGTAGCATGCCCTGCAGCCACAGCATGTTTCCACAGCAAAGCTGGCATACCCGACATCTTTAAGTTGGTTTTGGGTTGAAGGGCACCTGTCAGCTATTTACTGACTCTCCTGGATGTCCCTGGCAACCCACTAGGAGCAAACTCCAACTCTCTGAGTTTCTATTCCTGCTCCCATAAATACTAAGGGCTTTTCTCTCCGCAGGACCCTGGGACCCTGGGACCCTGGCAGTGCAAGAGCCGTGTCTATCTGATTGTGTGGCACTGGAGGCAGATGCTAGTAGTCTGAAGCACTGTGCCCGTGGGGCGATGCTGGCTGCTGCAGAGGTGCACAGGCTCCTGTGTGTGGGTGGGAGGTGTACGGGGGAGGTTTTGGCTATCACTGTGAGGAAGTACTAATCTCCACCACCACCATGTACAGTGCATGGAAGCAGCAGTCTTTAGCAGCAGGCAGTCCTGGCTGGAGGGCTACATCTCCTGGCTGCCCCGGCAGCAGCACTGGCAGGGCCTATTGTCATCAGCTTGCACAGCAAATGTCGCTGCTGTGTGTGCAAGTCTTGGGAAAAATCAACAACTGTAATAATTTGTATTAGCAGAAATTCCTTCTGGTTCTAGTGATAAATGAAATCCTCTAAAATTTGGGGAACAAAAAGAAAGATTAAGAAAAATAAATAAATGGCAATGATAGGATATCAGGGAGCAAGGACAAAAGGGGCAGCATATGCAGTCCTGCCTACGGACCACAAGCTCAGTATTTTTTCCTAATACACTTACAAGTTCTCCGTGTAAGAGCACAGCCTCGCTCTGTCCTTCCTTCCCAAAGCGCCTTTCATACAAAAGAATTCCAAAGTTCCACACCCACATCAAAACATATGGGGCTCTTCAGAATAGAAACATCACAGAGAATCATCAAAGGGAGTTTGAAATCTAGCCAAGAAAACCAGAATTTGAAGGACTCACTAAGAAGACATCTAGCTTCTATTAGTTGCAGTATATCAATCCGTCCATCAACCAGACACCACGCTAGAGGTTCTACCTGCATCCTCTCACTGTATCTTCACACTGCCTTGTAAGGCAGGCGCTTTATAGAGCTACACCACTGAGGAACGAAGGTGTGGCAACTGCCCGAGTAGTCAGGGGACTGGTGAAGTCAAGATTCAAACTCAGTCTGACTCCAGAGCACATGTTCTCAACCCAGCCCTATCCTGCCCCAAATAAACGTTTTGCCTAAACAGGGACCCTTAGGCCATTATATTGTAAACACTGCTACTCAGTTGACTTTTGAGCAACCTAGACTCCTATGTCAGCACCTTTTCCTTAAGAATAAGGCCCCCGTGGCTCAGAGCACTAAGGAGATTTTTCTAAATGTTGTAAGCCATATAACAAGACTAAAGGAAAGCTTATACACATATCCCAACAACCCAGAAACACTGTCATTAGTAGAAAAGAGTTCTCTTACTGACTAAATACCAACGGTCCTTAGCATTTACTGAGCGGTCACCCTTTAGGTGCTATGTAGTGCTCCAGGCACTGCCTCAGTTAATCATTTAATTGCATTTCGTTACAGCAGAGCCCTATTCTGCATTCCTAGGACACTGAAAGGTCTTCCCTCGGCAGGTCCCAGGTTTCTCTCTCGAAGAGTCATCCCTTATATTTATATTTAAGATGGAATCTGGCTCTAGTGGCCAAGATCTGTCCACGTGGACAGTGACGGTTCAGGAGGGCCATCCAGCAGCCCCGGGAGAAAAAGCAGCCACCTCCTGAACATAAACAGTAAAGTGAGACCGCCTCAGCTCCAGATCACATGAGCCTGGGCTGGAGAGTTGCTGAGGGCATAGCGTCTGCAAGTGGCAGGCCCGAAGTTTCTTTGTGGCAGGATTCTCAGTGATTCCCGGGGCTGGCTGCTTTTCCTTCCCATTTCCTCACTAACGCCACCTGGTGTCACCATTCTAGGGCCAGACTGCTTGCTGTGCCTGTACCAGGAAGAGGGATTAGGTGGAAGACAGCCCCACCTGGAGGCAGCAGGCAGTAAGGCAGCACACCAGCTGCCCCACTAGCTAGCTTTTCAGGGGGTGGGGCACCGCACATGCTTCATATTATTTCCCCACAATTAATATCTATTTGCAGGATGAATTTTGTGTTCCTTCTCTTAAAGCAGCAAGAATAGGAAGACTCAGAAGATTCAGTTTCTTTGACCTAAGACAAGACATTGGGCTTTCTAAAATCATGCACGTCTTCTTGCCTTTAGTTGTAAACGAAGGGGAGAACAACTTCCCAGGACCTGAGATAGATACAGCACCAACCTGGGTCCCTGCCTCTGATCCTCTACTGGGAGAACCTTCCCAAGCAGGAACAGAGCACAGTCCAGGGTGATGCTGGGCTCCTGGGGTGGGTGCTACAGCAGCCAGCACCTTTCTCCTCTTGTCATCAGGCAAAAAGGGAAGCTGCCCACTAAATTTTAAATTATTTGAAAGCACTGCCCCCTTTACAAATAAACCTACATATGTTCCATGTCTCCTGAATAGAACTGTGGGCTTCCGGCCCACTTTGCACCTGTTCTTTCTCCAGCCTGGAATGCCGAATCAATTCCATTTGCTGGACGCCATGCTCCCAGCTACCATGCAACAGACAATGAGGGAGGGGTTTTGAGGCACTGTGTGCTCTGGGAGGGAAGGCTCCAACTGAGGGTGGGATCAGACCAAAAAGAACACCCAACCGGCTCCAGCAATGCCCTCAGACAGCTAAGCTCCCAGCGAGGACTGAGATGACAACCGAGGTTGAAACAAAGAGGAGATGCTCTTCTGAGGTCACAAAATGAGCCAAGAGCAGAGGGCCCAGAGTGTTAAGCCCAACACTCCCCAGGTCCATCTCCCCTTCCCCATAGCCATTGGTCTTGCTCACAGGGCTGGTAGTGTCTTTGCCGAGGCTGCCCTTGCTGTTGAGGCTGCCAATCTCCGTCTGTGAGCTGGACTGCGACATCCCCTCAAAGAAGGGCCTGTGGTGAGGAAGCACAGCCAGGTCAGTGGCCAGCAGGGCCCAGAACAGCTGCTCCTGGGGAGCTGGGGAGAGTTGGTGCTCAAGAAAGATCAATGACCTGGCTTCAAGGACACCTGGTGAGGAAGGACACAGCAGAGGCTGGACAAGTAGGGACCTGGACTGAAGGACTTTTGTCCGTTAGAAGCAAACACAATGATCTTTATCCAGATAGCTGGAGGTTCAACAAGAATGAAGAACCGAGATTGCCTGGTAATGGGGGGAAGTGAGGGAGGGTCTAGGAAGGAGAGGCATGGGGAGACAATTTGCTAGAGGAGGTGGGGCCTCACTTAAGCTTGGGCTTTGGAGTGCTAAGGATGCTCTCCGTCTCCTCCATTTCAGGGCCACTGTCGCTGGGGTTGTACATCTCCAGACTATCATACAGTTCATCCAAGTCCTCCTCCACCTCACGAATCTGCTCCCGGGATACGTGTTCCAGCCCAAAGCCCACCTGCAGGGAAAAAAGGTCTTTAGTTTAGGGTAACCCCTATTTACAATTATGGTGGACGTGCAACTCCTTCCTCCTGGACAGGTACCGCTGGCCTCCCTAGCTGGTCCCTATTAAGGGACAGGCCATAGCTCCACCCTCATCGGGGTAGTCTTGATGTCCTTGCTGTGCTCCAACCCTGACAGCAGGGTGTGGGGAGGCCACCTCCCCCCTTCAATGCCTCCCACACTCCGCACTGTGAACCTGGTGTCAGGAAAAGTGGCAGTGCTGGCATCTCTCTCCCAAGGAACGGGCACAAGAAAACCCAGAAGCCATCACCCAGTGACACCTGGTATCAGGCCGGCCAGAGCCCAGGGAGAGACTGTTCCCCTTTCAATGGCCAATTCTTGGTTACTCAAGGTTTGAGCATTGAGGACACCCCTGCCTCACAGCTATTGTTCACGATGTCCCCCTTGGAATGGGCGGGAAAGGGAACCTACAACAACAACTGGATTTACTGGCTGATCCCCTGTACCAGAGGCTGGGTATTAAGTAATGGCTGGGTGTAACCCTGCTGCCCCATCTCCAAATACCAAGAAGCCTTCGGCGCTACATGTGAAGTCTTTCTCTTTTCAAGTAGCTTAAAGCCCTTCTTTAGCTACCTTCTGGCTTGGGGGTCCTGGAATCTTGACTCCCAGTGGCAATGAAGAGTGCACCCCAGGAATGACAGTGCAACTCAGGGAGATTTACTCACCATCAACCTTGAGAGTAAGGGGTCGTACCTCATCTGAAACTTTAAACCGCTTCAAGAGGGCCACAAACTTCTGTTTGATGTTAGGTTGCTGTAGGGACAAATGGCACAACAGTTCTTAAACAACACCCACTTGCAATCAAGTCAACAGAGGGATCAAGAGCCCATTTTGTGAGAAACTGTGGGAGGACACAAAGGTGGGAAGAGACAGCTTCTACCCTCTGGCACCTCAAACCTATGACTAATTCCAGGGCACAGCACTGGTCCCTGGTGCTGTGGGCACAGGTGCAAGGAGGAGGTCTCAGGGTCCCCAGGGCCCTGCACCACACTCGCACTGGTAACATCACATGTGCACCTGCGCTCATTACTCTCTCTTGTCCTTCAGATCCATGGTGCCGACCACCTGCACGTACACAGGCATCTCAAATTCAGCATTTCCAAAACAGGAACTCACTGTCTTCTCCTTATATTCCCTACCCTGGTTACTGATGTCACCATTCATCCAATTGCCCAACTCTAAACCTGGAGTCTCTCCCCTCTCCTTTCTGCCCCCAGCCCTGTGTTCCTTAACTGCTACCCTCTCTCCATCTGCAACACACAGCTTTCCTCCAGGCCTTTCTCCTCGCCTCCCTGGGATCACTGCATCAGCCTTCAGCAGGCACCTGCCCATGTCCAGCCACTTTCCAGTCTGTCCCCTCCAAAATCCAGTGACCATTCCAAATGCAGATCTAATCATGTTACTCTCCGACCTGGAGGTCTTAGTGGGCCCGTACTGCCTAGGGGACAGAGATTAAGTGTCAAACCAATGTCTGCCCTGAGGGCTAGTTCTGTCTGTCTCTAGCCTCATGTCACCCTTCAACCCTTCAACCCCTCAACCCCATATTCAAGTGGAAACTAACTGCTTACAGTTCTGCGAAGAGCTGGGCCTCTCTACTGGTATCTTCTGCTTTGACCGAACACCCAAATCCACTTGGCAAAGTTCTATTTATCCTGAGAAACCCACATCTCAGCTTCTCCTCCCTGGAGCCCTCCTGCTCAGAGTTGGTCACATTTGCCTCTGGCCACCTCTATCCCTTACACAAAGCTCTATCCTCTGGCACCATCCCACTGAGCAGTTTAGGTGTGTTTGTGTCACTAGACACTGTGAGCTCCTTGATGGCATGGACTGGCCCTCCTTATCTCTCTGTCCTCAACTCTGGGCACAATGCCTACCTTGTGGCCATAAGTACTTCCTGCCTGAATGACAGTCTCACTATTAGGGGATGGAAAAGACCAACTTGCAAATAAGACTGAGCTATGCCTTCAAGAAAGGGCAGGACTTCCAAAGGAGGAAAGGTCATTCACAGCAGAGAGAAAACCTGAGTTCACAGTGACAGAGTATAAGACACCTCAAGAGAACAGCAGGTCGATTTGTGTCTAGAACAAAATGTTCTTGGAAGGGGGAGAATCAAGCATGTGCACAAAAGGAGACAGAAACTAAAGAACAATTACCACGCCTCTGGAAATCTGACTGAAGTGCCTGAAGCTAATAACAAAGGCCTGTGGGGGAGTGGATGGTGTTAAGAGGAGCACTGAACCCTGGCCCTGTAGCAGGGAAGCTATGGCGACCACAGAAGAGGTGGTTTCTAAAGCTCCAGGGGGCACCCTGTGGGAAGAAAATAGGGCCTCTGTGGTTACAGAGCAGGAAAAGGGGAAGCCTAGCAGAAGGAACTACATCAGAGAGCCACCCTCTAGCCTCGCCCACTCTCAGAGGACAGTGGCTCTGGTGACGTGCCCCCCGCTACTTTGGAGAGCCAATCAAGGACCAGCCAGGAGGACTATGAAACCGGTTCACTCTCTCTAGTCATTATTCTGCAGGGGAGCCAAGGCCACAGTCTTGAGGCCTCACATGGAAGTGGTACCTCAGGAGGATTGGAGATGACAGTGTCGTTCTGGGTGGAATGCCAGGCTCAGATACCTCAACCCATCTGGAAGGTCTGGCCCACATTTATGTCACCCCTGAAGGTGATGGGAATCTCTGCTCCTGGGATCCCTAGACTAGGTCTGCACTGAAGAGAATCAGGAAGCCTCTGGGGGAAAATGAAACTGAAATTCTCTTCTAACAAACTCCTAACACTTTTGCTGCTCCCACCTTTTCGCACAGGAACTCCATCATCAAAGTTAATCTAGAAATTCAGATATTAAGTGTTTCAGGACTCTAATTTCACCAAAAATAGTGACTCCTGAGGAAATCTTATGCAGGAGATATATAATTTGTCTCTAAGGTTATGGACCCATTAAGGTAGGAACTGTACCCAATGCAATTAAACCTTTTCAAGTCCACAGTTCTAAGTACTAGCCAATTAGTTCTGGGTAAATCCAACAAATGACTAAAAACGGTGATACTCCTAGAGAGGACTGGCTTTCTCCATGAAGTGGACAGTACATAATGTGAACCAGCCATCCCCTGGGAGGGGAGGTGGGGTGTCTGCGATGTTCTGCTCCTGGAGGAAGCATTACCTGTTCCAAAATTTCAAACAACAGTTCTCAACCTTTTTTCTATCCTAAGACAACTGTTACAACCATGATTCTTACTTAGGTGGTGGAGGAGGCAGTGCACAGGGGTATATCAGAACCTTGAGGGGGTGGTCATGTTCAGGCTTTAAAACCTTGAGTAGACCCTCTCAGCCCCCCGCCATCAATTGAAAATCTCAGCTCAAACATTCCCCAGACCTTGGAGGCTCACCCTTGTGATGGCAGAGGTTGAGGTGAGTTTCCTCCGGGTCTTCTTTACTTTCCGTAGATCCTCATCTTCATAGAACAGGTCCTAGGTTGGGAGAGGATAAAATGAGGTTGGGAAACCCCAGGAAGTCTGGCCTTGCTTCTCAGACACTGCCTGTGAGGGGCTGTGGAAAGTTACCTGCCCGTGCAGTGGGTCATCACTGCCTTCCTGTTCTGAAGAGAAACTCTCTTCCTCTTCCTCAGAATAATTGTCAATATCAGGAGAACGATCTGGAAACAGACACCTCAGTAAGAAAACCTCACAATGGGAAGGTCTGGCCCACGAGACTGGCGGAATCATGGCTCTCCGAGGATGGAAATATGGCAGGTGTGGAGGAGGGCCACAGCCATGGTAGGCCATGTTATATTTTCAGGGATCTCTAAACTTCTCCTTCCTAGGAACATTTTAGGCGCTATCTCATTCAACTTCCCCACATGGAGATCGGTGATGGGCTCCTTCTTGAGCCACAGGGTCTCCAGACACTGCAAACATCTTACCAGACAGCTTGGATTTGATTCCTTCATGGTCAATGGGCTGGCTGGACAGGGAGTAGATCTTTATTTCTGCCACAGGCACCGAGACGTCCTTCACGTTGCTGTGCAGGCCCAGCACCAGTGCGCCTTCGTTAGGGTGCTGCATCACCTGAGGTCACAGCGGCAATGGAAACGCCTGACTGCGGAGGGGTCCGCAGAGGTGTCCATTTCCATAAACCCAAGTGGATATGCAAGCCAACGGGAATGGCATTCTGATAATACATTTCCTTTCTCACTATCTTCCAATGCACGGCTGCTCTCCTATTCCTGTCAAGGGCTTATTTTAAAACGGTCTCTGGAAGTGCCAACTACCAGTCAGACCATGTGCTTAAAGCTAAAAATCAGGGCCTGAGATTGAAAATGGCTGCCAAAGTCTAGGACAACATTCTAGCTTAGGTTCTTCACAGAGAAACTAGTTCTCCAGGCTGGGTGGGGCCGGCCTGCAGGTGGTGGTCACCTCACAATGAGGAAAAGGACCTACAGTACAGGAGAAAACGAAAGCTGGGAATGCGGCATCCAGATCCCTGCACTGCCCCCCGTCCCTCGTATTGATACCAAACTTGAAGAGGACAGAAAGATGGCCGGGACTATCCCACATGTTCTATTTATTATGGCCACATTTTCCCCTATTTAATGCACTAAATTACAGAAATAAGTTTGAGAACTGATTTGTGGCCCCCTTCTGCTTCCCCTCCGCCAGAGCTGAGAGGATCTGCCTGGCATGGAGGGGAACTGCACAAGTGAGCAAGCACACCAAGGATCATAGGAGCCTGTTTCTCACTGCTGGAGAGGTAATCAGAAATATGAAAAGGCTAGAATAAGGCCTATGGTGCTGGATTGGAATTGATTGGAATGTAGGCTTATGATCAGATAGGTAGATGTAGATGGGATACATATGTGCATATGCATATATGTACATACATTTCCTGCCTCTGTTTAGAAGCGGTGATACCCCAGCTGGGAAAATGAGCACTCCTAGTACCCATATCTTGGTTTCTAAATGCCATATTCCACTAAAAGGAACCAGGCTCTTCAGAGGATCAGTTCATTCCAAGGCTGCTTCAGGAAAAGTACAAGATGAGCTTAATACTTTATATTAGAAAGTAAAGAAGTATGTGAAGAATAAAAAAGGATAGCCTGGCCGGTGTGGCTCAGTGGTTGAGCATTGACCTATGAACCAGGAGGTCACAGTTTGATTCCCAGTTGGGGCACATGCCCGGGTTGCCGGCTTGATCCCCAGTGTGGAGTGTGTAGGAAGTAGCTGATCGATGATTCTCATCATTGATGCTTCTATCTCTCTCTCCCTCTCCCTTCCTCTCTGAAATCAATACAAATATATATTTTTTAAAAAAAGGATATAGGGCCGAAACCGGTTTGGCTCAGTGGATAGAGCGTCGGCCTGCGGACTGAAGGGTCCCAGGTTCGATTCCGGTCAAGGGCATGTACTTGGGTTGCGAGCACATCCCCAGTAGGAGATGTGCAGGAGGCGGCTGATCGATGTTTCTCTCTCATCGATGTTTCTAACTCTCTCTCTCCCTTCCTCTCTGTAAAAAATCAATAAAACATATTAAAAAAAAAAAAAAAAAAGGATATAGGAGCTAGCTAGAAGGGGCTTCCACTGGCCAAATTTGAAATAATTTGAGCATCAAAGTAAATAACGATAGTAGCAGATTAGACTTCACCATAAAGCAGGAACCCATGTCCATTACTGATTCAAATAAATAAATGGGGAAGGAAGGAAAGCTCCATCTTATAACAGAAAGCCAACTAATAATACAGAAGGAATGGTGGGGTTAGAAATTCACTCTCTGCAACTTTCAATGCAGTACTGATTCAGGCAAGAATCACAGATGCTCAAACTAGTTGGTGAAAAAGATTGATCCATAGTCTCAAAATATTTCCCTATAAAATATTTTCTAAATTTGTAAGTACGGAATACTTACTAGCTTTATATTGGAAATCTTGGCAGACACCATTTTAATCAAGCAATAAAAGTTAACATCACCAGTAATGGGACAAATCACTAGAGGAACATAGCATTAATTCTATGGTAATACTGCCAAAAAATACATAATCTGAACCTAATCTTCAGAAAACATCAGACAAATCCAAATGAGGAGCATGGAATGCCCTTAAAAAATGTTAAGGGCATGAAAGACATGGCCTGTTGTAGTTGAAGGAGACTAAAGAGACATGACAACCAAATGCAACACATAATCCTAGGTTTAATCCTGGGCCTAGAAAGGATGTTACTGAAGCATCGGAATGGGGACTGTGAGTTAGATGATAACCTTGTATCAGTGACATTGTCCTGATCTTCATGAAGGTGTGGTGTTCACATAACTTAGGACATTAACATAGAGCAATATTAATGTGCAATGGGGCATCATGTCTGCAACTTACTCTCAAAGGTTCAGAAAAGAAAATATGCATAAATATATACATAGAGGAAAATAAGGCAAATGTGGTAATATGTTAACACTGGAGAATCTGGGTAAAGGGTATATGAGAATTCCTTTTATATTCTTACAACTTTTCTGTAAGTTTGAAATTTTTTTAAGTTAAAGAAAGAACTTGATGTGTAGGAGAAAGTACTTGAAAAAAGCCGAAACCGGTTTGGCTCAGTGGATAGAGCGTCGGCCTGCGGACTGAAAGGTCCCAGGTTCGATTCCGGTCAGGAGCATGTACCTGGGTTGCGGGCACATCCCCAGTAGGAGATGTGCAGGAGGCAGATGATCGATGTTTCTCTCTCTTCGATGTTTCTGGCTCTCTATCTCTCTCCCTGCCTCTCTGTAAAAAATCAATAAAATATATTTTTAAAAAAACAGAAAAAAAAGAAAAAAGAGGTATAGCCTGCATTTCCAATATAAGAATTAACTTATCAAATGAAACACCTGCCAGCAGGCTGGGAAAATCATTTGCTGGGCTTTCATGGCTGGGCCTGGTGTGTCTCTCAGACAATGGTTTAAAGGCCGACCGTCAGGAGACTGTGCTCCTCTCACCTCTGCCATGTTGATGAGTCCCACAGCCAGGGTCTTATAGCCCAAGATAGTCCGGTTCTTGTAACGCTTTCTCCTTTGCAGCATGATCTGCAGTTTGTTGGCATCTCGCTTCAGGAAGTGAGGGTACTGCCAAGTACAAAATAGAGTCAAGCATGATTAATGAGCAACTGGGTCCTTGGTGGGATCGGTCCTGCTAGAGGGCACACATCTTTCTGTGCTTCCCCATCTCCTGTCTGTTCACAGGGGAGTGATGGGGTGAAGGAAGTGTCACTGAATTGTTGCTGGGGGTCTGATTCTGCTTGGTGTCTGGCTTCCACTCTGCAGCTCTGCAGTGCAAAAGAACAAAAATAGACCAAAGAGAAGACCACTTGATGAAAAAGGGGTCAATTCATTAAGAAGACTTACTCCCACATGTGTATATACCTAATAACAGAGCTTCAAAATGCATGACCATGCAAAACCTGTGCCTCACTTAGGGCCTTCACAGTTTGTACTTACAGTTCCTTCTGCCCCCCGTCATCCTGTGACTGGCGGTTTCCTAATATCCAGCTCTCAGCTCAAATACTTCCTCCTCCTCCTCCTCCCACCACCCAATCCTTCTCTAGCCCATTACCCAGTTTCCTCTCCTTCACTGTCCTCTCCTCATTGGAAATTATCTTGTTCTCTGATGACTATCTTGCCTGTCTTTTTCACTGCCTAGTCTGCACTGTCTACAGCAGTGTCTGGCAGAGAGCACATATTCAGTAAACTGCCTCTTTCCTTGCCATATGCTCAGGTGTTTTCTCCATGCATTCAATTTGGCCTACTGGGATTATGATGAAAGACAGACATAAGGAGGAGAAGGGAATGGATGGAGATTACAAGATGAGGGCAAAATGGTCGTGTGCTGAGGTCACTACGAGGTGATGGGGCAGAGCGTGGTAGGACAGGTGAGCTCACAGCCTTATCTAAGGAAAGGAAAGAGAAGAATGAGACACGGTATATTTTTCAGCAGCCCATCTGGGTTTTGGCATCTTTATTGTGCGTGGCTGGCTAAGTGACTGCTTTGGCCCTCCAGGCTAGCCATGGGAGCTCTGGGTGACTTTAATCCATTCCTGCTACGGCTAGTTCACTGGGTGACTTTCATTCATGAGGCTATGTCTGCTCTTGGATAAAACGGTTTCCTGATTAGAGGGCTGTCTAGGGACTAGGACTGGACATGGCATATTAGTGAGCAGATTCTCACCTGAAGGGAGAAGGTTAATTGGAGTTCTGTTTCCACCAGTCCACTGGATGGAAGGATGATCTCATTGGAGCGAAGAATCCTTTTTGAACCCTGAAACCAAGAAAAAACTAAGTCAAAGCCGTGTCACTAAAAATCGGACTAAAAGAAATACTATGTTTGCAAACAACTTTAAAAAACTCTACACTCTTATCAGTCTTTGTTGTATTAGAATTAAGGTATACTGTATGTTGTTACTGTACTGTATGTTTACAAAGGGTTTTCACATTAAAATGGTTTGTTATTGCATTTGAGGTTTCCCAATACTCTGGAGGAAGAGGCAAGCAGGTACCAGTCCCCCAGGGTGTGGAGTGACTTCTCCACGCTCGCCTTAGCCTGCCTCTTCCTCTCTAATTGACACTTCAGCAGCACTGTCCTTTCGGTGTGTTTTTTTCTCTTCTCAGATGCTCTTTCAGGCTTCTGTACACAGCAAACCAACTTGTCTTTCAGGTCTCAGTCCACCTATATTTTTTTTTCCAGGAAACTTTCCTTTTAGCCCTCCCTCCCCCTCCAACTTCAACTGTATTAGACACTGCAGTGTTTTTAGCTCTAAAAAAATAATATAGTTACGCAGGAGGATCTGAGGAATGCCAGTAAATTTCTATAAACGATTTTTTTTAAGTTGAGGTCTGATCTGAACACAGTGAAGTGCCCAGACTGATGAGTGGACAGATGCACACACTGTGTAACCCACATCCGTATCAAGATGTAGAACACTTCTATTGCTCTGGAAAATCCCTCTGAACCTTCCCAATCTTGCACCCCTCCCAGAGGCAGGTACTGCTCTGATTTCCTTCACAAAAGATTAGCTTGGTCTGTTCTAAAATTTCACAGAAATGCAACCATCAGTATACACTATTCTGCAAGGGCTTCTTCTGCCCAACATAATGCATTTAAGGTCAATACAGGTTGTTGCGTGTACCATTCATTCCTTTTTATAACTAAGTAGAATTCTGTTCTAGGAACATTGGTACCACACTTTGTTTCCGCATTCTCCTGCTGCCGAATATTCACATTTGGGTTGTTTCTAGTTTGGGGTATTACGGCTTAAGCTACTGTTCTTGTACAAGTCTGTGGGGACGTGTGTTTTGCTTTTTCTTGGCAACGTTTAAGAGAGGAATTGCTGGGTCTCAGGGAGATGCATGTTTAACTTTATGAGAAACCGCCAGACTGAGTTCCACTCCGGCAGCTCCACAGCTTCATTAGCACTCGGTAAAGTTGATTCGTGGATTCTAATGGATGCGCTCAGTGGAATATCACAGGTTGGAATTTGCATCTCCCTGGCAAGTAACAACATTGAGAACGTTTTCATTAGTTTATTGCTCATTTGTGAATTTCCACTTATGAAGTACGTATTTCATCAAATGTCTTTGCCCAGGTTGCTTATCTTGTCATTAAGTTGTAAGTTTTTAAACTTATACATGACATTGTCAGATATACGTACTGTAAATATTTTGCCTATTCATTTTCTTAATAATAATTTGATGAATTATTTAATTCTGATCTAGTCAACTTTATTTATTTTTTTCCTTATGCTCAATGCATTCTGGGTCCCAGCTGAGAAATCTTTGCCTACTCCAAGGTTGTGAAGTTATTCTGCTGTATCGGAGCAGATATTCTGCTATTTTTTCCTTTAGAAATTAAAATTTTTATTTTTTACTTTTAGGTTTCTTATCCATTGCTAACTTTTAAAAATAAAATGCATTTTACAATATTTTGTAATTAGAATAGCATTATACCAATTAAAATAATAAAGGACGCCCTAACCAGTTTGGCTCAGTGGATAGAGCGTCAGCCTGCGGACTCAAGGGTCCCAGGTTCGATTCTGGTCAAGGGCATGTACCTTGGTTGCGGGCACATCCCCGTTGTGGGGTGTGCAGGAGGCAGCCGATCAATGTTTCTCTCTCGTCGATGTTTCTAACTCTCTATCCCTCTCCCTTCCTCTCTGTAAAAAATCAATAAAAAAATAATAAAGGAAACTGCTTTATCTGTTAGACAATGCTTTTTGTAGAAACCTCTATTACAAACAAGAATCTTGACAAAGTTTTCACCTGAGTTTATTTAGGCTTTTAAGAAATCTCTGTAAAATGAATCTCAGAAATGCTGAGATAAGCCAAAATGTGGTTTACATATATTTCTGCCAGGGGTAGAAGACATCTGGCATGATCTGGAGGTATTTCTAGTTGTTAGAACTGGTGTGTGTGCGCCTGAAGACCCTGCTTCCTGGTAGCCCTCTCAGATGGTGGCTGCTCTTCTCCCACAACCCACCTACCACTGGGCATGGAGGTGGCGCAGGTATCCTCTTGCTCATCACCAGCTACAGAACGTTCTCCCTTCCACCTCCCTAAAAACTCCCCCTTTGAACTGATGTCATAAGACTATATTATCCTCTATTCCTTGCTGTTGCTGTCACCTAGAACTGCCAGTCATTCCTGCTCATGTCGTGATTGTGGCTCCTCACTCACTGTTTCTCTCCCCAACACTACTCCAGTCATAACTCTATGATTTCAATATACACATATGATCTTTCCAACAGCCTGACCGCTAAATCCCAAGTTCTTCTCTTCCAATGATCTTGTCCTCAAACGTGTCCTAGTCACTCACTATCTCACTCACTCCCTCACTCACTCACATGATCATATTATAAGCAATACTTAATCTCAGTTTTATGCATCCCACTCACTCTCTATTGGCACTTCCTATCTTTTCAGCTCATTCTCTCTAGTTTGTCAACAATGATAATCCTTCAAACTCACCAAAGCCTACAATCCATTGATCCTCCCATCCATTCATTCCCCGTCATGTCTCTGTTGTTCCTGCTTTCCTCGTTACCCAGCTTCCATGCCATCATCAATCTTTATAAGCATGTCCTTGCCCATGCCCTTAACTCCTTTGCCTGCTATTGTTCTGAGTACTCATTTGGTAAATTACAACCCTGTTTAATTCCAACTGCACCAGCTGAACATGCCTGGAGAGAATCCTATAATCAGGCTAACTGTTCTGACTTTAAATTTATGACCCCGAATTTTCATGCTGCCCTGCAATCACACTGCATTCTCCCAAGTCCTTCCATTTTCTAAGCCAATAACCTTGATTCCTGAGAAAACTGAAAACCAGGAAAAGAGCTCCCACAGCTCCCGCCACACCCACCCACTTCCTGACCACCTTTGTACTCACACCCTCCTCCCTCCTGGGACACAGATGAACCCCTGCTCCTGTCCTGTCAATCGTCCTCCTTGGATCTCATCCCTTCTCACCTACTCAGACTGTTCTAGCCATTCTTTCCTCGCCTACATAATCAACTTTCTTCTCTATTCTGAATCATTTCCCTTAACAATAACATGCCATTATTTCTTTTTTTTTTTAAGTCCTCTCTTGTCCCCACATGCCCTGCTGACTACCACCCCTACCTCACTTTCCTTTTATAGCAAACTCAAGAGTTGTCTATTTTTGCTGTCTTGAAGGCTTCTCCCATTTCCTCTTGAATGCATCCCAGTCAGCCTTCCTATACCACCATTCCACCAAAACTGCCACTGACAAGGTCTCGGTTAACCTCCACTGGAGGAACTGACGCTCTGTTCTCACCTTCCTGAACCTATCTGCAGCTTTGACAGAGCCCATCACCCTCTGCGTCAGCAACACTTCCTTTACTTGGCTTCCAGAACGCCACTCGCCTGGATTTCCTCTTACCCTCTTGCTGCTCTTTCTTGGTTTCAGGTCCTTCTTCCCCATGACTTTTTAATATTGGGGTGCCTGGCACCTCAATCCTTAGACCTGTCCTCTCCTTTATATGCACTCCACTCCCGATGATCTCATCTAACTTATGGTCTCAAATACGTCAATGACTCTCCAAATGACTTCTCTCCCCCACATCTCTCTCCTGAACTCTAAACTCATACATTCGACTCTCTTTTCGATATCTCCTCCTGGATGTTTAATAGGCATCTCAAACATAATATGATAACCTGAAATTTGGACTTTCCCTCCAAACTGGTTGCACCACAGTCTTCCCCATCTTGCCTAGTGGCATTTTCACCCTACCAGTTGCTTACTCAAAAATTCCGCCACCTCTTCAGAATCACTGTTGTAGCCTATTAACTGGGCCTCCTGGCTCCTCTTTCAGTCTACTCTCCACACAGCAGCCAGAGTGGTCTTATCACTTTTCTGTTCAAGCGAATCAGTTCAAGCAAAACCCTCCAATTCACACAGAATGAAAGCCAGAGACCTTGCAATAATCTGCACACATCCTCTCCCTCTCCCTGTTCAACCTCATCTCCTACAGCTCTCACTTCCCACCCCCACTGGCCTCCCCCTCCTTCTTCTTGATTCTGCCAGACATGCCAAACACAAGCAGCCCAGACACACTCCTGCCTCAGAGTCCTGTCATGGCGTTTGCCTCTGCTTGGAATGCTCTTCCTCCAGATATCTGCATGGCTCCCTTCCTCACTTCCTTCAAAGTCTTCTCAATGAGGCCTACCTTGACCAACACATCTACACTAATAAAAGAGAAACATGGTAATTAGCATACGACCGCTACCCTTTTCATTGGCTAATCAGTGAGTATATGCAAATTAACTGTCAGCCAAGATGGCGGCTGGCAGCCATGCACTGAAGCGAGCAGGGAGGCTTGCTTGCTCCAGTGACTGCGGACTCCAGCGTTCCCCGCCTCACTTGCCGGCCTCTCAGCTGCAACTCTAAGCAACTATGTACTATGTTGCAAATAAGAAGGTAAACAAAACCCCAGAAACCAGCCGGACTGAAACCCAGCCAGACTGAAACATTGTATCCATGTTTTCAGCAGCGAGGCCTCAGAGCTAAAGCTGGCCCAGAATAAAAAAAAAAGAAAAGAAAACAAGGAATGGTTGGGAGCTTCAGTCACTCGCTTCAGGAAAACAGCCCTCAGCCCCTCACCCAGACTGGCCAGGCACCCCAGTGGGGACCCCCACCCTGATCCAGGACACCCTTCAGGGCAAACCAGCCGGCCCCCAGCCGTGCACCAGGCCTCTATCCTATATAGTAAAAGGGTAATATGCCTCCCAGCACCGGGATCAGCGGAGCAGCAAGGCACCCGGCACCGGGATCAGCATGACAGGGGGCAGTGCCCAAACCCCCTGATCGCCCTGCGGCTCTGTGTGTGACAGGGGAAGGTGCCCCAACCCCCTGATCAGCACTGCTCTGTGCCTGATAGGGGGGAGCGCCCCAATCCCCTGATTGCCCTGTGGCTCTGTGTTTGACAGGGTGCAGCACACCAACACCCTGATGGGCCCTGCTCTGTGAGTGACAGGGGGCAGCACCCCAACCCCCTGATGGGCCCCGCTCTGTGAGTGACAGGGGGCAGCGCCCCAACCCCCTGATTGGCCCTGCTCTGTGCGTGACAGGGGGTGGTGCCGCAACCTCCCCATCGACCCTACCTTGAGTGTGACAGGGGTCGGTGCCCCAACCCCCCAATCGGCCCTACCCTGAGCGTGACTGAGGGTGGCATCGCAACCTCCTGATCCGCCCTGCTCTGTGCATGACGGGGTGGCGCCCCAACTCCCCAATCGGCCCTGCTCTGAGCCTTACCAGGGGCTGCACTTAGGAATTGGGCCTGCCCTCTGCCACCCGGGAGCAGGCCTAAGCCAGCAGGTCATTATCTCCCGAGGGGTCCCATACTGTGAGAGGGCACAGGCCGGGCTGGGGGACCCCCCTCCCCCCGCCCCCTGAGTGCACAAATTTTTGTGCACCGGGCCTCTAGTATAAACTATAATTTGTAACCCCCCACTCTCACTCTGCATGCTCCATCCTCTTTCTCTTATATGATTTACTTACTTCCCCAACAGAACATATCACCTTCCAATAGCAGCAGTCCGCATTATCATCACTATCCAAATATGTGCTATAAACATTTCTATCCTAAATGCATTATCTGGATTGCAAACCTATTAAAGTGAATTGCATATGCAGGTAACAGGACGTAGGGTACAGTGCAGTCATGGCTCTGGTACTTTTATTTTTTAAAATTTTTTTAAAAAAAATATTTTATTGATTTTTTTACAGCGAGGAAGAGAGAGGGATAGAGAGTTAGAAACATCTATCAGCTGCCTCCTGCACATCCCACACTGGAGATATGCCCGCAACCAAGGTACATGCCCTTGACTGGAATCGAACCCGGGACCCTTCAGTCCGCAGGCTGACGCTCTATCCACTGAGCCAAACTGGTCAGGTCGGCTCTGGCACTTTTAAAGCGTGATGCATTTTGCTTCCATCTTTCCCACCCTCTCCAAAGACTAAGCCCTTCATGGGTCCCAATACTCGCTTCTTCCAAGTGCCTGGGATACCAACTTGGGTCCAATTTAAAAATTATCTTTAGTATCTTTATGTCTCATTTAAAATCTATATAATAGTATACCTTCATTTGCAGTATAGAAGCAAAACAATTTATATCTGATACTATAGGACCATTACTTACAGCACATAAAAATACCCATTAATGAGTATTAATATATTAAAAATTAAGTCACTGGTGTTTTATTTTTGTTTAATTTTTTAAAAATTTTATTGATTTTGGAGAGACAGACAGAGAAACATTAATTTGTTGTTCCACGTATTTATGCATTCATTGGTTGATTCTTGTATGTGTCCTGCCTAGGGATTGAACCCACAATCTTGGCATAAGGGGATGACACTCTAACCAACTGAGTTACCTGACCAGGGCATCACTGGTGTTTTAAATTCTTCTTTTTTAAATAAAACTATTCTCAGTGGATTGTCATACAGATATTTAAGAGTGCTGTAGTGGGAAAAAAAAGTGCTCTAGTGGTATTTCAGGAAATAAGCTGAGGTTTTATTTTGTTTTAAAATATTTTATTGATTTTCCACAGAGAGGAAGGGAGAGGGATAGAGAGTTAGAAACATCGACGAGAGAGAAACATCGATTGGCTGCCTTCTGCACACTCCCTAGTGGGGATGTGCCTGCAACCAAGGTACATGTCCTTGACTGGAATAGAACTTGGGACCCTTGAGTCCGCAGGCTGACGCTCTATCCACTGAGCTAAACCGGTCAGGGCTAGGCTGAGGTTTTAGATGTCTGAAAATGCATTGCTATTTTTCCCATTTAAATAATGGAAGAGCCAAAACCGGTTTGGCTCAGTGGATGGAGCGTCAGCCTGCGGACTGAAAGGTCCCAGGTTCGATTCCGGTCAAGGGCATGTACCTGGGTTGCAGGCACATCCCCAGTGGGAGGTGTGCAGGAGGCAGCTGATTGATGTTTTTCTCTCATCGATGTTTCTAACTCTCTATCTCTCTCCCTTCCTCTCTGTAAAAAATCAATAAAATATATTTAAAAAATAAATAAATAATGGAAGATAGACTTCTACCATCCAAATGTTTTTAAGAATGGATTAAAGTTCAAGGAAAGCCTGGATATAAGTTTTTTATTTATTATGTTTATTGTCTCTTTCTTTCTACTACAATAATTTTAAACTCTTCAGTCTCGGTATCTTTTTTTTTTGTTGTTAAAAATATATTTTATTGATTTTTTTACAGAGAGGAAGGGAGAGGGATAGAGAGTTAGAAACATCGATGAGAGAGAAACATCGATCAGCTGCCTCCCGCACGCCCCCCAGTGGGGATGTGCCCGCAACCAAGGTACATGCCCTTGACCGGAATCGAACCCGGGACCCTTGAGTCTGCAGGCCGATGCTCTATCCACTGAGCCAAACCGGTTCGGCCATCTTTTTAAACTCTTAAAAATTAGAGGACCCATCAGCAGATGAATGGATTAGAAAACTGTGGTACATCTACACAATGGAATACTATGCTGCTGTAAAAAATAAGGAATTCTTACCATTTGCAACAGCATGGATGGAACTGGAGAGCATTATGCTAAGTGAAATAAGCGAGTCAGAGAAAGATAAATACCACATGATCTCACTCATTTATGGATAATAAAGACCATTATAAACTGATGAACAAAAATAGATACAGAGGCAGAGCAGCATTGAACAGACTGTCAAACTACAGTGGGAAGCCTGGGGAGGGTTGGCGGGGGGGAATAAGAGATCAATCAAAGGACTTGTATGCATGCATATAAGAATAACCAATGGACACAAGACACTGGGGGGTATGGGAGGCCAGGGGAATGTCAAGGGGTGCAAAAAAGGAGACATATGTAATACTCTTTGTAATACTTTAAGCAATAAAACAAAATTATTGAGGATCCAAAAAACTTTTGTTTATGCAGGTATTTCTATCCATATTTACCACATTAGGAATTAAAACTGAGATATTTAAAAATACATATCAATTCATTTAAAATAATTATAATAAGCCTACTATATGTTTTTTTTTTATTTTTTTATTTTATTTTATTTTATTTTTTTTATTTTTCGCTAAAAGTATTACAAAGGGTATTACATAAGTGTCCTTTTTTCCCCCCTGCCCTTGACAAACCCCTACCCTCCCTTACCCCCCAGTGTCTTATGTCCATTAGTTATGCTTATATGCATGCATACAAGTCCTTCGGTTGATCTCTTACTCCCCTCCCTCCTGCCCCCCAACTCTCTCTGGCCTTCCCACTGCAGTTTGACAATCAGTTTGAAAGCCTACTATATGTTTACATAAAAATATTTTTATGAAAAATATCTTTTCCAAAACAAAAATAATTTATAAGATGGCATACAACTATACTGGGATATAATCCAAATGACACCCAATTCACCCATTTAAAGTATACAATTCAATGGCTTTTAGTGTATTTAGAGTTGTGCATAACACAATCAATTTTAGAACATTTATCACCCCCAAAAGAAACCCCATATTCTTTAGCTGTTTCTCTACCAACTTAATCACCCCAGGTCCCTACCCCGAGGCAACCAGTCATTTACTTTCTGACACTGGATTTGCCTGTTCTGGACATTTCACATAAATGGAACCATATAATATGTGGTCTTTTGTGACTGGCTTCTTCCATTTAGCAGAATGTTTTCAAGGTTTATCAACACAGCCTGCTGTTCAGTCGTCTCTCACTAACCCCCATGCTGGCCTGGTCGCCCCATATAGTCTGCTTGTTCAGTCGTTTGGTCGTCTCTCACTAAGCTCCCTTCCGGCCTGGTCGTAGGCAGCCATCTTGTGAGGGTGTGAGGGTTAATTTGCATATTACCACTTTATTATATAGGAGGATTAGTAAAAAATATTCTGTTATTTCCTTTGAAGTGACAGTTCAAGAAAATATCTTCTGAATACCCAAGTCTGAATAACCAGTTTGTCTGTAAGCCCTTCTCTCAAAGTGAAAATGGTTCCATGAAAAAGCAGTAACTTTAACTCATTGCACAAGCACTTGTCCCCAAGATGACAGCATTCTTCGCTATGAAGCAGAAGTGCTTCATGCATATTACCCATTTTATCACACAGAATATTAGAAAGGCACAGAGTGCAGGGTTGAGATATAGTAAATTAGCCATTTTTACTATTTCTTCAAGGACATTCTTAAGCAAAACTGGTCCTTTCTCGTTTCCTTTGAGTGTGATGGTAAACAATGCAATAACTACTGGTACAACCTGGGGCAACTGCCTTGCTGTGCACTGAGGACCTGCTGCTTTACCCACCATTGCCCAGTTCAATGCAAATGTCACCACAAGTGGAAAGAGCAAATAAGGCCACAGTATTATCATGAAGATCACTTCAATCTTGTGTCTCTCCTGAAAGGGGTTTAGGGAGCCCAGAGTCTGCAGACCTCATTTTGAAAACTGCTATTCTACCAGATGCAAAGGTCCTTCAGGCAGGGATTTTGGTCTGTTTTGTTCACTGCTGTATCTAGCCCCTGTGCCTCGAACAATGCTTGGCATATAATAGATGCTTAATAAATATGTATTAAATGATAACATCTGTAATTACTTTCAACTGCTTAGAAATAAAGCAATAAAATTCAGAATATTTGCAGTTTTTTGGTATAATTTAAAATTTTATAGAATGTTAAATATTTAACCAGGAAATAAATTATTTCTTTTGGCAAAGGCATTTAACTGCAGGACGGTAAGAGCAGCAGGGAACTTTCAAAACCATACCAACAGTGTCTGCGCTAGAAAGCAACAGCTTTTAGCAAAGGAAACAAGCCCTGCCCATTCCCCCCAAAGTGGGACACTGCCTGTGACCTAGAAACGGGTGCAAAACCAGGAAAGGAGGGAAAGATACTGAAAGCTCCCACCTGCATGGACTTGCCCCACACTTTCTTTTCCGCCCCTCGTGTCTGCGTATGTTTCACAGAATTTGGAAGAATTATGCACAAAAATGAACAGGGAGTAAGAGTATAAGGTGGGACACAAAGGAATTCATAACAAGTAATTTAAATGTTTTAACTTTTGGGATCTAAATGAAGAGACTTTTATCTCAGAAACAAAGCAAAGGACCTCAGTGCATGGTTCACATACTGTGAATGCTATAGATGTGGATGTTAATGAAGCCAATGGTAGTACAAAAATTGCTGCATGATAGTTGGTCTGGCTAATAAAATATTCCGGTTAGTAGGGAGTTACCATATAGTTCACCATTTTTTAATGACTAAGAATTAAATAAATTAATTAAATAAATACACCACTCTTAAGCTGAAGAATTCAGTAACTATTTAATGACTCCAGAGGCATTTGAGAATCTCGGTAAACTCTAGGGAGTCGTCATTAGAGAAGACTTATCAGTTAAGAAGGTCTGGTAATGGTGTTTAGTGACCACGTAAATTACCAGCTCTTTAGTTTCTAGTCCCACTTCTGCCACTCAGTAATTAGCTGGCAACAGATAAATTCCTTAACTTCTTTGTAGTTCACTTTTCCCTTTTTCCAGGAAATTCAGAAATGCTTAGAATATGAAGGTATGTGAAATATTTTGGGTCCTTTGAAGATACTGAGTCAAGAATAGGGAGTTAAATATGAAGATTATCCAGAATATAAAATATCCCAGTAAAATTTTAATCTCTAATTCTGAAATAATAACCTATAAATTTCTCCTACCCTATAGAAAACCTCCAAAGAAAACCCCAACCCTTGTATCTGCTTGGCCTATAAATCCTGGGATAAAGGCCGAAACTGATACAAGCCACCCTAGCAGTTTCTGAATGGTTTACCAAGTATGTACTTTAGCATCTGCATCACTTGGCCTTCACAGTAACTTTGTTAGATAGGCAGGGCAGAAAGAGCCGTTTTTATTCTCCAGATGAAGAAATTAAGGTTTAGAAAAATTTAGTGCTTTAACTACGAGTCAGCACTGGGATTCGGGGAGGTCTCACAAGCTCAATTGTCTTTCCACGTTGCACTTACTTTTCTGAGCGAAGGGAGAGAGGTGGTCCCCATCAGCATTTCTGAAGCCCTAACAGTGGGCAAAAGTTATCCAGCTTCTTCAAACCCTGAACAAACTCACCTGTAGTTTCACAGCAATGACCACTGAGTTAAGATCTTTGTCCATTTCTTTGAGCATGACGAGCTTCTTCAGGGTCAAGCTGAATAGCCTAGACAAGTTTAGAGAAAGAAGATCCAGTCAGACGTAAGGAACTTATGAGAAAAGAGTTATTGGCATTCTGTCAGGGAAACACTGCTTTATCTCAAGTAAAAATGTCAGAATGCCATTCTCAGTCCAAACTGTGTCTTCCTTTAGTAAATGAGCACCCGCCCCTTTTATCTAACTGTTGTACTTGAGAAATGTCAAACAGGTACATTATCCCATCAACCTCCGGGGTGCCCATACACATCAAGCCAAAACCAACATGTATGGTATTGAAAGAACAGAAAACAAGATCAATGGAACAGACCAGAGCATCCAGAAACAATCCCACAATTATACAAAAACTTGATATAAGGGCAGTATTAAAATAACTGGGAAAAGAATAAACTCTGAAATAAGAAAATTTGGATCCTATCTCACACAATATATAAAAATAATCTCTAGGTGGATATTAAATACTTAATTGTAAAAGGCAAGATTTTAGGAAAAATATGGGCAATATCTTTCTGACTCTGAGGTAAGAATGGATTTCTTAAATAAGACACTGAAAACACTGAGAAATTCAATTATATTAAAGCTAGTGGCCCAGTATACGAATTCATGCATACTGAAAGGAAATTAACTAGAAGAAATATTTTTTTTAAATATATTTTATTGATTTTTTACAGAGAGGAAGGGAGAGAGATAGAGAGTTAGAAACATCGATGAGAGAGAAACATCGATCAGCTGCCTCCCGCACGCCCCCCAGTGGGGATGTGCCCGCAACCCAGGTACATGCCCTTGACCAGAATCAAACCCGGGACCCCTCAGTCCGCAGGCCAACGCTCTATCCTCTGAGCCAAACCGGTTTCGGCTAGAAGAAATATTTTAATATCGCTATTTGCCCTTTCTCTATAATAGGTCAACCAAATTCACGATCGATAATGACAGACTGAAACACACGCGTGTGATTGGCACCAGCAAGAGCTTTATATGCATTGTGCATGTGCGAGTCAACTTAGCTTTATGTATATATAGAATAACTTGCTTAATTAGACCTGCTTTCTGATGTAGCTATACTTTTTCCAGCTCAGTGAAGCACCCCAACTTCTCTTTCAGGTAATTGTCAGCAACACAGCAGTAAATATCAACACAAAGCAGATTATTATTATAGATCACGCAGGGAGAACAAAGGGTAAAATATTTAACTGCAGCAGTTTTTGACTATGTTCTGCACAGTGAGAAAACCTGAAATCATTTTCAAGGTCCACCATTTCTTACTTCTTTTCAGTCGGGTCACGTTTCTAAACTTTGTAAATCTCCATTTTCCGGCTAATGAAAAGAAAATAGGATTCTACCGAGTCTCCTATCTACCTACTCCAGGACTTCTGTGAGGATCAAATGAGATGAGGCACAGGAAAACGCTTCACAGACATTCGGTTAAAGTGTGAAATGTTTGCACCTGGCTATAAAACAGGCTGTGTTCCTGGGCTGAAGAAACTGCAAGGAGGCTAGTCATGGCTGGGGTGAGGAAGTCGGCATTGCTACGTGACATCATTACCCAGCGCCCACAGCGACTGTTTCCAGGCTAGGCTGGGCTGTGGGCTGCATTTTGCGCCTTGGGGTCTCGGCAGTGTCAGCTGCAATTTGGTGGGCTGTTGCTCTGGGGTGGTGGTGGGGCCTATGTCCCACTTGGGGGAAGCTGAGTGTTGCTTTGTGGGCGACAGGTCCGCGGTGCCATTTCTCTGTGCGTGTAACAGCAGCTCCTGCATTGAGCGTCTGCCCCCTGGTGGTCAGTGTGAATCACAGCAACTGGTCAGATGGTCGGACACTTAGCATATTAGCCTTTTATATATATAGACTGGGAATTTCTGTTCATCAGGAGACACCACAGGATTAAAACACAAATCATGAACTTGGAAAAGATATTTGAAACTCATAATACTGATAAAGGATCTAGTATATAAAGAATTCCTATAATTCAATAAGAAAAAGACTGGCAAACCAATAGAAAAGTGGGTAAAAAGATATAAACAGATGTTTCATGTTTCCAGAAACGTCTAGCCACTAATGGCTAATAAATACTAGTATACAAAAATATGCTCAACCTCATTAGGAATCAGGGAAATGCAAATTGAAATCAAAATATCATTTTACACCCACAAAATTGGCAAAACTAAGTGTGGGTGAAGATGTGGCGTAATGGGAACTCATATGCTGCTAGTGGGAGTATCAGCTGGACATTTAGGCACTTAGGAAACTGTCAGGCATCATCTTGTGAGGCCATGTGTGAAATCCAGGATTCAGCGATTTCGCTCTTGGAGAATGCTTGCCCTGTGAACCAGGAGACATATACAAAAGTGCCCATAGTCTTCATGAGCTATATGACTGCGGGTAAGTTACATCATCTTCCCATGCCACTATTTCCTCATCTGTAAAATGAGGATTGTCATATCAACCCAGAGGGTTGTTGTGAGGATTCATATGTATAAAAGCACTGAGAATAGTACCTGTCCCACAGTAAGCTCTCAGTAAACTAGGTATTACTTATGTTATGCTCATCAGAACCCAAATGTGCACTGTTAGAAGAGTGGGTGATAAACTGGGGTATATTCATACACTCAAGTGCTATCATCCTGCAGTGAAAATGACTTCAACATGCATTAATCTCAAAACACAATGCTTAGCGAAAACAAAGTTGCAGAAGACTACGTAGAGTACGATACTGTATCAAATTCAAAACCAAGCAAAAATAAACTACAAATTGTCTTGGGAAGTACATAGAGGGGAACCTGTAAAGAGCATGAGGATGTAACATAAGACGAGGTTGGCACGTGTGAAGGAAACAAAGAAGGCGAGTGTGTCTGCGGCCCAGGGAATGGGGAGAGCAGTAAGATGTGAGGTTTGAAAGGCAAATGGAGGCTGGTTTTGATGGGAGGCCAATGGAGAATTATAAACAAGTGAATGATATAAAATGATTTGCACAAGCTCACTCTACTGCTGTGTGAATAATGGACCATGGAAAGGAGAGGGTGGAAACAGGAGGACCTGTCAGAGGTTGTTGCTGGGGTCAGGTGAGAAGAAAGGAGGTTTGATCTGGGGCAGTAGCAGTGGAGATGAACAGAAGGGTGGAATTCAGGAACATTCTGGTAGAACTGATAGAACTTGCTGATAAACTGAAAGAGGGTATAGGGAAAAAGCTCAGAGGTTTCTGAGTTTTTGGCTTGAGCAACTGAGTGGATGGATGGTGGTATTTACTGTTTACTGAAAAGAGGGAAACGGGGAAGTTTTTTGGTGATTAGGGCAGAAAGTCAGGTCATTATTAAGTTTGAGACAGCTTAAATATCCAACTGGGAAAATTAAAGTAGGCAGCTAGCTATGAGTCCTGAGATCTAGGGAAAGATTAGGCCAGAAACACACCATAAAGATGTTTAAAGCAATGGAGATCGCTGAGGTCTTCAGAGGAAAGTTCCAATTTTAAAAAAAAGCTAAGACCGGAACCCCAGGCATGTCAATGCTTACAAGTCTGGCAGCAGAGAAAGGTCCAGCAAGACAGACTGAGAAGCTTCCAGTGAAGTAGGGAAAGAATGTGCCCCCAAGAACCTAGAGAAGAAAATGCTAAGATGTGTCAAATGCTTCTGAGAAGTAGCCACGGTCAGAAAACTGATCATTGATTTGGCAAAACGGAGAATACTGGGGACCACAATAGGAGATGCTTCAGTGGAGTAGTAATAAACAAAAGCTTTGAAGTATCCCTTCCCCTCGGAAATGTGAGCAGTTGCAGATGAAGGTGAAGACAGAGAACAAGATTTCAAGCTGGCAAAAAAGAGCAATGTGGTACAGAAAGGGAGCTCTGTGGCCATGCTGACCAGTGTGTCTAACAACTCATGTTTTCTAGCATCTGGCTGCTTATTAAGATGTCAGGACCAAATGGTCTTATCAAAGACCACTGTGGTTATCAGCATTCCCCAGGGAAGAGAGAAATTTTTATCTGAGAATGTAGGGAAGAGAGGTGACTGGGGACCTGGATGGGTTAAGTCAACAAATATGTATATATTTTAATTTAAGTACCTCTGGTGTCACTAGAATGATATACAAGGAAAATGAGACATAGCGTACAATTACCCAGAGTTTCAATTATGCCCTACCATATCATTATCCCCGGGTCATTGTAGTACTGTTTTTCTTAATCCTTACCCGAGGATATGTTTTTATTGATTTTAGAGAGAGGAGGAGGGGGAGAGAAACATCTATCAGCTGCCTCCCCAATGCGTCCCGACTGGGCATTGAACCCAAAACCTTTTTAGTGTAGGGGATGATGCTCCAACCAACTGGCAAACCCAGCTAGGGCTCCTTGTACGATTTTTATAATCACATAGATGAGGAGTTGATCCATTATCTCCTCCATAATGAGACTAGAATGATAAACTGAATAACACAAGGAAGAAATCTTTACTCTGCAAAGTTCAAAAAACGCACAGTCACAGCAAGAGGCTAGAACCAAAGATCTCTGATTTCATGTCCAATTGTGAAGGCATCACAGCCGTCCAGATCTTGGCGCTTCACAAAAACTGGAGGTTCAGGATGGAAACACCGAACTGCCGTCTGGCTCCCTTCCTTTTCTTATTTGCCTTCACTTTCCTTTATTCCCACCTCGCAACATCCAGCCTCTGGCAGATTTTAGAATGTTTAGACAAACAAGAAAATTGGGTAATTTGGATTCAAGATGTCTTTCTTTAGACAACATTTTAAAAAGTGGGACATGTTGGGGGCTGAAACAGCTTGCCATTTTACCTTTAAATTATACATTTTTAAGTATGGTATAACCACTGGCTTCTTTTTTTCCAGAGATAATTCCATCTTTCTCTGATCTCCCTATCCATTCCACTCCTCCAGACTTTTGCTTCCAGAAAAAAAAACACACAGCTGCTATTAGGGTCAGGTAATAGTACAGGATAATCCCTGGGCATTCTTGATAAGGAACTTGAGAGAGAGGAACAAACGTCATCTTATTGTTTGAAACCACAAGGCTTCAAATAAGAATATGCTCCATACAGCTAGCTATTCAAAGACCTTCCACCTTAAAAAGGAGACCAGAATAAGAACGAACATTTTTCAAGTTCATTTCCTGGGACTGCAACATATGAAGTACAAAATTCAGAACTATGATCTGAAAAGTAATTTAGCTTTAGATTAGAAATGTTAGAGACAATAGACTAAAAAATAAAATGAGCCTTATCTCAAAGTAATTATAAATGTTATAGGGCTTGAAATACTGGGGTAAGAAGAACATCACGTCAGACTTTACCAATAACTATTTTCAAAGGAAGAACCACCATCATTTTTTGTATTAATTTGAAAGAAAACTAACTTGTATCATTTTTAGTATGGTTTTTAAGTTATTCTCTAATGGAAAATTTAATGGATATGCTTATACATTTGCCTAATACAGACACACACACTCTGTATTTCTGTGTCTCCCTCTTCAAATTTTCTAAGGGCTCCAAATAAAAAGGGTCATTTTATTTTGCTTTTTGGGATTATTCTATATAATAAAAGAGCTAATATGCTAATTAGACTGGATGGCAGAACAACCTTCTGGAATGACCTTCCGGAACGACCAGTGGGCAGGGCCGTGAGGCAGCCGGGGCTTCGAGGGCCAAGTCCCTTGCACAAATTTCATGCATTGGGCCTCTAGTATCTATATAAATCAATTGCCCTCCCCCCAATTGATTACCTATAAAATTTTAAGATTCCTTACATGGCTTCACACAATAGATGCACAAGTCTTACAAAATATATTTTTGTGAGTCTACATAACAACTTTCCCTCCAACAACTTCGAATATGCCTTATTTTCATCTTTGACTGTATTAATTTCCGAGGGCTGTCATTTGTTAATTACCACCAACTTGGTGACTTACAACAACAGGAGTTTTATTCTCTCATAGTTCTATTGACTGGAAGTCCAAAATGAAGGTGTCAGCAGGGCTGCATTCTACCTGAAGCCTCTCGAGGAGAATCCTTCCTTGCCTCTTACACTCGGTGGCTGGTAGTCTCTGGCATTCCTTGGCTTATAGACATATCACTCACTCCAATCTCTGCCTGTCTTCCCATAAACTTTCCTCTTGTGTCTCTGTGTGTCTCAAAACTCCCTCTCCTTTCTCTTATAAGGACATCAGTCATTGGATTTAGAGTCTACCCTAAATTCAGGATGACCTCATCTTGAGATCCTTAAGATCCTTAATTATATATCTGCAAAGACCCTATTTCCAAATAAGGTCACATTCACAGGTATGAGGGTTAGAACTAGACACATCTTTTCAGGGGGCCACTATTCAACCCACTATATGGATTAATGTTCATCTGATGGGGGTCCTAAAATAAAGTGTTTGCCTCTCATAGACACTCACCATATTCTTCCTAGAATCCAACTTGACTTGGGGAAAGCTATCATTTATAGGAAGTCAACAGTGAATTGATGCTCTGAATCCTCACTTTCTAACTTATTTTTTATGTCCAAATAAGGATTTTTTTCTTTGGGAAGAAAACAAAGCAAATTGGATCTCTTCTTTCTTATCTAGCTGAGATTTCAAGTGGGAATTCATCCATTGTCCAATGGAATTAAAGGATCATTTTATTACTATTACCCACACTATACCATTCCTATTTCTTTCTTTTTTTTAAAATATATTTTATTGATTTTTTACAGAGAGGAAGGGAGAGAGATAGAGAGTTAGAAACATTGATGAGAGAGAAACATCGATCAGCTGCCTCCTGCACATCTCCCACTGGGGATGTGCCCGCAACCCAGGTACATGCCCTTGACCGGAATCGAACCTGGGACCTTTCAGTTCGCAGGCCGACGCTCTATCCACTGAGCCAAACCGGTTTCGGCTACCATTCCTATTTCTACTTGAGTTTAAAACCTGCCACCTTTGGAAGGGAGAGGAAAAGAGGGATAGAAACATCAATGATGAGAGAGAATCACTGATTGGCTGCCTCCTGCACACCCCTTACTGAGGATCGAGCCTACAACCTGGGCATGTGCCCTGACCAGGAATTGAACTGTGACCTCCTGGTTCATAGGTCGATGCTCAATCACTGAGCCACACTGGCTGGACTTCGGCAGAGTTTTTACTCAGATGCTGGCCTCACCATTTCTGCAGTATTTTCTTGCTTCCAGGATTTCCATCTTAAATTTCCAGCTGTTCTTCTATCCCTGACCTCTCTTCTTTATCACTTCTTACCCGTAAGGCTGCAGTTTTTCATTGTCATTTCATTCCACTAAAGCCACCATGGAGTCTGGAGGAAACTCTTTGACAAAAAAAGCCATAATCTTTCAAGTTTCGCTCCTTCCAATTACAATTTTTAGGAGTCAACTCTCCTCTAGCATCTATCTGTTTTTGAATGCTTTTAGTAGTTTGTTTTATTTTTCCAGATTTTCTAATTTTTATCTGTGGGAGGATTTGAGCAACCACTTTAATCTACCTACTTTACTGGAAACTTCCTCTAACTCAACTGGGAATAATTTACAATTAAATGTACTTTTATGGTTTTAAAAAAATAATATCTTATCTTTAAAGCATAGTGCTATAAACAAAAGATTTATAAGTGAATGTTTTAAAGTAATGGATATTAACATTTCAATGGTAAAGTCTTCATTGTCCTTAGAAATTTATTAAGTCAAGCAGTCCATGTGCCACATAGAATAAAGTCAAAGGCAGAAAAGGCTTTAATCTGTTTTTCTATTTTAATGAAAAGGAAACAACATAAAACAAAATAGCCCAGGTCCCAAATTAAAGAAGCTAGAAACTGGAATTCTGATCCTAGAAAAATGAATCTTTTTCTCGCCTAGGAGTCACCACAACTCAGTCTGTTCTATATTTAGTAACTGGAGGACATGAGAAATAGAGCTCTTATTTGTTTTGGGTTTTGTTTTGATAGCCACAATGGTTATTTTTGGGGGAGGAGAAAGAAAAGAATGTGGATTGAGTAAACTGTACCATAGATTACAGTATTAAATTCCAACCTTCGTATGAAATAATTACTATTTATATGACTCTAATAAAGTGTAAATATTTACAAATGTGCAATGCATAATAGGAACAGAGAAATAGGATGGGGAGAAGTGAATAAATATGAATAAGATAAGTTTTGCTCCCAAATCCTATATAATAAAAACCTAATATGCAAATTGTCCTCTCAACTGGGAGTTCAACCTGGAGTTCGACTGCTTGCTATGACATGCACTGACCACCTGGGGGTGATGCAAAACATGGTGGGCTTCAGTGACATGGTGTTGGCAGTGAGCGGCAGTGGAGGCATGGGCCCTGATGAGAGTGGGACCGCAGCAGGATGGTGGAGCAGGTGAGCGGGTGGTGCCAGGCCAAGGCAGGTGCGAACGGGGCCTAATTGCACCACTGATCACCCCGCAGATGGCGACCAGCAGCAGTGGCGGGGGGCAGGGCTGCCACCAGCTCCTAGGTACTGAGGGAGCTGGGCGGGGGCCTGATTGTCCAGCAGACAGCGACCTATGGTGGCAATGGGGGGTGGGGCCGCAACCTGGTTCCCAGGTGCTGAGGGAGCAGGGCAAGGGCCCAATGACTCAGGCAGAGGGGGACACATGGGAGCCCGAGGGCCCAGGTGTCGCCCAGGGCCCCGAGGTCAGCTGAGACCTGCCCTTCCACACCAGAGGCTCGCACTTAGATCGTCGCCAGGCCTAGGGACTGCACCCGTGCACAAATTTCGTGCACCGGGCCTCTAGTATTTTTATAAGGAACTAAATAGACATGTTTTAAAAAAAGCAATAGAAGAGGAACACAGGAGGTGGAATGGAGGTAAAAGTGCTGCTTATAGACTGAGTACCTGACTCAGTAAACTTCACAATTCCAAATCACAGTGTTATGCTATGAGTAACTTTTTTTTTTTAACCCTCACCTGAGGATGTGTTTTTTACTGATTTTGTAAGAGAGAAACATTGATGTGAGAGAGAAACATCGATTGGTTGCCTCCTGTACTTGCCCTGACCAGAGATTGAACCTCCAACCTAGGTATGTGCCCTGACCAGGAATTAAACTCCCAACCTTCTGGTGTATGGGACAACACTACAACTGAGCTACCCAGCCAGAGCTGCTATGAAATGTGCTATGAGTAACTTTTTAAAAAGTGTCTCTGTATGTGTGTGTTTACAAAGTATTACTGGTACACTGCAGAAAAAATACCTAATTTATTTTGAAAATATAAAGTGAAAAGAAACCTCTGGAGAGAATTATTGCTAAAAAGTCTGGGGGGAAAATGTGTGTATGTGGGTCCACCAACCTTTGAGCATATACTAGTTCTTTTGTGCTTCTTTTTAACCAAATGGATATTTTACAATTTACATTGATTAAGTGGACATCTTTCCATGTTAGTAATGTTCCTAGACTAAATCTGAAGAATCTGTCTCCTCCATGATATACAGCCATGATGTCTCTACTCAGTTGCCCTTTAAAAAAAAAAAAATTCTTGTTATTTTTAAAACTGACTTCTAAGGACTGCCCCTGCATCTACACAGTTTAGTGACCAGCCAATAATTGGTTAAAGATTCAACTCACACATCGTGAGGCAGTTAGACTTCCAACCTCTGCCTGTGGAACTATGTAGGGGTTATGGAATACAAAGTTCAGGTCTGACCCAACTCTTACTTTCTTTTTTTTTTTTTTTTTTTTTTTATATTTTATTGATTTTTTACAGAGAGGAAGGGAGAGAGACAGAGAGTTAGAAACATCGATGAGAGAGAAACATCGACCAGCTGCCCCCTGCACATCTCCCACGGGAGATGTGCCCGCAACCCAGGCACATGCCCTTGACCAGAATCGAACCCGGGACCTTTCAGTCCGCAGGCCGATGCTCCATCCACTGAGCCAAACCGGTTTCGGCGCAACTCTTACTTTCTGCTGGGCCCTCCTGCATCTCTGTACATTTATTCAACTTCCCAGCCAACCAGGGATATGTGGATAACTTGAGACCTCTCCAGTCTTACCTGCATGTATGCATAGGCTTCTAGTCGGTTGGGAATGTGTAGAGAGCTTTTCAAGCCTTTCTATGTCTATGTCATTTCCAGGATCTCTGTGAAGTTTTAGCTTATGCACCAGTCTGTTACTTAACCTAATTGGGACAGCTATTTAGGCTACCAGAACTGCCTTGTTCAGTTGCCACTGAGATCATTACTCTTACTGACAATACCAATGGGCATGGGCTTTTCACTTTCTACTCCAAATCAAGTGGGCTTCCTCTAGAAGCCAAATTGCTAATTTTCATGGTCTGCCCCACCCTGAGAGAACTACTACACTAATGGGGCGGTGAGTAATCCCAGGCTAGAACATAAAAAATTCCCACTGTTCTTCCTTGAAGTTCAGCAGTTTCTTATGGATAAATGCTTCTTGATTTGTTGTTTGCATTTGTTCTATATCCAGAGGGCTGAAATTATTGTTTTTGGAGAAGTGATTTGCTGACTCCCTCACTCCACCCACCAAAGTCCTACCTCTGTCCTCAGCTACTTTTAAATCTTTCTTCAAGTGTGACACTCAGTCACATGACATAAAATACATTATAAGTCCTGTGAGATCATAAAGAAAAATGACCATTCCTCATATCCAGTTGTCTTCCTACACTATTACATCACATACTTCTAGGCCTTGAGAAAGCAAAACATAACTTGCTAAAAGATGGTTTTAAAGAACTCTATCTGGTTTAAAAGTAGACCAAATGACAGTTTCTTTCAAGTCTTATCTAGGTATCAGGAGCAGGTTTCACCATGATTCATTTAGGAAAGCAAGCTGCTTGGGCTATTTTTGTTTTCCTTTCCTATAAGTCATGCGTTTTCTCTACTGGTTCATATCTGAAGTCAACCATAAGCCACTGAAAGCTGGTTACCTGATTTCTATATTTATCTGCACAAAATCAAACACAAGAATTATTTCCCTTGCCCTAATATATCTGTTCTCTTCCTCACGCGATACAGTTTCTCTTTGTAATAGAAATGGCTCCCACTGCTGTAACTTACCCTATTCAAACTGCAAAATATCACATAGCTGCTCTGGTCATTCAGCAAACTGGTATTATATTGCTGGTCTTCCCATTCTTTGATAAGAACTCAAGAAAAAACTAAATATAGTCAGTTATCAGAAAGAGGAAAACAGGAATCAAAGTTCAAGAATTTCTGACTCCTAGTTCTATGATTATAAACCTCCCCAAATTAAAAACATTTTTGAATATTGTTGCTATGTTGATACTGTAAGTTTTTTTTATTGCACACGTATATTTAACAATAGTTTTACATAGAATGCTAATAGCACTTTATATTATATAGGACTTGAAATATTAATTTCATACCATAGTACATCTAAAATTAACTCCTAAATGAATGCATTACAATTTGTTTAAAGTTTTAATGGCAATAATGGGAGGAAAAGAGTAAATCTGTTTTACATAACTGTATGAAAAATAAACTCAAAAACTAGTCAATAAAGTTTAAAATGGCCTCCTGCTCCTGGAAGAGGTGGTGCCCAATTCAGAGGGGTGATGTGACTATATCCAGTTAATCTCTGAACTGAAACTTCTGTGATGCAGGGTCATGGAATCATGGTCAGTCAGTCCCCTTTCTCCTGGACAGGGTACTGCCAATCTCCTTTACTCAGTAGCCAGGTCTTTTAATATCTGTAAAACAATTGCAAAATTCAAGTGTGTATTCTTCTTTCCAGCTTCCTGGTAGACTTCTTTTACTGAACTAATCAGTTATTTCAAGGCTGCATCCATCCAGGTATGTATAGATCTGCAGCTCCCTGGATGGCAAGTTCCCAGGGGAGAACTCATCCATGCAGTGGTGGCGCCCATTGTTGGTGAAGACACAGCAGCAGTAGGGACATCTCCCAGTAGATTGGCTTCGCCAGTTCCTTCCTAATTTCCTCCTGGGTGACATGTGACTTCACTTCCATCTTCCTCCTGTGGCCCAGGAGATGCTTGCTCTGACCTCTGACCCCCGCAGCAAGCACAAGAATGAACTTGATACTGAAGTTTTTGACAAAGTATTTCTCTTACACAACTTATTCTAAATAAATTGCACACAGCTTTCAACCTTCTTAAAATGTTTTTCACCCTAAAAAAAGTCTTCAACAGCTAATGGCTTCCCAACCTGAGTATTACACATTAAATCAGGGCAAACCTCATAGCAAATTAAATTTCTTCTTCATTTCTTCCCTTGGGTTAGTGGTACCACCTGAGAGGCACACACGAAGGAGAAGAGCAAAACTGCACTAGCAAGGACTCTGAGGCCACCAGATCCAGTCCAGCTGAGTGCACACAGGGAAGGGTCAGCTGTAAGATGACCCCTTACAGAGCACTGCTCTTTGTGCCCAGCAGCTGCTCCAGGACGCTCTTCCAGCACCAGCCAGCCTCACGAGTGTTCTACTAAGGAAGGTGCCACCTGGGGAAGGTGGACATGCCACAGATAATGTCTCTTCTAGACAGCAAGGAGTTTTAAATAATCCACACCAAGTCTCTGGAAGCCAGCAGTCCATTACAAGTAGCATTAACTGATAAGGCGGGATTGATTACAGGAAGGTAATTCAATTGCAAGGCTCTAGACAACACTGTAATCTAATACTGCTTGGGAGGGAAATCACTTTTTCTTTGACATTTTCATTAACAGAACAACCTGAATGCAGTGTAAAAAGCTGCATCAGAAAAAATAGCCTCTTTACTAGACAGATGGACCTGATCTACCTGTAAATAATAGAATTTCTAGTCAAGCCACACAGCCAGGGTCAATGCAGACTAAATTTCAGTTTGTAATTCATTTTGTTTTCTCAGTGATGGCATGTCAGATACAAATACCGCTCATGGCTTTGGGATTTTCCAGTGAAGGTGGCTAACATGTAAGGGGGCAGAATGTGAAAACCCCAGACACCACTGGCATCAACACACATCTCAGGGTTGCTCTACTGGGGAAAGCAATGTTGGATGGCAGTTGGCGTGAACCTTCTCCTTTTTTTCAGGAGTTCCATTTTTAAAAAATACATTTTTATTGATTTAAGGTAGAAAGAAAGAGGGAGAGAGATAGAGACATCAATAATGAGAATCATTGATTGGCTACCTCCTGCACACCCCACACTAGGGATCGAGCCCACAATCTGGGCATGTGCCCTGACCAGGAATCAAACCATGACCTCCTGGTTCATAGGTCGACGCTCAACCACTGAGCCATGCCAGCCGGGCTCAGGAGTTCCATTTGATTTGGTTAAACTAACAGCTCTGAATTATAGAAAGATCAGGTTTATATCTGACAGAAATTATTTCCTTTAATGAGAAAACACCTTCCAAATCCACTAAGAACCTAAAGATATAAAAATAATAACATTGCATTAAATATATTAAAAGTTTAAGATAAATGAATTGTAAGACTATAAAATGGAATCATACTGCTGTATAACAAGACATATATTATACATAAAGTACATGAATATGACCAATTTATTCTTTGCAGCATTGTCTGTAATAGCAAGACATTGGAAACAAGCCTCTTTCCTTGTTTACTTAAAGTAAAATTCATGAAGAACGTCTCCAAATGATTGGGAATGTATGGAAAGGCAACTGTTCGATGCTTCTTTCTTACATCAATGTTTCTCTCTCTCAAATCAATAAGCATGTCCTTGGGTAACGATTTTTTAAAATGAAGATAGAAAGGTCGTACCTCTCAGAAGTTCTACTTAATAGGTTTATCAATGGTGATTCTATCAATTGAAAAAAAGATACATGAGCCCTAGCTGGTTTGGCTCAGTGGATAGAGTGTCCGCCTGCAGACTGAAAGGTCCCAGGTTCAATTTTGGCCAAGGGCACATGCCCAGGTTGTGGTCTTGATCCCCAGTAGGAGGCATGCAGGAGGCAGCCGATCAATGATTCTCTCTCATCATTGATATTTCTATCTCCCCCTCCCTTCCTCTCTGAAATCAATAAAATAAAATAAAAAAGACACATGATATCAAGGCTGGGGTTGGGAGGCACTTGAGGGAAGCACTCACTCTCAGGTTTGTGCAAGTGCAAGGTTGACATTTGTGCAAATCTGAGAATAAGTGCCTCCTTAAATACTGCATCCAGAGTCTCTTGCTTAACTCACCCTATCCTTGGTCCTGCCTAATATATGTGGTCTATGGACCAGCAGCATCAGCATGTTCTGGGGCCTTATCAGAAATACAGACTCTTAGCCCAACCCCAGACCTACTTAATTAGAACCTGCATTTTAACAGGATTCTCAGATTATCCCTATGCATATTAAAGTTCGACAAAGAAGGAACAGAAGGGATAAAGCCTTGCAACTGATATAATTCTAAGCTCTTCCTACCATATTGCATCTCTGACATAGAAAAAAGTGAGTAGTGGCTCTCTACTGATGTCCAAAGGACAGCTCTACACTGGCCAACATTTTTTTAAAAATATATTTTATTGCCGAAACCGGTTTGGCTCAGTGGATAGAGCGTCGGCCTGCGGACTGAAAGGTCCCAGGTTCGATTCCGGTCAAGGGCATGTACCTGGGTTTCGGGCACATCCCCAGTGGGAGATGTGCAGGAGGCAGCTGATCGATGTTTCTCTCTCATCGATGTTTCTGACTCTCTATCTCTCTCCCTTCCTCTCTGTAAAAAAATCAATAAAATATATTTAAAAAATATATATATATATTTTATTGATTTTTTACAGAGAGGAAAGGAGAGGGATAGAGAGTTAGAAACATCGATGAGAAAGAAACATCGATCAGCTGCCTCCTGCACACCCACTAATGGGGATGTGCCCGCAACCAAGATACATGCCCTTGACCGGAATCGAACCCGGGATCCTTCAGTCGCAGGCCGACGCTCTATCCACGGAGCCAAACCAGTTAGGGCTGTCCAATATTTTTTAAAGATATTTTTAAATTGATTTCAGAGAGGAAGGAAGAGGGAGAGAAAGATAGAAACATCAATGATGAGAGAGAATCATTGATTGGCTGCCTCCTGCACAGCCCCTACTGAGGATCAAGCCTGCAACCTGGGCATGTGCCCCTGACTGGAATTGAACACAGGACCCTTCAGTCCACAGGCCGATGCTATATCCACTGAGCCAAATCAGGTAGGGCACTGGCCAACAATTATGTCACTTTTAATCAGGGGCCTGGATAATGACATAAAAGAGATGCTTACTAACCTGCAGGTGGCACACAGCAAGAGGCTAGTAATGCAAGAAGTAACAGAGTCAAACCGTTTTGACAGGCTGAAGATTTTACTATAAGCATATGTACAGTTTTATATTTAGGCTAAAAATTTCAATAAAAGAGTATAAGATATGTGAGGGTTTGCTTGGCATCAAAATATATGAAAAATCCTGGGAATAAATCCAAAACGATGTCATGAACTTAATATAATGGCATTTCAAATCAACGGGAGAAAATGAATAATTTAATAAGTGGTGTTGGAGTAACTGGATGCTAGCTGGAAAGAAAATAAATCTGAACTCTTACCTCACATCTTATACCAAAATAAATTCCAAAAGGATCAAAGATTTAAACATAAATCCATTAAAGTACTGAAGTAAATATGAAGAAAATATTTTTTAAATAACCTCAAAGTGGGTAAAGCCTTTCTAAGGATACAAAAATCCTTATTTTTTTAATATCTAAGAATATAAAATTCAGAGGCTATTTTTAAAAACTGATAAATTTCACTACATTAAGAAAAAAATCTGTATGGTAAAACACCACTGTAAACAAAGCCTGAAGACAAATGACAAAAGGGAGGGAAATTTTACAACTTATATAAAAGACATAGGGTTATTTTCTTTATTGTACAAAACTCCCCAAAATTATTAAGAAAAATAGACCAACAAGCTAAGAGAAAGCTTGCCTGGAGAGACTAAGGAGGCTGAGAGCTGTCCAAGCTGAAGGGCATTCTTGTGTTGGAGTGAAAAAAATTGAGCCATTTGTTGCTATAAATGGTTGAATCAGGCTTGATGGTGGAAACTCTCATGAGTTAAATGTCCACTGAACATAAAGAAGAACTTCCTAAGAATTAGAAGTTCATAAATGGATTCAGGCCAAGGCTAAACAGCCAACTTCCAAAGAAGTTTTGGGAAGAGAGGATCACATTAGATGGGAAATAAGCTACATAAATCACAAAGATTCTGTCAAACTCTAAAATTATGCAATTCTATTCTAAAGAGTGGATCAACTCTGGAAAAGTTAAGAGCATGAAATCAAATAATGAATGATAGGCTCTCACAACACAAAAAGAATGAAAACACTCTGCCCCTCCCCGAGAAATCTCTGTGGAGATGCCCTGGAAGAGACTTTCTCAGGGCCAACACAAGCCCTCCCACCACCAGGAGATAGCCCCCACCTTGGGAAGAAATGGCTCCAGAGGCCGGGTCCCTCAGGAGAGGCACTCCAGAGCCCCTAGAACAGCGGTTCTCAACCTGTGGGTCGCGACCATTGGAAAACACATATAGCATATCAGATATTTACATTACGATTCATAACAGTAGCAAAATTACAGTTATGAAGTAGCAACGAAAATAATTTTGTGATTGGGGGTCACCACAACATGAGGAACTGTATTAAAGGGTCACGGCATTAGGAAGGTTGAGAACCACTGCCCTAGAAGAAAAAACAACTCAGAGCTGTCCGGTCTCTTCCCAAAGTGCTGCTGGTCAGAGACCCCCAGAGCAGAGATGCAGGGAGGGCCAGGAACATCCTTTCCTGCACAGGCTTCAGGGATCGCCCCCTTCCCTGAGGAGAGAAATGGCCCAAGAATGGCATACCTTAAGTACTCCCAGGAACCCTGGGGGGAAAACCGGCTCCCCAGAGACTCCTAAAAGCAGAGATTGGGGCTGGGAGCCCCCAGAGGTGAGGGACCTGAAATATGTCCCCACACACCTTCCCCTACCAAGATACATGCTCTGATGTAGGAAGACAGACTGGGTTAGGCTGGGCTTGAGGGGGTCTCCTCTGGCCAAATGTTGTTTATTTGCACATAAAACTGTATGCAACACAAGGCACTGGGGAAGGGCTTCACAAAGCTAGGACCAATAGGAGTGGTCCTCAGTGCTATCACCTTGCCCACTTTTCATTTCACCTCTTAGTTACCAGGTGGTGACAGACTCAGTGCTAGATCCCAACCATGAAGCTAGGGGCTCTGCCTTTACCTGTGAAAGGTCTTCTCCTCTGTGCTTCTCAGCCCTCCCAGCCATCTGGGCCACCCCTTCCTCCGGCTCCTCCATTGTGCAAAATGCTTCTCTGCCCTCCCACTCAGTGCTCAGGGGTCTCCAAGACCAGAGCATGATGCCTAGGCCACCAGGGGTTTCTGGGGGGAATCCACTGACCCCAGGAATGCCTCCTGTCTGGACCACCCACTCCACGAAGCAAAAGGGCCTCATACAATCTTCTTGCCAGAATCCTGACCTCCAGATCCAGGACAGCCCTCGAAATCACTGCCCCACCAGCCACCACCTCATGTTACCAATTCCACCACTACTATATCTGCCCCATTTGTGCAGGGGGAAGGGGCTGTCTCTTTAACAAGCCCCAGTCACTACCTGAGCTTCCTCCAGGGAAAGGAGCCTTTAGCCAACCCCTAGACCTGGCTGCTGCCACTCCAGCCCACTCTAACCCCTACCCTCCATAGAATGGCTGTGTATGCTGGGATGACATGAGAATGAGTTTTTATACAGGCCATCAGGGGGCACCATCAGTCAAGGACTACTTGGCTGTTGCCAGGGTATAGGGCAGTGGTTCTCAACCTTGGCTGCACATTAGAATCACCTGGGAATCTTTTTAAAATCCTGATTTCTGAGCCTCATCCTCCGGAAATTCTGTTTCTTTGTTACTAATGTTGTGGCCCCACCCCATAACAAAGAAACAGAATTTCCGGAGGATGAGGCCCAGAAATCAGGATTTTAAAAATGTTCCCAAGTGATTCTAATGTGCAGCCAAGGTTGAGAACCACTGGTATAGGGAGAAGTAACTAATTGGACTGCCCTACTTATAGGCTATTCCCAAGTTGGGAACACTATACATAACTATAAACAATTAGAAAGGCTTTCTCAGCCAGGTTAACAAGGGGGCGGGGGGAGTGGGGGAAAAAGAGCATTAAAAACAAATAAACAAAACCCGTTATCTGCCATCTATTTCTATATTTGCTTATCCAAATCAGAAAGGGCAATGATAAATAGTGTAATTTGGTATCCACAAGTAAAGCAGGCCAGGGAAAGCTGAAGAAACTCCTTCATGGAGTCCTTGCTGCTCTAAACTCAGCAGAAAGTCAGGATGGTTAGCTCCAGGTGTGCGGAGGGCTCTCAGCCCAGGCTGTGGTATAGGGAAGTGGTTGGCAAACTGCGGCTCGCGAGCCACATGCGGCTCTTTGGCCCCTTGAGTGTGGCCACGAAGTTTCAATCGCACTGTATGTGCGCACCCGCACATGGTATTTTTTGGAAGAGCCACACTCAAGGGGCCACAGTTTGCCGACCACTGGTATAGAGGAATTAAGTAAGGATTTCAGACCTGGGTCAATTTATATACACTTCAGGAATAAGTATGTTTTATGGATATGTTGCGGGTGGTATCGTGCATATCTATCAGGAGATATCCTATATAATAAAGAGGTAATATGCAAATTGACCCTCACGCCCTCACAAGATGACTGCCTATGATCAGGCCGGCAGGGGGGTTAGTTAGGGACGACCAAATGACTGAACAAGCAGGCTGCATGGGGCAACCAGGACGGCAGGGGAGGGCAGTTGGGGGTGACCAGGCTGGCAGAGGGGGCAGTTGGGGGCGACCAGGCTGGCAGGGGAGGCAGTTGGGGGCAACCAGGCTGGCAGGGGGGGCAGTTGGGGGTGATTAGGCTGGCAGGGGGACAGGTGAGCGATTAGGAGCCAGTGGTCCAAGATTGTGAGAGGGATGTCCAACTGCCGGTTTAGGCCGGATCCCCAGGATTGGGCCTAAACTGGCAGTCGGACAGCCCCCAAGGGGTCCCAGATTGGAGAGGGTGCAGGCTGGACTGAGGGGGAATGCACGAATTTGTTAAGCAGGGGCTTGCACGAATTTCATGCACTGGGCCTCTAGTATACATCCTCTCTTTGTCTCACATTTTGAAATATACAGTCTCTTCTTCAATTAAGAAAAACATTTATTATAATGTACCAGACTCATTTAACCTAGAAAAGTGTAAGAGTATAGGCCATCAATCCCCATTTACCAGAGTGAGTCTGGACTATGGTGTCCCTACCAAAAAAAAAAAAGTACTTCTTGAGTGACTGTCTGAAATACTTAGATGGCTCTATCCATCACACCTGCATATCATTTGTTTTAAGTTATACACTGCAGTACTCATCTTTTTGTGCTGTCATATCTCCTCAAGTATATTTTTAGCTCATGAGAGAAGACAGGCAGTCTCACACCTCTACTCAATTCCTACCATAGACAGCTCTGCACAGCCAGCACTCATGAGTGATGAGGACCGTGCCCCTCTCTGCTGAGGAAGGTCCTCCTCTCGCCTGATGCAGTCCAGCCTCTTTTAATAGTTCTTCACACCCTTCCTCCAGAGTCAGTATACCCACAGTTTACCAACCAGAAAGAGGAGGTACACAGAGGAAACATGAACAGTGACTCAGTGGAAGGTTACAATGAGAACTCAAAATTCACTGGTCGTTCAGGAAAACCTGCTGAGTTAAGTGTGGTTCTACTTGGATGCTCCTCCTTCCCTTCAGGGAGACCTGTGAGTCTAAGCAATGAGTGCCTGGGAGGAAGGGCTGTGGACATTGCCTAGACAGAGGGCCTGGTAAAGTGACCTTCCTGCTCTTTGGCAGGTCAAGTCCCTGCTTGATAAGAGCTAAGTTATCACAAAGGAAAATAAGGATCAGTTCAGTTAAAGAGATAACCCAGGAAGTTTGGGATGGGGAAGGAGAAAAAAGCAGTTTAGTTCTAACCTCACGAGGAAGCCCAGGAGAGGCATGTTATCATCGAGCTATGCAGAGGAAGTTAGAGTCATTAGCAGAACACTGGGGCCTCTCTTTCTTCCTACTTTGATAAAACCCTCTGCCACCTGCAGCACAGTGCTGCTCTAATAGCTACAGGGCCCTCCACTGCCAGCCACCTCCCACTCATCTCTGTGCTTGGCTGGTTCTTTACTGCCTCCAGAAATAAAAGTTAGATATGATACTTATTATGCCAATAATCACCACCTGGTAACGTAAGTTCCAGAAGCACAGGCCTCTTCTTACAAATAGCACAATCTTCAATACAAAAGGAGAGAACTCACCCTCATCCCTGCCCCCACCCCTGGACAAGCACAGATTAAATTAAGAATTCTTAAAATTCCCAATGGTGTCAAAAGCATTTAAAGTTGCCAGGTCAAAGATTCATTTTTGCAGCAGACAACCACAAAGGATTTCAGTATTATATACAGTGGAAATGATTGCAAGAAATTCTAAATATGGACAGACAGTAATTTAAATCCTTTTTCTAATGGCTAATACTATATTTTCAGTTCAATATCTGATTCTAAGTCAGGCTCCAATTAAGGAAAGCAAGACCCAGTTTTCTGGTTCCACTGGGATTTACTTGTTCAGGGATTACCTGGTCTGCCAGTTGTGAATCTGTTTCCAGTCAGTTCTCTGCTGGAAATCCTGTCGTGACTAACAAATGTGTTTCAGAACAAGGAAACACCCCGATTACTAGGCGTCAAGGGGGAAGTAAAGCCCCAAACAAGCCACTCTCACTCCTGGCCTGGTGCTTCCCCGCAGGCCACTGCTACTGTCTCGAACCAGCTGTGGGAAGTTGGCAAATCAATCTACCTAGGTTTTGATTTCCTTCCCTCTAGCCCAAATGTCCATGACAGAGAGACATGAGGGAAAAACAGTCCCTCTTCCTCAGTTGGATATTCTGGTGTCTCTCTGTGATACCTGAAATTACAACAAACTACCTGAGTCTACGGGGACAAGCCAATGTAGTTAGGATGGAAGGGCAGGAAGAGAAAATGAACTCAGGTTCTGAGCTGCTGAATTAACCAGCATTGGAGTCACCCTATCCCCAGATTTCTTGTTATTAGAAATACTGTGTGTGTTTTAAGTCATTGAGTTGGCTTTCCTGATTCTTGAAGGTGGAAACATTCTAACTGGTAACACTGACCTAAAAAGGTTGGCATATCATGAGATTTATGCAGCATGAAAGGCAGAGTTGGATCTCTATAATTTAAACAAATAAACAAAACAAAATACCCTGTTCTTGTTATTGAAACATGAGAAAGGCTTTAGGACAGGTAAAGGATAGGTTACAAGAAGTGCAGCCAGTGGATCCACACATTTAGCAATTCAATAAATAAACTTGGACTCAGAAACTAGCCTGGATAAACTAATGGTGCTTCATTTCAGAAATAGTAATTAGAAGATGACTATAAAGACAGCCTTTTTGTTTGTTTGTCTGTTTGTTTGTTAATCTTCACCAGAGGATATTTTTTCCATTGATTTTTAGAGAGAACGGAAGGGAGGGAGAGGGGAGAGAACACACACACACACACACACACACACACACACACACACACACCCCAGGCACGTGCCCTTGACCAGGAATCGAATCTTTGACCCTGCGATGCGAGGATTGATGCTCTAACTACTGTACCACACAGACCAGGGCAAAAAGACGTCTTTATGTTCACAACAATGCTATGAGGTAGTTACACTACTATTCTCATTTTACAAGCAAGAGAACCAAAGCACAGAGGAGCTAAGTAACCTGCCTGAAGTCACCCCATCCAGGGACTTTCCTCCACCTGGAACTCTCTAGTTTTCACTAAAAACTGCTACACATAATTTGGATTTCAACTTAAATACATATCGCTTCCTTAGAAAAAGGCTTCCTTGATGTGTCCAAATAAGGTCCAAAGCTCCTATTATATCCACTGCATTCTGTGCTCTATTGCAGCAGCACTGTGTACACTTGTGACTATTTACATTTGTCTTTCCCAGTGGACGTACAGGCCCTGAGAAGATTCTGTCTTGCCCTCCACCATACAGCATTTCCAAAACTGAGTACCAATGCCTTGCCCATAAGAGGCTCCCGAGTCTGATAGATAGCAAGTTCCCTACAATGCTAAGTGGGAGGCAGAGAGAGGGATGCAGAGGATGAGGGAAGGTTTTGTGGAGGTGTCCCTGGAACTGAGCTCTGAAGGATAAGTAAGTCAGGAAAAAAAGTAGTGAGAAGAAAGGTGTTCTAGGTAGACAGAGCATAGGTACATGTATAGAGAAGAAAGAGGTCATAAAACTTTAGGGGAACTACCACTAGCTCACTAAGGCTGGAGTTTGATATTAGGAAGCAAAAAACGAAACATGAAAAATAGGAAGATTCAGTCCACATTCAAAGATAGGGGTATGTTGTATATACCTCTAAAATCTATAATAATAAAAGCATAATATGCTAATTAGACCGGACAGCCGAACGTCCTTCCAGACGTCCTTCCGAACAACCTTCAGGACGAAGCCGGGGTTGCGAGGGCCAAGTCCCTTGCACGAATTTTGTGCATTGGGCCTCTAGTAAGCTAATAACAATGGATAAGATGAAAGCACTTCCTGTACATCAGACACCAGGCTAAGCACTTCACCTGTATAATTTCATTTCATCTTCACAATTACCCTGAGTATTATTATGCCCATGAGGAAGTAAGATCACACACAGCTAGTACCAGTAAGTACATGGCAAAGCCAGGCTTTGAACCGCAGGTACAGTATCTGATTCCAAAGCCTGTGCTCTTAACCACAGAGTCTAATACTTGTCTAGCTTACTGTGCATTGATATAATCGTATATAGTTGTATGTAATTCAAACAGTAATTATCTTGATTTTACTGGGAAAACTGGCTATTTAAAGGAAGCCCATATCTTCTTCATTAGGCAAATCATAAACACAAATATTTTATACACTGAGTTTGCTTGAAATAAAGTATATAATTAGTATTGAATGTACTAGAACTATGTTACCTTTAAACCAGGGGTCCTCGAACTTTTTAAACAGGGGGCCAGTTCACTGTCCTTCAGACCGTTAGAGGGCTGGACTATAGTTTAAAAAAAAACTATGAACAAATTCCTATGCACACTGCACATATCTTATTTTGAAGTAAAAAAAACAAAACGGGAACAAATACAATATTTGTATTTGCATGTGGCCTGCGGGCCGTAGTTTGAGGACCCCTGCTCTAAACCATCAAAATTATGCTAAACAAACAGAGCTCGTTGGTTTAAGTCTTCTCATCAAAACTAACCTTCCTAAGGAGAAGTAAAATGTTTCCTTAAACAACTCAATTATTAAAAATGGGTGAAAAGGAAAGGAAGTAGTTAATACAGAGGAAAGATGATATCATTTGCTTTATGCATGGTAAAAGGATAATATGACTGAATGTGTTTACAAGGCTAGATATACACTGTATGTGTCAAATTAAAACATGAGCTAGAAAATTTACCAGTTAGAGAAAGTCTTGGTTCAAAGAACTTAGTGTTTTAAGAAGACAGTTATCAGCAAAAACACAAATGTACTAAGACACAGCTAATGGATTATTAATAAATCATTAAAACAAACTACGGGGAGATCTTCTTTGCTTCCTAAAATGTCTCATAATATACAGCAAGAGTTCACAGACTGATAATAATTATCATAGTTACACTTGATTAAATACATATTAGTATCAGGATGTGTTTTTTTTCTCTTCACTTTTTTATTGAATTTATTGGGGTGATATTGGTTAATAAAATTATATAAGTTTCAGGTGTGCAATTCTATAATACATCATCTATATATTGTATTGTGTATTCATCACCCTGAGTTAAGTCTCCTTGCTTTACCATTTATCCCCCCTATAATGTCAGGAGTTTTAAGAACAAGATCTCATTTTGTTCTTTTAAGGTCCTTCTCATAGCCACACTTTCAGATGAGCTAAGACACAGAGTTTAGATAAAGTTGCTCAAGGTCACAGGAAGACGTGACAGAGCCAGGATTCACACACAGGTCTGTCTGATGCCAAAGTGGGTGGCTTAGTTGGTTGGAGCATGGTCTGGTACACCAAAAGGTTGCCGGTTCATTCCCTGGTCAAGGTGTACGCAGGGGACAACCAATCTGTTTCTCTCTCTCTTTAAAAAAAATCAGTGAAAAAGTATATTCTTTGGTGAGGATTTAAAAAAAAAAATCCCCATAACTAAATTCAAAATAGACAAAAGAAGAATGTCAGTGCCTGTTACTGTGCACTGAGGTGTGTACACATTATGTTTTAGTGGGAGATAGGAAAAGAGAAGTCTCAAGCATTTCCTGTGCACAACTTGCAACCAGCCAACAGAGATAACAGGATTTCATGCATTGCTTTGGACTACCAACATTTTTTCAGCCTCTTGCATTTCACTAGGGCATAAAAAGCATTAAAGCAGGAGTCGGCAAACTTGTTCTGTAAAGGGTCTAAATATCTTAGGCTGTGTGAGCCCTACGCTCTCTGTTGCAAATACTCAACTGTACCATTTTAGGGAGGAAAAAAAAGCAGCTATAGACAATACATGAATGAATGTGGCTGTGTCCCAATAAAGTTTAATTTACAGACACAGAAATTTGAATTTCCACAAGTCACAAAATATTATATTCTTTTTTTTTTCAACTACTTAAAAGGTACAGCTGTAGACTACAGAAAAGCAGGTTGTAGGCCAGAGAGCATCTGCTAACACTGCATTAAACCAAAGAAGTACTGTCAGTCAGAAGAGATCAAAGGAACAGCAGTGAACAAAAAAGCAAGGCCATGGCCTTTTTCTTGACTCAGTTCTGGTGCTACTGATTCTGGAGACCTGCTTGGACCATCCGCCCACTCCTGCTTGGGGAAGGTGTCCCACTTTGGTGTTCTCACTAAAACTTGGGCCTATCTCTATCCTATCACTTACCATAATATATTCTGTGGATTATTCAATTGTCTTTATCTCCCCAAATCAAGAGCAAGGATGTTTGTTTATTTTTAGTCTATAGTCCTAGCTGACATGGTGCTCAAGAAAACAAAAACAAAAGTTGGGAAGAGTGAGAAGGAAAATAAAAGAGGAAGAAGCTCAGAAGCCTTACCTTTATACAGACAATAGATACCAGAACAAGGGCTTGATAGTGATTCAGTGACATATACCTAAGGAGTTAAATCAGTGGTTCACCCACTTTTGCCACCTGTCAATAATCTATGTTGCTTATGTCCCATAATATGCACTTTTGCCTCCCTCAAGGCCAGGCATCTGACTAATCTGGATAAGAAAGATTTAGGTATTAATTTAAAATGACCATGGGTCTCTGGAAAAGCTTCAGAGTACCCTGGGGTTCTCTGAACACAAATGGAAAAACTACCGTCCTACACTACCCTCAAAAATGAATGATGGCCTCAAATTGTTTAAAGGAAACCTGAAAAGCCACAATTATCATAAAGAATATGAAAATCAACATGGAGAAGTCTACCTTATCACTACATGAAACACAAAAGAGAAATAAACTTATCTCAATCCCTCATGCTTGGATGGATGATCCTCTACTGCAGGGCCCTTAATCTTTTCCATGCCATGGTTCTCTTTGGCAGTCTGGAGAAGCTAGTGGATCTCTTCTCAGAACAATGTTTTTGAATGCATAAACTATTATGCAGTTTTAAAAAGGAAACCCGTGGGGGCACCGTGACACTGCATGACATGCAGGTGGGATGGGCACCCCCTGTGGCTGGGCAGCAGGCAGTGGTGAGGGGCAGGACCGCTGCTGCTGCCCCTGGCCTGGGGCTGAGTAGCAAATAAATAAACAAATCCATTATAATAATAATTAAGCCACATTACCGCCCCTATCACTTTCTGTCTTCTTTCCCTGCTTTATTTTTTCTGTTTAGCATTTGTTACTATCTACTATACTATACATGGTATTTTACTTGTGTTCTCTCTTTTAGATGTCTCCCCAATGGAAACCTAATTTTCATGAGGGCAGGAAACTTTATCTATTTAGTTCACCACTCTATTCCCCAAACCTACAAAATGCCTGGTATATAATAGATGCTTAATAAATATTTGTTGAATTATTAAAGAAACTTCCTATGTCCTACAAACTAAACTCTAAGATGAATCAAAGACAGTTGGACCTGTCATCCTTAAGAAAGATAATATACAATACTTCATATATACAAACAACTTCTTGGTAGACACTGGAATCCTTTTATAAACATAATCTCATTCATCCACAATAAACTTAATTATCTAATGACAGGACAAAGAAACAATGTGAGGTGGAGAAGTCAAATGCCTTAAGGTTAGTCAATAAACAAAATCCATGAGCCAGGTCTCCTGCTTATTAACTCTGTCCCTTCACTTTACCCTCTGCCCTCTGAAGCTCTTGTTGCATTTCCTTAAAGTACAGTCTCCTTCCCACTGAAGATATCTAGTTGCACACTAACAGTAAGAAATGCTTTCAGGATCTGAGCACACTCATTCACTGCAAATAGCTACACACTTCTTTGCAACAAGGTTCTAGAATTTCCAACATCTTGCCAAGGCAATTCTTGAATAGAGGAAATGGTTTTCTTTTAAAATTCATCCTAATCACAATAAATTAAAAGGTTAATAAAAATTTAAACCCTTAGACATAAAAGAATGTCTCATATAGTCCCCAAAGGAAGGAAGTTTAAAGTCAAGACAACTCAAACCACTAGAGAAATGTAATCATTTCTACCAACTCTGTAACACCACTCTATAGTGTGTGATAAATTGGAAAGGCAAACCAGAAACCAAAAAAAAGAAAGGGGGGAGGAAAGATGAGGTTAATGATGAGGTCACTTAATGTGAAAGAAAACAGTGTCCTCAGACTGTTTCATAACTAAGCAAGCAGTCAAAACCTAACAGGAAGGCAGTCTGTCCCCTTCTTGTGGCTAAAACAAATGTCAGCCTGCTCTCCACCCCATTATTTGCCAAAATGCAGAGCTGAGGAAATGCGCTTATATCATGAGAGGTTTTGAGATACTCAAGCCCCTCTGCTTAAAATGTAACTTTGTAATTCTGCTTAAACATCAGAATTTTCCATATTTGTGGATCTTCCTATACACAGGACAAGAAAATGTGAAGAAACAGGTTTTTTTATGTATTTGTTTTTAATATAAGTGCTAATAAACCAGCAATAGCTGGTCATCAATAGAGGATGACAGAAAGTTCCACAGCAATGATGCGTATTAATAGGATTTCAAATTGAGAAATAAGGGGGGAGAGAAAACATTTTTCACATATGCTTGACTCCAGCTCAATGGGAAAATATTAACCTAGAGCCGTGGTCTGCAAACTGCGGCTCACGAGCCACATGCGGCTCTTTGGCCCCTTGAGTGTGGCTCTTCCTAAGCCTTAGGAGTACCCTAATTAAGTTAATAACAATGTACCTACCCTATATAGTTTAAGTTTAAAAAATTTGGCTCTCAAAAGAAATTTCAGCCCTGATCGGTTTGGCTCAGTGGATGGAGCGTCAGCCTGCGGACTCAAGGGTCCCAGGTTCGATTCCGGTCAAGGGCATGTGCCTTGGTTGCGGGCACATCCCCAGTGGGGAGTGTGCAGGAGGCAGCTGATCGATGTTTCTCTCTCATCGATGTTTCTAACTCTCTATCCCTCTCCCTTCCTCTCTGTAAAAAATCAATAAAATATATTAAAAAAAAAAAAAAAAAGACATTTCAATTGTTGTACTGTTGATATTTGGCTCTGTTGACTAATGAGTTTGCCAACCACTGGCCTAGAGCAAACATTATAACCAACTGCTGGCTTCTTATATGGTTCTAGTTCTAATCCTTAGAGATGTATGCTTTTGAACTAATCAGGTAAAAACTAAAATAATTTTCTAATTACTTACAGTGCTCTAGCTTTGTAATCACACCAAAGAGAAAGCTCTGAAGATATTAGGATAAAGGCCACAATCACAGAGAACTTATATTCAACTTTCTCTTGCAAAGTTTTACAGTGTTGTTTCAACATTACAATATCAGAGAGGTACTTCTCACTTTAATAAGCTTTTTAAAAATGCATTAATTACATAACTGAATAAAAAGGAAATTTAAAACTTCACAAATTATTTACATTATTCTAAATTCACTTTCTGACTGACAGTGAAAATTAGAAGTAAACTAAATATTCATTTAGTGGGACTAGTTAAATAAACTGTGTTTTCTCCATTCTATGGAATACTATACAGTCATTAAAAAGAATGAGAGAGATCTCTAAGTACACAAATGGAAAAATTTCCAAGATACCTTGTTTGTTATGGGAAATGAGCAAGCTGAACAACTCTTAGTGATTCTGCTTATGCAAAACATTTCTTTGAATCTGTACATATATTTGCTTTTAAATGTTTAGAACAAGATCTAGAAGAATATATGCCAAATTCCTAATAGTGATCTAGTCTAGGAGGGCGAGAGAAGTGAGGGAGCTTTGGGACGATATTCACATCATACAGTATAAATGGCTTAAATGTTTTATAAGATTGTATTAATATATTGCTTATGAATTTAAAAGTCTTAATAAAGGAAGAAAGAATTAGATAATTATATAAAGGGGGAAAAAGATGAACATTTGCTTGACAGATACTAAAGTCTATTAATGTCAGAAACAGATACAGAAAGAGATGAAAGTGTGTATGTATGTGCTACGTATACATACTTACCTTTCCTGGCTTAGTCTGCTGAGAGCACCTGGAAGTACTGATATCCTATAGCAATGAGCACAACAAACTCCTTCAATAGAGAATATCAAATGTCAATTATATGTAAAGTATGCTGGGAAAGCTACAGAGATGAATATATTACAGGCCTGTCCTTGAAGAACTCACTGTCTTGTTGTAAACAGCTAACAACAATACAAAGTTGATTAAAACCAGTAAGAAATAGAGGTACATACTGAGGTGTAGTACAAGAGAAAAGGACATTAATTCCTCTGTAGAATCTGGCATTGGAACTGGAATTTTTGTCTTCAACTTTTTGTTGTGGAAAGTTTTTTAAATATACAAAAATAGGGGAAATGGGTAAAATGAATCCCTATGAACTTATCACCCAACTTCATTATCAGCTCAAGGTGTGTCATCTGTTTCCCCACTCTCTCTTCCCACTTTCACGCCCAGATTATTTCGATGCAAATCTCAGACATCATAGCATTTCTTCGATGACAATTCAATATGTTTCTCTAAGAGATAGGGACACTTTTAAAAATACATGACAAAAAAACAACATGACAACAATATTATCCCTCCTAAAATAATGAACAGTAAATGCTTAATTTCTAATTTACAGTCAGTTGAGTTGGACTTCACAGAGATGATTTTAATAGATGGTGAATGAGAGGAAGGGGATTCAGGCTGAGGAACAACATGTGCAAAGCAAAGAAATGTGCAAAAGTGAAAGGTAATAAACGTCTGGTTCAGGGCTGTGGCAGTGGAAGTGGAAAGGAAATGGCAAGTATGAGTCATTGTGGAGGAAAACTCAACAGGATTTTTCCACTTGAGGATAGCATGTCTATCTTCTCTGCATTTCTGGTTAACAGTGTTCGGTCATTTTGAACCATATAGAACAGCGTCAGAAAACCAAGTCCTACTCTCATCCAGCATCCTATATAATAAAAGCATAGTATGCAAATTGTCCCCTTGACGGACCAGAGTTCTTCCAGGAGTTTGACCAGGAAGTGGGCCAGCCAGGGAAAGGGAGGGAGGCCCCTGGCCGGCAGCCAGCAGCCACTAGGGACCAGTGCACTGGGCCTCTAGTTTGTAAATAAAGCTTTATTGGCACACAGCCATGGTTTCACACATTGTCCATGGCTGCTTTCACCCTACCGTGGCAGAGTTGAGTACTTGCAACAGAGACCCTATAGCTGCAAAGCTGCAAATATTTACTATCTGGCCCTTTATAGAAAAAGTAAGTTTCTCTAAGAATTTCTTTTTCTGTTTCATTGATATTTGGTTGTTATTTTGTTTATTGTCTTTCTCATCTCAAGGTAAGGTCAGGGATTTTTGTGTCTGTTGTTCACTGCTCTATCCTTAGTGCCTGGATCAGTGCCAGACACTTATTAGGCACTCAGTAAGTAACTGTTGAATGAGTGAATCCATCAGTCTTTTTGTTTCTCTTCTGCATTAGACACTGGAGCTTCTTGGGGGACAAGGATAGGTGGCAATGATGCTATTTTCCCCGCAGTGAAATTTGGAAAATTTGTTTTTTCAATACAATGGAGTTTTAAGCAGCAATTAAAACTTCTAGTTATGATGAATAAACAAAAACTAATTATGAAGACCGTAGAAATGTGGGAACATGTTTATGATAGGTCAAAATCTTATGCACACTGCCTCTCTAAAATCTATCTGAATATGGACAAAGACTAGAAGATAATGCAAAAATGAAGTCATTGTTTTAAGATAGTGGATTTTTTGGGTGTTTTTTCTCCCCAAAATTTTTTTTAGTACTACAGGCATACTTTGGGGTTACTGTGGATTTAGTTCCAGACCACCACAGTAAAGTGAATATAGCAATAAAGCCCGTCACAGGAATGTTTTGGTTTCTCAGTGCATATAAAAGTTATGCTTACACTATACTATAGTCTATTAAGTGTGCAATAGCATTATGTCTAAAATAAACCACGTACATACCTTAATTAAAAATGCTACATTGCTGCCGAAACCGGTTTGGCTCAGTGGATAGAGCGTCGGCCTGCGGACTGAAAGGTCCCAGGTTCGATTCCGGTCAAGGGCATGTACCTGGGTTGCGGGCACATCCCCAGTGGGGGGTGTGCAGGAGGCAGCTGATCGATGTTTCTCTCCCATCGATGTTTCTAACTATCTATCTCTTTCCCTTCCTCTCTGTAAAAAATCAATAAAATATATTTTTTAAAAAATGCTACATTGCTAAAAAATACTACATTGCTGACCATCATCTGAGCCTTCAGCAAGTTGTAATCTTTTTGCCAGTGGAGGGTCTTCAATTTGTAAAAAGTATATCTTGCCTGGCCTGTGTGCTCAATGGTTAGAACACCACCCCTCCCTTCCATTTTCTCTCAAGAATCAATGGAAAAAATATGCTCAGGTGAAGATTTAAAAAAATAAATAAAAAGTGCAATAAAACGATGTATGACTGCATTGTTTTCTCATATTTTTAAAATATATAATTTTTCCATGCCTTCTCTTCTTCCCACCTCCCACCATGTCCAGAAATCTAATCTTTAGTGTGGATCACAAATAATGCAATAATCTAAAATTAGAGTTTATATGGAATCTCGGCATTGGAAAGATTGATGGGCATTATGGATCGATGTTTCACTTTATCTTATGATAAGCTGCTACAATATGCCTTCTAGCAACAAGTATGCCTGTAAGCATCCTTGGCTACAGCCTAATTTGGATTTATAAGTTTTCATTTAGACAAAAGCCCTTTTAATTGAAGTGGAGTATGAACAGGCTTGGTGGAAAGGAGTAGTTTGGGTGAGAACATCTTATATTTGTGTTTTCTCAAAGCATTGTTCTTCCCTTCTTATTTGGAGATGCATGTTCTGGTTAGCTTTTTCCATGGTGTCACAGAAAGGCAACATTTTCTCCTGGATTCAGTCATTTGGAGTAGTCATTTGGCTTTCTTCCCATTTCACTTTCAGGCTGCCTTTAAAAACAGATAAGTGTATTCTTTGTACCTCTGTTTCTCCATGTACAAAATTGTTGTTCTCTCATCTCCCAAGGATGTGGTGAGTTTGCAGCCCTTTGATCTAAATAGACTTGTGTTTATTCTACCAAACTACATTTCTAAGTTATACATAGTTGGATTTCCAGCCATTGCCTCTAGGCTTCATCTGAGTATCTTGTCGGGGCAGCACAAAACAAAATACAGAAAGATTCCAGTTTCAGAAGCTTCCTCAAGGGCATTATCTCCCAGGTGCAGCAAATGGGAAGATGATGAAGTACCTTCCCTCATTTAATTTAAAGTAAAACCGAAAGTCCTTCCAGTAGTCACAAGAGTCTACGTGATATGACTCCCTGTCCCGCTTACTAATCTGACCACCTACTTCCTTGTAGGTCACCCCATTCTAGTCATATGGACCTCTTGCTCTTTATGTCACATTTTACTGTGTTCTTTTTTTTTTTTTTTTTTTTTTACTGTTCTTTTAACAGCCAATGACTTTCCTCTTCATACCCAATGAAAGTTATTGATTTTGTGTGTGTGTACAATCTCTTTTCCTTGAGTTGAACCTAGCTTTCTCCAAAGGCAATTCCTGGTGTTAAGTAAAAACTTCCTGTCAGAGCCTACTGTTTTGCCAATAAATGATAAAGGATGTTGTCAGCTAGTATTAATACTCTGCTTATGAAATTGCAATTACTGGTGCTATATTTTGTGAAGTTCTTGCCATATAAATGGCACAAGTAACTTGGTAAGTTATGGCTCCAGAGAATTCTTTACATAGTAAGCCAACATTTCTTTTTCCTTCTCAGAGGAATATATATAACATTAAATTAAGTTTGTCTTGGTTGCCATACACTTTAAACTGAGCTGGTTTTCCTGCCTGTGCTGAGACATATTTATGGGAATATAATTGATTTCTCTAACAGTATGGAGATAGAAGGAGTAGCCTTTTCCTGCCTTAGTCTTGTTGATGACTCATGGTCTTGAAATAATTAAAGAGCACTTATCACATGCCTTATTGCTTCATGATCCTTTGATAAACTACCAAAACTCTTACCAAATGCCTTCAGATTTTAATGGCATGTGTTTACTACATAGCACATTCCACAAAATACTTAAAGTCTGATGCATATTCTTTTTAGTCCAAATTTCAATATTTTCCTGACCAACCATGTTCTTTTGATTCTATTCTCAAGCCTGTTTATCATGTTTCTTGTTTTTGGTTGTAAACTTCCTCAAACAGGTGATATGCTGATAGGTAACCTGAACTCAGTTTCAATAGCTTTTATAATTATGTAGTAGAGGCTTTTAAATGTTTTTTTCCCCTATGAGCCTTCCTTTTTTCTATTACACATTTGCTTATTTATTCATCCATCTATTTTTCTGTTTTTCTATCTAACATTTATTGGACATTTATTAGGTATTAGTTGTGAAACTTTCTTGGCCCTCTTCACTGTAGCCCTGACTTTAACAATTTCTTGTTTTCTTGTTCCATTTTTCTTTTCCATCTTCACATGGAATATTTTCGAATACTCTGACAACTGTCAGTTCTAATTAATAAAGTTAATGTCTTCAGTAGATGATTCTCTTTTTTAATGATAGAATTATACTTGCCCTGTTTTATAAATAGGTCTATTGCAAACAGGACATAAATGCGATTTTCTCCTTTTTAAAAAAAATATATTTTATTGATTTTTTACAGAGAGGAAGGGAGAGGGATAGAGAGTTAGAAACATCGATGAGAGAGAAACATCGATCAACTGCCTGCCGCCTGCACACCCCCTGCTAGGGATGTGCCTGCAACCAAGGTACATGGCCCTGACCGGAATCGAACCCAGGATCCCTCAGTCCGCAGGCCAACTCTCCAACCACTGAGCCAAACCAGCCAGGGCGATTTTCTCTTTTTTGCTACCTTTCTCATTATTACTGCAATTGACTCACGGTAACTTCAGAAATGGAGAAACTGTCACTGTCAAATAGAAATACAATGTGAAAAACAGTTTCATTGAGATGTGGTTTGCATACCTAACGTATCATTAGGGGTCTTGTATAACCCAAAGACTGCCTGCTAAAAGCACAAAATTTCTTTGAAATTCTATGTTTAATCTTGAAAAAAATTTTACATTCAGCATTTTACTCATTATGTGTGTGTTCAAATATAAAATTTATTCGTCCCTACTCCCCTGACCCCAATTCCAAGTAAAACTGTTCTTGGAGTGCTATTTATCTGGTGCGATCCTATTACACTGAGTTATATGGGTACTACTTCTAGAAGCAAAATTCTGTAATCTACTTCTCAACTTTAGATGCTATTCCATACACTACATATCCAGCACCTACTTTTCCTCTTAGCTCCAAACCCATATATCCGAGTGCCTATTTGACATCTGCATTTTTAAACTTTATTTTTATTGTTGACATTACACCCAGTACCCCACCAACATCTGCATTTGGATGTTCTCTCAACAAATGGTATTGTCATATCTAATCCATTAGCAAGAGCTGTTGATTCTACTTTGAAGCTATCTTGAAACCATTCCCATTTCTCCTGTTTTCTTTACTTTCTCTGTAGTCCAAGCTGTCAGCATCTGCATCATGTAGTAGCCACCCAACTGGTCTGCTTCCACTCTCCCTCCTGTTCCCTATGGGGGCCAGGATCCAACCTACAGTATAGGTACATCCCTTGACTGGAAATCAAACCCACAAGACCCTTTGGTGTGCAGGCCAATGCTCTAACCACTTAGCCACAAAAGCCAGGGCTAAAACCCAAACTTCTTCTTCTTCTTTTTTTTTGGGGGGGCGGGTGGGGAGGCAAACGGATTTCAGTGTTTTTATTTCAAGTTCACTGTTTCCCTTACATTTTCTAAGTTAGAACTGATAAACATGTCGGGAAAAAATCAAACCATGCATCAGAAAATAAAATTTCATTGATTTTTCAATGTGAAAGTATTATAGGAATACTAACAAAAGTGGGGAAAAAATCAGTACTTATATATTTCAATTTTTGCAAGTTTCTCCACTTCACTTTTTTTTTATTAAATTCTCACTCGAGGATATTTTACCATTGATTTTAGAGAGAGTGGAAGAAAGAGGGAAAGACAGAGAGAAACACCAATGTGAGGGAAACACATGGATTGGTTGCCTCCTCGCCTCAACCAGGGCCCGGGCTGGGGAGGAGCCTACAACCGAGGTATGTGCCCTCGACTGGAATCGAACCTGGGACCCTTTGGTCCACAGGCCAACACTCTATCCACTGAGCCAAACCAGCTAGGGCTCCACTTCACATTTAATTGCTCTTTTAAATCCATACAATCACTATATAAAGTTAACAAGTAAATGATTCAGGATATATTTCTTTATAATGTCTGAAAATTTGTGGTGGTTGGTTTTCAATTACTAAACATCTATGAAGATTTCATCTGTGCTAACCACTTAATTAGAAAAATATGCAAAGTAACATTATGATGGAAATTTGAAAATCTATTCTATCTATCTATCTATCTATCTATCTATATATAAAGAGGTAATATGCTAATTGGTCCTAACGGTGTCACAGTCACAACCGCTAAGGAGGAGGCTGCCTGCGTGTGCGTGGCGGGGCATTGCTCCCAGAGATGGGGTGGAAGCAGGGAGGTGCCCAGAGGAGGCCCGTGCCCGGGAGGGCAGGAGTGAGAGGCCTTAATGCCCCCCTCAGAAGTCCTTCACTACCCACCACTCACACTCAGAGAGCCCCACTGCTCACCTACATGGGGAAGGAGCACAGCACAGCAGAAGGGAGGTTTCCACGCTCTCCTCCTTGGGCACCATGACAGGGCAGAGCTGCCACATGGCTCCAGAGACTGGGCGGAAGCAGGGAGGAGCCCAAGGTGACTCAAGGGATTGAGGGCAGGGCTTGAAGCAGCCAGAGAAGGCCAGAGGGATCAGGGGGCTGGACCAGGTGTGCTGGAGCTCTGCATAGAGAGGTTCGGGTGTCAAGGCACGGCGCTCGATTTCACACACTGGGCTCCTAGTCCTATATAATAAAAGGGTAATATGCAAACTGACCCTAACAGCAGAATGACTGGGAATGACTGGTCACTATGACACACACTGACCACCAGGGGGCAGTGCTCAATGCAGGAGCTGCCCCTTGGTGGTCAGTGCGCTCCCACAGGGGGAGCTCTGCTCAGCCACAAGCCAGGCTGATGGCTGCCAGTACAGCGGTGGTGGTGGGAGCCTCTCCCACCTCCTCAGCAGCGCTAAGGATGTCAGACTGCAGCTTAGGCCTGCTCCCCGCTGGCAAGTGGACATCCCCCAAGGGCTCCCGGGCTGCCAGAGGGATGTCTGACTGCCAGCTTGGGCCCGATCCTCCAGGGAGCGGGCCTAAGCTAGCAGGTGGACATCCTCCGAGAGGTCCCAAACTGCAAGAGGGCATAGGCCGGGCTGAAGGACCCTGAGTGCACAAATTTTTGTGCACCGAGCCTCTAGTATATCCTATATAATAAAAGAGAAATATGCAAATTAACCATCTCTCCATCACTCGGCTACACCCCCAAGCCATGCCCACCAGCCAATCAGGAGCGAGTATGCAAAATAACCCAACTAAGATGGCGGTGGTCATGGAGCTGGAGCGAGCAGGAGGTTTGGGTTGTCCCTGGCGATGGAGGGAGCCAAGCTTCCCGCATACCCTGGCCGGCCCTGGGCTCCGCTCAAGGCTACAAAGTGTCAATTATAGAAGATAAATAAATCCCAGATACCTGCTTCTAGCCCGAAAAAGAAAAAAGAAAAAGAAAAAAAAGAGGGGCTGGGATCTTGGGTCGCCAGGGGGAATGGCCAGCCTGAAAACGGCCATCAGCCCCTCACCCAGGTTGGCCAGGCACCCCAGCAGGACCCCCAACCCTGAAGGGGCTGTTGACAGCCTGAAAACAGCCCTCAGCCCCTCACCCAGGCTGGCCACACACCCATGATGTAAGGGTCCCTGCTGGGGGGGCTTGACCAGTCTGCAAACAGCCATCAGCCCCTCACCCAGGCTGGCCAGGCATCCCAGTAAAGATCTCCACCCTGAAGGGCGTGTGGCCAGCCTGAAAACAACCCTCAGCCCCTCACCCAGGCTGGCCAGGCACCCCAGTGGGGACCCCCACCCTGAAGGGGGTGTGGCCAGCCTGAAAATGGCCCTCAGCCCCTCACCCAGTCTGGCCAAGCACCACAGCAGGACCCCCACCTTGATCGGGGACACCCTTCAGGACAAACCAGCCAGCCCCCGCCCGTGCACTAGGCCTCTATCCTATATAATAAAAGGGTAATATGCAAATTGACCCTAACAGCAGAATGACTGGGAATGACTGATCATTATGACACACACACTGACCACCAGGGGGCAGAAGCTCAATGCAGGAACTGCCCCCTGCTGGTCAGTGCGCTCCCACAGGGGGAGCTCTGCTCAGCCACAAGCCAGGCTGATGGCTGCTAGCACAGCAGTGGTGGCAGGAGTCTCTCCTGCTTCCTCAGCAGTGCTAAGGATGTCTGACTGCAGCTTAGGCCTGCTCCTCGCTGGCAAGCGGACATCCCCCAAGGGCTCCCGGGCTGCCAGAGGGATGTCTGACTGCCAGCTTAGGCCCGATCCCCTGGAGAGTGGGCCTAAACCAGCAGGCAGACACCCCCTGAGGGGTCTCAGACTGCGAGAGGGCACAGGCCAGGCTGAGGCCCCCCACCCCAGTGCACAAATTTTTGTGCACCGGGCCTCTAGTATATATATGAAAGGCTAAGCAACCAGCCAGTATGTATGACACGCACTGACCACCAGGGGGCAGACAGCAACTTTGCAGAGTGCCCTCTCCCACTCTGGGACTCTTGGGGGATATTAAAGAGCTGGTTTCAGCCTGATCCCCGCAGGCCAGGCCGAAGGACCCCACCTGCCAGAGGGACCCCGCTCACTCCACAGACGCCCTTCAAGCCGCAGTGCCACCCCAGGTGCGGCCAGCCAGGGAGGGACCACGGGAGGTTGGCTCCAGGGCGTGTCCAGCCTATTTCGCACAGTCTCGCCCTGCCGGCCATCTTCTAATTAATTTCCTTTTAATGTGCACAAATCTGTACACCAGGCCACTAATATTTAATAAGAAGAAAAGTTAAAATATTAAGAATGGAGTATATCTCATTTAATTAGAATATGTGTTGCTTTCTATTCTAGCTAATATACATTTCAGTCAGCAGCAAACTGAAGCTGTATAGTATTAATGATCGTTCAGATCACTCTATATAATCTGTGTTGTATTATATAACCTTATTTAGGTAACTGCTTTAAACATTTTGTAGACTCCAGTACTTCTTAAAGTTTTCAGTTATTGATTTTCAAATCTTCGTTGTAGGTATAAGCCTCTCAGAAGGGCAAGCATAACCACGTTTCCTGCCCAGTTGGTCTTTTCCTTTGATAACCACCCGTGTTACCCTACAAGCCTGTCAATAAGCATTTAATGAGAAGGCGCTGTGGGGCTGGAGCCTCTACAGGGGCCTAGAAGCAAACAAAAGATTAGGTTTGCCTGGAGAAGCTGACAATCAGGTCGCTGGTTTTCATGAGCATAAGCCAGCATGGGTTTGCTTAATTTTGTTTTTCATCAGCAATGACAAAAGATGTTTTTTTTAAAGGTGTACCATTAGCTCTGACACTGCCCTTAAGTTGACAGAAAAGAAAACAGTTCCCATTAACGAATAAAAAATTTGTGACAAAGTTTATGTAGAATCCTGGGGTATAGTCTCCAGAGGTTTTCATAACCACAAATCAGATTTACACTGTAAAGTACTCAGTGGATAGAGCGCTGGCCTGCGGACTGAAGGGTCCTGGGTTTGATTCTGGTCAAGGGCACATGCTTGGGTTGCAGGCTCCATCCCCATTAGGGGGCATGCAGGAGGCAGCCCATCAATGATTCTCTCTCATCATTGATGTTTCTATCTCTCTCTCCCCCTTTCTCTCTGAAATCAATACAAATATATTTAAAAAATAAAGAAATAAAGTATTAGATCAGTTATTAATTATCCATACATTAGTAAAAATGGGTTCGCCCAGTTTGGCTCAGTGGATAGAGCGTCAGCCTGCGGACTCAAGGGTCGTCCCAGGTTCAATTCCGGTCAATGGCATGTACCTTGGTTGCGGGCAAATCACCAGTAGGGAGTGTGCAGGAGGCAGCTGATTGATGTTTCTCTCTCATCGATGTTTCTAACTCTCTATCCCTCTCCCTTCCTCTCTGTAAAAAAAAAATCAATAAAATATATATATTTTTAAAAATGGGTTCTAATTTTTCATGTTTTAAGAGTAAAATGTCGCTTTCCGATCCGCCATCTGCAGTGGAGTCGCCGCCAAGATGCAGATTTTCATGAAAACCCTCACGGGGAAGACCACCACTCTTGAGGTTGAACCCTCGGATACGATAGAAAATGTCAAGGCCAAGATCCAGGATAAGGAAGGAATTCCTCCTGATCAGCATCAGCAAAGACTGATCTTTGCTGGCAAGCAACTGGAAGACGGGCGCACTTTGTCTGACTACAACATTCAAAAGGAGTCCATGCTTCATCTTGTGTTGAGACTTCGTGGTGGTGCCAAAAAAAGGAAGAAGAAGTCGTACACCACTCCCAAGAAGAACAAGCATAAGAGAAAGAAGGTCAAGCTGGCTGTCCTGAAGCACTACAAAGTGGATGAAAATAGCAAAATCAGTCGCCTTCGTCGGGAGTGCCCTTCAGATGAATGTGGTGCTGGAGTTTTTATGGCCAGCCACTTTGACAGACATTATTGTGGCAAATGTTGTCTGACCTATTGCTTCAACAAACCAGAAGACAAGTAATTGTATTGGGTTAATAAAAGACATGAACTAAAAAAAAAAAAAAGAGTAAAATGTCAGGACATTTTTGTGGTTTCCTCTGACTAGTAAGACAGGAGGGAGGTTCTTTGTGAGGATTTCCAACCAAGCCATGTACAACCAATCTGATATACGGTAGATCCTTTTCTTGCCACTGGAAGGCTCAGGACTATGAGATTAGCAATGCTCCTGTAAGAGTTCATTCAGTCGAACTTGGTAGTAACTTTTTTTCTTGACTGCTTCCAGTTCTGCATCTGTGATTTTCTTAGCAGTTGCTAAATCTTTGTAGCTTTCATGGAGACGATATGGTTCTATCATCTCTTCAAAGACTTTCCAGCTTAGCACCTTCTCACACCCGCTTCCCAAAGAAGAGCTAAAACCCAGACTTATTGTGACCTACAAGATTTTGTTGGGCTTGATTTCTACCTGCCTCTCCAGTCTCATTTCTTATCTCCCTTCCCCCTAGTTCACTACATTTCTATCACACTAACCTTTTTTCTACTCCATGAATAGTTTCTTTTCTCTTTAGGGCCTTTGCACTTGCAGTTCCCTGACTGCAGTGCTTTGATCTCAGTTGATTACTTGAATGTTCCCTGTGTCATTCAGACCTTAGTTCAGATAGGCCTTCCCTGGCTGCCACATCTGACTCAAACATGTACCTTCAGTTATTTTCTCAATTAATATATTACTTTTAACTTTTTTCTGTCACATACTCTATCTAAAATTGACTTGTTTATTTTTGTCCCCTTCCCCTCTAAAAGACTAAGTTTTATAGAAGAGGACGTATACTTTCTTATTCATTACTTTATCCTTGGTGCCCAAACATTCCTGGCATACAGTATGTTTTTAATATATGTTTGTTGAATAAGCAAACATTTTGTATGTTTTTTTTATACAGAAGACCCTCCAGCTGTGAAGATTAATCATTTGCTAATTTTTAAAGTCTAGATTCTATCAGTAGAGGGCAACATGTGAAACTATTGGCTTACTTTTTTAGGTTTCTTCCTAAAACAAACAAAAAGTCAAACACACTTGAGGACATTCGAGCAGTTTTACCTTTATGGATAATAACTGTAATAAAGGCAAAGTGTCTTAACAGTGAGTCTCAACAGAGTAATGGTGGTGGTAACGCCTCTAGGGTGCTTTCTGGATTGTCACAATGATCAGGGACTTCACTGACATTTAGTGGGTGGAAAAACAAGGATGCCAGGCATTCTACAACATACAATTCCTTTAAGTCCTGCACAATTAAGAAATGACTAGCTTCCTTCACAATTTCCAACATTCTTGTAAGTGAAAACATTCCACTCAGGGCAGAACCAGGTTTTGTAGAGCCTAAAGCTTATATAAGCTGGAGGGTCATCTATCTCTATATGAAAAAGCAGACAAAATTACAATTTCAAAATTAGGTCTAGGATTTTAAAATATCAAATATTTAGGAATACATCTAAAGAAAGATGTACAATAGTTCTTTGCCAAAAAGTGCAAAATCATTTAAAGAAGATCTAAATAAGTGAAGGGACACACTGTGTCCATGAAATTAAAAACTCACTATTTTTAAAATTTTCATTCTCTCTAAATTAATCCAGAGTCAATGAATCTTAATAAAATTCTCCAAAAAATTTATGAAAGTTGAAAAGTTGATTCTAAAATTCTTTTTTTAAATGCAAAGAGCAAAAGCTAGGTCAAGGCAATCATGAAGAAGCACAAAGTTGAAGACTTAGACCACCAGGGAACAGGCCTGTTACAAACAGATAATAGAGACGGGGGACAACAGTACAAATGCTGACAAACTGACCAATGGTACAGAACCAATAGTCTAAAAGGTAAACTGTCACATGACTTATGATCAAGGTGACAATGCAGAGCAAGGGGAAAAAAGATCTTTTAAATAAATAGTGCAGGGTTAATTGAATATCCACATGGGGGAAATCTATCTTAACCCCTCAGGCACATGCAAACATCAATTCCAGATGGACTAGATGTAGATCTAAATGTGAAAGGTAAAACCATTCAGCTTTTAGAAAATATAAGAGAACATCTTCATGATCTTAAAATAGACTAAGATTTATTTAATGTATCTTTATTGTTGAAAGTATTACAGCTGTCCCCTTTGTTTTTGTGGGGTTTTTTTCCAATTGACCTCCACCCTACACCCGCTCCTCCCAGGCCTTCATCAAACTATTGTCTGTGTCCATATGGGGGCTATGCATATATGCATGTAAGTTCCCCAGTAATTGCCCCCTTTCCCCACTCCCCTCACATTCCCCCCCATAATCCTCCACACACACACACACACTGTAAAATAAGGTTTTTTTAAATAGCACATAAAAGGCACTAAATATAAAGGAGAAAATTGGACTAAACTAAAATTAAGAATTTCTGTTCATACTAAGACACCATTAAAAGAGTAAAAAAGGAACCCACAGAGTATGAGAAGATATTTGTAAGAAAAAAACCTCCAAGTCAGTAAGAAACACAGAAAACCCAACAGAAAAATGGGCAATGACCTGAACAGACAATTCATAAAAGAGGATATTCCAAGAGGCTGATAAATTTATGAAAAAGTACTCAACATCATGAGGGAAATGCAAATTAAACCTACTGGAGAAACTGATAGATCCTCCCTTCCCCCCAGCTGGTGGGCGGAGTATGACGTAACCTGCAGCCTGGAAATACCTAAGTGACTAACCATGTACCTTATATGGACTATACATTGGACCACCAATCCACACCTGCCAAATACCCTAAGCCCTTGTCCTATATGGACAATGCAGTAAGCCACCAATCAGTGTGTGCTGAGTACACTAAGCCCCCACCCCTTCCCATTCCGCCCCTCAAAAGGCGTGCCCACCCCTGCACGTGCTGCTGTCCTCCCCTTGCCAGGGAGGTCCTTCTCCTCTAATAAAGCCTGTAGTCCTGGTTTTCGGCCTCTGTCTGATTTTTCAGAAACCATTTTACCTCCAAACAGAATGACTAAAATGAAAAAAAACAAAGAATACCAACAGTGGGTGAAGATGTGGCACAACGGGAACTCTCACCATTGCTAAGCTGAACATACTTATACCCTCTCATCCTACAATTCCACTCCTGGTTATGAACTCAAGAGAAATGAAATTAAATACATGAGAGTGCTTATATCCACCAATAGACATGTAAAAGAATGGACTATACATTGGGTCCAGTTAGACCCAATTTGGCATTCACAAGCAAAGGGCTCCATTATTTTTCTGTTCTCTTTCAAAAATAGCACTATTCATAATAGCCCCACACTGGAACTCTTCCATACGGCCATCACCAGCAGAATGGTTAAATTGTGATATAGTCACACATGGAATGCTATACAACAATAAGAACATGTGAACTGCAACTACATGCAACAACTGAATGAATCATACAAACATCTGGTTGAGCAAAAGATGTTAGATGGTCCCTGACTGGGTAACTCAGCTGGTTAGAGCATCATCCCGATATGCCAAGGTTTTGGGTTCAATCCCTGGTCAGGCCACATAGAAAAATCAAACAATAAATGCATAAATAGGTGGAACAATAAATCGATGTTTCTCTCTTTCTCCCTCCCTTCTTTCTTCCTTCCCTCCCTCTCTCTAAAAATCAATTTAAAATTTTTAAAAATAAAGTTAGATGCAAGAGTGTACATTGTATGAAGTACAAAAGGAGGCAAAACTAAGGAACGCTGTTAGAAGTTAGGATACTAGTCATCTTTGGTGGAGGGGAGAGGCAGTGATTAGAAGGGGGCATGGCAATGTTTTGGGATATTGGTAATGATCTGTTTCCTAATATAGGTATATTCAGTTTGTAAAAATTCATCAACTGTACTTATTCTATGTGTACTTTTCTATGTATTAAATTTCAATAAAAAGTTTTCTTTAAAAATGAGGTATAGACCTCACCGGCATAGCTCAGTGGTTGAGCATCAACCTATGAACCAGGAGATCATGGCTCAATTCCCGGTCAGGGTATATGTCCAGGTTGTGGGTTCGATCCCCAGTGTAGGGCATGCAGGAGGCAGCTGATCAGTCTCTCATCACTGATGTTTCTATTTCTCTCTCCCTCTCCCTTCCTCTCTGAAATCAATAAAAACATATTTTTTTTAATATATAAAAATGAGGTAAAGGGCCCTGATCAGTGTGGCTCAGTTGGTTGGTTATCATCTGCGCACCAAATTGCTGGTTCGATTCCAGGTCAGGGCACATAGCTATGTGGTGAGTTTGATCCCTGGTAGGGGTCATGCAGAAGGCAGCTGATCAATGTTTCACTCTCACATTGATGTTTCTCTCTCTCTCCCTCTCCCTTCCTCTCTCTCTGAAAATCAATAAAATTATTCAAAAAAAAAAAAAAGAAAAGATGTAGGGTCATTAAAGTAGCCTGAGTACATGTGTACATGAAGGGCCATAAAGCTTACACTTTATAATAAATCTGCCTTTGATCCTGCTGAACACATACATATGTAAATAAAAAGCAGTTTATAATTAAGCCTAGAACTAAATAGATTTTTACATTGAAACTAAATTTTCCACCATGCAATATACATTGAATTTTCCAGGAATGTAACTACTGTGTAAATAAAGGAAAGACTGTTTTAGTTTTATGTAGAACTTAAAGATTTATTCACCGTTCTAGAAAACCATACATGGGTGGCATTGCCACATATCATGAGTCACCCACGCAATACACCTGTATCAGTCTCTATCTATGGGTCATGTTCACAGAGATAAGCTAGGTGTACCTGCAAGCACCTGACGGCTACAGTTTCTAATGTGCTTTGAACATTTACAAATGTCTTCTGGGAATTTACATTTGGAAATACATATTAGCCCTCCTTTCATTTCTCCTTTATATTACAATTAAGATGTTGTAGACATGTTGGTAAATTCTATTGTCTGGGAATTTCATTTCAGGATGGAAAACGGGCCATAAAGTCTGGGAATGTTGAGAACCAGTTACAAACCATCAGCCTATCAAAAGAACTGCAAAAGAATTCTAATTCCTGAACTCGGTAGCTATTCTTTTATGCTACGTGTGTTAGCCAAATGTAATAAACTTATCTAAAATGTAATAAAATTTAAAAAAAAGAAAAAGAAAGAAAAGAAAAACCCAGCTGCCATTTTCAAGAGCAATTACCTGAATATATCTATCATAAACTAGATGTGGTAAGCAGAACAAGGGGAAAACAAGAGTTCAAACTACAAGATCTAACTGAGGCCTTTTCCAGTTAGACCCAATTTGGCATTCACAAGCAAAGGGCTCCATTATTTTTCTGTTCTCTTTCAAAAATAGCTCCACCTTCAAGATTACACAAATTAGCTCATTCTGCAGCAGGAGTCCTTACAGAGCAGCTCCTAGGAAGCACAGACAGGCTGTCTACTGTGGGAAACCAGTCATTAAAAAAAAATGAAAAACAAAAAAACATGTTTTTTACTTCTCAGTTTCACTGGGTTAGTGATAAAAGATATGTTCTATTGTTGGTAATAGCTTCTGCAATATCTCTCCCTCATCAAGAACCACCAAACAAGTAAGGATCACAGAGGAGATACCAGACCAAGCAATTATGAAAGCAGAATAATGAGGGATGTTAAGACTCAGCTGCTTCAATAGCTTCAACATGGCCCACAGCATAAAAAAAAATTCATCTAGCCTTGGCCAGTGTTCTCAATGGTTAGAGCACCGAACTTCGCACCAAAGGGTCTCGAGTTCAGTTCTGGTCAAGGGCACGTACCTGAGTTGAGGGTTCGCTGCCCACCCCAGTCAGGGCTCAAGTAGGAAGCAAACAATTGATAGACTCTCTTAATTGATGCCCCCCCCCCCCCCCCGCTTCCACTCTCTCTGAAAAGCAATGGGGAAAATATCCTCATGTGAGGATTAACAAAACAAACAACAACAAAAAGGAATTCATCTAGATATTTAACACAATCAGTTGCCAAGCTATGGATTAGCATCATTCAGTAAATTCCCAAGGGAATTCCCGGTAGCAAAAGTAGAAACAAAACATCCTCAACAACTTTGAAGAGTTCTATAACACAGATCTCTTTCTCAAATAATGTCACTTAAAGAAATGACAATTATAATTTTTTTTGGTAAAAAACTTTGAAGTCATCCTTGAATCATTTTCTTCTATCATACCTCAAATCCAATCCATTAAGCAAATTCTTTAATCTTGAAAATATACCCAGAATCTGAAGACTTCTCATCTCTACACCTCTGCTATCCTGGGCCATGCCAACATCAGCTCCCACTACATCATCATAATACTCCTAACTGGATTCCCTGCTCCCTCTCCTGCCCCTCTTTATAGGCTATTCTACACATAGCAGCCAGTGGACATTTTAAAATAGAAGTCATGCCCGGCCACCAGGGTTCAGTGGTTGAGCGTCGACCTAAGAACCAGGAGGTCATGGCTGAATTCCCAGTCAGGGCATATGCTGAGTTGCAAGCTTGATCCCTAGTGTGGGGCATGCAGGAGACAGCTGATTAATGATTCTCTCTCATCACTGATGTTTCTATTTCTCTCTCTCTCTCTCTCTCTCCCTCTCCCTTCCTCTCTGAAATCAATAAAATTATTTTTTTAAAGTTACTTGAAAACATCTTAAAAAAAAAAAAAGGAAATAATTAAAATAGAAGTCATTACCATGCCTCTTTTCTGGCTGAAACCCCCTATGGCTTCCCATCTCACTCAAGGTCAAAACCAGAGTCCTCTAATGGCCTACAAGATTTGGTCCCATTTACCTAATTTCCTCTTCCACTACTCTCCGCCTTGCTCACTTGGCTCCAGTCCACTGACTTCCTGGATGTTCCTGGAATCTACCAGTACTTGCTGTTTCCCTCTACTGACTTGCTTAAATGTGTGCTCCACAAGAACTGCTCACCACCTGAGGTCTTCCAGATGTCCTTATTCAAAACCCTAAAACTCCCTGCCCTGCTAATCCCCTTTCCCACTTTAGTTTTCCCATCTTACATACCCTTATCACTGGCTCACTCATTTGCTGCCCATCCTGGCCCTGGAAGGTAACTCTCAGGAAAGCAGGAGAGTTTGTTTTGTTTGTTTTCTAGGTGAAAGTTGTTTGTTTTTTAAATTTATCTTTATTGCTGAAAGTATTACAGATGTCCCCTTTGTTGTTGTTTTTTCCCATTGACCCCCTCCACCCCACCATACACCTCTCCCAAGCCTCTGATTTGTGTCTGTTTTATTGACTGCTCTCTCCTCGGTCACTGGTATATGATGTGCAATGTATCTGCCGACTAAATAAAATTACTATTAGATAGAGGAAGAGTTACAGAGACTTATCCAAACCCACATGGTGAGGTAAAGCCAAATAAGAGACCAAATTCTAAAGCCAAAGCATTTTGGACATGATTTTAAAGAGATTATAGCAACTTGCTGATATTTTTCCTCCAGATATAAGAATAGCGGGAAATTCTTGAATGAGCATCAAACAAAACAAAGCAAAACAAAACAGAGCATCATTCCAGTCATTTTTCTATAAAATCATCTCTTAAATGAACTCAAATAAGATGATGCGTCACCACACTGAGACATGGCATTCATTTATCAGCGAGGCTGCCTGAGAACTAAGTAAACATATCACTTGGCCTAAGTCCAAAGCATACCAAACTAATCTTATGCCAAATCTTAGTTTAAAAGAGCATTTCCCATTTCCAACCAAAGTTTTTATTTATCCAATGAGATTCTTCTTTCTCCATGGAGAGAAAAATCAACCCAGAAGATTAATGGGTGGAGTGTTCTCTCTCCCGAGAGCACGCCCGAACTTTTCCCTTCTCCATCCCCTTCCCGCATAGGCATGCATTTCCTAAACTCTGAGGAACCCCACAAGACATGCAACCAAGGAGCAATGGGCAACAGCAGCTCTTCCCAGACAAACCCCCTGAACCTGTCTCCAAGGCTCCCTTTTCTCTGACTTGTCAGTGAGTCAAAGCATCTCCACCTATGCTTGCCTATTGCTTCTTGCACCCTAAGCTCTTTCTTGTTTCACTGTCCCAGCTTTGATAAATGTACTCTCAAAATAAAAAATGAAAATAAATATTAATGGGCAATGTTTAATAATATTACAGCTATTCCTGCCTGGCTGGATTGGCTCAGTTGGTTGAACATCCTCCTGTGCACCGAAAGGTTGCTGGTTCAATTCCTGGTCAGGGCACATACCTGGGTTGCAGGTTTGATCTCTGGTCGGGGTGCGGAGAGAAGGCAACTGATCAATGTTTCTCTCATATCGATGTGGTCCCCCCCCCCCCCCCCCCCGCCCATGCATTACCTCAAATGAGGATTTTTTTAAAAATTAAAAATAAAATAGTTATTTCTATTTATAAGTGTTGTGTTTTTGTTTTTTGTGTATACTGTGTGTTTTTTAAGGAAAGATAAAGTTATCTATAATAAAAACAAAGCGATAATGATATTACATACAGTTAATGAATAATTCTCCCCATTAAAAGCAAAGGCATAAACAATTTATTGCACATTTTGGTGGCAGGGAGGAAATACAATTAAATCCATTAATAGCCACAAGAGTTTTTATGTTCCCAGAGGACCTTGGTTTCTACAGTTGCTTATTCATTTTCATCCACAGCAAACATGGTGCATGGCAGAAATGACAGAATGCTGCAGACTACTTTCCACATCTTTTAATTTTGATGAGACAATTTTATTAAACAAAAGACTTAAGGTAGCCCTAGCTGGTTTGGCTCAGTGGATAGAGCGTCGGCCTGCAGACTGAGGGGTCCCGGGTTCGATTCCGGCCAAGGGCACATGCCTGGGTTGTGGGCTTGATCCCCAGTAGGGGATGTGCAAGAGGCAGCCGATCAATGATTCGCTCTCATCATTCATGTTTCTATCTCTCTTTCCCTCTCCCTTCCTCTCTGAAATCAATAAAAATAAAAATAAAATTTAAAAAAAAATAAAATAAAATAAAAAAGTCTGCCTTCCCCCTCAGTCACCACTGATTCCTTTAAAAAAAAAAAAAAGACTTAAGGTAGATAACACTGCCACATTCCACTGGATATGAACTAAAAATGCCAAACAAAAACCTACCTGTGAAGACATTGTAAATGATAACTAATGTGAATCAGATCTACAAATATACTATCATATTCATAGCTTCACTGTAAAGATGTTAAGGTAATGATGTCTATGAATATAGATGCTTGCCCTAGCCAGTTTGGCTCAGTGGATAGAACATTGGCCTGCAAACTGAATGGTCCTGGATTCGCTTCCGGTCAAGGGTACATGCCTGGGTTGTGGGCTTGATCCCCAGTGGGGGACATTCAGGAGGCAGCCGATCCATGATTCTCATCATGGATATGTCTATCTCTCTCTCCTTCTCCCTTCCTCTTTGAAATCAATAAAAAAAATATATTTTAAAAAAAGAATATAGATGCTCAAATATTTTACAAACCTTTTATTTCTCTTCATAGCAAATCAACAAAGCAAAAACAAAACAAAACCAAAAAAACAAAACAAAACAAAACGGTATCCTTGCTGTTTCTTCCAGGAAGAAAAGTGACTTGTCCAGAGATAATCAATAAAAATTAGCTATAGGGCAATGGTGCTTTATTTACTAATACATAATACTCCAATCCAAACGTAAAATTTTACTTGTATCTCTAATTGTATATTCAACAGGGTTTCTGATTCCCTAAGACTTTAGAAGATTAAACCCCGACCCTAAACTCACCAGCAATCCTCCCTCTCTGGAGCACAACCTAAACCAAGTAAGGAAAATGATTCTTCTTCACTCCTAAAACACCCAGCTGTCACTCTCATGTTCTCAGATTATACTGCCCATTACTCTTAGTCTTAGATTCAGAGCCTATTCATTCTTGCTTAGTGGTTAGACAATATAGTTTACAAAGTGATTCCCCGATATTTCAAGTACCCACCGGGCACCACACATAGTTACTACAATATCACTGACTATATTCCTTATGCTGTATCTTACTGCCCCTGGATTCAGAGCCCATTCATTCCTTTTTTAAAAAATATTTTTTATTGATTTTATTGATTTTCAGAGAGGAAGGGAGAGGGAGAGAGGGAGAGAGGGAAAGAGGGAGGGAGAGAGGGAGAGAGGGAGAGAGGGAGAGAGGGAGAGAGGGAGAGAGGGAGGGAGGGAGAGAGGGAGAGAGGGAGGGGGGGGAGGGGAAGGGGAGGGGGAGAGGGAGGGGGAGGGAGATAGAAACATCAATGATGAGAAATAATCATTGATCAGCTGCCTCCTGCACGTCCCCCACTGGGGATCTAGCTTGCAACCTGGGCATGTGCCCTTGACCGGAATCAAACCCGGGGCCCTTTAGTCTGCAGGCTGACACTCTATCCACTGAGCCAAAACAGCTAGGGCAAGTCCATTCATTCTTAACATTTTTTATTATCCTGTTCTTCAGCCCATGGTATATTAGTAAAAGCAACAAAGCAGAAAGGAGGCATAGATAGCCATGGAGAGAAACAAAGACAAAAACAAAACTAAAACCGCTGTGACTCAGTGGTTGAATGCCGACCTATAAACCAGGAGGTCACAGTTCAATTCCCTGTCTGGGTACACGCTTGGGTTGTGGGCTCAAGCCCCACTGTGGGCTGTACAGGAGGCAACCAATCAATGATTCTCTCTCATCATTGATGTTTCTACCTCTCTCTCCCTCTCCCTTCCTCTCTCTGAAATCAATAAAAATATATATTTTTTAAAAACCTATAACAGCAAACATGAGTTTAAAAATAGCTACGCACCAGGTACTAGTCTGTACTCTTTATTTCAAGCTCTGATGTTCATTATGAGGATCGCATTCATCATAATGATCCACACTTGAGGTTAATCTGTTTAATGTATTAAGGAAGAACCAAAACATATAAATATATTTGTAGATTTCCAACCGAAATGGGAAAATAAAGTCTTGAGTCTTATTAATGGAGAAAACTAACATATATACAAAGATCCCAATGTTTCACGATAGGCCTTTAAATGTATTATCAGGTTTCTCCTGTGAAAGGACAATACAGTTTCTCTATAATCTGAGACATAAAAAGGAAAGCTTAAGGAGATAAGAGAAAAATATCAACTCTATTTAAACCCAAACCCTCAATTTTCCTTATAGAGTCGGTCAGCTTTTATTGGTGACAAATGGCTAGCTGTAAACCGGTTTAGTTGCTCTTCTGGCTGCCAAAACAGAGCTAAAGAAGTCAGCAGGTAGAATAGGGAAGCTGTCAAGTCAAGTCAGCTCAAAACAAAGTTGTGGTTTGCAGGCGGGGCCTGCACCATCTCTTCCGTTCATATAAGCTGGCAGGATGTAGAAACAGGATCCCAACTCAGCCACTGCGTCAGAGAACCAAAATATTTTGCTTTGACTTTCTAGTCTATTAAGCTTAGGGTTTGGCAGGATCTGTGTCTAAAGTGAACTCAAGACCTTGTAATCAGAATATCAATAGAACTGCCCTAATTCTAGAAAGAAAGCAGTTTTTGGAGGGTGTGGAGGAGATAGAGAAGCTGAACTGGAGGTAAGATAGCAATAATAGCAGCTAATATTTTTAACTATTTTCTATATGCCACATAAGCACTGAACTTTACTAATCTCATTTAACCCTCAAAATAAATGAGGGGTAAGGATGATTATTATGCCCATTTTACAGATCAGAAAATTGAAGCATTAGAGAGATTAAATAATTTGCCCAAGTCACTCAAATGGTAAACAACAGAGTCAGGATTAAAATCCTGGCTACTGGCTCCAGAACTGATACCCATAGTCACTATGCTATGAATCATCTCACTATCTAAAATCTGGTACTAGAGCAGCATTCTGTAATTCCAACATGATAACATATAAAGCATTAGATATTATGGGTCAATTATGAGAACCAGACAGGACTTGGGGGACACCAAGTTTAAAAAGAGAAATAGCTCTGGTGTCAGACAATCATGAGTCATGAAGACAAATCCCTGTTCCACCTACCTCTAAACTATGTAGCCTTGCAAAAATGCCCTCACCTCACTGGACTTCAATTTCCCTTTCTGGAAAAGGGATCTCAATACCTGCCTCTGAAAGTTACTGTGGTACCTGGTAAGTGCTAATTAGTCAGGTTCACGTCATTCAGGCATCAGACCAAATGTTGCCTCACCAGAGGTCTCTGACCAGCCTATCTAAAACAACCTTTCACCCGGCTGATATAGCTTAGTGGATTAAGCGTCGTCCCATAGACCAGGAGGTCCCGGGTTCGATTCCCCATCAGGGCACATGCCTGAGTTTCAGGCTCAATCCCCAGTCTCTTTCATCGATGTTTCTATCTCCTTCTCCCTTCCTCTCTGAAATCAATACAAATATATATTTTAAAAATAAGTAAATCGCCCTAGCCGGTTTGGCTCAGTGGATAGAGCGTCCACCTGTGAACTAAAGGGTTCCAGGTTCGATTCTGGTCAGGGGCACATGCCTGGGTTGTGGGTTTGATCCCCGATGCGGGGCGTGAAGGAGGCAGCTAATCGATGATTCTCTCATCATTGATGTTTCTCTCTCTCCCTCTCTCTTTCTCTCCGAAATCAATAAAAATATATTTTCTAAAAAAAATAAATAAATATAAAATAAAACAGCCTTTCTTCCAACACTCTCAATGCCCAACTCTGCCTTATTTTTCATCTTGGCACTACTCACTACCTATTTGTTAAAGATCTAGTTATTTGTTTATTATCTGTCTCCCTTCACTAACATGTACACTAGGAGATAACGAACTTTGTCAGCCTGTTTGCTGCCATTTCCCCAGCACCTAGAGCAGTGCTTGGACATAAAACATTCAATAAATATGTGTTAAATGAATGAATTGTGTAAAATAGAATTTCACTCAATAAACATTATAAATAAATAGGCACTGTTCATTCAACAAATGTATTTATTAAGCACCTACAAAGTAACTACATAAATGAACAGGATTATTTCAAATGATGATAACTAGTTGTGAAGATTTATAAACCCCCAGAACAGACTAGGCAGATGAGGGCAGCTTTCAAGGTGGCAGGTCAACTGAGTGATGACCTTAATGATACCCAGGAGCCAGCCACATGATGATCTGGGGACAGAGCATCCAGGTAGAGAGAACAGCAAGTGCAAAAGCCCAAAGGCAAGGGTGACAGTGCCTACGCCCAGCTTGCCTGGAGCCAACTGAGCACGGGGGAGAGTGGTAAAAGATGAGGCCAGGAAGAAGGGGCCACAACAGGAAGCATCTCCTAAGCCATAAAAAGGAGTTTTATTCAAAGTATGATGAAAAGTTATAGTATCTCTTATCTTCACCCACTAGAATGTATACTTTATGAAATCAAGGATTTGGTTTGTGGCACAGACTAGTAGGTCTATAAACATTTGCTAAATGAGTGAACTGGGAAGATTATGAAGAGGAGAGTGACATGATCTGATCTTCATTTTTAACTATCACTCTGAACTGCTACCAGGGGTCACCTTCTGGGAGGAGACTAGAGTGGCAGAGGATGGGTAGAATTACAAACAGTACAGTGCAATATGTTTGAGGAAACAAGAGGAAAAAGCTACACTCTAAATCTTGAAGCCATTTGGTGTTTTTCAAGAGGAGACAGGAAAAGGTAAGGAGGGATCAAATAAATGACAAGTGGCTCCTAAGCCTTTGTGTTTTCTAAACTATTAAAAAAATAAAACAAAACACTTGCTACAAAGAATATCTCACCTATGGAAAGAAGAACCAAAGGAATTCAAAGACAGACAAACACACAAAATGCTTTGGAAAGAAAAAACACCTGCCTATATCTAAGCACAATAACCAGTCTAAATTTCATATGCCAATTATATCCAAAACTAGAGGCCCGGAGCATGAAATTTGTGCACGGGTAGGGTCCCTAGGCCTGGCCTGTGATCAGGGCCAATCTTCCCCCCCCTCTGTGTGTGGGGTGACCGGTGGAGCGATCAGGGCCCCTCACTTGCACCCGCTTTGGCCTGGCGCTGCCTGCATCCACCGCCACCCAACCCTGGTTCCCCGTTCCCCGTTCCCCGTTCCCCATTGGGCGATCAGAGCTGCCGGCCAGGGAGAGGGACTGAGAGGCCAGGGGGAGGCACTGAGAGGTTGGCCGACAGGCCTTGATCAGGTGATTGGGGCCTGCTGCCTGGGGGCAGCTCCTGCATTGAGCAGCTCCTGGTGATCGGTGTGTGTCATAGTGATGGTCATTCTGCTGTCAGGTTGATTTGCATATTATGCTTTTATATATGTCTTAATAATAGACAAACATGTAAATTGACCGTACCTTCGCTACGTTAACCAGCCAATCAGGAGAGTATGCAAATTAACCTAACAAAGCTGGCGGTTAATTTGCATATGTAGGCTCCAAGCGGTGGAGCGAAGCCTCAGCCCCGGGGCCGGCTCCGGCCGGAGCCCGACCAGAGCGAAGGCCTGGGTGCCGGAGGAAAACCGGTGCCAGCAGCCTGGGGAAAGGAAGGGCTATTGCACGAATCTCTTCGTGCAACAGGCCTCTCAAATATATATATATAAATAAATAACCTGGGGCAAAGCTTGTTCACAATAAGGTTTTGAAACACAGACTGTCATTTAGGGAAGTTTTACAGCAAGTTTAGAAATCACCAAATAATATAAAAGGACAAAAATTAATGTCACACATACTCCTACCATCTAAACACCATTTTGGAGTTAATGTTTCCAGGTAGTTTTCTCAAAGATATTAAGATCAAAATTATGGTGAACAAATGGCAGGGAGGCACCAGGAAGACATGAGCAGACTTAGAAGGTAATACGGTTTAGAGGACAAAAACTAACAAAGGAAAACTAATGAGTCCTTAAAATAGGGGAGAGGCATTTTAAAATAATCTGGAAAAGGACAAAAGTATTCAGTTTAAATGACTAAGGAGAAACAATAAATATTAATACTAGAAATGCCATATTTATACAATTTTCTCCCTAAAACGAATAGAACTTTCTGGAAATGTCTAGATCTGCCCTGTCCAATATAGAAGACACTAGTACAAATAGTGTAACAAAATATGGCTAGTGTAAATAAGGAAGAGAACTTTATATTTTTTAAGTTTTAATTAATTTGAATTTTAATTGCCATATGCAACTAGTGGCTAATGTATTAGGGCAGCTTTAAAGATAAAACAGCTTATGACATAAGACATAACTGAATGTGAAATGGAATGTTTTAAGGAAGTGTTTTCTAGAAGATATATGTAAAAATATATAAGCTAAGTAACAATGTATCATCATTTACTGGCCTTTTCTACTTGTGTTACTCAAGTTAGAGGTCAGGTACTGGTGAGCTGTGACTACAGCTATTCTTTCGTTTATAATAAGATAAAAGATTGGAATGTAAGTCCAGCAGGCTTTCAAACCAGAAAACTGGTGTATGAATGGCAGTAAGAGGGAAACACTCTAGAGTTGGTACCCAGGCACATCTTGGTTTTCTAAAACCCTCAGAAGCTTTGCTGGTTATTCTTCTAACGAGGCCTAGAGAAGGGATGATTCTGTCAGTACTTGCCAATCTAGAACCCAACAACCTTGCTCAATTCCAGCCCAATGGGCCTCTGAAGGATGATATAACTTCAACCCCTGTCTTTTCTCAAGAGCCCTTGATACCACTCCGAAAGCAGTCTGGGGGAAAACCAGCTCTTGCAATCATTCCCATATCACTCCCAGAATGTGATGCGGCAGATGCAAGCCAAGCTGACTCCAAATTTCAGAGGACCCACTGAGCCGACAAGTCCAGGCCAAAGCAGGATGAGGCTTCCTGGGGTGAAGGAGTGAAGAGCCCACACATTTTCTGACTTGCACCTCCCTCATGCACACCCAGGCAAGTACTAATAATAACAGGTGGCTTACTGGCTCAGCTAAGAAAATGAAAAACTGGTTTAAAAAGAAATCACATAACCACTAATGTGTCCAAAAGATCTGTAAATCAATCCATGTAAAACGGACTCTGTGAAAGTCATTCTCTTTCTGCCTTAAGGAATCTGAGCTTCCACAGGGACGATGGATAATATTACCCCACCAGAGAGGATATCCTATTTCAACACTCAAAATGTGACATTCAAATCTCCTAAGGTACAAAGACTTTTAAAGCTAGGGAAATAACAGAAATTTCACCAGGTCTCCCTTATTTGATCAATTATATTTATTTTATATCTATCATTTAAGTACTTTCTCCTGTGGATCTACAGGTCCTATTTTATATTTATTTCCCCCACATCTTAGAATAGATGGTGAATAGAAGTATTCCTAATCAATGGATGAAAAATCTAAAGTATGGAAGAATTTGCCCTAGTATACAATAAGAATACAGAGGAACATATCCTGGCTTGCCTAGTGCCATGGTTGGCAAACTGCGGCTTGCGAGCCACATGCGGCTCTTTGGCCCCTTGAGTGTGGCTCTTCCTAAGCCTTAGGACAGTGATGGCGAACCTTTTGAGCTCGGTGTGTCAGCATTTTGAAAAACCCTAATTTAACTCTGGTGCCGTGTCACATATAGAAATTTTTTGATATTTGCAACCATAGTAAAACAAAGACTTATATTTTTGATATTTGTTTTATATATTTAAATGCCATTTAACAAAGAAAAATCAACCAAAAAAATGAGTTCACGTGTCATAGATTTGCCATCACTGCCTTAGGAGTACCCTAATGAATAACAATGTACCTACCTATATAGTTTAAGTTTAAAAAATTTGGCTCTCAAAAGAAATTTCAATCGTTGTACTGTTGATATTTGGCTCTGTTGACTAATGAGTTTGCCGACCACTGGCCTAGTGCTTTTTTGGTTAGAGGGGCAACTACCCCCAAGTGCTTTCATAAAACATTTCTACTGCAGGCCAGTCATGCCAACTTAGTCATGGCCACCTCCTTCAGCTCTAACATTTTTGTACAATAAGGTTTAACTTTAGTACCCACTAAAAAAAAATAAAAGTCTAAGGAGAAATTGTGACTAATAACTACTGAACTCTTTCCCTAAGTACACGTACAAATAAGGATATGCAAATGTGCTTTGCTCAAAGATAAATGTGATATAGTCTATAAGTGATGCAGCAGAGCACTTTTTGACTCCTAATAGTTTACACTACCGAGAAAATGTTGTATACTTGCGAAATTTAATCATTTTTTTGCCTCTCCTACTTAAGCAATTCAAAAACAGAAAACATCAGGAAAACTTCACACAAAGACCAAAGAGAAGGGATTAATGTGTTACATGGTGTCACACCACTATACATACCATAGATGACAGGTAGAGAAGTACTACTTACTATGGAGGGAAAACAATGCCAACTTCAAAAGCTGTAAATTTCATAAAAGAACTATAATAGACCTACCTGCCATTAAAAAAGCCCTAATCTTATCTCGGTTCTCACTCTCTAGAGGTGATCACTGGGAAATACAGTTGGCTTTTATGATTTAAAAAATTACTATAGGATCTAAGGGAATTTAGTAAATGTTAAATAAAGGCAGAGTATGTAACTGAGAAACAACTACATTGCTCATTTTGATTTAAATCTCTAGCGCCCTAACTGGTTTGGCTCAGTGGATAGAGTGTCAGCCTGGAGACTGAAAGGTTCCAGGTTCGATTCCAATCAAGGGCATGTACCTTGGTTGTAGGCACATCCCCAGTAGGAGGTGTGCAGGAGGCAGCTGATCGATGTTTCTCTCCCATCGATGTTTCTAACTCTCTATTCCTCTCCCTTCCTCTCTGTAAAAATATCAATAAAATATATTTAAAAAATAAAAATAAAAATAAATAAATCTCTAGTAAAGAAAAAGGGATTTTTTTTCAAAAGCAAGTTATACTTCTGTAGGAATCAAGAAAAGGAGCATGACCACCCTAACAACTTTCCAACTCTTCTCTGCACTAAATAGAGAATCACATTTCACAAGACTGAATCCCACAAAATTCTTATATATAGTTAACCTTAGATCCACAATTATGTTTACATGTCTTAAGTGCAGATATCTCACGTTTGTCTCAGTGAGTTGCACGAGACAATAATGTAATTCTAGACTATATACAGAATGCACACTGCCAGTATATTCTAAACAACATGAAGCATACCGAGGAGACTTCAAATTAACCATATGACTCTAATAATTTGAAGGGCTATTTTCTCCCCACTGGGTGTTATTTTCCACCCTGCAGATAAAACAGCATGCTTCAAAGAGCACAAGTATTCCACAAGGAGCTGAGAGGCACAAGGATGTCGGCTGAAAAACAAAGTCAGAGCAGGACAGCTGACAATCTCAAGGATTGGTCAGTAGACATGACATACTGCAAACTCCCTGCAGGTGAAAACAAGGCAGCCTGAGCCTCTCACACCAAGTCAGCATAATAATTACAGATTTGATCAGAACGTCTGGCTGTTTCTTGGGCTAATAACTTAAAACATGATCTTTTCCATGACTAAATGGAGCAGGTCAAAAATCAAAAGCAATTAGCGATTTTATTTACAGCCCCCATCCTCCCTCACCCTCACCTCCCACCCCCGTTGCACAGCAACTTCTTTCCAATCAGCTTATTCCTTTTCCATCTAACCAGCTAGAAAAGGCAGCTGTCGAAATATCACTAAGCATAGTGATAGATGTGAAGGAAGCACGGGCAAGCAAGTACTAACACACTGGTTCCATGTGGGAAGGGCACAGACAGTGCTTTTGTGTTTGAAAGATGCAGATTAGAACACTTCAGCTAGAGATGGGCCTATAAAAAAAAAAAAAGAGAGAGGCCTGCTTAGGACCAAGAGACGAACACTTGAGTTTGGTGTTGTGCTAGGGTGCTGGCCAAAGCAAACTAAACTAACGTGGCTCCTTGATTACCCTACTGAGAAAAAAAAGTGTAAATCAGTAAAGTGAATCTGTAAAGCTGAAACACAAAGGACCTGAAGAGTAGAGTGGGGCAAATGGAAAACAAACTAGCATAGTCATTAAAAGTTCCAGCTGTATATGCCCTGCAAAGACATTCCATCTCTACATATAAGGACAACTGAAAGAAACTTTTGCAAGGAGCAGCAGGAGTCCTGCACAAAAATATTTAAGTGTGACTGTTTATGTAAACAAACAGGAAACAACCCAAATGTTCATCAAAAGAAGAGTTATGACATATTCATATAATGAAATTCTACCCATTAATGAAAGTATTTAAACTACAGCTACCTTAAAAGTGATTCTCATAGCCCTGACCAGTTTGGCTCAGTGGATAGAGCGTCGGCCTGTGGACTCAAGGGTCCCAGGTTCGATTCCGGTCAAGGGCATGTACCTTGGTTGCGGGCGCGTCCCCAGTGGGGAGTGTGCAGGAGGCAGCTGATCGATGCTTCTAAATCTCTATCCCTCTCCCTTCCTCTCTGTAATAAATCAGTAAAATATATTTTTTTAAAAAGTGATTCTCATAAATCTGTTAAGTTAAAAAAAAAAAAAAAACCTCACTAAAATAGGTCACAGAACACATACAGTATGATGGCATTTACATAAACTTCAAAAACATTCCAAATTTGAAACATTTAGAGGTGCATAAATATAATAAAACTAGTTTTAAGAGACAAGGGAAATGATAAACACACAATTCAGAATAATGTTTAGCTTTGTGGGGGAAGAAGGGGATGTGGTCAGGAAGGGGCAACCTGAGGCTTCAATATACGTGGTAATAATGCTCTATTTCTTAAGCTCAGTCAACTATAGAGATGTAATCCTCATCATTTTTTAAAATATATTTTTATTGATTTCAGAGAGGAAGGGAGAGGGAGAGAGATAGAAACACCACTGATGAGAGAGAATTATTATCAGCTGCCTTCTTCACACCCTACACTGGGGATTGAGCCCAAAACTCGGATATATGCCCTGACCGCTGTGGCCTCCTGGTTCATAGGTCAACGCTCAACCACTGAGCCGCCGGCTGGGCTCCTCATCATTTTTTAACAGTCTATCTAGGGTGTGAGAGTGTGTGTGTGTAATTTTGTATGCATGAAATAATTCAAAATAGAGAGGGGGGTAATGGGCTAACAGTAAAAAGTGAACCCAAGACTCCAAGGCACAGAATCAGCTCAGAGGTGACAAACGGATCGCCTCCAGGCCCTGGTCGGGGCTTACTGAGCAAACCCAGCTCCAGTTCTATTCAAGGGGTAAACTCCAAGACACTGCATGCCGGCCCCACAGAGTTGTAGAAAGATTGCCTTGCCGATACAGAAATAAAATATCCCGAAGTCGGGCAAGTTTTACCAAGGGAAGGAAAGTCCCAGATGGTTTCAACAGATAGGAATGGACCGAATTTAGGAACAAGGCAGTCCTTTGATGTAGCCCTGCAGGGCTAGGAGAATCTGTGACCAGTTACTGGAGGGGGGAGGAGGGGGTGAAAATACACTTCCAGGCGCACTAAATGGAGAGGACTTTCACAAGACCAGAGGCAGGCGCAGAATGTGTGCTGAAGACTGACCAAAGGCCCCTCGGGCTAGCACGTATGGGCTTTACCGGCAGAGGAGGCCGCCGGGTTTGGCAGATGCTGGGCATATCGGGAAATATCAAGAGATCGACACCACATGTATGTAATGTATGTACAGCCCGCGGGCACCGGCAAGGCCGGGAAAGAGTCTGACTGACGCGGGGAAACTGCCCGTCAGGGAGGCCGGATTCGGTCAGGTCGGCGGGAGGGAGGCCCGGCTGCGAATCCAGGCCCCGCCGAGGGAGGGAAGAGGGTGGTCCCGGCCAGAGGCGGAAGGTGGGGCTGCCAGGAGAGGGCGGGGTCCCGGCAGGAAGAGCCTGGGAGGCCAGGCCTGGGCCGGGCTGGGCGGCGGGCAGCCGGGGGAGTGGAGGGAGGGGGCGCCCCCTTGGGCGATGGGACGGGAGAAGGGCAGGGCGGGGGCTAGCACAGTCCGGCCCGGCGGCCCCAGGGCCCGTCCACCCGCCCCCTCTCACCTGGGCACGCAGCTGGCCGAGCTCCGGTCCACCTCCCAGGTGGCGTACAGGTTCATCTGCACCGGGGCGGGGGGACGGCCTGGCCCCGGGCCGCCGGGGGTCGCGGAGCCCGAGGCCACCGCGACGGCCATGGAGGTGGACGTGGACGAGGACGAGGACGAGGCGGCCACCGCCGAGGTGGACGTGGACGACGAGGTGGCCTGGGCTAGCTTGGGGGGCGTTGGCTGCGGCGGCGTCGGCTGCTGCGGCGTCGGCTGCTGCTGCGGAGACTGGGCGACCCCAGAGCCTCGCTGGCCGCTACCACCCCCCGCGCCTCCGGGACCACCGCCCGCCCCTCCACGTTCCGCCATGGCCCGGCCGGGGGTGAGGGGCGCGGGGGTCACAGGAACCAAGCGACGCCGAGAGGACGCCCAGGCTTCTCCCCGGCGGCGGCGGCGAGGGCTCCACCGGTCTCCTCAGCCCGCCCGCCGAGCGCGCGAGCGAGCGAGCGAGAAGCTGCACGCAGGCGCGGGGCCTCCCGGCGCGCAGCCCTCGCGCTCGCCCGCCGCTGCCTGTTGCGGCTCGCGCCGCCGAGACACTGAGTGGGCGTGTCCGAGCGGCCGGCGCGGCCCCACCCAGCGCCGGGGCGGGGCCCGGGCGCGCGCGGGCGCCTCGCTGCCCAGGACGGGGGTCGGCGGCCCGCGCGCAGGCCGGCCCCTCCCCTCAGCTCCGCGGCGCGTCGGCCGGCGGCCCGGGCCCCCTCCCCCTGTCCTTTCGGCCCGCGGAAACCCCGCTTTTCCGGGGCGCGGCCCGGCCCGGAGGGGGTTGTGGCGGGAGCGCGCCTCGGCCCCTCAGGTCTGCGGAGCCGCAAGAACCGCCGCCCGCGGACCTGGCCGGGCTTCTCAGCCAAGACCCGCGCAGGGAGAGGTGGGACCCAGCGCCGGCCGCCGCCCGCTCCTCGTGTGGGGAGAACAAGGGACCCGAGTCCAAAAGGCCCGGAGGATTCTAGCGAGGCTCCGGCCCAGCTGCGGCCAACCTTTCTTCTGCCCCCACAGCCCCACTCGCCCAAAGAGCCATCACAGAAGCCAAGACCCCAGCCTGCCCTCCATTTCCCTCTTTTTTTTTTAATTTAAATATATTTTATTTATTTTTTACAGAGAGGAAGGGAGAGGGATAGAGAGTTAGAAACATCCATGAGAGAGAAACATCAATCAGCTGCCTCTTGCACACCCCACACTGGGGATGTGCCCGCAACCCAGGCACATGCCCTTGACCGGACTCGAACCTGGGACCTTTCAGTCCACAGGCCGACGCTCTATCCACTGAGCCAAACCAGTCAGGGCTCCATTTCCCTCTTGGAATGCTTTTTCTGCGGCGCCACTTAGGAAACATCTAAACTTCTGTTCCTCCCAAAGCCAGGCTCAGCTGGCACGTCCTCCGAGGAGTCTCCCACACTTCCCGCCCCGGAACCATCTTGAAGCGCCCGCACCTGTGGGTGCACTTACACCAACGCCAGGGGCACAGCCGCAGCAGACACCTCCCCGGCGCTGGCAAATGCCTTAACCCGAGAAAGCAAGGCCCCCGCCCCACCCTGCAGACACACCAACACCTGGAGGCGGGCGGCCGCCACCACCCCGGGACCATACAGACTCGGGGACCATCTGGGTGGAGAGCTGTGTTCTGTCGGGTAAGGACGTGGCCTCCTCTGACCACAGGCCTGTTAGGAAGCCTGACCTGGCCACTTCCCCAGCCCACTGAACCTCCTCAGCCCGGCCAGGGCTAAGCTGGCTATTTCAGCCAAGGACAGAGCAGTAAGGTCAAACCGGGCCTCCTACAAAGGCAGCCGTGGAAAAACCATTTCTGCCCGTGCTGGCTGCATCACCATCTCAGCTGCAACACAGGACCCCGGTCCCCCCTGGTCACTGGGACCGCCCTGAGGGTGTAGAAAGCGCTGTTTTAGTCCACTTGCAGGGGGACTAAAAGATGAAGGAAGATCAGGAGTGTTACATATTCATCTCTTTCCTTGGGAAACAGCTTTATTTACAAAACAGGTCTAAAATAAGAACATGAATGACAAGCCCTTGGGAATGTGGGAGCGCTGGCTCTTGGGGACCCATGTGTGAAGCCCAGGCAACCAAGCAGAGGGCCTAAAGGAGGGTGGATGTGTGAGGGGGGCCTAAAATTTGAACTCCTTGTATTTCTTGCTGCCCCCACGGCTGTCCTGAGGCTGAGCTTTCCGTTTCTTTTGCTAGAGAGAAAGAGAAACAGGTTACAACAGGTTCAACCACCCACTGATCCCCAAAACAAGGGTGGACAACCTGACACGGCCACATACATCTGTGGAAAAAGTGCTGAAACGGGATTCTCAGACTTGTGTAAGTTCCTTCCCCTCCCTGTGCCTGTTTCATCATCCTCAAGGAGGACAGCCCACCGGAGCATTTCCAAGGTTTCCAGCACCAAGGAAGCTTAGGGCAGCAGGCACTGAGTCCTCCCTCACTCTCACCACTAGAGGACACCGCTCCACTGAAAAAGGAGTCCCAGACCCCAGCCCAGGCTTCTGGTGTGAGCTCCTACCTTCTGTTTGGCAGCATGCTCAGCCACCATGTCACTGAAGTCTTCCTTCTCCACTTGTGCCTGCTGCTCCCTTACATGCTCCTCATACTTCTGGGTCATGGCCATGGGGTCCAGCTCTAACTCTTCAGGTGCCAGGGCCACTTCCACACCTTGTAGCTCAGGGGCCGGGCCCTTACGGCTCATAACCTAGAAAAGGTATCAGGAAAAAAAAGGGATCAGAGCTTTGTCATCTCCAAAGAGAGGCTCAGAAGCCCTCCCTTCTGCCCCCTGTCCAGTCCCCAAAAACAGTGTCCTCCAAGTACTCACCGTGGACATGTCATAGATGTGGGTCGATCCCATTATGGCTCCCCCAACGGTGGCTGTTCTCTTCTCCGGTAACACAGTGAACAGCTGAGGTGTCTCGCTTCTGCAAAGTACAAAGGGGTCAAGCCCAAAATGGAAGGGATGAAAGGGCCTCCTGAAGCGGAAGCAAAAGGAACACCGACAGCACCTCCACCCGGCACCCTGGAGATACTCCGAGACACCCAGGGGAGAAAATTATGCACAAGCTGCCCATGAGAGGATAGAACTGGGTTGGTGCCAATTCCGGGGAATACAGCCTGGAAGGAATACAGTGACTGAGTTAAGGGACCCCCAAGTTTAGGGTATTAGAGACCAAGACTCCCACATGCGAAGGGCTAAGGGTCAGAGGCTGAAACTTTCCAAAAGATCACTGGTATAGAGAAGCTAGCAGGAGGAAAGAGGTTACAGCAGCTCCTGCCCAACGTTGTGCCTGGAGCTTTTACATACAGAACTCAAACTCCCAGCCCTTCCACTGGTGCAAAAATGATCTATAGCCAGTCTCACCGCCTATTTAAAGGATTACATTTGAAACACAAGAGCAAATCTACAAATATCAACCCAGACCTGGCTTCATCCCTACTTCTCCCCCGGAAGAGGTGACAATCTATTCTCACACAGCAGCCAGAGCTAATGCCTTAAAATGGAATTCAGATGCTGTCCTTCCCTTTGATCAAAACCCACTGAGGCTTTTGATTGTGATTTGAATAAAGTCCAAACTCTTTACCATGGCCTAAACCCGTGGTCGGCAAACTGTGGCTCACGAGCCACATGCGGCTCTTTGGCCCCTTGAGTGTGGCTCTTCCTAAGCCTCAGGAGTACCCTAATTAAGTTAATAACAATGTACCTACCTATATAGTTTAAGTTTAAAGAATGTGGCTCTCAAAAGAAATTTCAATCGTACTGTTGATATTTGGCTCTGTTGACTAATGAGTTTGCCGACCACTGGCCTAAACAGTTCATAATCCAGCCCCTTAACTAAGTCCTGCTCACTATACTCAACTACAGTACACTTCTTTCTTTTTCTTTCTTAAATATGCAAAACTTGAGACTTCTGCTTTCTGACAAGGAGCAATAAGGACTAGATGTATCCACCCCCCTGAAACAACCCCCAAAAATGGGGAAAATAGATGTAAGGTTCTTAATACTATCTGGAAGCGGTACAATAGTGGACATGGGACAATGAGGGACAGGGATTCCTGAGAGACAAGTAACGAATTAGGTGAATCCTTCAATTGCCCAGCCTACTACATGGAGAGTCTGCAGAGCACAAAACAAGGAGGAGTAACCCATGTAAAAACCATAGGTCTCCATGAGCTGAAGGGATGAAGCTGAAAATGCAGGGAGACCGCGGCAGCTAGAGATCATAGGTCAGTGTACTGGAGAAGAGAAAGCAGCCCAGAGCCTGGAGAACTCAATAGACCTACAGAGGGTCCCCCCTCAAGTACTCAGGTGAGTACTGCATGTGAGGAAACTACCCAGGCCAGGGAGAGAACCACCTGGAAGGATTAGTGGTAACAATACCTGCCATGTACTCAGGACTGGAAATAGTGCCTCGTCCCACTAGGCAGACTAAACCTGATTAACAGGGCACTGAGCAAAGCATGCAGTGTCTTGTGCTCAGTAGTGCAGAGGACTGAACAATGCTTCCATCTAGCCTAAGAAACCTGACAAGCAAAACCTGAAAGAATCAGACTGTTTCCAAGTACTTTAACTATATCCCTGAACAAAGCTAAAGATTTACAGGAATACAAAAGTATCCTGTACCTAACAAGGTACATTTCACAGATTCTAGCATCCAATCAAAACCTAACAGGCATGCAAAGAAGCAGAAAAATAGAATCCTTAATGAGAAAAATAATCAATTTACATCAACCCAGAACTGGCACAGCAGGCACATTTGGCATTAGCAGGTAAGTACATTAAAGTGTTATTATTACTGCATTCCATATGTTCAAATGTTAAATAAGAGGTACAGAAGATATAAAAAGACCCAAATCCTATGGCTACAGATAAAGACTACATTGGATGTGATTCAAGTCAGGTTAGAAACTGCAGAAAAAAATATTAAAAAACATATGAACAGAAATTTTCTAAAAGGAAATACAAAGAGAAAAGAGATACTTGTTAAAATATTAGTAAGCAGTGGGACAACTTTAAGAGATCTAAAAGAGATGAATAATTGGAGTTCCCAAAGGAGAGAAAAGACAAAAATATTTGGAAAAATAATAGCCACAATTTTCCCAAAATTAATAAAAACTATAAATCCATATCCGCCGAAACCGGTTTGGCTCAGTGGATAGAGCGTCGGCCTGCGGACTGAAAGGTCTCAGGTTCGATTCCGGTCAAGGGCATGTACCTGGGTTGCGGGCACATCCCCAGTGGGAGATGTGCAGGAGGCAGCTGGTCGATGTTTCTCTCTCATCGATGTTTCTAACTCTCTATCTCTCTCCCTTCCTCTCTGTAAAAAATCAATAAAACATATTTAAAAAAAAAAAAAATCCATATCCAAGATGCTTAACAAAACTCCAAGAAAAAAAAACATGAAGAAAACCACATAATATTCTGTCCTACACTGCACAGTATAATCGAATTGTTCAAAACAGCGAGAAAATATTAAAAGCAGCCAGAGAAAAGTAACATGGACAGAGGAAGAAAAGGATGAAGATAGATTTCACAACAGAAACAATAAAAGAAGACACTAGAGCAACATCTTTAAAGTACTTGAAAGAAAAAGACACTGTCAATCTAGAATCCTATACCTGGCAAAAATCTTTCAAAAAGGAAGCCCAAATGAAGACATTTTTAGACCGCGAGAGCAAAAACAATTCATGACCAGCAGACTCACAACAAGAAATGCTGAAGGAAGATTTTCAAGCAGAAGGAAAATGATACCAGACATCAACCTAGATATATACAAAGAAAAGAAAGAACACTGGAAATGGTAATTACGTAGGTTAGTAATATATGATTCTTGTTATTTAAATCTCTCTAAAAGATAATTAACCATTAAAATAAATTTAACTAATAACTATGTAGTGTAGGATTCATAACATATGTAAAAGTAAAATGTATGACAAGAGTGCAAAAGTTAGGAGGGAAAAATGCAAGTACACTTTTGTCAGGTTCTTAATATTAAATGAAGTGGTATAATATCCCTTGAAGACAGATTGTGATAAAGACAGATATCCTAAACCCTAAAGCAACCACTAAAATAATAAAACACTTACAGTTGCTAAGTCAAAAAAGGAGATAAATGGAATCATAAAAAATGTTCACTTAATCCAAAAAGTGGGAAAAAGGAAACAACAGAGCCAAGAGATCATTTCATGAAAAAAGGGGTCAATTCATCAAGAAGACTTACTCCTACACGTTTACTGTGTACCTAATAACAAAGCTTCAAAATGCATGACCATGCAAAACCTGCGCCTGGCTTAGGGCCTTCACAGTTTGTACTTATAGTTCCTTCTGCCCCCCGTCATCCTGTGACTGGCTGTTTCCTAACATTCAACTCTCAGCTCAAATACCTCCTCCTCCTCCTCAGTGAGGCCTTCCCAAAGGCCTCCCACCACCCAATCCTCTATCCCATTACCCAGTTTCCTCTCCTTCACTGCCCTCTCCACATCAGAAATTATCTTGTTCTCTGATGAGTCTATCTTGCCTGTCTTTTTCACTGCTCGGTCCCCACATCTAGAGCAGTGCCTGGCACAGAATTGGTATTCAATAATTTTGTATGCGAGTGTGTATGTGGGGCGGGGGCAGGGGGGGGTGGGGGGGAGCGGTGATGACAAATGTCAACCAGTCAGCCTAGAAACTGAAGGAAAGAGAAAGTCCTCCCTTCTCGGTCCTGCCTGATTCCCTTACCCATCCATCGCTTCCTCAATCTTCTTCTTCCTCAGCTCAATGAGTTCAGGAGTCTCCATTCCAGCTGGCACTGACGAGAATCCTCCAGGAGTGATGAGGCCACTGTAAAGAGAGGAACAAGGCTTGGAGTAAAGAGCAGGTCCCCAAAGATAGACAGACTAGTTCAGAGAGGCAGACTCTGCGTCCCCACCTGTCTGCAGGGGTAATAAAGCCTGTTTCATCTGGCTTGTCTTCATCACTTTCCTCCTCTTCCTCTTCTTCTGAAGACTCTTCATCAGATGGCTCCAGCTCCCCCCAAGGAGTCCGATCAATCTCTTCTTCCTCAGTCTTGGTCTGAAAGAGATCACTAATCACTCAACAGATGTTTACTACCTATTATCTTTAAAGCTGTTGTAAAAGGAAACTAATACTGATAGAAGAATAAACAGATAATCTCAGCCCAGAGAGCTCATATTCTGGGCTTGTATTTGCCTCACAGCTGAGAAAAATGCATGCCATTCTTCAGATTTTGAAAATTCACAACACCTAGCTCAATGATAATGAAACTATAAACTATCTCTAGACTTCATGACCTTAAGACCAAGCTTGCCAGCCATGGCCCGTACCTGAAATTCAGCGGCATTGGTTCCAAATACATCCCCATAGAGTGGTTTCCCGGTTTCGTCTACTGGGGGTTTGCCCCAGCCACCAGCATGGTACCCAAAGGAACAGCTCTGCAAGAGAGTAAGTGCAAGTCAATTCTACTCCTCAGATCCTAAAGAAACACTGAAGCCCTAGAAAAAAGTCTACACTTTGGGAACTCTGGAAATTATGATTTCAGAGAAGAATTACTGTTATCAAAGCATTATATATCAGTAGAAGCAATAGAATGGGGAGATGGGAGTCAGAAAATATGGGAATAACCTCAGCATTTGTGGTAGAATCCATATTGTCTGAAACTGAAACGTGTTCTTTAAAACACATGACTCCCGCTTCTTAGTGATTTTCCTAACTTTTGGAAAGCTTTTAGAATATATTTCTCTTAAGAATTTCTGAAGCTTAACAATTACTTCTTTTTTACTTCAATTACTTTGTTGTCTGTTAATTTTTTAATTTAATGCTTTTTATTTAAAAATAAGAATGAATTTAATGCCATTCCTGACATAAAATTATTTGTATGTCTCCATCCACATATAAACCAGAGAGACACCTGGAAACACATTCACCGAGTGTTAATCCACGTATTTCTGAGTGGTGGAATTGTGGGTGATTTGTTTTCATCTTTGTACTCTTAATTCTGATGATTTTATATGAGCATATCAGATTGTTTGGTTTGTTTGGTAGTTTTTTTGTTGTTATTTTTGTTAATCCTCACCTAAGGATATTTTTCCTTTTTTTTTGAGAGAGAGAGAGAGAGAGAGTGGAATGGAGGGGGAGAGACAGTGAGAGAGAGAAACATCTATCTGAGAGGGACACATCCATTGGTTGCCTCCTGCATGTGCCCTGACCAGGGCTGGGCCGAGCCTATAACTTAGGTACGTGCCCTTGATGGAATCGAACTGGAACCCTTCAGTTCACGGGCCAATGCTCTACCCACTGAGCCAAACAAGTTAGGGTGATGTCAGGTTTTTAAAAATACAAAACCCATTACTTTTTTTCTTGAAACATTTTTTTCTTTAAACAAAAAATACAAATGGTGGAATGAGAGAGAAAAATACATCCTCTAGTTAACAGCAGAGGCAGCTAAGAATGAAAGAAAGGACAGTGCTCACCTCAGGGATGGGTGAGTTCAGCCCAGGGATCTTCAAGTTTGGGTACGACGGGGGTGGTCCATATCGCTGCATGGCAATCAGCCACGGGGGAGGAACTTTGTGAGCATTCTGCAAGAAAAAGAGAACAAAATACCATCTACCAGCCCTATCTCTTCCGCTCCAATTCCCACCCTCTTCTCTGCTGCCCGTCACTCACTGGTCCTACTGGCATCCCCAAGGAAATCCTTAGCTCATCGGACAGATCTCCTGGCTTCTTCTCCTTCAGTCGTGTCTCAAACTCCTTCCCCTGAGGAAAAAGGAGAGCATGCTGTATTGTGAACACCAGACACACACTGGGGGCTCAATGGCAAGAGGACATGAGAACAAAGATGAGAAGTTTCAATTCACATCAGATACACAACTGAGGGCTGCCTCATTCCCACTCTGATTCTATTGCTTCTTTCCCAGCTAGAGTAGGTTCAGGAATAAAGGCCAGGAAGGAGGAGGAAAAGCAAGACGCCCAGTCCTATTATCAACCCACGATGAAATCATGGGCAAATTCCGGACCTGCTTTCTCACCTATAAAATGAAGGCATTTGACCGGATGATTGCCAAGATCCTTCCACCTCAAAAATTCCAGGATATCATAGTCATTAATATTTTAAGGATCAGAGACAAAGTTCTCTCCGACCCCCAGTATTAAATGTTTCCTATAAGCATCTGCCCCTGTCCCTAAACCACCCAACGTAAATATCATTTCAAAGATATGGTCTGTGCCTCTCCAAAAAAAAACGCCTCATTTGAAGATTTCAAATTCCATCTCATTCAAGGAGAGTTAATGAACAATGAACAACTCCGAGGCTGAGGGGAGAGGCCACTGTACCGGCTTCAGAAGTCCCATCAGCCCAGCCGATGTGGCTCAGTGGTTGAGCATAGACCAATACACCAAGAGGTCACTGGTTTGATTCCCAGTCAGGGCACATGCCTGGGTTTCAGGCTCGATCCCCAGCAGGGGGCGTGCAGGAGGCAGACAATCAATGTTGATGTTTCTCTCTCAGCGATGCTTCTAACTCTCCCTCTCTCTTCCTCTCTCTCTAAAATCAGTAAAAGGATATATTTTTTAAAAAGCCCTTCCAACCAAGAGTTACAGAGCTGTGACCTAAGGCCCAGCCTTGCCTCCCTGGTCCCCACTCCCAAACCTCATAGTACAGGTCCCCATGGATGGTCAGCTTCGGCTTGGTCTGCCACTTGAAGAAGGCATCATGCAGTTTCTGGTAGTCAATGTCGATCTTCCCCATCTTAGGCCGAACCTTCTCTCGCATTTTTGACTTCATAGTCTTCTGTTCTTCCTGTGGAGAATGGCAAGACACACCTTAAAAGGGATTTAGCAAGTCCAACTCAACAGATCTGGCTCCCCACTCCCAAAAGAGCCAAAGTGAAACCTCATCTATCTCATTCAAAAAGTCACCAAAATCCTTCCTGCTCAAACCCTTAAAATTACAAGATTCATTAAACAAAATATACTTACTACAGTGGGGCCTTGACTTACGAGTTTAATTCGTTCCGTGACTGAGCTCGTAACTCAAATTACTCGTATGTCAAATCAATTTTCACCATTACAATGACACGTGATGCTGGGCTGATGTTGTGGCGTTCACTGTGACGTTCGCTGAGCCAACTAGCGGTGGGGTATCTGAAGCTGGCTCGTAACCCGAATTTTAGCTCGCAACTCAAAGCAAAAAATCGGCTGAGAGACGGCTCGTATCTCGAAAAACTCGTTAGTTGGGACACTCGTAAGTCAAGGCCTCACTGTATATGAAGTTATGCTCATATCAATAAATACTTTTTAAAGCTATTCATCCAGAGACTGATTTCATGAGTTGCCTCTGGAAAAAACTGGCAGACTAGAGTCTAACTGGAAGGCAGAGTTTTCACCTGGTACTTTTATACCTTCCGAATTTTTGTAGGACATGCAACTGCTGCCTACTCAAAGTATTTAAAATTTTCAAATTTAAGAAGTCACACAACTACCATGAATTTCTAGCCACAGAATGTATCAGGCTCATACTGGAGGCAGAGAACTACAAAGTCAGAGCAACCTGTGGAGAAAGGAGGCACCATGTGCAGATCAAAGCTAGCTGGCCAAGTGCAGGCAGAGGGGACGAGGAGACAAGGAAGAAAATGGAGCCACTCAGAACCAGAAGTCTCTGGGTGGGGCAGGAGAGCTAGTTCTGACCACAGAGGTGGGGACTGCCCTTCCTGCTCTGTGTCACATACAGTGCTGACTTCTGGAAGTGGAGAGCGAATAATTAGACAATTAACAAGAAGGTGGGTTTTGGGAACCAGATCCCAGGTTTGAAGCCGGCTGCTATTAAGGACGTGGCTCCCCGAGGGCAGACCTGAGCCCCAGCCAGACCCTCACCTTCTCCTGCAGGGCCTCCCGCATCTCCTGGATGCCTGTGCGTTTGATGAAGTCCGGCAGCTCAAAGGGGGGTTTCTCAATGCCTCGTTTGCCCTGCAGGTACTTGCGCTTAAAACACCAGTGGCGTGGCACAGGCACGGAATTCCGAGTGGCCTTGAGGTGGACCAAGAGCTTAGGGTCCTGTGCTGTCACATCATGCATTTCCACAACATCGGGCCGAGCCACGAGCTGAAAAACAACAGCACACCTCAAGAAAGCCCCAGCCTCTTCGGTCTGCAGCTCTTTAATTCTCTTTCTCCAAAGTCCCATCCAGGCCTCCTTCAAAACTCCTCCCCCAAGCAAAACTCCATCAGCTCGGTCTCACCTGCTTGAGTTCAGCCACAGTGAAGCGATTCATTCGGCGCAACTTCTTCTTGGACAGCTTAGGGGCTTCTGGCTTCTTTTCCTAGAACAGAACAATTCTCTCTTTTGAGCAGGACTCTTCGATGTCAATCAGACTGCCCAGCCTACCCCAAACCTTCAGCCGCCAAAGGGATTCTCCTCTGCCAGGGTTCACCATGGTCCCTCACTGGAGTCCTTGTGTCCTGACAGGAGGGTGTGGGCCTCACCAGTTCATCATCGCTGCTATCGTCATCGCTGTCCTTGTGCTCCTCCTCAAAGCCCTTCTTCTTGGGGGCTGCAGAGTTCTCCAGTTTGTCGAGTTTCTCTGGCTCCTTCTCTTTCTCCTTCTTCACATCATCGGTGAGCTGAGGAGGCAGGCAATGTAGAAACCCCAGCCCTGGGCCCCTCCCTAGTTTCTGAACCCGGCCCTGAAGACGTCCTCCTTATCCCGTCTCCTCCCACCTCCCCCCACCTCCCCCCCCGCCCCCCCCCCCGCGCCCCTTCCCTGCTCAATCTGCCCCCTAAGAGGACTGCTCCTTGTACCTTGAAAGCCTCAAAAATCCTCTTGAAGAAGATGAAGTTGGGCTCATAAATTTCAGGTTCTTCAGTCACATATTCAATTTCAACATCAGCAGCTGAGGACTCAGAGCCACGGGACCGGGTTGGCTCTTTCTCTCGGTCCCCAGAACTCTCAGATGACACCCCTCGTACCCGCTGGGGCTTTTTCTTCTTCTTTCGGTTCCGACGCTTCCGGTTTTTCTGCCAAAACAAGTAAAACCAATGGGTCAGGGAATCCAACACCATGCCTGCCCCCACCTCTAATCTCCCCTTATTTCCCCAAGAGGCTGAGAACAAAGGCCTTGAAGTCAGACTCCAAAATTCTGTCCCTCCCCAGCTTTGTGCCTCTGGGTGAACTACTGTACTTCTCAGAAACTCAGTTTATCTTTAAAATGTAGGCATGCACTGTCCTCAGAACTCAAAGGACTTACGGCAATCAAACAGAAACTACCTACATGCTGGGGATAGAAACTATAGCAGCAACCACTGCTTTCTGAACACTTAGAATGGGAGCTGCTTTAGTGCCCAAACCCCATCTCCTGCCATTCCTTCCAGACCCAGCTCCATCCCGTACCTCTTTTTTGGATACGGACACTGAGTCCTCCTCAGTCTCTGATGCTGACTGGCCCAGGGATGAGCGTGTGTCTGTTTCCATTTCCTCTTCCTCTGTAAGGGAGGAAGGTGGCCATCAGTGTCCTCTCAGGGCCACTGCCCTGCTACTTGCTCACTGTAACCCCTCTTTACCGAGAGCCAGTTTCTCTCTCAAACCCTCCTCGGCATCAGCCACTGCAGGTTCTGTTCTTGCAGCCCTCAGGACGACAATGCACTCACCCTGTTGAGAGTTCATCTCTTCCTGGCGGCTCTCTTTCAGCTGCAGGATCTTTTCCAAAGCCTGGGGGATCTTGGGGCCCACAGAGGGGTCGTCCATCTGCCAGAGACAAGCCAGGCAGAGGGAGGTAATCTCAGTGCCCCTTTCCCAACGATTTCCACCTCTCCTACTAGAAAAGCTACTGCCACAGGACATAAACAGCAGGGAGTGGACAACACCAACTGGACTCAACCATCCCTCAGCATCCCACAGAGTGAAGCACAGAACCTGCCCCAGAAATGTCTTCCTGCCCTGCCTAAATAAGTCTGAGTTACCTATGCCCCTCACCCTCACCCCCACCCCCAGAAGTCCTCCCATCTTCTCTTAGAATCCTTTTCTAAAAATCCAGAAATAGTCCCCTTCTAAACCACACTCTCCTCTATCCAGGAAGAAATCAGCAATCTCACCTCTCTGTTCTCATCTCCAGGGGGTGGTGGGGGACCACGAGGCCGGGGAACTGGGGCCCCCATGGGCAAAACAGTAGGAGTGGGGCCCACTGGAGCAGCAACTAAGAAAGAAATCCAAAAATCCAATGTGAGAAGAGATAACAACAACAAAAAAAGAGAGAAACACTCATTTTAAAAACTACCTGCCTTGCGTGCTAAAAGTTAGAGTGATGGTTACCCTTAGGGGGAGAGGGTGGCTGGAAGAGAGCCAGGAGGGCTTTTGGGATGCTGGTTGTATGGGTGTCAGTTTATGAAAATTCACTTTTGACACATAGTTTTTAAATGTGATATATACTTAAATAAATAAAATTTTCATCACCTTCCTTTCCCTTTCCTTCCATTTCTGAGGTCTTACCTCGAGGACCCAGAGGAGTGCGAACACCAATTTGGCCCATGTCTTGTGGGGGCCGAGGGACTGGGCTGCCCATCTTGGCAATCTCCTGCACCCGTTCTTGCTCCAGTAACACAGCTGCCTATGAGAGGGAAGTGGAAGTGGAGACACAACTTGGAATTCCACTGGCAGGCAGCTCCTGGCAAATGCATTCTTTCAGCCAGGTAACAGGACCAAGGAGAACAAACAGGTACCACTGGAGTTCTGACATCCCCACATCCCCCCCTCCGCCCCCCCAACTTCCAGGATACCGATCCACACGGAGGAGCCCCTCTCACCACAAAACAAAACCCCTGGAAATAATGCCGAGAAAAAGCCCAAATTCCTAGCAGAGAATTTACTATTTAGCTTAAACACTGACTTCTATTTTTAACAAGAGTTTTCTTCCCAAAAGATTAGTTATCTCTAAGAAACAGTGAATTCTTTTCTTATATCTACCCCTCAAGATCTAGCACAATCTGGGCAAAGAGAGTTCTTCATAAATACTTCCACGCCTGGTACAGTTAATGCCTATTTTCTAATTCTCCGAGTAAGCCATTAGTAACTGACACAATGCACCTGTGGGGCCAATGTCTTCTGTGCCGTTCCCTAACTTCTATCCACCACATTCAGTCTGATACAAATGACTACATTAGCCCGGAGTCCCCTCCATGGCACCTAAAACAACATCATATAAGACTAGAAGGGATCAGCGAATGTTTCTGTAATGGGCCTGAGAGTAAATATTGGGCCATTGTATGGACTTCTTTGTCTACTCTTGGGTGTTATTTTTTAACAATCCTCTAAAAATATAAAAACAATTCTTAGCTTGCAGACCATACAAAAAACAGACTGCAGTCCACAGTTTAGCAACCCCTCAAGAATAAGAAAGATGAAATTATTTGGGAAATACTGAAATTTAGTTGAGGATGAGGTAATGTTGAATGGTGCATCTTGTTTTGGACACAAAGCACTAGAAGTGATAGCCAAGGAGTTGGAACATGGGGTCAAAAATTAAAATGAGGGGCATTACCCGCTTCTGTTGCTCCAAGAGCTCATGTTCCTTCAGTGAATGATCTCCCTGCTAAAAAAAGAAAACAAGCTCATGCTGCACCGAGACCCCACAGGCCAGTCTGCCACAACTCTGCTTCCTGAGGCCCACTTCCAGCCTAGAACCTAAGTGCCAGTCTTTGGTCCAGACCTTCCCAGAAGGCTTGGCCCCAGAATCCATCTCTCTCTGAGGCTCCACTCCCCCTTCAAGACCCAGGCCCAGTCTGCCAGATGCCCTCCTCACCTGCTTGGCACGCTCCTCTTGCTGCATCAACAACGCTGCCTGCTGCTGCGCCAGCTTCAGCCGCTCCTCCTCTGACAACGCCACAGGCTCACCCACACGGAGAGGAGGTGGGGGCCCCAAGTTTGGTGGGCGGGGTCCAACTGCCATAGGAAAACCAAGGCCAAGGCCTGGTGGAGGTGGTGGAGGTGGTGGAGGAGGCTGCAGAGGCGGGAGGCCCATGGGTGGCGGTGGCATCGGAATCCCAGTGAGCTGTGGAAAAAATATATGATCATAATCTAGGAAGCATTTATCTACTGCAGACATTTGCTGGGGATCTACTACCTGGCAAGTGCTGGGATTCAAAGTCAAATGACACACAATTCTTAAATTCAAGACAATACTCCATAGCAGTGATGGAGAACCTTTTGAGCTCGGCATGTCAGCATTTTGAAAAACCCTAACTTAACTCTGGTGCCGTGTCACATATAGAAATTTTTTGATATTTGCGACCATAGTAAAACAAAGACTTATATGTTTGATATTTATTTTATATATTTAAATGCCATTTAACAAAGAAAAATCAACCAGAAAAATGAGTTCGCGTGTCACCTCTGACACGCGTGTCATAGGTTCACCATCACTGCTCTATAGCAATACCAAGAAAAGATGTTAACTTTGGGACACCAACTAATGAAAGCTATTGATTTTCTCCTCAGAAAAATATCATGAACACACATTTTAAAAAATAGGTTTTTATTGGTTTCAGAAAGGAAGGGAGAGGGAGAGAGATACAAACATCAATGATGAGAATCATTGACTGACTGCCTCCTGCGCTCTCCCTACTGGGGGTCAAGCCACTCGTGTGCTCTGACCTGGAAATGAACCCTGACCTCCTGGTTATAGGTTGACTCTCAACCACTGAGCCACCCCAGCCTAGCATGAACACAGATTTTGCATGCAGTTTCAGGAGATTCAGGGACACCACTAAAGGCCTTCTAAGGACTCCTCACCCCACACACAGAAATCAATGGATCCCAGGTCAGAGCCACTGCTCTAGAGAAAAAGTAAAATCCTGGATCAGAAAGAACATGGAAGTTGAAAGAACTTAGATATATGGGAGCCAGTGTCTCCCAATTGCTCAGTAAACATAGAGGGTATGAAATCAAATCAAGGAGTGACCCCTAATGTCTCAATGAATACAGGAACTATGCCCAGGAGGACAAAGAAGATAGCGATTACTTCCAGCTGGTTTGGAGGGGGTGGGGGTAAATCAAGTCAGGCTTCCAAATATTTGCGCTAAATCTTAAGTAGAATTTGGAGGACCAGACACTGGGGAAGGATGCAAGGATCAGGACCAAGGACGAACTGAAGAGCTAATTCTGTCACTGCAGCACCTCCCTGCCCAGTCTCCTAGTTGCATCCCGCCTACACTACATGTGAGAAGGACCTTTCTAAGCAAAAGGGACCTTAAAAAGTGGAACCACCATCTTACCTGTGCTGACATGGGAGGCGGAGCTGCTTTGTCCCCATCTTCACCTCTCAGAACCGGCCGATTCAGTACAATACCAGTCTGCAAAAGAGAATGGGCTCTAGGTCAGTCCAAGAGCAGCTGTTCCACTAGCAGTGGTTCTCAACCCTCTGGCACTTTAATTACAGTTTTTCATGTTGTGACCCAACCATAAATTTTCATTGCTACTTCATAACTGTAATGTTGCTACTGTTATGAATCGTAATGTAAATATCTGATATGCAGGATGGTCTTAGGCGACCCCTGTGAAAGGGTCGTTCAACCGCCAAAGGGGTCGCGACCCACAGGTTGAGAACCGCTGCGTGACTAAGGGATGTTCACTCCTATCCATGCAACAACATTTACCCAGGCCTGTCTGCTGGAGCTCGGCTGGGCACTGGGAAGACCAGCAGGTGTATAGAGACGGTTACACGAGAGCAGGTAAAGACAACAACACAGAAAAAGGGAAAGCCCCGCTAGCTGTGCCAAGGAACACAAAGAACCAAGACCGAGTTAGGAGGTCATGATAGGCCTCCTCCCGCCGCCAACACTTACCTGGCGGGTGTAGCTCTGCAGCCGTTCCACTAGCTCCTCGCGACTCCCAGCTGTGCAAAGAAGAGGATCATCCGGTAAGTCACGCCGAGCCCGAGTCAGGCCCGTCCGCCCAAGTCGGGCCACAGCGGCCCGCCTCCGCCCCCCGATCTCCGGGGTAACCAGGCTCCGCTTCCCCGCAGGCCTACGCGGCTGGCTCTTGATCTCCAGTTCTCCTTACCTTGGATCGGAGCGCCGATCTCGGCCAATTTGGCTTGAAGCTCCTGGACAGCCCAGGCGCCATAGTGACCAGGAGGTGGCGGCGGCGGCAGCTGCAACTCTCCTTTGGGAGGCTCGGGATGTTCGGCCGCCATCTTAGCAGCAGCAAGGCGCGCGACCAATACGGAAGCTCGCGCCAGACTCGGGGCCCACTTCCCGGAACTTCCGGCAGCGCGGTTCGCCACGTCCCTCCCGGGTTGGCAGGCTGCTCGGATAGAGGCCCACCCCCTGTCGTTCTCCCATGGTCGCGAAGCCTTCTGGGAGTTGTAGTACGGTACCCGGCCACTGCACCGGGAACACTGGGGACGGGCGCAGGGGCGGGGCTGCGGGGACAGCGGGTCCCTCCCGGAGGGCTTGCTTTCAGCGCCTGGCAGTTCCGAGCGCAGACCGTAGCCTTCCGACTCCCGGAGCCAGTGTGAGAGGCCCGGACGCTTACGTTCCCGGGAGTTCCGAAAGACTAATTCCCCAGCCGCCGCGCGTTGCGGGCGCCAAAAGCAGAAGGTTGCAGCCGATGCCTGCGATAAAACCGCGTCTGATTGTCTGGCCGCCCACCCCGGCCCAGGTGGGAATGAATGCGCTGAAAGGGGATCGGAGCCGGGAGAGGAGCGGACCCGCCCGGGCTGAGCTCCAGCTGCGGGCCCGGGGGAAGGGCCACACTTTAAGTCCCTTTTTCCATCTTCCAGGCCGGCTCAAATGTCGTCTCCGCTAAGCCCTCTCCCGTTTTCCGTTGCTTCCTTGGAGCCCTCATAATACATGCAAACCTCCCACCATTTGTTTTGAAGTCTTTCTTGCCCCTTCTACCCACCTCTATCCCCAAGAACGTGAGCAGGGGCCTGGCGTTCGATAAATGATAACTGGGAAGGGGGAGGGCAAGTGGAGCAGTCTTTCCAGGGACATTATTTTCGTCTTTTTTAGTCTCCAAAATAAACTCAGGATCGTTTCTTCCCTCACCCCCACCAGCCTCCTGGAGGACCGCCCCTGCCTCCTGCCTCCTGCACCCCCCAACCCCCACCACTGGCCTGTGCACCTGAGGGAGAAATGGGCAGGTACCCCTTACCTGCCCAGCTTCCACCTCTCCCTGTCCTGACCAGTCAGTTCAACGTGTGTGTGTGGGTGGGTGTGTGTAGAGCCAGGAAACTCAAGTGAAACGGTCTCATTTCCCCCACACACCCACACCCTTCATATCTCTAGCATGCTCCATTTCACTGGCTGCCTCCAACAAAGATATAGCTGGGAACAGTGAAAAAAAATAGGGTGTCAGGTCCAGGGAAGGTGTGAGGTTTATAACAGATAGAGAAGAGGACTGGGCCAGGAAAAATGACTGGCTAGGAAATTCTCTTTGCTCCTGTCCAAACCTTGACCCTTCCCACTTCTATCACTACCACCATCCCAGTCTCCTGACACTCCCAGAGGAGAAGCCAAACCCAAAAAGGACAGAAGAAAGAACAGTTCGCCCTCCCCTCCAGCTTGTCAGCCCACTCAAGCAGAACCATTCCTGACACAAAGGAAGTGCCTTTCTGCTCCCTGTAACTGGAGAGCCAATGGCAGGTCATCTGAGGCTAGAGGCCCCAAAGCATGTGTATGTGCTGGGGAAGAGGTTGGCGGTCTCAGGCAGGATAAACTAAGGGCTGATGGGTGAGGAGGTGGTGCTGCTTAGGCCAGAAAGCAACAACCCTAGTGGGGCCCCATTTTATCCCAACAGCCCTGGGACCCAGGCAGGGTAGGTCCTCCATTGTTCAGAGGGGAAGACTGAGGAGCCAATCTGGGACGAGCAGTTCTCCTGATCCTGAGTGTCCCCATTCCCTCCTCCTCCTTAATAAGGACCCTCACACACCTACCTGTGTGAGTGTAGAATGGAATCTAGTCCCTTCCAGTCCCAGCTATGGGTGGCTGCCTCAGCTCTGGGACCTTGCCATACCAGGCCAAGGGGGCAGGAGAAAGCAGGGCTCCAGGACTCTGAGAGCCAGAGAACTACGTGTGTGGCCCTTGGTGTCTGGGGAGACTTTGGGAGGTGCTGCTGCCTAGCTCCTGGAACGGCAGTAGAAAATTCAAGACTATTCCCCCCCCCCCCCTACACACACACACAGGAGCTCACAAGTATCATCTTCACATGTACCACCTCTGCGGGCTCAGAACAACTCCCATCCACTAAGGCTCTGGTCAGGAGTGAGTGGGTCTGGGTCCTGGTGGAGGGTGGGAGTGGGTCAGCAGCAAGGGCTGCTTCCAGGGCTAGAGGAAAAGGGTTCCCAGGGGTATGAGGGCAGATGGGGCCAGACTATGCTTCTATGCAACTATGCTTCTTATCTGGAGGTGGAAAGAGGAGAAGGAGAGGAGGGAGGGAGCATGTGGGCGCCTGTAAATGTACCTGTGTCTCTCACACACACACACACACACACACCCCAGGATGCTCCAGCCCAAGGTTGACCAGTGGAGCCCAGGAATGTCCAGCAATGCCACAGTATCCAGATACTTTCCGAACCTAAATGTCCCCTTCTGTAAGTGAGGCAAGGAGCTGGCCACCTTGGTGTCCGGACTCAGCAAGGTTGCCAGGGAAAGATGCCCGCATCAGAAGATGCCGCCCGGAAAATGTTCATCGGCAGCCTCGGAGTCAGGGCTGCCCCCTCCTCTTCTCACTCCCCTTCCCCTCCTCCTCCCCAGCTCTGCCGCTGGGCCCCCGCCCCCGCCCCGCCTCCAGTATGCGATGGGGGGCGGGCAGCGGGCAGAGCCGTGAGCCGAGAAGCCCGGCGGACGCCGCCACCTGATCCCATCCAGGCGCGGAGAGGCGAGCGACGGGTGCTCGGTGCGCAGGGCCCCGGCGCCCTCGGACCCGCAGCGGATTTCAGGAAAAGGGTTGGGAGGCGGCGACCACCCGCCACCTGGGACGGAGGCAGAGCCCGCGCGTGAGTACTGCGGTAGCCAACCTGGGCGGGGAGGAGGGGTGGACCGGTCCCGGACGGGGGGCGCAGGATGGGCGGGAGCGTGTCCTAGGGGCGCAGAGCCCTGAGAGCATGAGGAGGGGCGCGTGTGTGGGGAGCGGGAGAGGACTGGGCGAGAGGGCGAATCTGGCCTGTCCCCTACGAGCAGATGCGGGTGACAGATCCCTGGGGAGGTTGGGATGAAACTGAGGGAATGGAGGTGGGGGAGGTAGATGGTGATGGAGCGAGCAGGGGAGGGGAATTCGGAGACAGGGATGACGTTGGGGACAGGGAAAGGGGGCTGGAGGGAGCCGGTGCAGGCGGAGGAAAAAGGAAGGAGAGGGAGGTGGAAAGATACGTGATCTCCTGGGACACTCGTTTGCAGCCTCCTTAGCCTTTGGCCCTTCTCTCTAGGGAGAAACTGTTTACTGGACTGTGCCATCCCCAAGTGAGGATGGAGTCTCCAGGTCAGCCAAAGGTCAGGTCCTCAGGTCTGGGTGGTCCAGGCCAGGGCGCCCTCCTCCTCTAAATGCACCACGGTTGGCCCTAGAGCTTGGAGGAGAGAGGAGGGCTCACTTGGGAGTGGGTGGGCACCCAGGCCAGTTTGCAGAGCTCTGGCTAGCTATTCCATTTCTTCTTTGGTTCCCTGGAGAAGGGAAAGCAATTTGCAGCAGCCTGAGGTAGGTTGTGCTGACTAAAATTAGCCCTGATATTCTGATGAGGTCGGGCACCCTGGCCTGTCTGGTGTGGCTGAGGGAAACTCTCCATGAAGAAGACAGAAGGGAAGCCGGGAAGTAGTTTGAAGCCTATGAGGGGCCTGGCCCCAGCAGACCCTCCCCACACCAGCCTGGAGCCCACAGAAGCGGACAGCCCCTCCTGGGTGTCCGGACGCTGACTCCGTCTCCAGCAGAGGCACCAAGGATTGAACTTGCTACGGGAAGGGAGGCTGCACTCTCTTGGGAACTGGAATGTTTATCCTGGCTGAGTGCCCACCCCAAGGAGACAGGGGTACTGATTTCAAACACCTGCAGGTGTCATGGAGAAAAGTGGTCTGTGTGGTCTAGGAGGGCAGCACTGGCCACATGCAGAGCGGAAGGTGGAAGGGGACAAGTGAGGATCCTAGCTATCCCAGAGAGAACTTCTGAACAGCCAGCGCTGCTCAGAAATGGACCAGGCTGTACCTGAAGGTTATGAGCATTCTGTCATCGATGGTGGCCAAGCAGAAACTCATGCCTGGGGAATTCTTGTGCTCATGATGGCCGGTTCCAAGTGAGCCTCACATAGGGTCTGGCTGGCTGGCTCCCCGGGGCTAAGGGGAATGGCATGGAGGGAGCCACCAAGCAGCCCATCGCCCTCTCTGTGTGACCTGGTTGAAGCATCTCCCAGAGAAAATTCCACCACAGCTCCCTCCAGGCTTGACATGTTTGGCTGACCCAGAGTCCTCTGAAAAATAGGGTGGTTTCAAGGAGTTTAGCAAAGATGGGAGTAGGCTGGGCCCTCACTTTGCCCCTTTGGGGAACTCCTGCCTGGCCACCAAGTCCTCTAGGCAGGATAAATGACAAAGGGAAGGCCTCCATCCTGCGAGGGCCACTGGCTCTGACTTCCTCCTGAAGGTTGCCCACCCAGACAGAGCCAGCCCTCCTCTGCCCCAGCAGGGGGTGGGGGTGGACTTGCTCCTTGGTTGTCCTCTGTGGCTGGACCCTTCACCACCCTTGGCTCCAGGTGGATTAAGTCTGTCTGCAAGCTGATGGAGGAGACAAGGTGCTGGGGCCCGGAAGGAAGGGAAAGGCATAACCAGACATCTTTCTAGCCCATCAGGTTTCAGTGTAATCCAGGATTAATTGTGTGGGGGGAAGAAGAGGGGCTGGAAGCCAAGCCCAGGGCCCCCAGGAAAGGTGATGGTCAAAAGAGTTTTCACATTACCTCACCCCTCCTGGGACTCAGGTGTCCTAGTTCCACACATGCACATGCCCGCAAGGTTCCAGGCTCCCCCTCCCTTTTGGAGAGGAGGGTTTATGAGGCTGAAGCTGAACCAGAACCTGGAGACGAGGCCGCTGGGGCAGAGACCCCACCCTACCTGACAGGCATTGCTACTGAAGCCGACTTTCCACTGGAGTTGCCAAGGGCTGTGCTGCCCTTGAGCCAAAGCATTCATGTGTGGGTGACTGGCCGGAAACCAGGCTCCTCTGGCTCTCACACCTGTCACTCACCTGGAATGCAGGCCCACCTCCAGGAGATTCTCAGCAGGGCAATGAGCAGGAGCCCCTCTGCATCCCCACACCCTGCCCCATGCCCAAGCTGCCATCCACTGCCTCTCACTGTAGAGGAAGCTGATGGGGTGGCCAGGGTTTCAGGTGTCTGGGGATGGAATCCAGGTAGGGTTCCAGGATTTCAAGTCCCTCATGGATTTATTGGTCTTGAACCCTCAGAGCAGGAGCCCAGGTGGGAGGGCTCAGGGCTCAGAAGCGGGCAGAAGTGCCAGAGTTCAGGGCAGGCTGGGGAAACCAGTTCTTTTTGGAAGCAGCACACCTATCTAAGGGTATGGACTCTGGAGCCAGAAAGAGCAGGTCTGATCCCGGATTCTGCTAATACCAGCTCTGTGGCCCAGACTAGGGGCTTCATTTTTAGAGCCTCGGTTTCCTTGTCTATATAGTGGGAATAATATGTTAGGGTTGAGGTGATTAAACAGGATTAAGTATATAATAGCATAGTACAAACAGTAAGTCCCTGTGTCAGAGACTTGAGAAGGTGAAGGTTTGGTCAGTGTTTCTGAGGAGCTCAGTTTCTGGGGGTCAAGACCAACCCTTGGCCGAAGCCATCAGGGAAGGAGGGGAAACCTTGAGTTGAGACTTCTGTGACCTGAGCCAAGCCACGGTGCCAAGGCAAGTCTACTGGGGAGACAGATACAAATGGCCACGAGACAAAGAGGAATTGGGGGCACAGAGAGAAGCAGAGACAGGGCTTAAGGGAGTGGCTATAGCCTGAAGGGCTGGCCACACCCCAGAGCCTGTAATTCCACCCAAGGCTAAGTTATCTGGAGCCGTGTGGAGATAGGGTCTTGGTGACGGGAGGCAGGAATCTGATCTTCCCTGGCCTCTCTGCTCACCCCACTCTTGGGAGCTCTCCTTTGCAGCACTCCGCTGGGGCTGAGAGCCCATCTCCTCTGCCCACTGCAAACCTGTTTGCCTTCTTCCCCTGCCAGGCCTCTCCGGAACACTGGCCCTGCTACCAGAGCCTCAGGAGCCCCCATGAGTGCCAGCAGCGGGTGTCCTGGATAGCAAGACCCTGGCTAGTCCAGGGGTGGGTACGCCATCATGCCACCCATCCTCCAACGCCTGCAGCAGGCCACCAAGATGATGAGCCGCAGGAAAATCCTGCTGCTGGTGCTAGGGTGCAGCACCTTGAGCCTCCTCATCCACCAGGGTGCACAACTCAGCTGGTAAGGGGTAGGGGCCTCGGTGAGGGGCGGGGCCCAGGGCAGTTGGGGTATTCAGGGGGCCAGCTGCCTGGTTAACACCAGAACCTTCTTCCCATTCCTTACACCTGCCAGAAGTCTGTCTTCTGTTGGGCTTCGTTCCTTCCCTCTATCCCAGTGATGGCGAACCTTTTGAGCTTGGTGTGTCAGCATTTTGAAAAACCCTAACTTAACTCTGGTGCCGTGTCACATATAGAAATTTTTTGATATTTGCAACCATAGTAAAACAAAGATTTATATTTTTGATATTTATTTTATATATTTAAATGCCATTTAACAAAGAAAAATCAACCAAAAAAATGAGTTTGCATGTCACCTCTGACACACGTGTCATAGGTTCACCATCACTGCTCTATCCTGAAGTGCTTTCCACACATCTCTTTATTTTTAAAAATATATATATTTATATTTATTTCAGAGCTGAAGGGAGAGGGAGAGAGATATAGAAACATCAATGATGAGAGAGAATCATTGATCGGCTGCCTCCCACATGCCACACACTGGGGATCAAGCCCACTCCTGGGCATGTGCCCTGATCAGGAATCCAACCATAACCTCCTGGTTCATAGGTCGATGCTCAATGAGCCACGCTGGCCGGGCACCATACATCTCTTTAGATCCACACAACCTCCCAGGGCATGGATTGATCTTCATTGAAATGGGAGTGACTTGCTCAAAGTCAGAGTGAGTCAGTGACTAAACTGGGACTCTAATCCAGTCCAAATCCAGTGCCTCCCCAAAGGACTGCAAACAACTTCTCACTACTTCTGCTGTGCTGGGCAAGTCCTCTCACTTCTCTGAGCCCGTTCCCTCATCTGTAAAATAGAAATGATGGTATGTGTGACCCAGCTAGTCACCCCGACACAGGATACCATGTGACTAATAGGAGCCCTGGCCCTACTCCTGGCTCACGTGTGAACCCAACAAATACCTGCACCCCTCAGAGCCTCAACTTCCCCATTTTCTGCATGGTCTGCCCAGGAGAATGATGTGAGTGGGCCCAACCCCGTGATTTGCTGGTCTTTAAAAGGGCGTCTGTGTAGACATTATCCTGAACCCAAATCAGCCACAGATAGGAAATCTCAATGGTGTTCTCAAAGCTGCTTAGTGTTTCCTCATTCCATTATGACTAGGGTGGTAGAAAAGAAACAGGAGAGTGACTCAAAGTCTGAAAAGATCTCACCAGTTTACCTGTAAGCCCAAACAGCCTTTCAGGATCAGGGAAACAAATGAAAGCTTCATGAAGGCTAGGATTGTTATCTGTTCTCTATGCTATCATATTTCTTGAGTCTAGAACAGTGCCTGGCACATAGGAGATGACTAAAAAAAATATTAGTCGAATGAATGAATAAAGCTCCAGAGGTCTTAACAGAATCACATGGAAAATGGTTTGCCTCAAAGCCCTTGCCTCTCATCCACAAGGTGAGGAGCCAGTGAAAAAGAAAAAGTGAAAAACAAGAGAGAGCAAGAGGACTTGGCGACTTTATCTGGGTTGCCAGACTTATGTAAATGACGTTTTTCTTCTAAACCTCCGTTTCTACATCTTTAGAGTGGAATTCCTCAAGGATCTCCAAGGACCATTCTCCCTCTATTAGTTATCTATTTCTGTGTAACCAAATTACCTCAAAACTTAGCAGCTGAGCACATCAAACATGTATTATTTCACTTCTGTGGGTCAGGAACCCAGGTGGGGCTTAGCTGGGTACCTCGGCTCAAGCTCTCTCATGGGGCTGCAGTCTCATCTGAAGGTCTGATTGGACGGGCTCCCCTTCCAAGCTCACGCATGTGGTTGTTGACAGACTTCAGTTCCTCAAGCAAGGTGATGGAGTGAAGACCCAGTTCCTTAGTAACTGTTGCCATGGGATGCCTCCCCATAGGGTGGCTCATAGGATGGCAGCTTGCTCACCTACAGGGGTTGTCCTAGATAAGACACCAAGATAGAAGCCATAGTCTTTTTATAGTGCAATCTCACAAGTGACATCCATCATTTCTGCCCTATTCTATTCCTTAGAGACATCAATAAGCCCCACCCATACTCAAGGGGAAGGAAATACACAACAGCATGAATACCAGGAGGCCAGCAGGGATCACGTGGGTCATCTTAGAGGCTGCCTACCATATCCCTCTACTGCTCTGTGGGTAAAGCCCAAAACGGGCTGCTCTGTAACCCACCCCAACCATCCTCGGGCAGGGGCAGGGCTCACAGCCTCTCACACCCTCCTCCCCGAACCCCTCCCTGGACCCTGCAGGTACCCCAGGCTGTTCCCTCTGAGCTGCCCGCCTCTGCAGGACTCCCCACCGCGCCCCAAGCACATGACCGTGGCCCTTCCTGAAGACGCACAAGACGGCGGGCACCACGGTGCAGAACATCCTGTTCCGCTTCGCCGAGCGCCACAACCTGACGGTGGCCCTGCCGCACCCGCGGTGCGAGCACCAGTTCTGCTACCCGCGCAACTTCTCGGCGCACTTCGTGCACCCGGCCACGCGCCCGCCGCACGTGCTGGCCAGCCACCTGCGCTTCGACCCGCGCGGAGCTCGAGGGCCTCATGCCGCCGGGCACCGTCTACGTGACCATCCTGCGGGAGCCCGCGGCCATGTTCGAGTCCCTCTTCACCTACTACAACCAGTACTGCCCGGCCTTCCGGCGCGTGCCCAACGCGTCCCTCGAGGCCTTCCTGCGCGCGCCCCAGGCCTACTACCGCGCGGGCGAGCACTTCGCCATGTTCGCGCACAACACGCTGGCCTACGACCTGGGCGGCGACCACGAGCGCAGCCCGCGCGACGACCCCGCCTACCTGGCGGGCCTCATCCGCCAGGTGGAGGAGGTCTTCTCGCTGGTCATGATCGCCGAGTACTTCGACGAGTCGCTCGTGCTGCTGCGGCGCCTGCTGGCCTGGGACCTGGACGACGTGCTCTACGCCAAGCTCAACGCGCGCGCCGCCGGCTCGCGCCTGGCCGCCATCCCCGAGGCGCTGGCGCGGGCCGCGCGCGCCTGGAACGCGCTGGACGCCGGCCTCTACGACCACTTCAACGCCACCTTCTGGCGCCGCGTGGCGCGGGCCGGCCGAGCGTGCGTGGAGCGCGAGGCGCGCGAGCTGCGCGAGGCCCGCGAGCGCCTGCTGCGGCGCTGCTTCGGCGACGAGCCGGTGCTGCGGCCGGCGGCGCAGATCCGCACCAAGCAGCTGCAGCCCTGGCAGCCCAGCCGCAAGGTGGACATCATGGGCTACGACCTGCCCGGCGGGGGCGCTGGCCCGGCCACCGAGGCCTGCCTCAAGCTGGCCATGCCCGAGGTCCAGTACTCCAACTACCTGCTGCGCAAGCAGAAGCGCCGGCTGGGTGTGCGGACCCGGCCCGCACCCGTCCTGGACAATCCCCCGCCGCCTCGGCCCATCCGGGCGCTGCCCCGCGGCCCCCAAGGCCACTGAGCTCTGGGAGTCAGGCCTTGGGGCTGGGGGCTACCTCTAGGTCCTGCCGCATCAGGACCCCTTCCTCCGAGGGGCTTAAGCCCCACGCTGTACTGGGGCGGGGGAGCCTGTCTGAGCCCGCCTCCCTGGGGTGGGCTGAACCCCCTCCTCCAGGAGGGAGCTGATAGGCCCGGTGGAGCCCCGGCCCCTCCTTCCGAGCTGGAGGTTTGAGACCTGCCCGGAGCTGCCCTCCGCATGGCTGGGCTGAGACCTCTGCCAGTTTCCAGGCAGGTGGGCCCGGGCTGCAGCGAGGAGCTGCGCTGCCGGCCTCCCGGAGGCCCTGCTTCTCACAGGGGCCAGAGGTCCCCACACTATCTGTCTTCCAGGTTCCACTCTCACCACAGACCTAAGCTGCTCCCAGACTCCCAGAACCAAGAGTTCTTGGGTTGGGCTTTTTGTTTTGTTTTGGTTTTTTTAATAAAAATATCTCTCAAATGTGCAGGTTAGATGGCAGTCATTGAAAGCCAGATTCCCCACCTTTGCTGAGGCAGGTGCCCAAGGGTAGCTGTGGTCACCAGGAGGTTCAGGACCCGCCTCGGGCTCCTCCCCTGCTCTTCCCAGAGGCTCACCCTTGATTGACTGCGCCACCTCAGCCCACTCATTTCCTTTGAGAAAATGTAAATCATTTTCATTCAATTCAGCGACATTTATTGGGCATCATCTCGAACAGGGACGCAGGGTGAACAAGCCAGCTAGAGCCCTTCTCCTTATGGGGCTCATGGGGAGACGCTGAAACTGGAGCAGACAGTTACCTAAGAGGAAGGACGGGGGGGGGGGGGGGGGGGGGGGGGGGGGGGTGTAGAGCCAAACAGCAGCTCCTTGGGCAGAGTGGAGGCCAGAAGGAGGATCTTTCCAGGTAGGGAGGTGCTGAACTCAGAAATTTCACCTCCTCTTTTTGAGTCGCTGCCTTTACCACCGGCCTTCCTTCCCACAAGGAGAGACAATCCTGACGTAAATGAGGACCATTCCCTGCCCCTAATGTCCTTTAGTATAGCAAGGCGTTCAGCACCTTCAAATGACACCTCTCTTAAAACTAGCAGAGAATCAGGACTTTTTCTGTTACTTTCTTTTCTACTTTACAATGGACAGTTACACTGACGTATCTGGACAAGTAAGCATAGCTAACATGGTCTACTATGTGCCAGCCACTGTTTAAGGGATTTATATATATATATTACTAGAGGCCCAGTGCATGAAATTCGTGCACTGGCGGGGGGTCCTCAGCCTGGCCTGTGCCCTCTCACAGTCCAAGAGCCATCAGCAGATGTCCGACTGCCGTCTTAGGCCTGCTTCCCGTGGGTAGTGGGGCCTCAGCCGGCAGTCGGACATCTTAGCACTGCTGCAGAGGCAGGAGAGGCTACCACCACTGCCACTGTGCTTGCCAGCAGTGAGCCCACCGATGCATGATTGGGGCCGGGAGGGATGTGGGAGGTTGGCCAGCAGGGAGGGACCACGGGGAGGGCTCCAGGGCATGTCCAACCCATCTCACTCAGTTCAGATTGGCTGGACCCCAGCAGCAAGCTAACCTACTGGTCAGAGCATCTGCTCCCTGGTGGTCAGTGCATGTCATAGCGAGCAGTTGAGTGGCCTTAGCATATTATTAGCATATTACGCTTTGATTGGTTGAATGGCCAACTGGACGACTGGACACTTAGCATATTAGGCTTTTATTATATAGGATGAGATAGGTACCATTTCATGGGTGAGGGGAACTGAGACTTGGAAAGGTTATGTGACACTTAGGGTCACACTCAGGGATAGAGCGTCAGCCTGTGGACCGAAGGGTCCCGGTTCAATTCCAGTCAAGGGGCATGTACCTCAGTTGCAGGCTCCTCCCTGACCCTCTGGCACGTGGGCTCCTTTATAAACCTGCCCCATTTTAGCAGAGAGCACGACTCTGGACTCAGAAAAATCTGGATCCAGGGACTAACTGGGAGCATCAGGACCTGGGAGGCGGTTTCTCCTTTGACGTAGGAGCAAGGACAGACCCTGAGTAAGCGCCGGAATTGAATGTTAGCCTTCAGTGCTGAGCAAGGGGCCCCTGGGACACCTCGGTCCAAACTCTCCAGCTTCAGCCACATCCCAGGGGAAGAGCTCTAGCCCCTGGGACCCCAATGCTCTGCAAAGAGGCTCCTTCCATCGACACACGTGACGCTGCTCACCCTGTGCCCACCCTACAGGGTCCCAGAGCTTTGGCAGCAGGTGAAATGTGGTCGCTGCTGGAGGAGCTCACACCGACCTCTGGGCAGATATACAAGTAGCAGCCGGCGTGAGGGCTCGATGGAGGCCGTTGCTCCATAGGTGCTTTGGAGCCCCAACTCTGGCTGTGCCACTTACTGGTTGCATGACTTTGGTCTTAGCCTTTGAGATGAACCATTCCCCTGGCGGGGAGTGAACAGTATTTGATATGAGGCGCCCAGCACAGTGCCTGGCACATGGAAATGTTCCCAAAGCTCTGATGTTGTCAGGTTCCTCCAGGACTGACACCCTCCACATTGTAGATGCTACTGGCGGGCACATCAATTCTTCTAGTAAAAGTTTCCCAGCAGGTAGAAGAAAGCATTTGAAGTAAAAGGTGCCTTTTCTCACCCAAAGGCGTTGTGGGAGCAAGCAGCAGTCTTGATGTTGATGGTCATAGAAAGGATGTGCAGAGTGAGGTTGGAGCAGAGAGGAGGATAGGGGTGTCTGAAGAGGCTCCCTGGAGGAAGGATACCCGAGCTGAGAACAGGGACAGGGAGGGTACTCCAGAGAGAAGCACTGACATCAGGTTGTGAACGGCCTTGAATGTCATGCTTAGAACTTCGGGTTGTTCGCATGGACACTGGAGTAAATGGAATGGCCGGAGATGACCAGCAGGGAAAGCCCGGCTGTCCCCAGGCAGAGGGGGTCACCATCAGCCCATCTGCAGCTCATCCCTGACCCAGCAGCACCCGAGGTAGGGACCTTGGTTGAGACGATGGGAAGTCCCTGAGTTGGCAGGAGAAAGGCCTTTAATAAAGTGCAAATGCTGCGGGGGAGAAGGCGCATTGACAAGAGCAGTGGCACCAGCTAATGTTTACTGAGCACTGCTAGGTGCTGGCTGCTTTTCTATGTGCTTTATATATTTTAACTTCATTCTTACAACTGGTGAAATAAGTGTTATTCTTGTACCTCTTTCACAGAAGGGGAAACTGAGGTACAAAAACGGTGAAGTGCCCAGGCTTACCCAGCTGGGAGAAGCCGCGCTAGGACAGAGGCAGAGCAGAGCGCTGGGGCTCCCAAGCCCCAGTTTCCAGCCCTGGGATATATTGTCTCGGCCGCTCTCACACACCCAGCAATCCCTGCAGGCTCATTATTAAAGAGCCTTCTTAGATCAGCCCCTGGGCTTGAGTGGGAGGAAGAAGGCAGGGCACAGAGAGGAAGGTGGCCATCTGCCAACACAGTTGGGCAGCTTCCCAGGAGAAGCTAGTGGAGTGGAAAGGGGACTGGAGAGCAAGAGGACAGGAACAGCCTCCTCCACCCCCATCCCAATTTCATGGGGTTTTCACAACACTGGCCGGGCACTGGAGTCACAGTCCAGTACCCCATTACAAATGGGGGGACTGAGTTCCAGAGAGGGTGTGTGGCTTCCAGGGGTGGCCTAGAGCCAGGCCAGAGGCAGGAGTGAGGGACACTCCCATGCACTGGAGCCACAAGAGGCAAGATCCTGGGTCCTATCCCACCTGTGTCTCCCAGCTCTGTCTCGGGTACTGGCACCCCAATTCAAGCAGATACTCAGGCCCCAATTCTTGGTGTCTCTTCGATGTCTCCCTCACCCTTTCCCCGGCGTCACCGTGTCCTGTACCGTCCGAATAACTGCCATCTGCCACCTCTCTTTCCCACAAAGTCTGCCTTAGTCCCAGCCATCAGTTTCTCCTCCGGTTACAACAGCAGCCTCCTAACTGACCTACTGCCTCAGGCTCCCCACACAAACCCAGTCTCTCCGTGTGCAGAGTGACCCTGCTGAAGCCACCTGATCCTCTCACTCCCCTTGTTGAAACACCGCCCTCCTTGCCAGGCCCACAGGGCCCATCGTAGCCTGACCCCCCCCCCAAAAAAAATAACCTTTCAGCTGCACCTCCATTGTCCCCCAGCCACACTGGGTTACCCACCATTTTCCTGAAAGCTGAATTTTATCAGCCAGTGGTTGAACACAATGAAATTACATGAAACATTAAATGAAAGGTCATGTAAATGAAATTATGTAAACTGACCATTAAATCCATTATAGCAACAACAAAGGTAATAAATGCTCATAATTCATTACTTTCTAATTAGCTTACTAGATTTTACTATTATTTATATCTTAAGCATATCTATATCTATTGTATGTATCTGGGCAAATCTTGTGGAATGGTGTGCTACTGACACACATCTCATACAGACAGCGTTCAGTGGCCTTACATTGGCAACATGCAATCAGCCATGATGGGAGTAGCTACACTACAGATCTTCAAACACTGCAAATCAGAGATTGACCTATTGTTTTGTTGTTCCCCTAGACCAGGGATCAACAAACTACAAGCCAAATCTGGCCCACCACCAGTTTTTAATCAAGATTTATTGGAACACAGCCACACTCATTCATTTTGCTTATTGTTCTGAGGCATTTTGTGCTACAATAGCAGAGTTGAGCAGCTGCAGTGAAGGCTGTCTAGCCTCCAAAGCCTAAAATGTTTACTATTTGGCCCTTCAGGAGGAGCTGGCACACTCTCAAAGAGCTAAGCATACACCTGGAATAGGAGTGACAGAAACTGGAGGATCTGGTGAAAGCTGGAGGAGCGGCGGACCCAGCTGCTGCCCGCCCCCGCCCCCCCCCCCCCCCCCCCCCCCACAACAGGGTGAGCTAGCAAGTTAGGGTCTCCGTGGGTGAGCTGCAACTGCTCCTGGTGGCCCTGCGCCCACCTTCCTAGCGGAAAGGGATACAACTCCTGTTTCATGTCCACTCTCCAAATCTTGCACAAAATGTCACCTGTGGCCCTCGCTAAGTCAGGACCACAGGGAAGAGAATTCTGGGAAACATGGTTTCAGTTTAGCTAAAAGGACACTGGGCAAATCCCCTGCAGCTCCAGATGTTAACTTGAATATCATACCCATGGAGGCCAATTAGCATCCGAGACTGTTAGCGATGAAAGTCCACACTCCGGAGGCCCTCAGACTTGTGCTGTGGTTATTTCCCCCATCCCAGAATTCACTGGGAGATGAGTACTCAGTAGCTGGCAGAATCCTCCCCAAGTGGAAATCCCTGGAATTGTCCTCCCACTCCCACCAAGTTACAAACCAAAAGCAATACCAGAACCCTGTAGAAACTGCAGAGGTGAGCGCCTCCATCCAGGACGTGAGGATGCAAGGGTAGCAATTTCAGCCACATACCCTCGTAACTCACCTTTTTGCGGGCGAAAAAGGAAACTTAATGATGTGCTGAGGCCAATCACAGCCACAGTTCTGGGTTTGATCATTACTGGAGAAAATTAATATAAACCCCAGCGACTGGTGTGCGGCTCTTGAACTCATGTTTTCTCTTACATGCCCACGAGTATGGGAAATTACACTCCGTTTGCATTTACAAGTCTTTACTGCCTTGCCCCGGGTTTTGAAACTCTTCTGCAAACTGCAAGGTCCAGAGTCATGATCGTCTTAACCACACAGAGAACACTATGCTGATACATTCAATTGATGCCATGATGCTAACTGAACTCTGTGAGCAGGAAACAGCAAGCATCGTAGGTGGCTTAGACATATGTGTGCCAAAGTCAGAGATGAACGCTGTGCAAGTTCAAGGGCCTGCCATATCAGGAAAGTTCCTAGGGGACCAGATTCTTGGGAATGTCAGATATCTTCCTGTGTTTTTTTTTTTTTTTTAATTGTTATTGTTTCAGAGAGGAAGGGAGACGGAAAGAGAGAAATAGAAACATCAATGATGAGAGAGGATCATCGATCAGCTGCCTCCTGCACACCCCACACTGGGGATCAAACCCGCAACCCGGGGCACGTGCCCTGACTG